>NC_138580.1:2280622-2870675 GCF_964289735.1 Phaethon aethereus | reverse complement strand
CATCCTTGTAACACAAGGTAATTAAATGAATCATAAAGTGATGGCAATTACCTTCCTTCTCCTTGGGAAACCCTTATCTGGGCTTGGGGAGGGTGTCCCGCGGGAAGCTGGCAGTTCTGGCTGCGGTGGTGGTGCAGGGCGGAGCGTAAATGGGATGGGGTCTGAAAATAGGGGTGAAGTCCGGATGGAAAATTAAAACCTGGAGCGGTAGGAGAGATCTGTGATCCTTTTCTCAGGTTTTCCGGTCCCCGTGCACCGTGTGGTCGGTGTGGAGGGGACTGCCACTCTGGAGGGGTGTGCCTAATGACGGGGAGCGCTAGCGCACGCGTTAACCGGTAACCAGAGTGGGCTGAGCCAGGTCCGGTTAGATATTTAATGGAGGACATAGCTGGTGTTAGAGAAACCTCTGGTGGTCTCGGGCCCTGGGTTCCCAGCATGTCCCAGCATCTGGCGGTGGCTGGTGACCAGGCGGCTTCCCAGAGGTTGTGGGTCTACTGCCCACCTTGGGCGCTTATGCTTTGAACTGGGCAACAACCCCACGCCCCGAGCGGGTGTACATGCTGCTGATGGTCCCTGCTCGTCGTCCCGAACGCCGGCCTCGGCACGAGCCTCGCCAGCTGATGCTGCATCCCTGCTCCCCAGTGGGAAGCTCTGGTGCGCCAGCGGGGAGCTGCAGGCTCCAGCGGCAGGACCGAACGGGCTATGTACAGGAAGGGGAAAACAAAAAAATACCTATTATTTCATTTCAGAGATGTTAAAGAAGAGACTTTTACAGCCCATCAACACACAAATCCATTTTGTTCAATGTACTTTAACATGTACCGTGTATGTATCCAGCAACTTCAGCTCTGACATTTTTCAGCGATCCAACAAACCCAGAGTAGATTTTTTTTGTTGTTAATTGACTCCAATATAGCTTGAGGTACACGTTTGATAGCCTGACATTATTTCTGATTTGATGTCGTATGCAATTTTCTCAAAGCTATTTGACTTCCAAATCAGCACCTCTGGCTATGCTTTTTTTTCTGTCGTTGGTGGTTTTGGGGGGAGTTTATACCTCCCCAAATTTTGCTACACCATAAAAATTCTTGACTTGGGAATGTTTAAAAAAATTAAATTTCCAGGTAACTTGGGTTTGCTCAAACTGAAAGCAGAGAGTGTAAGTAAATCTGGAAGGATAGCGAATTTAATTTTTTTTAATTTGTATTTTTTAATACTAGAAAAAATGTCTTTTAAGACATTTAATAGCCAAACTAAGAAAAAGTAGACACAAGTGCAATCAGATTTATTTTTTTTTTTAAGGTCAACCCAAAACATCTTGTTAGATCCTAAATGAAATCTGAGAGGTATTTGGAGGTTAGTTAATCTTGCTGTTTAGCCTCTTTTCTTTTTAAAGCGTATAAATTTTGCCATTTATGGTAAATGAAGTGTCAAGAGGAAACATTCTGGCATTTCTGAATTTGCTAATTTGCTAAATTCAGGCAGAATTCAAATACCATTTCATTCCTCCCAAAACACTGTTCTTCCGCTAATTTTTAATTAACCTCAGAATTTATGCTCCACAGAATGAAACAAGTGGGAAGAACAGACTTTCAATTAATTTATCCTGAGACCTGGGAGATGCAGCGCTGGGGAGGAGCTGCAAGACGCCAGTGGGTCCCACGGGAGCACAGGAGGTGGCACCTCAGAGGTCTTGGAGGGGTGTTGCATACTTTCTCCCCCTGCCCCACACTGATACAACCTCTCTCTTTATCCGAGTCCCATTTAGGAAAGCAAACAAAAGAAAAAACACAGCAACATAAAGTCTGTCTTGAAATGTGGACGGTGATGGGGCCATCCACTGAAATAATCTGATAACATTCATGCATTTTTGATAAGGTGTTTCGGATGTTATTTCCAACCTGGATATGCATCTGGACATTTGCTAATTCTGTTGAGAAAAAAACAGTAGGAATGAAATTTTTCGCAGCTCTTTTTGCTCAGTGAAGAGAAGTGAAAACGACAAAATGTTTATGATCTGTCGCAAATCAATATAAATCTGGAAAGTCTTTGACACATTCGTATTTTTTTATGGAAGAGTATGAGAGGATGGAGAATACTAGACAAAACAATATTACAGAACGCTGACACCTTTATGATCTGATCGGATGTGACTGATGTACCATCAGCTGAGAAATCTAGCAAAACGTGACCTGCAAACGATGAATTGAGAGCCAAGATGAAGCCAATTCCCCGGCGGGTTTCCTTTTATTAAAACAAATGGTATTCATGTTTTATCTGTCGTATAACTGAAAAGTAAGATGATTTTTATTCTCTGGCCTGAGAATACATAGTTTTATTTACTTTAGGTAGCTGAAATTTGTAGCTGAACTGTGGTGACGACACGTTGTGATGCCTCCAATATCCGTGTTCCTCAGTGGAGGAACAGCTGGAGGCACAGCTGGATGCAGAGCATGGGTGTCGCGTGATCAAGTGGTCACTTCGGCCAAGGGACCATGGTAGAAAAATGAGATTATTTTTTTTTAGAGTCAGGTGGAATTGTGGTGGCACCATAGCGCAAAACAACTACTATTCTGTTGGTTTGTTGTAAAAAAGGGTGCCCGGGCACAGTTTGATGCATTTTGCCTGCTTTGAGATTCTTTTGTAATTTAACGTTTGGTGCTAAAATCAACCAACATTTTGACAGGGGTTGGGAGGAATTTTTGACAAAATGTTGTTGAAGTTTGACAAGGCTTTGAGAAAGAACCAAGAAAGGCAGAGGGTTTGGCTGAGCTTTGCTCTGAGTTTTGGATTTGCATTCAGAGCAAGGAGATTTTGGCAAGAGCCGAATCACTGCTCTTTTGGACCACTGCAAACCAAAAATGAGAGCTGCTGGCCATGAACCTTCTTTGAAACGATGGAGAGGAGGGAGCAGATACTGCTGTGCTTGATGGAGGAAGGCAGTGAAGAGGAGACATAGGCAGGTTCTCACCTGCTCCTCCCTGTCACATCAACTCTGTTTATTATTTGCTTTTCACTTGCTATTTTAATTCAGGTGATTCTGGTTCTTATAGACTTGCTTTGGTGTTTTAAAGGACGAAGAGTTCAGGCAGCTGTGGTGCAGATCAGGGATTGTTGGCTTTTCTCACTTGCTTTGTGGTACAGATGATTTATTCATGTAAATGAAGCAGTGATGGAAAACTTTGTTCTTACTGTGGAGGCATGGAAGTAAACCACCACACATGCGGATTGCATTTAGCGTTCCTCTGATTTACATGATGCACGTTACTTAGGAAAAACGGAGTATGAAGAGACCAGGAGAAAATAAAGGTGTGATTTCCTCTGCTGCCGCTCATGGGTTTGTCCCATACAATTTTGAAAAACACAAGACCACTTAAAAATATCCTGCAATTGCCCGTGTCTTTGTTTTCCGTCTGAGCCGTCTATGGCTTGTTACGCTCTATACTCTTGGCTTTCCTGCAATCTTCTGGCTGTTTAGCACCGAAATAATGTAATCCAATTTTCTTTGTTGCCATAAAGGCCTTAATTATGGCTTCACTTGATATTGTAATCAGAATCCGTTGGATTTTCTCATATGTCAAAGCGAGGTCTGCTTCAAATTCATCAGTGTCCCTGTGTTGTTGTAGGCACTCGGATAGTCTGGAGGTCATGCCTCACTTCACGTGTCATTGCCGAAGATGAATTTATTCAGCCTCAGTTCTCCTGCAGCAACTTAGACTATCGGCTTGCTTTCAATTTTTGCCTTTGTCTTTAGGTTATTGCCACAGAACTGCGATAATCTCTCATTTGCGCCAGCGCTGATAACGTCTTTCCTGCTTTGATTTTTCTGTTGGCAAGTGCAGGAAGAGTTTTTGTTTGGTTGACCTTGGACGGAGGGGCTTGCGGGAGGTCCTGTGGGCTGCTGCGAAGGATGGACGCTGCAAAAGTCCACCGGGGTCCGTTGCAGCCTTGCTTCATTAACACAGGAGCTTTGTGTCCGAAGCAAAAAAATGCAAAAAGATTTTTCCGTGTGCTCAAACAGGATAACTTTCCTTAGGGAAAATTAAGGAAGTTTCCCCTGGGTTTGTTAAAATGCCCAGCAGCGCGTGTCGAGCCTGGCTGGAGGCAAGAGGCAATAACGCGCTGGGGGCTGCAGCGCCGGGGGGTGGGCTCGCTCCACCCGAGCCTTACTAGCCAGGCTCCTCCCGGGTGCGGGCTGGCGACCTCGGGGCTAGTTTCTTTCCTAGGAAAGCAAATGAAATCACTTTTGTTGTTTGATCAATTCCAAAGCGTCTTGCCCAGCGTGGCTCACGTGGACAAAGAACCTGATCCGTGTTTCTCCCATCCGACCTCCGGTTTGCCCCGGCTGGCTGAGGGTGGCGATCGTCCTCCTCTGCCCCGCTTTTAAAATAAAACCTCCAGATGCACGATGGCTATTTCCCAGGTTTAATCACCAAATATATTGGGGATTATTTTATTTTCCCAGAAATACCGCTTTGAGCGGTGCGTGGCCGACCCCAGGGAGCCCATTTAGGAGCGTCCTCCCCAGAGCGCATCCAGCTGGGCATGAAATGAGCCCTTTTGTCTGGCAGAGCTGCGGGAGGGGGTCGGTACGGGCGGATCGATGCAGCCGTGCGTCCGAAACAGCCCAGCCAGGGACCTTGCGACAAGAGGAAATAGGGTTTAAAAGCTCCACGCTGAACGCAGCTGATTGCAAATAATCATCGTTTAAGCAGGAGCCGAAATTGCTCTTCTCGCTCCTGTTTTAGCGGTTCAGCTGAAGCCCTGAGCCGGGAACGGCGCCCGTGGATGCTGTTAGTCTCTTCCTAACCGACGCGCGACCGTAAAATCGCGGCTCCGTGCAAATCCATCCAGCCGTGGGTATATTTGTACACGAGTCCCCGCAAGCAGCCTCGCTCCTCTTACGCTGCGTGGTGTTACCCCACCACGGCCCGTCTTGCTTCACAGCAGCACACTGCCTTCATTCCTTTTTGTAACGCGTTGCAAATTAATTAATCCGAATTCCTCCGAAGTCCTGATGACTAATTCTTCGCCGTGAAGCGTTGCTGCGCGTACGATGTTCGTTTTACGGCAGCTTCCGCTGTTTGCCAGCATTTGTTGCCGAACGCGGCGAAGGCGAAGCAGCTGGTGCTCCCAGCAGGGAAAATACCGACTGTTGTGCGCGTGTGTGCAACGTGAACGTCTCCACAGGCATCGGGCTGGGACCTCCTCTGGTCCAGAGGGGCATCTTTTGTCCATTTGGAAGCCAATCCATACACCAGCTGGGCGTATTGCCGTAACCATTTTCACTGCAAAAAAAATGAGGCTGGATTTCGGTGTTTGCTATGTTTGGTTTTCCCTGGATGAGGCATTTCTTTTCCCGTTTTATTGCCTTGCAGGTGTAGGAAGCCGCTTTGCAGCAAGGCAGGGTGCTTTCACCCAGCTCTGAACCGCGGTCTTTGCACCTTCCCAAGCGGAGCTGCATGCAGTTTGTTGGTCAGATACCCACTCTTCAGAGAAAATGTAAAATCAGATCCATCACTGTTATTTGCACAGTCTTCTGTTACTTACCAAGATATTTTGGGGGGCTGGAATAAAGCCTGTAAAATTCACTTTAGTGTTTCCCAAGTCCATCATTCTGGTATTTGGTTTCAAGACAGCATTTCATTTGCCTATTTTAATCCTAAAATGCCAGCGAGGAGCCGTGATGGAACCATTTCATTTTCATGGGAAAAAAAAAAATAATTTAACATCGACAATGAAGGAATGAATGAACTTGAAATGATTTTTCCCTCCCAGTTTTTCAGACTAGCAGGAAAGCGAGAGCCCAGCCCTTCCCAAAGCCCTTCCCAAATCTCCATCTGGGGCAGCTTCGGGGAACGTAAATCCCAGCCGCAGCTCCACGCGAGGTGTTACCCTACATGGCTTCCTGGCAGCTATAATTTAAGCCTTCACACAAATCCTCCTCAGAAGTTGAAGTGCGTTCACCCTGCCTTTCTCTCCTGTTACTACGTGTTGGAAACGCTGCTCGTGCCCAGAGCCTCCCTGCTGGTTCGGCTCTGCGGGAGCGCCCGCCGGCCGCGCTGCGTGCCGTACCTGTAACTCGGGGACATTCCCGTCTTGAAAACACGAAGGCTTATTTTATTTTCTAATAGACTTGTGATTTGGAAGTTGTCAGATGAGAGCTTTGCATTTAAGTAAGACCTTAGCATTTGTTTTATTTTATTCGGAAAAAGTTCCCGTCAAAATATCCCCTCGGCTTTGTTTCTCCCACAAGAGGCCAGGCTTGTTCACGCTCGTCTTTTTTGCTTTGGTGTCACGACCCTGCCCTTTTCTTCCTTCTTCCACATACCGCGCTTTGCCATTGAATCCGAAGATTATTAAATAAAGCCATTTCTACTTGGCGCTTTCCCCCTCAGCTTCCAGCAGTCTCCTCTGGGAGATGGGGATCTGTCTGAGGACAGCACGTCTCTTAAATAACACTTATAGTAATACTTAAAGAGCACGATATACGGTAATTGCTGCCGTTAGTGCACTGATGCCTCGTTTGCTGACGCTCGAGCTGCGCCATGCCCGGCGCGGTCGCAGGCAGAGCTGCTGCCAGCTCCACCAAAACCTTCCCGAAGCACCCACTGTTGGGCTGGTTTTTTGGGTTTTTTTTTTTCAGTTTTTTTTTTTTCTCTGAGTTTTTAATGGTGGAGTGGGCATGGACTAAGGCAGCATATAAAAGATTAACGGTGCTATTGATCACGCCAGCGTGCTGTAACGGCTCGGCACGCAAAGCTGCTGTAGACATCTGAGGGCTACCGGCGTTCCCATACATGAAAGCTGAAGCAGGCGTGTGCGTTTGTCTGCGTGACATCGTTTCTCGCCGTTTTTTCCCCTTTATATTTTCACTCATGTTCCGTATATGTAAAACAAAGCGCTGCAGAAGGAACCCGAGAATAATGAGGGTCAGGTGGCAGGCTTCTTATTTATGAAGAACCCCCTTGTAGCCTTCAAAATAATTTCCAGCGTTACTGGGCAATCAGAGCCACGGGTAAAAATCGTAAGATCAAATAAAAAACGTAGAACTAACGAAGCTCTGTCTACATGCCAGCAAATGTCAGGAAATGGGCATGCAAATGCCTCTTCATCTTGCTCCCCAGGGAAAAGTTCAGAGGGACTGAAGGTCATCTTAGACATTGCAGATGGTTATAGAGCGATGCCAGAAGAAAAAATCACGACAGGAATCTTTTGCTTGTTTGCAGGGTTTGGTCCCCGAAGAAGCCTTACACCTGAAATGAGCTGGGGCGGAAGCGCGGTTCTGGGCGGGAGACTGGCAGGTGTCCATCTCCGCTGACGGTGAGCCGGTGGGACAGCCGGCACCCCTCCATCCGCTGCCTGGGAGCTGGTCTGCTGCCGACAAATGTGAGGGAAGGGAGAAATCATTCTTCTGGACGTCCCAAAACAGCCTGCGTGACGTCCTTGCATGCAGCCCCAATGAATTGTATTATTTAATGGTACACTGGAGGACGCCCTTGAAAATACGAGGAGCAATTCTGCGCTGACATCAGGGATGAATTAGATGACCTAATTCTCTGAAGTATGAGATTTCAGGTTGCTGTGTCAACTCCATGTCCTAGGGTAGGTATTTCGTACTGCACCATATCATACGCTGTCATATTCTGAGTTGTCCAGCCCCAGCGTGGTGTTTGGCTGCCAACAGGTTCTTTTTTCTGTCCAGATTCCACCTGAGTCTCTGGAAATGTACCTATATACTTCCCATATATATATATATTTTTTTTTTTTAATACATCAGAGTAGATATCTTGACATCTTTGATGAGCACCTTGAGCAACAAATGTATAAGCCTTTTAGTCCTCTCATTTAAAAACAGCTTAAAACACTTAAAACAACATTGATGGAAAACAGGTAAGAGAAGAGCATCTGAGAAAAGCAAATAAATACCTTATTTAATACATGTAAAATACATAAGCGAAAAGGCTGAAACATAACCCAGGTCTGGAAGAAGCCTCTTTTTTATATTGCAAGTACCCTGAGAAATAGTATGTCCACGCGAACGTAGGGAGGCAAACTCATAGTCTCACACAGCAACTACAGAGCTACAAACTTAGCATTTTCCTACAAACTGGTAAATATTTTGACTTCATAACCAAGGCTACAATGAAGTATAAAAAATTATGGGGAACACGGCCCCAGCTCCCGGGGTAAATCCTGAATGACTGGCTAGCCTCTGCATATTGCCACGGTATGTAAATGCTGGAGCACTGCTTCTGCACAAAGATAAATGTGTAAAATTTTTTATTGAAAACATATAAACCTCCACGTATGAGAAAGAAATATGGAGAGCAGAAGCATCAACACCTATCAAACAAACAAACAACACTGGTTGTGACCATTATTTAAGTCTAGGGGATCTGATGAGATTTGTGAGAAACAGCTCTGCTTCCTCAAACACACACAAGAAAATTGGGAGGACTGGAAGGAACTTGATCAGCTTGAATTACGAAGTGAAGCTCTTCACTGGTTTGTTTTTTTAAACTGGATTTTTTCTTCCTCTGTTTCTGAAGTACCTCCATCCTCTTCCTTATATGAGAATCATAGAATCATAGAAACATTTAGGTTGGAAAAGACCTTTAAGATCATTGAGTCCTAAACCTAACACTGCCAAGTCCACCACTAAACCATGTCCCTAAGCGTTATGTCTACACGTCTCTTAAATGCCACCAGGGATGGTGACTCGACCACTTCCCTGGGCAGCCTGTTCCAGTGCTTGACAACCCTTTTGGGGAAGAAATTTTTCCTAACATCCAATCTAAACCTCCCCTGGCACAACTTGAGGCCATTTCCTCTCGTCCTATCGCTGGTTACTTGGGAGAAGAGACCAACACCTCGCTAGAACCTCCTTTCAGGTAGAAGATGTGATCGTAGAGATCATAGAACAGCTCTCAATGCAGTCAAATTTCACCACCTTCATAGAAAAAGACCCAACCAACCTAACGCAAAACTTGTATTAAATTTTCCCCCGCAGAGGCAGGGACTCCCAAGGACCACAGCTGCCTCTTGGCATCAGTCAGCCCTTACTTGCCCCGGCGCGTGGCTTGATCTGAAGGACTTGCTGCACAAGGAGCGCCCACCACACTGTGTGTCCGGGGGGTGGGCTGCACGGCCGTGCGTGCGTTCGTCACTGCCGGGGCAGAAGAAGAGGCCGGGTTCAGGTGTTGGAAGAGCCAAGCGTGTCCCCTCGTTAGCTCGAGGGTAAGGGCTGGAGCCCCAGCGATAACCCGGGGGCAGCCCCACCGGGAAGGCATCCTGTTTCAGCACGGATTCATTACCCACGTTAAGCTACCTCTTGGCTGCTCTCCAGTATGTAAACATACTTCAGGGCTGAGACTTGGGAAGTAATTTAAAATGTGTTAGCTCTAATGTTGGGAATTTGGGACTCCCGAAGCCCAGGGCCTAAAAGGAACATTGTTTGCCGTCTCGTTAGCCCTTTTGCTGAACTCCAGCAACAGATTTTCCCACCAGTATCTCTTTATCTAATGGGGCTGAGAGGGAAAACCTGTTACAAGCATTAAATATTTTCTGATCGGTCATATGCTTAATTGTGGCTCTGTAGGATCATATTTATGGTCTAACAGAGCTATTACGACTGTTTCTTATATTACAGCTTTAAGCTCTGGGGACACTGCCAGCTGCCGAGGTGAGCTGCCTGGGGACATGCGAGCGGGGTTTTTTGGGAGAAAGCTTTCCTTCCCGTGCTGCCGGTGGGTGATCTCTGCTGGTGCAGGGATGCTCACGCAACAAGTATTGTGCCTCTGAGCTCCACGGGAGGGAAAAAGCAGCCTTGAGAAACGCCTCAGCAGGAGGGGCTGGGAGGATTTCAGTGTCCCTGCGGCACGAGCCTCCCCAGGGCTGCCGGGGATGTGGCCACGTGCGTTTCCTGCTGGCTCTGCCTATATTTCTGGTTTTCATACCAATATTTCTGAGGCTGAGCGCTCGGCCTGGGGTCCCTCCGGGGGCCCGGCATGGGGATGTGTGGTGATTCCCGCGTGCGTTGAGCTCGGTTCAAGGACCGTGCTGGTCATGAGGAGCTCTGTGGCATGGGGAGACCTCCCTCCTCCTGCCCACGGAGAAATGTCTGGGCGGCAGTTTCATTCACTTGTGTCCTACTCTGTTTCTTGTCTTTGAACTATTATTTCCCCTGCAAAATAAGCTGAAAATAAGGCTGGATATTCAGTTGATAATCAGGATCACCACATTAAAGCTGATGGATAAAATGGAGATGTGGAAGACTAATTTATCGAAGGGCTTAGGAACACTGGTGGCAATGGCTGAGCAAGTTTCTGACTGCCCACCCAGCCATTGCAGCATCCCACGCATGCCTGTGGGGTAAAATCCATCCCTTTTATCTCCTCTCAGCGGTGTTGGAAGGGAGATGGTTTTCCTGCAGCCTCGGTGTCTGAGAAGGGGCACGCGTCTGCCCGTGGGGCCACTGGAATTGCATTTTTTCTCTCCCGGCGCCTGAGCCGGCTGGTTGCATGCACCAGGTCTGTCCCGTCGGGTCCTGATTCGCAGCGTGGCTGCAGGCGGTGTCACCGACTGCTGGTACCGGGCTGGTACCGAAAGGACCAGGTCCCCTCCACCAAGTGCAGCCACCACAGAGAGTCCTGGAGGACAAGTGCTCACCATCTGCAAGATGTGCTGGAGCAGGGGCTGGGTGTACTTGGGAGACATGCTTCTCCGGCACAAAGTGAAACTCTTCTGTTTGGGGAGTTTTTGGAAAGGTCTCCCTCCAGCAGCAGAAAGCCGAGTCTAACAACCCCATGCCAGGATCTGCAGCAGGTAACAGGTGAGGGGTGTGCGGCATCACACCTGTGAAGGAGGCATCCCCCATGTGTGGTCTGCCCTCCTGCTCTGTGCTTCGGGAAAGCTGGGAGGATGGAGGGTGGAGGATGGGGGGTGGAAGATGAAGGGTGGAGGATGGAAGGTGGAGGATGGAGGATGGGGGGTGGAGGATGGAAGATGAAGGGTGGAGGATGGAGGGTGGAGGATGGAGGGTGGAAGATGAAGGGTGAAAGATGAAAGATGGAAGATGAAGGGTGGAGGGTGGAAGGTAGAGGATGGAGGATGGAGGGTGGAGGATGGAGGTTGGAGGACTGCACGCTGGGGTTTCAGTGTTGGTTTTGCCAGCAGAAGCCTGCAGTTATCCAAAGCTATCTTAAGGTGGCAGGGTTGCAGTCTGCTGGAGGCTGAGTCCTGGGCTGGTTGGTTTGCAATCCAAGGGGAAGAAAGGTATTTCAGAAAAATGAATGCTTGTCTTGCAAACCAGGCTGAGCTTTATGGAAGAGAAAAAGATCTGAAAGCAAATTAGCCCATGCTAATTAGAAATGTGCCAGCATTGAAATATTCAGGTCATTACAAATTCGTGGCTCCCTTTGAATTGCTCTGTACCAGCAAATGAGCAGATGGTGAGTGATCTTCTGCAGCCAACGTCCCACCCTGCCAATGCAGACCTTCTGCAGCCAGCGTCCCACCCTGCCCATGCAAACTGGTGCTGGATGCATGCCCCGTCCTGGGCTGGGTGCCACAGAGGACCCTGTGCCACCTCAAGGTTTTCCCAGCACCTGTGGGACATGGCTGCACCTTCTCTTCCTTGGCAGCAGCCATTGACCAAACATGCTGCAAAATCAGTGGCACTACAGGGTGGAGGAACAGATCTAACGCTGGTTATCATGCTAGCATTCTTGCGATCTAGTTGCTGGAAAGCTGAGTTATAGAATCATAGAATCACAGAACAGTTTGGGTGGGAAAGGACCTGTCAAGGCCATCTAGCCCAACCCCCTGCCATGAGCAGGGACATCCCCAACTCGATCAGGTTGCTCAGAGCCCCGTCCAGCCTGACCTGGGATGTTTCCAGCGATGGGGCATCGACCACCTCTCTGGGCAACCTGGGCCAAGGGTTCACCACCCTCACGGTGAAAAGTTTCTTCCTTAGATCTTGTTGAAATCTCCCCTCTTTTAGTTTAAAACTGTTACCCCTTGTCCTGTTGCTACAGGCCCTGCTAAAAAGTCTGTCCCCATCTTTCCTATAAGCCCCCTTTAAGTACTGAAATGCTCCAGTAAGGTCTCCCTGGAGGTAAATTGCACGGTTTCAATGCAGCACTGAAAAATCGGCTTGAAATGGCAGCCAAGCTCTGTAACGTGTGTTGGGGTCGTTGGTACCCTTTAGGGCTCTTGCAACCCCTTCCCACCCTTCCACATGCTGCCGGAGCAGGAGGGACGTCTGAATCTAGGAACATTTTGTTTCCTGAAGAAAAAGTGAGAAGGAATCACGGGAGTGTTCGTTGCACCGTTGTTATCGCTGGCTGCGTATTGTTTCAATAGTAAATTCTATCCAACGTAGCTGAAGCTGTTTCAGTTCATTATCTGGGTCTAAGACTTTCTGCGTTTGTGTGTTTACAGCATTTAGCATAAAAGTTAATATAGTGGGCAATAACCCTCATCAGTTTGGTGGAGCTTTTGAAGTATGTACTTCAGAGGTGATCTTCCTCCGGAGGAGGGCAGAGTCACACCAATGTACGGAGAAGATGGTTCAAGGCCAGCTGCTCGTCTCTAGTTTACGCAGCCCATAAAAGCGAGCATCGCCTGGACACGCCTGACCCACCCTTTGGAGTCAGGAGGTGAAGCAGAACTGAGGCCATTCATCAAGGAAAGTTTTACGCCATAAAGAGCGAAAATTAGGACTCGCTCTGTTTTAGTTACGGTGCCTTCTCTCCACCCTCTGGGAAGTACCACGGCTGCGTCCGTCACACGAATTGCCGGTACAGCGACACTAAACGCTGCCTCCGGGAAGCCCCAGGTCCAATCCCTGCGTGGCACCCGGAGAAGCCCCCCCCGGCCAGCAGGCAAGCCTGCGCGCGCGGAGGAGGTGGGTACAGCTTCCGAAACGGAGTGCTAAATGGGAAGAGCCTCCGCCAGCTGCCGCCGCCCAAGGTGCCACCGTTAGCGGCGCAGCCGGCGCTACCAGCGTGTGCTCAGCTGGGGCTGCGGGACCGCTGCCGGTGCGGAGAGGTCCTTGGCGTTCCGCAGGTGAGGAGAGCTCCGGGAGGTGGAGGGCTGAGCTGCCGTCCTCCCTCTGGGCGTGGGAGGCTTTGCGTTTTGGGAGGAGGGAAGCAAGTATGGCTTTGTAGGCTGTGGCACAGTGGGGATTTCTCAATGTGTAACAACTGGAAAGAAGATAATAATAATTTGGGTCTGCTGTGACGATTTGCAGCGTTCGGTAAGCCGTGAAATTTCTCGTTTCGCAGCGGGGATGCAGCGGGAGTGCAGCGCGGTGCAGCGCGGGCTCCCTGCCCACCCACACGTGTTAAACACCGCTCGCTCACGCTGTCAGTCCCCTCATGAGCGCGGAGAAACCCCGGCAGGCATGAGCCTGGCTTCAAAGGATGGAGGAGAAAACGCAGGCTCAGCCCTGGGCTGGTGTTTAACCTCTCTTGTGATGGCCAGTTGCTGAGCCAGCAAACTCCAGAGCTTCAGCTGCTCTGGGCAGGACCCTCCCGGGACCAGGAGCATCTGGTCCCATGGAGTGTAAGAGGGAAGGGTGGTCAGTGGCAACCCTTCAAACCCCCTCTCCGGCTCCCCACTGGGGGTACAAATGCCTTGATAAAAGGACAGCAGAGACGGTTGTTTCTGCATTTAATTGCGCTTACGTGGCTGTGGCAGGTACCTGCTGCAGAAGGACAGAAAGGACGAGTTCATCTAAGAGCTATTCACGTTTTCAGGTTCTTTAGGTCCATCTCTGCTCATATGGAGAGCCCTTACCAAAGACACGCAAGTATCCTAAATTTCATCTCTCATGCTTCTGGACTGCGTCTGATCTCCCACGAACATAGGTATCCTCTCCTGCTCCTAATTTCATTACCAATGCCCTCTTGAGAGCCCATCCAAATATCTCACATAGCGTCAGCTGAGGTGCAAACATCCAGATGACTCGCGCAGGAGGGACGACGTACCCCGCTTCTATCACCACCTTTCCTTGTCATTATGCACTTCCACTGGCTTGGAGCAATCAAGCGTACCACTACCGAGGACATTGACGGATTAGCCTCATCAGTCCCCTGCTGGGACCGCCAACTTTCCGTATATTAATCAGAAAAAATAGCTCTTTGATTGCCATTTAAATTGCACAAAAGATATATTTGTCTTGTGGTAGTCCATGACATTTCAACGTGATGCAAGATCGCAGCGTCCTAAAGGAGCTTTGTTGCTGTGTTTCCCAAGAGGTTGGAAGAGCAGATAACTCATCAAAAGAAACATTTTGCTTCATTCGGTTGGTCTCATGCTGAACGTGCATCCGTATAAAAAATGCAACACTTCTCTGAGGCTACCGTGACAACGAGTAGATTTTACTGGGTAATGTTAAACATAATCACTACTTACTGTGACTTGGCTTCTGACTTGGGCTCTCCATGTCCTCCTGCTTTTGGCCACGGCATTTGTACTGCCTCAGTTTTCCTTCCGAGCGGGCAAGAAAAGCAGTCTTCCCCCTGTAAATGAGATGATTGGGGTGTGGGTCTGCAATAGTGTTGGTTTTTCCTCCTTCTACCCTCTAGGGCTGAGACTAATGACATCGTATTAATTTCTGGACACTCTGAGAGTCCATGGTCCCCTCCTACCGTAGCCACAGCTGCTGTTGTACATCACAGACTCACAACAAGCCATTGATCCAAACCTGAGGTTCCAAATCTGGTGATCAAATTTGACTTTTGTGCATCGTGAGCCAGAGATTCAGATTTTTTGAACAATCATAAGAACGACTGGAGGGCGAGACAATAAATACGGAATTAACTGTGTAGGATAAGCCTGGTGTAACAGGTCCAGGAGCACTCCTGGAGCATCCCTGGAGGAAAGGATACGCACGAGAGCACAAAAGCTCTGCAAAGGACCAGGGTGAACCCATCCAGCACGCGTGTGCTCCAGCGTGCCCTCGCTCAGTGCCGGGTGAACATCTGGCAAAACATCTGCAAGGTTTTGCAAACCACCTTCGAGCAGCAGCAGCTGCCAGACATCTCCCAGCAGGACTCCCGTATCCCCACACACCGTGTGGGTGCGATGCACGGGCGATGTGGTTTTGCAAGGGTGTTTTCACCGCCTTGTAGAACTATTTAAAGACTGAAAATCTAAAAAAAAAAGAAAAAAATCTGTTGTTCACAGCCCGCTGCGTGGTGTCTGTGTAGCACTTTCTCCTAACCAGGGTCCTGCGCTCCCCTCAGGCGGTGGGGAGATGCCCTGCGTGGCCTGGGGGTGCCTTGCTCCGGGGGGAGCTCCCAGGGCCCACCTCATACCCACTTTTTCTCCCTGCTCGTACTGAGCCCACGTGGCTGGGCAACGCTCCGGTTTCAGTCCTTCAGAAATTTATTTTCTTCCCTTTCTCACTAATATTTGCTTGCTTCATTAGCTGCCTATGTGCTCGCATCTCATTTACGCGCTGACCTTGCAGACTCCCGTCCTTTCCGGGAGATTACATTGCAACCTTATTTCAGATGATCTTTCAAAGATCCTGGTCATAATGTAAAAATTATGCATTAGGCCCAGATATAATACGAGAACTTTCTTTTCAGAGAGAAAACAGCTTTCGACAGACCGTGGAGTGATGTGGGAGGAAAGATCTCTTTCCATCCAACTTACTTTATTTTGCCTAGAATTCTGAGATAAGTTACCAATGATTTTTGTTTTCTTGGACAAATGACGTCTCCTTTTCCATCTGGAAACTTTGCCTGTAAAGATGTAGGGAATTTTCTATACTTGTCCAAGAGTTTCCAGATGCGTCATGGACCGGGTTGCCCACCTTCCCTGGCACGGGCTTTCTGGTGCCTACGGATGCAGCTCTGGCCAAGAAACTGCAGCCACAGATACACGCCTCTTTGTCCAAAGATTTTGACTGATAACTACCACTAATGATAGTCCATGACAAAATCTTTGTTTTCTTCAGAAAGCCAGAAAGTCTGTTTAAAACTTTTCTGAGTGCACTGGTTGCAGTAGCAAATGCTTTCCCCGTGGCTGCCGGATAAAAAGCAAAGATAAGAAAGAGATTTGTGCTTAGTGCCTTAGACCCCAGCAGAGTTAAAAGTTAAAATAAGATGGCTTTTTTTTCCCCCACCCCCCGTTTTCTGGGTGAGAGCCAGGGCCCCATCCCGTGCTGCCCGTTACCTGTGTGCTTCCCGCGCCGCTGACGAGCTCTCTGCACGCAGGAGGGATTTGCCACCTTTGGTGGTGGGGGTCCCACAAGGCAGCGGAGCCGCTGGTGGGGCGGCGGGGGTGATGCCGGGTGCCGGGGAATGCGTGAAGCTATGTTAAGTGGACAGGCTGCAGTCCCAGCACGCCGGGAATGCCTGGGGCTCACGCGGTCCCAGGCAGACCCCGCGGCAGCAGCCGCGCTCACGAAAACCCTACGGTGGGGAAAATGAAGTCTTTGTGCTCTTTGCTGAGAAGAGTACAGAAAGTGGGGTAAAAAGTCCATCCCTAAAAGATGTGAGGGGCTCAAGAAGAAGAATTTCCTGGAAAAAATGTCTGTTAGGACCTCCAACGTGTTTTTTGGGGGTGCTGCAACCACGATTCACTAACGATGCTGCAGACCCATGTCAATCAATCAGTCAGCAGTTAATCAGCCGGGTGCCCCACGCGTAGTTTGGGCAGAGTTTTGCAGTTTTAAGGACAGAAATTCCTGCGTCCACTTTGGCCCCATCCAAAGCAGGAGGGCTCCGGCTGACACCGAGTTATTCCCCGTCCGCTCCCCGGCCTGGGGGCGATGGGCAAGGACCCACCAGCGCCCGGCAGCAGCGAAGAGGCTTTACCCTGACCCAGTTAATTCTCCTTCTTTGGCAGCAGCTTCAGCAAAACGGGCTGAATCCCCGTGCTTCTACAGAGCTGCCCATGCAGGTGTGTCCCCTGCTGAAGAGCCTGGCTTGATTTCATATTTGCCACACGTGTTCTCCAAGGACATTAAATAAACGGGGACAGTTTTTTGAGTTTAAGAAAACACCCCAACTCACACCTTTTTAATAGGCCAAGAAAAATGAAACCGGCGATGAAGAGCAATTCTAGAAAAGTGTGGGAAATGCGGTGCCTAATGGGTTTGTACGAATACCGGTATTTGTGTCCTAGGAAAAAATATTGAGAATATTAAGAGCTCAGGAGCATCACAGAGCATCACCCTGCCCATGTGTTGGGAAATTTGTTTTTATTTCATGGGGAAAACATCTTGTCTTGTATTGACTACATTTTCCCAAGGTATAGAACTGGCAATTTTTATTTTGAAGAAGAAAATGTGCTAGGTAGATTTCATAGCTGTTAGCATGTGCACATGTATGCGAAGAGGAATTCAAGATGAACCTGGTTCCTCCTGTCCCACAGCATGTTGCATCAGAGCATCCCTGTGCCCATTCTTGCAGAAAGCTGACCGGAGCTCTCCTGATCTACCTCCCACCATATCCTTCCCCAAAGTCCTTCAGCAGAAGACCAGAAGGACTTAGAGCAACTCAGTGAAGTCGTCGGGAGGGGAAGCAGCACCATGCCCCGGTGTCTGTGCTGCTGATGGGTTCCTGCCCCGTGTCCCTTCCCCTGCCTGGCCCGGTGTGCCGTCGCCTTGCAGCTTCCTCTCCCGAAACACGCTCGCTCTTACTCTCCTCCTGGTCCCTCCCTGCGCTTTCTCTCTTTGCATTTATTTTTGTGGGCCCATGTTCCACTTGTGCATCCTTTCTTCTGATGGGGAAAGCTGCAGGGCGTTGTTTATCCATCCACACATTGCCTGTACGATGGCCTAAATTCAGAATAAGTTGACATAATTTGCTGCAGGTGTCTTAGTATAGATTTCAGCTGCACCATCTTACATGCAGTTGTTTCAGTCCATACCGTGCCGTTCTTCCTCTTATATATGTATCTATATGTGCGTGACTATGATGGCATTGAGAGAGAGGCAGACGGGCATGTGCGCACTAGTCACAAGCACAGCTTCGAAGCAATTAACTCCAAGGTCAAGAGTACATTTGTATATGCTGGAACTGCAATGAGATGTTTTAAGTAGCTATAAAAAATAAATACGATTAAAATCAATTGCCGTCTATCTCCCTTCCATTTGTTCATGAACCAGCCCTCTAATTCGATCAAAGGTCTTAACAACAGTAGAAAAACAAGGAAGATTTTCATAAAGGCTTTTTTGCCCTGCTGTGTGCATTTTCAGCTGTGTATTTTTCCCGGCGTGGGCAGGAGGGGCACTGAAGAGGCGTTTCCCTCCCCGGGTAAATGAGGGAAGAGCCAGGTTCCCTGTCAGCGCCGCGGCACGTGGGGAAGGCGCTGGTGGTGCCGAAAGGCTCATCCCAGTGACCGGCACTGTTGGTGCACGCCGTGGTGGCAGAGAGGAGCGGCATGGGTGTCCCCGTTCCTCCCGGGGCTTCAGGGAGGATGCACCCCAGGACCCAATTTGCCCGGGCTTTTGGGTTTTTTGGAGAACAAACCCCCGCGTGATCCCCTGTGGTGCTTCTGGCCCTGGGTGCCAGCTGATGCTGTATGGAGGTTGCATAAAGCAATTTTTTCTCTCTTGTAGCACCTTCCTGCAGCAGCTCCTCATTAGCAGCGCCGAGGAGCTGCAGCATCTTCCCTGCCCTTGCAAACTGTTATGCAAATAGCACTTTCTGACAGCATAAATACCTTCGTTTCGATGTCGCACTAATTGATTTTAGCTCATTAGGAGTGATTTTGCCCTAATTTGATAAGGAAGTGTGAAACTATTTTTCCCAGCAGCAGGTTTGTTATTTGTTGAGGTATTAAGAAAGTGTTAATTAGACACAGTTCTTCTGCCATGTTGATGGTTTGGGGAGTAGTCACCGTACAGAGCTCGAGACAACTGTGCCTGTTGCTCGATGCAGTTTTTCAAATTAAGTTAATTACGTTAACGCGAGCGGCATGTGGCACATATGGATGTGTGTCAAAGGCAGCAGCGTGCCCCATTTTACATGGATTTCTTAAGCAGGAGGCACAGAAGCTGGTGGTACCTATCACAGCGAGGTGAATATCGAATACTCTTCGGGTGAGGTCTTCTTCCGTAGGTGTTGTCCCATGTCCTGTTGTGTACATGGAGGCCCAAATCTCACTACAGAAATGATCCTTCAGTAAACCCAGCCTGACATTCGATTCTTCAGGTTATACGCTCAGGAGAGACTTTCCCTTGCGTTTACTTCCCAGGGGCAGAGGGGCGTTGGGGTGCAAGATCCTGCCGTAGAGGGGGGTTGGATTCGATGGATCAGTTCTTTGCATGGGCATAGCAAACCTCATGGTTTGGGCGCAAAGAGGTGTCCAAAAACTGTCCCTATTTTGCCACTGAAATGGCAGAACAGCAGCTTAGTGTCTCTGGGGTGGATTGTCCCAAGTATTTCTAAGGACCTTCTGGATCCAGAGCTGTCTGAAGGCTGGAATGTCTGTTTCACTGTAAATCTGAATGTTTCAAAACCTGTTTTCATCGCATTTGAAATAAAGCCAAATATTTTCAGACTTACACGGACAATGAAAGTTTTGAAAATAAAAGTTTCGAAAACATTGTTTTCATTCCAAAAAGAGAACTTCCCAAAGAAATTTTTTTGTTTGTTTTTTGTTCTGTAGAAAATGTCACTGACGTATTTTTTTTCATGAAAAACTGTTACCATATGTGGGGGAAAAAAAAAAAGAAGAGTGAAAAATTGGGTATAGCTTGGGTGCTTGCAAAGGGACTGTGGCTCGTGGGGAGCGTGAGGCAGAGGCTTTTTCAGACAAGCCATAAAAAGAAGCCAGGGCTGTGGTCTGGTGGCACTCGGCAGCGTGCGCCAGCACAGGCAGGCACACATGGAGGCATTTTAAGCTTTCCTGAATGGGAATGAAATACTTACCACGAGTATACGATTGCGCTGTTTTCAAGAAATGACACAAATTAATGATGAGGCTGGGAATGTAGATTGCTCACAGATGGCAACTGGAGACGGGAGCAGTGGGACGAGGGCTAATCAAGATGAGAAAATAACGGGAAAAAATGCAATGGCTACATAAAGTTGAGTAAAAGGTAATTGATGTGAGAGCACTAGAGAAAACACGGGTTCCTGCTCTGCTTTCCACCGCTGGCTCCCTGGAGGTTGCTCTCGTCGTGGTAGGTTGATGCCGTGAGGCTGCGTTCGGTCCCACCGCCCCGGGGACCGCTGGGTCGCCGTGGGGGAGCTGTCGGGCTCTATCTGAGCCCCACTGTGAAAAAGGCTGGTTCCAGATAAGAAAGGATGAACTGGAAAGGGGTGGTGGGATAAAAGCCCTGACACCTCTGCGGGCATTAGCTACTGCATGGTCTTACCTTGCTAGCCTGATACTGACAGCCCTTGGGCAGACAACAGTCTGTAACGGTGGTGGCCAATATAGCTATTTCTCTATGTTATATCCCTTTTAAAAACTAAATTTCTAATTCAGATGTTTTCCATATCTTTTTCTTCCTTTGTTAGCTGTGTTTTTTTAAGTTCTGCTGAACTTAGTCCGGATTTAGGTACAAGAACAAATGGAGAGATCCATCGCTCCTGGCAAAGTACCTTGCCCCAGCCTCTGGGCTGGTCCACGCTGGACCATAAATACGCGTTGCAATAACATGTTGGAGCTAACTAAGTGTGACAGCTTGTGCAGTGACCCCAGACATCTCTCTTAACAAGTTTATTTGTTCTTTTTTTCCGACAGTTTTTGTTACAGCAAATGTGATGGGATTGAAGCCGCAGACTGCAGATGGATCGAGATTCAGATCTTAGTTTTGGGCAGGAATGCCTGGATGGGGTTTTCTCTTTTGATCGCTTGCAGGCGTGGGCTCCAACTCCAGAAAAAATGAAGTTTCACTGATTTTGTGCCAGGAGGCTGAACCAGGTGCGGGTCGTGGCCTTGCACAGCGTGGTGGTATGGGCAGGTAAGTGCAAATAACGCCCTAACAAGTGCACACAGACTGTGTGTTCAAACGAACTCCATTTCAACTGACTCCCAGCAAAGCTCATGCTCATCGCGGAGTATTCATGCTTTTTGGACCTTGCTCTTACTGCTCTCTGGTTTTTAATCTCCACTCGTGTTGAGGTTATATTTGGCTGACGGTAAAGTGCCAGGTGTATTTTTATGACTATTTCTTTTAGCTTGACAAAATGCATCCGTTGTCACAATGAATGTGATCGGTCAAATTACCGTATCTCCACATTAAAGCTAGTAGCATTAGAGTAAACAATGTATTTCTCCCCAGCATTTCCAGTCCTAAGCTTTCCAGCATGCTTTGTAAGCCGCTGTATTCTCTTGTGAGAGCAATTATTTCTTCTAGGTCAGGAGCACTGAGCGGGGGCTTGGGAGGCAGCACAGCAGCAGGCTCCTGGGAAAGGCAGAGGCATTTCTCTGTCTGGGGCTGAGTGTCTATTTTCCAGGTTAAAAATCTGATTTTCACAATCCAGCCCGTAACTACCAACGATAATAACAAATGTGCCACACCAGCAACACCCTCCTTCAGTCCTGTCTTCTGCCAGACGCCAGAAATGGTGGTTTCTTACTCAAATTTCATGTGAATGACCTTATTTACTGTGTCTAAAATTATTTTAATGAAATGCATTTGGAAAAAAGCATTTGCAGCAATAACTTGCAATGTCTCCATCTTCAGTAGGAGCAGGCAGATCAGGAAAGAGCTACGTCTCCATAAAACACAACCCAGCAGCGGTGCAGACTCAGCTTGTACTAGCACTCTCTGAGTCAGTCTGTACTGCAAAACAACCACGAAGGGATAAATTTGGCTTTTTTTGTAAAACACTATAGCATGGTTAAAAACATTGGAAAGTAAATATTTTGGAAAGTGTTTTCCAAGTGTATATGTTCAACAAAGAACATTGCTAAGAATCCAAGAAGAGTGTTGCTTTCTGGGTTGAATTCAGTTGCTGTAGCAGTGGCAGCACAGATTTGGCACTGGAAGCCTCCTGGACATTTTTGGGGAACACCCACCCTTTCTGGTGTTTAACCTTCCCAGCCCACACCAGACCTTGAGCCACCACTGTAGCGATGATTCAAGCCAAAGGTGCATGATCCTGATCTCACTCATATCAAACCCAGAAAAATGAGAATAATCCTTCAGAAAGAGCAAATGCTGCATCGGAGAGAGGGAGCTGCAAGTTTATCACCCCGCCAAGGATGTGAAATTCTTCAATATGCAGGGTTTTCACTAACTGAAATCCTAAGCTCGATCTGTTTTCTGGAATGGGAATTTCTGCCAATGCTGCAGCAGTGATCCAAAGGCATGAAAAGCCGCAGCCGTCCTTGCCCCACTTTCCTCTCTGAATATTTGTTCCAGGCAAGACCAGAGAATATTGTATCAACCTATCGATCTCGCTAAATCTTATTAAGAGGTGCAGCAGGTTCAGGCATGTCTCAGAGATATGTTTACACCCTTCCCCTTGTTTTGTTTTTTTTTCTTTTGTTCCCGTTTCTCTATTAAGTTAAATCTAAAAATCAACGCTATGTAAATACCACCCGTTTATACACACATATTTTTGTTTGAACTGAAACAAAGTGAAAGCCTGGGCTAAATGTGGTTACCCAAGATAATTCCCTCTGGGACAAGAGGCTGGTGTTGTCTTTCCCCCCAAAGGTAAATTTAGCCGCCACGAGGGTGAAATCCTCTTTTCTCCGCAGAATGGAGAGAGGCTGCAGTCATTGTACAGCGCGCAATTCGGTGTACGGAGCTCTGCTCCGGGGGGGGGATGCCCTAAATCAGAGAGTTTGCTCCCGAGACGTGTAGCACAAAAATGCATCTCAGTACATCCTTGTACCAACAAGTTTCCTCACTGGGCTTGAGAAATTTGTTTAATCTCAAAATATCTCAACTTTCCGAGGTGTGAGCATGGAACGGATATGTCCTGTTTTTCTGTCTGATGCCAAAGGCATGAAAAAATTGCACCATGCTTTGACATCAGCGCCCAGAAAGCACCATCCAAGGCCAATAGTGTCCAGTTCTCCTCTGGCACAGAATGATAGACTGTAACGGGAAGGTCCCCATCAGCACCGGCGTGCGGATACCGGTAATTACAGGTGTGACCTTCTGGGGAAATTTCATCTCGTTTCACTGTGTAGTGCAGACAGAAGGACACGCAGCAGGTAATCGCGATGACCACGCCAGCGCGAGACTGAGCCTCTGATTGCCTGATGTGCCTGCAGACCTCCAACGCCTCTTAGGCAGCTCGGGGTGGGACCCAGCTCCTCTCCCCTCTCGGGGCAGGGATGCTCCCTCTTTTTGGGTTTTGTTTTGGTTTTTTCCCCCTCTTAGAAATGGATTTCTTCATGCTTTTAATCTACTTCTTTCATCAAACCCAAGCATCATGCTTGGCCTCTTTCTAAGCACTTCACTGGAGTGGCCGTTCCAGCTAAGAAACCCACTAACCTGAACTCACTGTCATCTCTAAGGGACACAGAAACGCCGTTGGGACTTGATGGTTGCCCCAATTCATTCTTTTCTTGCTGCACCCCTCAGGCATTCCAGCCAAGCAGAGCAAGCCTCGTCCACAGCTGCAGTCTGACTCTGCAGCCACAGTTGCCAACCCATTAAGTTATCCCCACCGCCTTGGGCAGCCCGTTTCAGGCTGAGAGCCTAAAGCCCATTTTAGGCTTAGGAGCCCAGTTCCAGCTGAGACGTTGCTTCCTGGACCAAAACTGGACCCAAGACCAGTCATCCCTTCCAGACAACACAATCTGTGATAAAAAGAATGTAAATAACTGAAATAACGTCCTTCCTTCCACCCGAGCATCACACCAGGGTGTATAGCTGTATGAAAACCGCTCAGCCTCAGGTCTGATAAAATAACCGAAACCCAGCACAGAGATGGAAAACAGAGGTGGCCTGAAATGTCTCTGGTGAAGATGTAGGGAAGAAGGGCAGATTTTCTTGAAGATGTACTAATGGGAAATTTGGTGTTTGGTCCTTTTGAAAGTCTCAACAGGTGCCTGCAAGCGTGGGCTCACAAATCTCTACTAAAGAAAAATTTTTTTTTTACTTAATTAAGTAACTAACTTGGGTATTCACAGCTCATCACCCACTTTAAATAAGACAGTAAATAAAACACAAATTATTACTGTACTCAAGAAACAGAAAATAAATCTACAGTGGATTTTACAGCAAACTCCATGTGACTTCAGGGAGGTATTCATGGCTTTAGGTAGAAAAAGAGCCTACAAACCTATTGCCTATGGTCTGTTCCCTTAAACCTGCAACACCTCAAGGACACAGGGAGTTCACAGTCATCAGTAAATGTACATCACTAATTTGGTCACATAAATCTTGGAAAACGGTCATCTCACCCCACCATCAGAGCTACTAAAAAAACCCGACTCTGAAAAGGCAAGCATTAAAAAAATTATCATCAAACTCCCTGAGCATTGACCCCCATCCGTCCCCAGCTCTCCCATTTCCACGCTTTCCTTAGGAAGGAGCTCAGTATGAAAAAAATATGGATTAAAATGTGATAAAATCACCGGATGACCTATTACAAATGACAAGGTTAATACTCTCCTAATCAATCACCATACATTTCACAACACGACGGTTCAGATAGCTGCAGAGGGGATTTGTGCATTCATCATCAAGAAGGCAAAGGCTATTCCCCCACCTCTGCAGGCCATCTGCGTCTAATCTAGAGCGAGGGGCCCCATCGCCTTCCCGCTCACCATCCCTGCATCCTTTCACTAAACAAATTGACACGTGGGCTTTTTAAAAGCACTAGAAATTCTTCATTTTTCCTCTGCAGCCCGGTGAAGATCGTATCTTTGACAAGCTGTGAAGTAGCTGTGCTTGGACAGGACTATATGAGTACTGGGCTGATGGTTACGTGCCTATGGACATTAAATATTCAGCCTACCAGGGAGGAACTCAGGGATGTAGTCCCACCACCGCAGCTAAAGTAGCTCAGTCACTAGCTACAAGACTTCATCATGAGGCATCAGACAGAAGGATTTGTGTCCCAGCTCCATTTCCTCTATGAAAGTCTTCTCAAGGAGGGCTGTAAACCCCTGCTCCTGCTGTGGCCGTTCGGCCCACGATGCTGAAGGGTTTCTTTGGCTCTGAGAAATTCTCACGCCAAAGGATGCTGCTACTGTTCATTAGTGCTTTTATTATTATTAACATTTTCTCCCATTTAGCTATCAACAATACGAGCAAAACACCCAAACAGCCCTCCCTTCTTATGTCTAGATTCACGGAGACAAATATTTTTATTGCTCCTGGACTCACCGCTATAGGGATGATTTAGGGAGAGCTTTCCCGGCAGAGCTCGCAGGCGTTGCCCGCTCAGAGGCAGCGCCCGCAGGGACCCCCACGCTGGCTGCACCATGGTGAACCCAATGGGTTGGTCAACTCCTGCACTGCCAAGGTCTACGGTGGGAGGATGATGTGGGAATGAGGAGGCTGTCAGTGGGAGGCTGAGAGGAGTCGCCATCTCTGGAAGTGTTCAAAAAACGTGTGGATGCGGCGCTTCGAGACATGGTTTAGGGGACATGGTGGTGCTGGATTAATTGTTGGACTTGATGATCTTGAAGGTCCTTTCCAACCTAGTGATTCTGTGATTCTGTGATGCTCTCAAGAAGTTTGGACAGTGTGGCAACCCCAATGAAGTCCCTACCTCCTGGAGCAGTGTCTGGTGATGATGGGAAATAAACTGGGATGAGGCTTGGACTCGTAAAACAAAATTTTACAGGACTGAGCTTCCAGGCCTGCACACCATGGATAAGACTTGCAAAGCCAGCTAGAGTAATAAGCGGTGCAGCTGGAGAACATAATGCGGTTGGACACGTAGTTACTTCCATGAGCGTCTGCCAGCCAAGCGAGGGGGAAAACAGCAAGAGACACCTCGAGCAGCTCTGAAAGCTGAAGGGGCGCGGGACGGCTGATCAATGATGAGGATTGGCAGAGTTCATCCCCGGCAGGGGCAGAGCTCCATTTCTAGTCAGTCAGCGTCGCAGCGGTGGGAGAGAGAGGATCGCAGGAAGAGTTAATCGCTGCTCTGTTATGCATGAGGCCGCTGATTCTTGCAGGCGTAGGTCTTTCATCGAGGCGAACATGGCCAATGGGACAAGAGGCTGCACATCGTCTAGCAGCAGGGACAACAGCTTCCCTCCCACCGTGCCCAGACGTGTACAATGGGGCAAGTCAGTGGCAAACGTGTCCTGTATCTATTTGTCACTCGCACAGGAAAATGCATGTTGGTGTCAGCCGGCAGCAGTAGGTTCGTTATTGTTTTTCCGTATTTAATCCTTATTGTGGGTTGAACTCTGCCCAAGCCCCAGAGCTCTTCAAAGTCTCTCTCTGGCAGTACGGGGAGCTGTGTGTGAGACTAAAGCTTTGGAAATTGCATTGCAACCAGACAATAATTTGGAGGTAGTTGTTACAGCTGGAAGAGCGTCGAATTAGTTACGAGTAATGAGATACAACTAGTCAGCCTCTGCCTTTTCCTTTTCGCTCTGGCTGGATATGGCACCTCCGCTGAATGAATAAATCAATCTTAACCACAGGAGTGTTTTTTCTGGTCAGGGACCTCGAGTATCAAAGAAGATAGCTTAGCAATTTAGGTGAAACGGGTAAATAGGAAACTGGCTGATAATCTTGATCTGGTTCATTCTGCCAAGGCTTTGCATTAAATGAAGGAAGAGCAAGAAACATATCGGCTGTGAACGGCAGCAGAGATCAGAGCTGCTGCTCTCACCCCGATGAGCGTTAGCACGGGGCAAAGGGTGGGCAAGAAGTGATGAAGACGCTTGTACACAAATTAGTGCTGGAGTCTGGTGTGTGTCTAATAGCGGGTGTATCTATTTTTAGATAAAAATATAATAATTATTATGCGATAGTCATTTCTAGCTTTGTGGGAGCACAGGCTGCCATGAATGTCCCAAAAACAGGAAGGTGGAAAAAGGTGGGCATGAGGTTTGGGGGATGCACCCAGCCCTTCCCCTAAGGTCAGTTCCACCAAAAGAGCAGCAGGCACTGAAATTAAAATAAACAAGGTTTTATTGAAAGGAGAGCTGGACTTCCGATCATTATCTGATTTTCTTACTACGAAGTGATGTGCTTCAAATGCAAATGAAAAATTGATGGTTCGCAAGGACTCTACCACATAGCCTCATTTCTCCTACTGATGGCACCGATGCTCTAATTAAAGTGATATGTTCGCACGCTCAAATATACACACCTCGGAGGTAGATGGTACAGCATATATCTAGGCTCAAAGCAGAATTCATTTAACGTGTGCTGGTTTTTGTAATGCAATGCCCTTCGGTATCTAATTTTCTGTGCAGAAGTACCCACCGCTGATAAATACTTGATTGCGCTGAGGAAATACCCAGTAATTACTGTTTTGAATCAGATAGGCACATTATCCACATGGATACACAGGTACCCTCTTCCAGGAATTCATGGGACCAATAGGGCCGTGGTGACACAGAACTAAAAAGAGCATCGTCACGTCGTGAGCAGTGGCAAGGAGCCGCTTCACCTCGAATCGTGCATCCTACAGCCGAGAGGCAGAGGGTCCCCGTCTGCCCCTCTCCCGTGTTTGCTGTTTGCTCTTCCCAGCTGTGCATGTGGGCAAACATAAATCCCAATAACTGCTGGTGGTTAATCAGAAAAATATCTCTGGACAGAGAGTGTAAACAGCTCGGCGAGTGTGTATGTTCGCAGACCACAGGAATGAA
This sequence comes from Phaethon aethereus, assembly GCF_964289735.1. Taxonomy (NCBI): domain Eukaryota; kingdom Metazoa; phylum Chordata; class Aves; order Phaethontiformes; family Phaethontidae; genus Phaethon; species Phaethon aethereus. Next base: position 2,842,946 of record NC_138580.1, on the reverse strand, counting down.
AGCCATGTGGGCCACCCGTGCCAAGAACATCTTGTTAGATGCATTAAAACTGAAACAAAATTCCCTGAGCTTGGAAGGGGACCGGGAGCGACGTGCAAGGGGCTGTATCCCACTGTCTCACGGGGATAAGCCAAGGGGCACCCGGGGTAGGGAGCGCAGGGATGGCGTAGCCGAGCGGACCGTACAGCCAGTGAAAGGGTGGCTTGGTTTTGTGCGTATTTACATGAATGCAGTCATCGTAAACAAGGCTCAGCATTTTCTTTACCCTTTTTCTTTCCCAGTACGCAGCTTTCTCACCACAAGAAACTGGAAATAATTTGGCAGAGTGGAACGGCTTTGTATGCAAGACATTATTTCAAAGCAAAATTTCTCCAAAACCTTCATTTAAAAAAAAATAAATCCTGGAAATCTTCCTTTCAACTGCTCCTTCCAAGCCCTTGCTGTGCCAAATTTCTGGACTGTGTTAATTCTGGCTCTATTACGACTCGTGGATGTCAAGATCAAAAAGAAGTACGTGTGCTAGTGGCTTTGTGTAGGTTTATCGTCCCATTTCTTTTAACTCAGCTCAGAAGTGAATGAAAGAGGAAACCCCGGCGTTCTTCCCAGGGGAGGGCATTCAGGGGAGCAAGAGGCACGGTGGAATGAAGGTCAAACCCTTGGGGGCATTTGAAAGGGCGATGAAAGGAGGGGATGCAAGCCTCGGGAGGCGTGAGGAGCGAGAGAGGAAGGTGGACGGTGCGACAAGACAACAGAGGAGGCACGGGAGGGAAAACGGGCAGAGATGAGAAAGGGAACAAGGCAACTAAAGGCAAATGCTGTCTCTCAGGGCCCTCTCCTCCATCTGTGTCTACACAAACCCGTGAGCACACGTGCTGGCCTTGGAGGGAGTCCCCGTCCCTCCTGCCCCTGCTCTTGGTAAGGATTTCGCTGTGCCCCCCCAAAGGGTAGGGATCAAGGTCCTGCTGAACTGCGGAGGCACCTGATCCTCGTGGGGTTCTGCACGGACCGTGTCTGGCTGAGCACAACTGCTCCGCCATGTGCAAAATGTGGGACACGAGCCCTTCTCCGTGCCAGCCTGCATGCTTCCCTTTCCATGGGCAGTTTTCCAGTGACGCCCGGTAAAATCCGGCACCCCGAGGCGCACCGACTGCCTGCAGCTGCTTGGTTGGAGGGGACCAAACCTGCCCAGGCCAAGATGCCCAGGCAGCACTGGTGGGGCACCGTGCGTGTGGCTAGAGGCTCTCCAGTGCCAAAATTTGAGACGTTATGGCCCCAGCATGGTTATTTTACACCCTTGGGTCTGAAGAGAAGGGCTCTGCATGTTACCCTCACCACCGTGCCCAAGCCCCAGAGCATTTCCAGCAGGTGACAAAATGTCTTTCCCCATCCCCAGGGAGCTGGAAGGATGCTGGGCAGTGACGGTGTCCTGAGAAACCCTCTTTGGAGCTACAGTACAGCCACCACCCTCCTCCTGCCAGTTTTACACCACTGGCCTCGAGGAGCTCCCCACGCATGGAGTGACGTGCCCCAACCCCAGGGAGGTCAGATGCAGGCTTCCAGACAACTGCTTGCAATCCAAACCCAAAAATGAGGACCAGAAAGTCTCCCAGGACGTGTGCTGCTGAGCTCCCCGGGGGCTCCTGCAGCGCAAAACCAGACTGAGAGCCAGCACTGGGCTGCGGAGACCGGTGGGACCCACTGCAGGGCAAAATGAGAACACGATGGGACAAAGGAAATGCAAACAATGTGGGAAGCTGCAAAAAGCATATTTTTTCTCCTTTGTTTTCAAAAATAAGCCCATCTCTGCAGGGTGAGGCTGCGTGGAGGGAATTAGCTGTGCCCCTTGGAGCGCGGCTCGCTGGCAGGCTGAGAGTGGGGGCTATGGGCGTGAAAACACACCCATTTTTCTCATGCTGAGAAAGAGGGAAAACAGGCAAAAGCTTGAAAATACAACAAAATAGACACATAAACGACGTGCCCACCATGGTGTTGCACCTTACATTGCTAAGTTTTTGCGTGCTGCAGCGGGCATTTAAGGGGATGGTGCATCTTATACTAGAGCAGTGTCCTGGCCGTGGGTGAAGCGATGTGGGGTAGGAAGGAATGGGGAATTTCCTCCCTGTTAAGAAGGAACAGGCATTGATGACAAATGCTAAATATTTTCTGCGTTCCTGAGGGCTAGCAGAGAAGTCGCTGACCCCGCGGCCAGCCTGTTTGCGGCCAGTTTTACAGCTGCCTTTATGGTGGAGGGGGAGAGCTAGCAGACAAAACATGTAAAATAAAGCAGCTCGGGAAGACTTCTGGAAGATATTTATGCGCCTTCATGTAAAATGTGGCAATATTTTAATCCGTCCCTTAATGCTTACACAGTTTTATTTTCATTTTCTATTCTTTAGCAGGCAGCCGTGGCTCCCACTGCGTGCGGGGCTGGGGTGGCTTGTTACGAGAGCACATCCCTGGGCCCAAGGCAGTTCCTTATCTACGCAATATAGTAAAAAACACCTTTATTTTCCACCTGAGGGAGATGAGCTGGTGTGCACGGCATGTTTGGTAGAGCAGAGGTTGCAGAAGTATCCCCCATACGCCTGGCCGGCTTTGGGGACTGCAGGTCCTCATACGGGGGAAAAAGTGTTGCTGAGTATTAAAAACGCTGCTGAGGCTGTGCTGGGAAGCCCAGCTCATTTTTACTCTGCTCCCTCTTGTAAAGCTCAGTCGCTAAAAATAGTTTGTCTTGTTTAAAGAATAGTCTGTAAAAAGCCCTGAAATTCCCTTGCCATTTAAAGACGCGGAGATGAAAGACTGAAAATTATGACTAGACAATATGAATGGTCTGGCTAGGTCATTTATTACCATGAGCAAAGCCCTTTTTTCCAGATATCCCCACTGCCTGCTAACATTTCCATCAGGGATGACACGACTCGCTCGTTGGCAGAGCAGAAGTAGACAGATGCACACAAATCTCCCTGCGCGGATGTCCTTCGCACGATGACAGCAGCGCTAAGGTCCATCAGGACGGATGAACGGTCCTGGTATCTATTTGATTTATACCCCAGCTGGACCACAGTAAAAATGAAAATAAGACCCGTAGGAGTTTCTCCTGATAAATACCAACATTATCATCGCAGCCCCACTGAAGTCACTTATTTTCTCCTAGCGATGGGCAAGAGCCAAGAAGGTATTATGCAGGCCAAGATATTTATGAGAATATAGAACAGTGTCTTTATTAAGATAAAAGGGAAACTTTGTAGAAGATTAAAAAAACCCTCTTTATTATCCTTTTAGTAAGAAATTACTGCAGCTACAGTAGTTGTAATGCAGGGCTGGAGGGGAGGGAGGGGGAAACGCCGTTGCAGACCCTGACGTTTCCCTTGGCAGACCAGCGACGCCGAAATACCACGGGCAACATTTGTGCATAACAAAAGTTAGCAAATACAATGCTATGGTTTCCAGGGAAACCCAACCTTGGCCTTTAGTCCCATATTTCAGCGGGCTTCATTATCCCCTCTGGATTTAGTATAATGAATTGGCTGTTGATGGATGCTGCCGCCTCTATGCTGCCTCGTTTTTGGAGGTTTCTGCTCCAGCCCAGTCGAGATGGGATGCCGGTCTCAGTGGAGATGTGCCGTGAGCACCAAAGGCATGGCTGCCCTTTTGGAGGGGCTTCTCCTGGGTCTAGATTGCAGCATGTTGCGGGCCTTCATGAGTCAGTTGAGTTTTTTCTTTATTGAAGGCTGATTGTCCTCTTTCTGCATAAATAGGAGGCATTTATGGCTTTCTCATACCTTTCCGGCACTGAAACCCTTACTCAGCCAGAACATGTGGCAGAGTTCTTTCTATTTTACCACCCATACCTCGTATGGGTTCTTCCAGCAAACTGCTTTATTAATTATCTGTAGAACCAACAATACTAAACATGGTTTAATGACTGTATCCTGATTAGCATTATCTGCTGAGGTTTCTGCATGGATGACTGTGTCTTTATAGCACCGGTTCCTCCTCCAAGCCAGAATTCATAAAGTACAAAATATGGAGCAAAACCACTCTGACCACAAAATCCTTGCTGAAAGAATTCCTTTTATAAAAGACTCCCAGGAAATCTAGACCAAATGGGAAGTTCTTGCCAGTTAAAATTACCTGGGGACAGTCACTGGGCTGGGCTTGGAGGGAATTTCATGGATGTGAACCTGACCCTTATGGACCCATCCCACCTCTCCCAGCACAAATTGCTGGAAATAGCTTTTTACCACCATTTTAACCAGGGGAACAGGATGGTGAAGAGATTTCCAGAGGATATGGGTAACTGAGAGAGACAGAGAGACACAGAGTGTCTACTATTACCCCCCAAAATTAGTCAATAGGAAAAAAGTACTCAAAAAAGTGGCTGCTGTTTTTTGTATGGGTTTGTTTTTTTTTTTTAATTAATCAGTCTCTAAATACATTCCCTGAGCTCACTTAGGAAACATGGTCTACCTGGGACATGCCGGTGGCACCTGGATATAATCCTACCCTTCCTAAGCAAAACCAAGGCAAGCACCTCAAAAACTGAAGTGAAACAACTCTCCATTCACTTCAGTTTCTCTTCTTAGCAAAAGCCCAGCTTTATGCAATATGTTTCAAACATTTAAAAAATGCATTAAAAATAGCACTGTAAATTTTTACTGTAGTGCTTCACTGTATTTTGGAGCTATATGTCAGAATGGTTTTGGAATAGATAGTTTGCTTTGACTTAATATTTTTTGTAGTTTAAAAAACTCTTGAAACATACCAGGAAGTGATTTTTATGACTGATATTTCAACTTGAAGTTGTTTAAACTGCAGGCTGAGAGGCAGTGCTTTAAACTGAGGCAAACATGCTGGTTTCAAATTTTCTCATGCAATAAAGCGACTGTATTTTTAAAATCACAATTGACATTTTCCCATTAAGAATAAATAACTAGAGGAGTATTTTTCCAGAAAAGACATTTTGGAGTGGAAAATCATGAGCAGGTCTGGAAATAGCAGGTGCCAGTGTGGGTGTCCTTGCAGAAAACTCGTCTCGCCACAGCATAGACCCCCCTGAAAGCCCAGCAACGACCTCTGCAACTCTCTGTTGGGTTCAAACTTCAATGGGTTTGGTCTTCTGAATGCCTCAACTAAGTCTTGTCTTTGTTACAGTTTTCTCCTCAGGTGAATGTAGTCAGCTCACGGCAGTGGTGACTGTGGCAGGATCCCGAGTCCACCCTGCTACCTCCAAACGGGCAATTGGAGAACCTCCAGCTGCTGACGGTTGACTTGCTAGCTTTTTCTTCAACAATTTGGGGGGGTGATCCCCATCCTGCTTCTTGCTGACTTCCCAGCTCAAAACTGTTTGTGTTTTATACAATGGACAGAATATACTCTAGGCTATTATCTTGTATTAATACAATTTTCTCCCCATTCTGGAGCAATGAGTCTATTTTACTAAAGCTTCAGACTTCTTGAGAGATCACTTATGCTTTAAGGAAATGCTTTCATTTACTTATTCTGTGTTTACTTTTGGAAAAAAATAGCATGAAGGAAAGTATGGAGATAAAAGTTTCAGTACGCAACAATCAGTTACAATGACTGATTCAGGCTTTTTGTGGGTGGAGTCATGTGTTATTCATTAAGGCCATCTCAAAAAATTTAAAAAATATCTCTTGAGGCAGGTCTAAAGGATTACTTCTATTTCTTTCAGTGGGAAAGCCTGAAGGAGACATCTTCTGAAGTATCTAAAACCGAAGCTTCTAAAATGGCAGGATTTGGTTTTGGATGTCGTAGGCTGTGTCACTGGTACCCCGAGTTAGACTCTGAAGTTAGAACTAGCTCATGTAAGAAGAAAGTCTGCCAAAATATACTCCTGTTGAATTGAATGTCTCAGTGTGATGCACGTTTATTTGCTAACGTTTTTACAAGTCAGCTTGCTACTGATGATGTCCTCTAACGTGTGCCATGCAGGTGGGCCACCTTGCTCTTCTCGTGCCCATGGACCTCATTCTGCTCCTCGCAGGCTCGCTGTGCGTGTCTCTTGGTCATCCCAGGGAGTTCAATGGAGCAAACGGTGGTACGAGATGTTCTGTAATGAGACCATGGACCAGCAAAACACCTAGGTGTGATTAACTTCAGTCTTAAACTCATGTTTCAGTGTCTAAGGGTGGAGGCAGTGACAGAGGTTGCTCTGTCCAGCTTTCGGATGTGAAACCCACAGAGGCGTCTTTTTTCTCCCCCTTTAATTACACCTGAGCTGTAGGTTAAGTGAAAGCCGTCACAGGGAATTTACATTTCTGGGGATGCAAAATTTCCCATTTCTTGGGGAACTGGGGCTCCAAAGAAAGGATGCTCTTCTTTTAAATCTCGGACACCTCCTCTGCTCTTTTCCTCCCCTTTTGCAAACACTCTTAGGCAGTTCTTTTCCCTGCAGCGTTTTGGAGCGTGGGCCAGGATTTGACAAGTGACTCATCATTTTGAGTGCCAGGGGTGAGAAATATTATTTTAGTAATTAAATGCTTGACACATTCAGGAAACAAATCCCCTTTAAGGTGTCTCCCGAAGTGGTTCCCGAAAGCAAAGTGTGTGCAATTAAGTCATTTTACAAAAATGTTGGCTTCTGCGCTTAGCGGCTGATTTCTTTCATCTTCTCATGGTAAATATTGGTAGTGGATTTTGGAAATTCGAGCAAATTTACTGTTTCACCTTGTAAATGAACTGACGATGAAACAATATGCTTGAAAACACCCCTTATATTTTCTCGGTTAATTAAGTGGCTTGTGACGGTTGGAGTAGCCTATAAAATCAGAACCGACCAAAGAGCTTGGATCAAATCTGGTCTTCGTTTTTAGACGCGTGTGACGGGTGTCTCTGTGCAATTAGGGTAATCCTAGAGCTCACAGTTTGCTCTTCAGGCTGGTTCTTTTATGTTTCCCATATGTATTTAATTTTGTAAGAAATGCATTTCCACTTTTCCTGATTTTGTACTCTTTTCTTATAAAATCAGCAAAATCTGTAAGCGCTAAGGGGATTCTCATGTGATGGCTTCATTCTGAAATAACGTCATGGGGACAAAGTTCAGCGCAACCCTCACCTGCTCCTAATTTACTGCAAATACGATTAAAATTTATCTGAGTATTTTTTCCTGTACTTCACTGTTCTGTGTTTTCAGCAAGCACATAACAGAGGGTTTCTATACTTTCTCCAGCAGCTTAGCAGCGCAAAGGCACTTTTTGCTTTCTGGAAGGGACTCTTCTGAGAGCTTCCTGTCAGCTCATCACAATTTTCCCATCTTGAAAACGAAGCAGAAAAGGGATGGGTAATAAAAAGACGGGCGATGCTGAGTGCAGCACATCTGAAACAGCTGCCCTGTAAAACTGGGGTGAGTTACAGCCGATTCCTCCGTGCTGGGGCGTCTTGTCTTTTCAGGTGGGAAGGCGATGGTTCTATTTGGATTTTTAATTATTCCATGCTTCGGAATTAACCCCTTTTCTCCTACATTTTTACCTGTCACGAGAGCAGCCAAGGTCATTCTTTAGCTTCTTTATTTGTGCACCATCACCATCATTAGAAACGTAAGCTTGGCCCCGAAGGGAAGGCTTATAAACAGTGCAGTAGCTGTTGTTTGATCTAAAACACGCTATAAATATCATGTAAACAACAGGTAAAATAACAAACAGCACTGGGAACCATTTAAAGAGGGCGTCCGCGGCTTGCGACTGCTCTTCTGGGGAATTTCAAGTTTCTTTAAATGAAACTTAGCAGCAAGGAGCCTTTTATTTTGCTAACGTTTCCAACAGCTCAGCCTTTGGCTCTTGCTGTGGATTCGTTCTCCGTAGAGGCGTGGAGGTTTTTACCGTAGAGGCACGTGGTTTTTACATCTCTGGCATGACAGTTCCCTAATATACAATATAATATTCTGTCTTTTATGGGCAATTTCCAGTGACTGCATCCTGTTTCTTAATAACGCTTCTCTTTTGTACGGACAAGCAAGTCGGTCAGGACCAGGCGTGGGTGATTGGATAGCCTAGATGAGGTTCAGCTTTGGGATAGCAGTTTCTAACACGTTACATTTCAACACAGAGCTATGTTTTACACCCTGAGAAGCCGGTGCAACAGTCCTTGTGCTGGATCAGGTGCCTTAATAATAATGGGAGTATTTTGTCCATTTGTAATACAGCATCTCCTAACTAAGCATCCCCGAGCACTCCAGACAAATTAATTCAATCTCACACAGGTCCCTTGAGGCACACGAGCAGCAGTACTGCCCTGCCAGCAATACGGACGCTTCGAAAGGCTGACGATAAGCACTTTAATTGGGCCCTTGCTGTGGTAATTGCAGCGGCAGCCCTGGCTGGTGGGAGAAGGGGAGGAAAGGGTCTGCTCCACTCCTCCGCGGGGAAAGCGGAGAACGGGCATCCGTAAGGATAACGCAACTGCTTTTACATGTTTCTAGGCTGTCATAAGGGAAATGCATTTAATCCCTGGGTTTTGCTTCCTTACTCCCCATGAGGTCAGGAAAACCACATTTCCTTGCTCCCAGCTAGTATCACTTTGGATTGCAGATGTTATGAGCCAAACTGACGGGAGTTGCATAAAATTAGCGATAAAGTCTGTAATAGCTTTTGAGCAGGGGCGATTGCCTTCTGGTACCTCCCGAGAGAAGCTTGTTTTCCCTTGCCGTAAAGGAGCAACAACCGACACAGGCAGGGAAGAGCTGGTGCTGGGTCTCTGGTCCTCCACCAGCAAGCTGGCAGCCCTCGGCGGAGCCGTGGCCACGAATGCTCCGCTTCACAGCAGAGTTTCCCACCAGCAGAAGAAAGCTTGGAAGCACGAACCCAAGGAAGACGGGGACAGCCCCGAGCCCAGTGTGCCGATGCGGCGTGGGAGCGGGGCGCAGCTCTGCCCACCAGCCCTCGCGCCAAACCGGGATGCAGCAGGAAACCGCTCAGACTGCAATAAACTTCTTATTGTTTTCGAGGAAGGGGATTAATTAACTATCTATGGAATGAGCCAGATAAATCAAGCATGATGGGAAACTTCCAAATCAAATGAATACTTCAAAGACTGCTTTCAAGCGACTGCAGCGGGGCAGGGTTGCAGCCTGGGGTTCCCATGTAGCTCTCCAGGCTGTCACCTATAGGGCTTTGTGTGGAGCTATATAGCGATGCGGAAAATTGCTGCCTTGACGGAGCGATGGGCCGGCTGACCGCAGGAGGACCCCCTGGGTTCGGAGGTCCTCGGGGCCAGGGCTCAGCCGGGATGCCCCGCGGTGCTGCCCCGCTCCCGTTGCGCGTATGCATGCCCCGCGCAGCTCATGGGGCTGAAGGCACCTGCCAGGTGATCATCCAGGGATCAACCCTCAGCACATGCCCGGGAGCTGAGTGCTGCCAGCGGCCGTCCGCTTCCCTGCGGAGCTGCCTGCTGCGCTGCCAGCAAACCTGCTTGATCTCCCCATCGCGGAGGAGGAGATCTGGGCAGAAATACCGTGGGAGGCTGCTGCGGGGGTGTATTCATAAGCAAAGTGCTTCCACGCTAAATGAAGAATTGGAAAGAAGCGTGTCTTATATCAAGGCTCCCGGTGAACGAGCTGTGACTCACGCGTCCTGCGCGAGAAACTCGCTGCCATCTGTCTTCGTTTTACCACCCCGCCTGAGCGGGCTCCGCCGCGCAGCAGCGCGCCGCTACCGATGGCGCGGCGGCAGCGGAGGGGGGCATCCCCTGGCGCTCTCCTAACGGGACACCCCTGCCCGGCGTCCCCCCTTGCCTGCGGAGGGCCGGGGAGGGCTGGCGAAGCCGCGGGAAGCTTGGGCAGGCCGCGTCGCCCTGGAAGTCCCCAGCATCCCCGGGGGACCATCCGTGTCCTCCCTTGCCATCCATCCTTCTGCTGTCGAACCAGCAGGCTGAGGTGGACCTTGGCTTCCAGTTAACCGCAGAAATAAACAGGGAAAATGCATTATGCTTGTACAGAAAGAGTCGGAGTTAATGAAACATAACTGCAGTCTTCCGGACTAATATAACATTTGCACTTTTCTAACTTTAGTAATTCGCCAGACTTTGGCTCTGGCTTCAATGAAAGAATAATTGCTTGTTTCCATAAAGAGGAGTGTTGATTTAAAAATGCTAGCTCCACTTTGTGAATTCAAGGGGAAATGCTTTACTTCATATCAATCAAGTTCTTTTAAGCCATGCAAGTTCATTTCACGCTCTTCTCCTTGATTTCAGTACCCTGTGTTCAGCAGCGAGAGCAAAGCACGGAAATAAAATGAAGCCTGTTCTGCAAAAATAGCTTCGGCAGGAGAACATGCAAGAAATGGAAGGTTTAAAGCTAATGCCTTGCTTTGTCCTGCCTTGTTTGTCAGAAACGGGCAGGGGAGTGAGGGAACGGGGAGCGTCTTGTGCAGGGAATGGTACTGCCTAGCGCGGGTACCCAGCTGAAATGCCACCCCAGGTGGCCTGCGTGCTCTGCGGAGGCAAGAGAGGTATCTCCAGAAGACAAAGCCCACCCAAGGTTTTGGCTGTCGTCTGGAAATGCTCCACTCCCTGGGGAGCTTGGGGTGCCCAGTCCCATGCCTTTGGCATCTCTGGGGACTGGTTGAAGCTGACTTGAATTTCTCATCGAGAGGTCGGTGAACCCATGGGTGGGTCCCAGGAGAGGCTGGAGAGCACCTTCCAACCCGCGTGGTTGCTGAAGGACAGGTGAGGACCAAGGGACAACATTCACGTTAATCATCTCCCTGGCTTCAGCCTTGGAGCAGGGGACGCTCACTGCATCCCCCCACACCGAGGGTGCCGGGAGTTGCTTTCCACTGTGAAAGGTCTCTGAGCTTGTTTACTGCTGAAAGACCTCGCTCTGGAGAGTAGAAAGGCCTCAGGAACCTTCAAAAGGTACCTTATAGTATCTGGCTAATAAAATTGACCTGTCTGGCTTAGCAAAGCACACACTCAGAGGTGAGCTGCGAGGGGCTCAGGATGGCAACATGTGGAAGGGATTTTGGCAGTGTGCCCAAGTGGCCAAGAAGGCCAACAGCGTCCTGGTCTGTATCAGCACCAGTGTGACCAGCATGAGCAGGGCAGGGATCGTGCCCCTGTACTGGGCACTGGTGGCACTGGCACCTCGAATCCTGTGTTCAGAGTTGGGCCCCTCACTACAAGAAGGACGTTGAGGTGCTGGAGCGTGTCCAGAGAAGGGCAACGGAGCTGGGGAGGGGTCTGGAGCACAAGTCTGATGAGGGGCGGCTGAGGGAACTGGGGGTGTTCGGTCTGGAGAAGAGGAGGCTGAGGGGAGCCCTCATCGCTCTCTACAGCTACCTGAAAGGGGGTTGTGGTGAGGTGGGTGCTGGTCTCTTCTCCCAAGTAACCAGCGACAGGACGAGAGGAAATGGCCTCAAGTTGCTCCAGGGGAGGTTTAGATTGGATATTAGGAAAAATTTCTTTATGGAGAGAGTGGTCAGGCATTGGAACAGGCTGCCCAGGGAGGTGGTGGAGTTGCCATCTCTGGAAGTGTTCAAAAAATGCGTGGACGTGGTGCTTCAGGACATGGTTTAGGGATCATGGTGGCTCTGGATTAATGGTTGGACTTGATGATCTTGAAGGTCCTTTCCAACCTTAGTGATTCTGTGATTCTGTGATTCTGAAAGCACTCTCATTCAGTGGAAAATGGCATGAGATCCTGCAACTGGAAAGGCAAATTTGGACTAGAAATAATCACAGAATCACAGAATCACTAGGTTGGAAAGGACCTTTAAGATCATCAAGTCCAACCATTAATCCAGTCCCCTAAACCATGTCCTGAAGCGCCACATCCACACGTTTTTTGAACACTTCCAGAGATGGCGACTCCGCCACCTCCCTGGGCAGCCTGTGCCAATGCCTGACCACCCTCTCAGTGAAGAAATTTTTCCTAATATCCAATCTAAACCTCCCCTGGCGCAACTTGAGGCCATTTCCTCTTGTCCTATCACTAGTTACTTGGGAGAAGAGACCAACACCCTCGTCGCCACAACCCCTTTCAGGTAGTTGTAGAGAGCAACTACCTGAAGGGCAACTTTTCAACAGAAAAGGGCAACTTTTCAACAGAAAAGAAAATACATATAGAAATAGCCTCTGAAGCGATGCGGAGGGGACCCGCTGTTCTCTGGCTGGGTGTCCATGGTCATCCCAACAACCACTACTCTTCGCTAATGTTGCATTTTGGAGAGCCAAGGTAAGCATCTCAATTCTTTGGATAAAAAGCTTCTGCTTTTGCTTATTCATAGATTAGAGGCTGGCTCTTTTCTTTTCTGGGTAACCCTCACTTTGCACACTGAAATATAGGATGCATTTTCCCTTTTCTCATCCTTATTTATCTTGGTGATGTTTTAATTGTTCCTGTAAACCCTGGTTCCCAGGGGGCACGCTGCTAAACTGAAAGGACTTTCCAATTCCAAGCCTGATGGCTGCAATGCTTCACTGTGTTTTTAAATTTCTTTCTTAGCTAGTGTTTTGGAAACTTGCCATTCTTTAAAGTGGCTTCAGTTTTAATATTCCTGTTTATTGCTCATGAAAGCAAAAAAAGAGACTGCTCCTCTTCCTTGTCTCCTTTCCCAAGACACAAAAAGAGCAGCCTTCTCACCGGCTTTTGTAAATGATCACCAACTGACATCTCCTATCAATGCGCTTCCAGGAGTGACATAGCGTAAAAAATAAGAAAGGACCACAAGAAGAACATCCCATTCAGCACGTCTCCGTGGCAGCCAGCCGTGGAGCACTCGGTACCCACGCATCACTGCCCGAGAGGTAGCTTTCCTTACGGGGAAAAAAGAAAAAAAAAAAAAGAAGAAAAAGAAAAAGGAGGAAACTCGCCACATTCAACCTGCTGTTCATTTTAGCAGTTATGGAACAATAATTGTGTATATTCCCAATGGTCGGAGGGGTGATGGCTGTACTAGAAATGGGCCAGAGAATACAACTGGAGGGCAATTTCTCTCTGTCCTTAATGGACTTGTATTGTACTTGTAGGCAGCAGAGTGTCCTAATCTCTTCCTAGTGGGGTCTGTCTCACCATGGGGTCATTGCAGGGACCCTCTCGGCTTTGCCTGTTATAGCAAATTCCTTACGGGCCAGATGCTGCCACCTTTATCCGTGCTAAGTGGTGCCTCCCCTGGGGCCGCCACCCGACGGGAGGGGAGCGGGCACTGCAGGGACGCATGGAGCGAAGCGGGACGCTGCGGGGTGTCCCTCGGAGCTGTGCCTTCTCAGCTGCTCATTTTAGTGAGGATTTATTTGTAAGCTGAGCAAACAAACCAAGGAATTTCTCCTCTTAAGTGAAGAGAAAAAAATAACGACCCAGTAACACACCAGCTGAAGAACAATTCTTCCTAGCCTGTGCTCTCCTTCATGGATGTTTTCTCCAGTATTTTTGGCTAATTATGTCATGAAAGACTGAGTGCTCCTTTCCAAAGTCTTTCTGCAGCCTTTCCCAAAGACGTTCTTTAAAAAAACCTCAATGCTGTTTTAACACTATGCCTGGAATAAATTTTACCAAGAGAGTAAAACAAGACAGCCTCACTTTTTCATTATTGCCGTGTACTATTACTGCAAAGTTGCATGGAAAATCGTAAGATTCAATAAGAATTGTTTTTACCTCTCCACCAGCACACGGAGAGCATGATACATCAGAGCTGTTTGCAAGCATTTAGCACCATTAGATGCCTTTTTTATGAGGAGCAAAGTCCTCGCTCTTGCTTTGGGCTAGCTATTGCTGTGGAGGAAGAAATGAGATCAGCAGGTCGCTACAGCAAAATCTCCAACTTTGGAGCAAAAAAAAATAGCTCTGCCTTCTTGTTTCCTTCCAGCTCCTAAAACATTCTCCCTTGATCACCAGCCTGGGTGTTGATGCCCTTTCCCGGTCCTCATGCAAGACATCGTGCTGCTACCTCCTGCAGCACTCAGGAACCTTCTTTCCTTTCCCTTTGCAAACCATCGGAGAGATGTCCGGGCTCGCCAAGGATGCTCCCTCTCCTTCCTTTCCATTTATTTACTCATGTAGCATCGGTTGGTGGTATTCACTCCCAGCACAGGTACAGTATGGAAGTAAATGACGGAGGTATTTGAGGAGTGTCAAGAGCTGAGCTGCTGAGCACTCAGAAATCTCAAAGATCCACCTCATTAGGTTAATTGAGAAATTCTGCAAACTGTGAAGGAAAGATAGGACCAGAAAATCATGGAAAAACACTGACTGAATGGCTGTCTTGTCTTTGTGTTATTTACATGACCTTAGGGATTGACAGTAGAATCAAGGAGAAAGAGAAAAATGAGAATGAGATTGTAAAATCAGCCAGACAATCATGGAAAAGCCAAGATGGAGAACCTAGTAGAAGACCCACCCTTGTCTTTTGCCATACAATGAGATGTTAACTACCTTTATCTCAAGTTCAGGGCAACATTTAGGGAGAACTCCTTTTATTCTGCCATTTCTCCCATTTTTTTAGCTAAGTGTTTGACAGCACTTTGAACACTCACCTTGAAATACAGCTATACTTCTATTTGATGTTCCCCATATTGGACAAGAGACTTGAAATCAGAGTTGTATTTGGTTTGTAAAGTTTTGAAAAGGTTTAGGAAGTTTGTGTTTTTAAAATGGATGCTGTTAGAGATATTCCAACTCAACTGGACAGAAAGGACATGTGCTTTGTGAAGCGTGACACAGTGTGTCTTGGTATTTGCCACATCAAACGTTTAGAGCCCTGATGTATTTATCTTAAAAGATAATGATGGAGCGCTGGGACGATGGTAAAAAAAAAAAAAAAAAAGGAAAAATGGAGATGACCTCTCCTTTCAGAGCCATTTATGTCCCTTTTTATGTCCCCAGCTATTTAGGTTGCTGGTTAACCTCCTCTTTTCCGAGCCTCCCAAGGCACACGGAGGTATCCGCTATTGCATATCTACCCAAGTCCCCAGGACAACATCTTGTGCGTTACGCTCCACCGTTGCCATTAGTTCCTCCCGTAAACGTGAACATTTTTTATGTCTGTCGCAGGCCTCCTCTCACGTAGATTGCCTTCGGGCTGAACTTTTGTGTAATATATTTTGACACCCCATATGGTCCCCACGGTTCTCTCAGGCACAAGCTGAAATCTTGCTCGTGTTGTTGGCAACTGCCGATATCTGGAAGCAGTCTGCCTTTTTTTTCTTCCACGGCGATATTCACATTTGGGAAGATTAATGTGATGATCAGGCACTGGCAAGGAGATGGAGTAGATGACCTAATAGGTCTCTTCCATCTCTAATTCCTGCGTTTTATTAAGAAGAATTCTTTGTTGCCGTGGCACTAATTTGTCTGAGCTGTCACCGTGGAGGGGAGGCAGAAGAGGTGGCACTAACAGTGTCATCTAAATCCATCTTTTTTTTTGGCACCTCTGCCCCTGTGAATCAAGCGTACCATCTGGTGAGCGGGCAGATTGCCATGCCGGCAGATGGGCAGGAGTGTATCTAGCTATGAGACCATGTATGATTATCAAATGTGTTGTTGGGCGAGGATTTCCAGCAGGAATATCAAAACAACTTTTCATAATGAGCTTCTGGTTCCCCGGGTAAAGAGATGGGCCATTTAGCTCCCCAAGAAACCGGACAAAATTCAGCCCCCAGACCAAGCGGCGTTGGGGCTGGCAGGAGGAGGAAGACCAGCGACGCTTCCCCGCTGCCGGGCTGGGTACCGGCGGTTTGCCGAGGAGCAGCCGGGGGCGGGCAGCCAGCGCTGCCTGCGGCACCACGATGTGATCCCTCCCGGAGGCAGATTGGAGCGACGAGGGATCCCGTTTCGCTTCTCCTCTCGGAGCTGCAACCCGTGTCCAGAGGTTTTCATGCAGAAAAATGCACATTTGGTCAAACGGTTCTTCTAAGAGGGAAATCGTAATTTAAAAATTAACGTCACAACTGCTGTGCACATGTCTTCCTTTTACACCAACATGAGCATTTGCCTTCAGGTCTCGTTTCTGTAGCTGTGACATAAACACAGACAAGGCACTATTTGGTGCTACAGAATATTTTTAGCAGGGGATCTATTATTACGAAATTTTTATTTTCCCACGAGATGTGGAAAGCTCTTTTTCTCTTAAAATCTAATTTATTTCTTTGTATTTTATATTCACCTGATGAAGCCAAGCGCTCTCCACCTGGGGACAGTGTGAGCGTGGGGACTGTCACCATAGGTGGCTTCGGTGGACGAGCCATGCTGGGCATTGCCCAGGGCAGGGACTCTAGGGTTCATTTTCTCCTTCTCACACCAATCCCTTTTGATTTAACCAAAATCTTGTTTTTCTCATTCAAATGCAGTCCTGACTGCCCGTCTCGTCTGGAGCTGTGGCTCTCCGTTACTCCAGGGAGGAGGGGGAGGATGGCGCTGGTGCTGCGGCAACCTGCGCTCACCCAGCGGGGTTTGTTAGCATGGGCTCGTGGCCACCCGAGGGGGGCTGAACTTCATCTGGGTCCAAGCTGGCACGTGATGCGGTGCAGCTCTGCTCGTGCCACGCCGTGCCTGGGCTAACAAGCCTGGGCACCGCTTCCTCGGCGTGGAGCCGGTCCTGGGTCTGCGGAGCGGGATGCAATTCATCTGGAACTGGATAAACTGCCCAGGAATCACGTTCAAATGGAAATTCACTGAATGGCATTTTTAATATGCAGCTGCGGTGCTCAGAGCAGTAGATGGTTTAGATATTGAGTAAATAGGAACTGCAGCAGGAACATCAATGGTCACTTCATCCCTACGGACCTGTACCTCCATGAACCCTCCTGTGATACAGACCTGAGGGGGCATTGCCTAGCTTTACAGGTGAAACCCCCACTTATTTCAACAGACCCAGGGTTTCATGGTAGGCTTTCAAGCAAAAACCATGGTGTACGTTGAGTTAGACGTCAAGCGGAACAGTGTGAAGGCAGATGGGAATGTACGGTCTGTACAGAGGTGAGCGAGGAGGAGCAGCGTCTCCAGCAGCGCTCTTGTCCTTAGCAAATGGGCCGTCTTGCGGAGGTGCTTTCTTCTGCTTTGCAACACCCGACCAGAGATGGTTTTGATAATGAGGGAATGACAGTTCTTGCCTCGCCGTAGCCAGAGGGGTCTACGTGGAATGGGATCCTGTAGTGTAAAGATTTTCTAATGCTCTCCACATTGCTTTTGTGGTGGTTTCAGTGACCTGTCATCAGGTCTTCTTCCAACACACCTTCTTCCAAGCAGCAGATCCTTGTGGCCCAGCACTGTCCCCTCTCCAAAGCGAGCCAGTGCAGGAAACTGGGCACCCCTCTCCTCGTCCAGCTGTGGTCAGCGCCCATGGGAGCCCAACATCTGCTGTGGTCACAGCCACTGCCACATCCAGGGATATTCTTCAGGAAAACCTGCCCCGAAGACCTCCGTGCTGGCTGTCCTGGAGACCATGGTGAACTGAGCAATGCCACGATCTGGAAACAGCATCAGGGGAACCACCAGACCATGGAGATTAATGAGGAACACATTATTTAGGGGGCTCTTCTGCCTGGGTCTCTCAGCCTCTATACATGCAGCTTCTTCAGCAAAGACATCATCTCAGGACATCTCCCCGCTTCTGCTTCTTAGCCCAAACTCTTGAGGACCTGCAGGAGAAGTATTGTGCGTACCATGTTTGGGAGTAGACCTTTCCTTTGCTCAGACCCCGCTGGGATAACATCCTGTGAAAACCCTGCATGACTGTTGATGTGGTATGCCCCATGCTTTCTCAGCACAGACATCCTGTGGTCCTTGTGGTCCCAAAAACATGTGTGATGTCTCTTATGGTGGTTTTCAGGCAAGAAACAAGAAGATGAAGTTATTTCCTTGCAAAATAAGATCAAATATGGCTAGAAACCTGGTTGTGGTGACATCAAAAAATAATATGAGCTGGTACTATGCATTATAGAAAATGGAGATGCTCCCAAGTCCAAGAGCTCCAGATGGACAGCTGGCCATGGTGTTCCCATCCACACCAGCCTGGGCCAGGCTGCTGCAAGAGGTAATCCAAAACCCCCAGCCTGGCACGCTGCATTCCCACCAACCTCGCAGGCAAGGCCAGAAGCAGGTCTGCAGCCACTGCAATAGCACAAAATTTTGTTGACCTGGCAATATCAAATCCACTACTTGGGGTGGAAAATGGTTGAGTTCTTCCCTTTTTTTCCAAGGACTATGTGTATTCTAGGCTTGAACAACTCATTTTCTCCACTCTATGCCTTGCATCTCCTGCAGCCACCTGGATGGTGGGCTCCAACCATGGTGTTTCCTACAGAGCATAGACTGATGCGTTTCCCCAAGCAGAGCATTTTTGTGGTTGAAGAGAATCCCCAGGGTCTCAGTATATGACCAGATGTGAATTTAATGAACTAAAATAGAAAAATAAATAGAAAATAAAAAACATAGAAAATAAAATAGAAAGAAAGAAGAGACTGTGTCAAATGTTTTTCATTAGCACCACAAAGTTGTCCAGCCAGGAATGATTTGTAATTCATACAGATTTCCCAGTGGAAATGCAAAAAGTCTAATTATACAGAAATAGTGAAGACCAAAAGAAGAGCAATTTCCAGAAACAAATCTGCCATGCAGCATATCAGTGTGTTAAAGGCGTCTTTTCCAGACTGGAACCCAGTTCAGTTTATATTTATTTCTCAGACCAATGGTAAGTGTGGCCCTACGTGTGGGATTAGGATACAGAAAATACTTTTTGTTGATAAATAATTCATTTTGGGAAAGCAAATAAGGAAAAAAAAGGCTGTATAAGGACATGAAAAGATTTTTGGGTGGAACAAAGAGGTAAATAGCATGGCTGGGTCTTCACAACTAAAGCTCCTCCATACTGTTTGATTTTAATTTCAGATCTCAATTAGAGGTCAGCCAGCCAAAGGTAATTGAAAAATAGCCTAGATGTGGGATTAAATGGTAACTGCCCACACATCTACAGACTTCAGTCAACCAGCCCCTCTGTGTGGATATGTTTTTTTACCACAAGCTGGGCAGATTTTTTCCTGCCTTATTATTCCTATTACGAATAATTCTCCCAGAGCGCTGGAGCCCTTTGCTCCAAGCTGAGAGTCTAATTATAATAAAAGACCCCCTTGAACATCACTACCTTGAGTGTATTTGGAATTAGGGACCATCCTCAGCCAGGGAAGTAGCTGCTTGTAAATCAGAGGGTGAAGCTGCTCAGCAACACTTGCTTTCCACGCCCGTGCACGGCGTAATGTCTTCAAGCACCAACTTGTGGGTTTTTGCACTTTTGTGAAATGCCCGTGGTTATGTGTGATATAATATACTGACACATGATTTTAGACATAACAACAAACAGCCTGGATGAAAAAGAGCCAGATAAACCCATACGAAGTCATTTATTAACAGAGGTCCTTCCTCTGGTATTTCTTTAAACTCTGCATGGCTTTTTTGCTGCCAAATTCACTTTGTGATGTTAAAAACTAATTATTTTTTTTTCCTTATCAAGATAGCTATTTTCCACTTGGAAAACACTGAGTTTTATTAGTTATTCCTAATGGAGCCTGAAATGATTACAGCTTTTTCCCTCAGTTTATTTCTCTCGTATGTTCACCAGGACCAAAATCAGCTCATTTCTTGGATCTGGATGTTTTCGGTGAATATTACCATGGGGCCTGTCTGGGAGTGGGGACCAGACTACTAGAAGGGTTGTCATTTTACATTTTGTTGTGCTGCAGCAAATCTGTACACACCAATATGTTTGTCTCGGTAAGATACCACCAAAGCACTCCTGGGCACCCTTGGGCACGTGGAGAAATGCTGATGAATATCCCAGCAGTGCCTGTAAGATAAATTGTCCTTGGGATTTGGGAAAATACTCCTCCTGCTCCCTCCTCAAACCTATGGCTCCGTCTGTTCGCAATATAGAACCCCAGCGCTGGATTTTCAGCCATTTCACTGCTCCGTGCCCCAGCTCCTGGCATGCCGTGCCACCTCTCCTGTCCTCCTCTGCAGGACCCGGACCAGCCAGTCTCCTCGAGCACCCTTGGGTCCTCTCTGCATTTCTATGGACAAATAGCCAACCTTCAGCATGTTTCTGCCCACGGTAATTTTTATAAGGGACCTGATTAATGCGGGCGTCACTGCGTAGAGATATATTGATAGATCCCGGCTTTCCTGCACAGACAGATCCCTACCTCCAGCTCTGTGACCCGAACAGCAGAACCAGCCCGGCATGTGGCTGGACATCCACTAGAGCCATATCCTATGATAAACAGGAAAAAAGCCAATCATGGATTTTCTGAGAACATGATCCGAGCTGTAAATCCAGGTCCCTTTCCTCCACTGGTAAATCACCACGGTGCCTTTATCCATGTTATCCCTTGTGACGGACTTTGCTCTAAACACACAGCTCCTTAAGCACAATCGCCTCCGAACAACCCTTGAGCTGAAGTAGGCCAACTGATAACTGCCTAAAACTGTGTCCCAGCCCCAATTTCCCTGCCCCCCTGGAGCGCTGTGGGGGTGGGTTTAAGCCAGCCTCAGGACATCCCCTGAGCTACTTTGTTGTGTCCAAGAGGGCTGGTGCTGGCTGCTTCCTAGCCCGCTAGCCCAGGGCGTCTCTGGAAGGCAGGACGGAGCCCAGTGCATCCCGGAGCGAACCCGGGTTTAAATCTCAGCAGCTGAAGGGAGTCACGTGCAGCGGTCCGTGAAATCAGTGCAGAAAAAGCCACGGGCTCTGCAAGGTAATTTGCAACCCCGGGATGGTCCAAGACTCTTAAAAAGTCTTTTCATCTGCGGTTGAACTTGATGATCTTAAAGGTCTTTTCCAACCTCAGTGATGATTCTGAGAGCAGGACTGCTTCACAGAAATTAGTACAATTTATCTTGCACCTTTGCAAGGTGAGCATTCACCACGTTTATGAAGGTGATTTATTCAAGCGGTGCTTACTCGGTTCCTCTGCTTGGGGGCTGGGCAATTTTCCATATTTCATAGGTGCCCGCATCTGATGAAATCTCAGTCCCTGTGGAAGCTTCTCCAAATCCTTCGTGCCAAGACGCCTGGGGATGGGGGCACAAAGCCAAGAGCTGGGACTGCCTGAGAGCACGCCGAGAGGCTTTCCCCGCTGGCGGCTACAGCCCAGCCGTCGCGGGGGTCTCCCAGGAGGAGACCGTGTCCCAGCCCTGGAGAGAGCCCGGGGCTTGCGTGAATCCCTGCCATGCTGCCGGCTCACCCTGGGCCCGGGATGCCCTGAACCGCTCCGCGGGAACTTCCCGGCCTAAAGCCCGTTTCCTTGGGTGAGGAAAAAATTAATTAATCCATGGCGAGCCGGCAGCTCCGTTTAGCCCCGTTAAGGAAGGAGTCGCGGTGCTAGGGATGGCCGTGCTGGGAGGCTGGCCCCTTCCCCCACGCCTAGCTCCTCGCCGTCCCGCAGCCCTCGGGGGCCTCGTCCGTAAAGCAAGGACCCCAAAAGCTGGAGTCGTGTTTCATGAATGTCCTCCGATGCAAACAACTCCCCCCAGTAACCGGATTAATGCTGTTTTAGCCTAGGTTTGTTTTTTGGTTTTATCCTTTTTCTCCCCAGAAAATCCTTTCGAGTTTAAATTTTTCACTGCTTGTAAAGTGTCCCCTTATAGCGTTCCAGGCAGGAGGAGATTAATGTCAGGTCCCATTTATGCATCACTTCGGATCAGAAGAGCTTGGCCAGTGCTTTGTAACGCTCCGTTCTTCTTGGGCGGGGGGGGATTAGAAGTTTGCTGTTGCAAAAAGAAGCCCCTTTGTCACTGCCTGAGATACTGCTTTTAGAGAAATTCCCTTTGCCATAATATCTGATTTATTTTGGTTGGCTAGCTACAAAGCAGCTGAAGTGGGTGATCCCTGCCAGACTCGTTAAACGATTCCTAATGTCGACGGAGGACTTGATATTGTGGTTATAAAAGCAGAAGGTTCAGTATTTGCTGGAAGAGCCTCTTTCCCGAGGGCGAGCGTGGAGGACGGGAGGAAGGTCTCCAGCGGTACCCATGTGCAAGCAATAAGCAGAGGAATGCTCTCGGAAACTGCAGCTTGAGGGATTTATTTTGGCATCAGTTTTAGTCGCCTGGGAAGGGAAGCTCTGAGGGAGGCGCAGGGCTGCTGGGCGTGGGGCTTCGGCTCCCTTTCTGGGCTGGGAAAGGAAAGTTTAAGAACCTTTTTGCAGGCTCCTGCCGTGTGCAGTACCGGGGCACGCTGGCTCCTTCGCACCGCGCTGGCTGCCGCCAGGTGAGCCACACGTGGAGACAGGAAAGCATCAAGGTCCTCATTTCCCTCTGAGTCAGGTCCTTGGGAATATTGAGAGCAGCCCCATGGAGAAGGACATGGGGGTCCTGGTGGGTGATCAGCTGGACAGGAGCCGGCAATGTGTGCTCGCAGCCCAGAAGCCACCCGTGTCCTGGGCTGCCCCCAAAGCCGCGTGGCCAGCGGGGCGAGGGAGGGGGTTCTGCCCCTCTGCCCCGCTCTGGGGAGACCCCCCTGCAGGGCTGCGTCCAGCTCTGGAGCCCTCGGCACAGGAGAGACACGGACCTGCTGGAGCGGGGCCAGAGGAGGCCCCAGCAACGCTCCGAGGGCTGGAACAGCTCTGCTGGGAGGACAGGCTGGGAGAGCTGGGGGGGCTCAGCCTGGAGCAGAGAAGGCTCCGGGGAGACCTTCCTGCAGCTGCCAGGGCTGAGAGGGGCTGAGGAGATACATGGGGACAGACTTTTTAGCAGAGCCTGTAGCGACAGGACAGGGGGTAACAGTTTTAAACTGAAAGAGGGGAGATTTAGACTACACGTAGGGAAGAAATATTTGACCATGAGGGTGGTGAACCCCTGGCCCAGGTTGCCCAGAGAGGTGGTCAATGCCCCATCCCTGGAAACATCCCAGGTCAGGCTGGACGGGGCTCTGAGCAACCTGGTCGAGTTGGGGATGTCCCTGCTCATGGCGGGGGGGGGTGGATTATATGGCCTTGACAGGTCCCTTCCCACCCAAACTGTTCTGTGATTCTATGGCTATGAAATGGAAAAGTGGTTGCGCAGCGGGATATCGCTTCTGCACACAAAGGATTTTATGCAAACCCCAGCACCTCTCCACAGCCCCTGACACCATCTCTGCCTTGGTACCAACCACTTGGGAGCATCCCAGATGGAGAATTGCCCCCGGTACCTCCTGTTTTCCCACCAGACCCGTCGTGTTTTGCTCACACACGATGCTTTCAGCAGCCAGTGCTGATTTCCATGGGAAGCTCAAGCTTGCTGTGGCTGCCTTCCCAGGAGCCATCCCAGGCAGCACCGATCCTTACAACCGGCTCAAAGCAAGCCAAGGAGGAAGGAGTGGACCTAACCCAAGGTATAGCCTGAAAATGAGGACTGCAATTAGAACGACCTCGGAGTTTCCATTTTCTCGTCTCATTCTGGATGGCTGCGCAGGGGCGAGAGCAGGCAGGAGCCCACGGCCTCTGCTGGGAGCAACGGCAGCAAAAGAGGCCTCAAAAAGGAAATCTGGCTTTCTTAAACCCTTGGTTAAAATAACAAGGAGGCAACGCTCCGTTGTTGGTATTCTGAAATACGTTTTCTTCTCTCTCTCTCTCAGTCACAGATGTCCATCCCTCCGAGGTGAGTATCGTTTCTTGTCCCCTTTTTCTATTTACAGAACACCTTTTCTTTCCTGAGAGGGACTCTGGCATTTGGCTGGTAACTGGAGAAAGGAGCTTTAGCACCCCACGGGCCTGCAGGGTGGTTGGCAAAGGGATGCAGGATGCTTCAGCGTCTTTCTCTGCTGCCGGCCAGTGCTCCCATACGATGGGAATATTTACTCCCTCAGGAGCAGGTGCCGGGAGCGTTTGCAAACAGCAGGAGCATGAGGAAAAGCAAGTAATCCCTGGTTGATGTCTGCCAGCATGAAGGAGCGGAATAAAGTGCCTGGCCAGGGAAAGGGGGAAACAGCAAATCCAGCTTACGGACCTTTTTTAGACTCGGTGACTCGAGTACTGCACTGCCGTGTAAGCCTTGGGGTCTCCTTCAAGCCATTTCTGGGGATAAAAGTGGAAAGACAGCTTTGGGAAATGGCAGAAAGAAGAGGTGCTGGAGAGGGAGGTGGAGCGAGGGAGGGGGTTTATCGGCGGGGCTGCCACGCGGGCGCTGGGATGGGGATTTGCTGTGCGATGCTCCGCTGCGTCCCCCCACCGCGGGCCAGGGCTGCACCGGGGTGTCTGCCCTACCTTCTTCCTCAAAAAGTAGTTTAACAGAAGATTTTCAGTCGGCTTAAGCACATTACAAACGCACACGTGACGCTGACAATAGTACGTGAGTGACAAGCGATGCAGCAGCCCTGAGTTTACACCGAATAAATAAAATCTGAGTCTGGTCCCCACGCGTGTGCCTTCACTCCTGCCTCCCCTCCTTGTCAATGGGCTCAGCGTGAAAACCGCAAGGAGTCTGGAAGAGCCTCTCTCAAGGGGAGATCTCCAATCCCGTTGGCATAATTATCCCTCGAGGCATAATTAGACATCTGAACGTGAGAGCAGCCAGTGTACAACCAACTATCCTCCGCCTTCTCCCGGGGTTTGCACGTGTTAGAGGAAATCTCGCCCGAAGGGGGTGGTGGTGCCAGGATGCTCTTCCCGTAACCCACAGATGTAATCAACTTCAAAACGTGTCTTTGTTTGCAAACTTTTGATGTACTGTCCTACTGAAGGTAGGAGAAGCTCAACGATTAACATTTTTATGGACATTGAAGGTGCTACCATTCATGTTTTAGCTGACTATTTCATCTCTTTGTTTCAATTTATTGGAGAGAATTTTCAAAACCAAAGCCTTTCTTTACCCAAAATGATCCATTTTTCCTTTTTTTCCCCCTTTCCTCCCCTCACTTCCCTTTCCATTTTGCAAAATCGAAGGAAAACATCGGCTTTCTCAATCCACATTTCTTTGCAAATAACAAGGTTAAATTTTGAAAATGCTCACCTTTTTCACTGCAAAAAGTGTGACCATCTCTACATAGAAGGGGATCCTAAAATGAAGGCTCAAGAGCATCTTGTCCCAGAGAGAGGAGCAACAGGGCAGGACAACGGGGCTTTATTGCTGGCACCTGGCAAAAGCTCCTCTGAGCATCACCAAAATCCATGCAACGTGACACTGGAAGGGGAAGGGCAGAGCACACTGTCAGGGACCCGGTTCTCCCACGCAGGGCCCCCCTCAACTCTGGAGGTGCTGGTTGACAACCGGCTGAACATGAGCCGGCAGTGTGCCCAGGTGGCCAAGAAGGCCAACAGCATCCTGGCCTGTATCAGCAATGGTGTGGCCAGCAGGAGCAGGGCAGGGATCGTGCCCCTGTACTGGGCACTGGTGAGGCCGCACCTCAAATCCTGTGTTCAGTTTTGGGCTCCTCACACCAAGAAGGACGTTGAGGTGCTGGAGCGTGTCCAGAGAAGGGCAGCGGAGCTGGGGAGGGGTCTGGAGCACAAGTCTGATGAGGAGCGGCTGAGGGAACTGGGGGTGTTTAGTCTGGAGAAGAGGAGGCTGAGGGGAGCCCTCATCGCTCTCTACAGCTACCTGAAAGGGGGCTGTGGTGAGGTGAGGGTTGGTCTCTTCTCCCAAGTAACCAGCGATAGGACAAGAGGGAATGGCCTCAAGTTGCTCTAGGAGAGGTTTAGATAGGATATTGGGAAAAATTTCTTTACGGAGAGAGTGGTCAAGCATCGGCACAGGCTGCCCAGGGAGGTGGTGGAACCACCATCACTGGAGGTTTTCAAAATACGTGTGGACGTGGCACTTGGGGACATGGTTTGGTGGGCATGGGGGTGTTGGGTTGATGGTTGGACTTGATGGTCTTGGAGGTCTTTTCCAGCCTTAATGATTCTGTGTTTCTGTGACCCCTCGCTGTCCGCTCGCGTTGCAGCTGGGAGGGGACCACCACCAGCCTAATTGCTTTTCGCTTCTTAGCAATTTGAAAGCGGTGATTTCCTCCCGTTTGCAAGCAGCGAGAGCTGACGGCAAGAACGGGAGCGAGGGCGTTTGTTTAAGGGATGAGGGGAGCCGGCAGCACGCACCCCAACGTGCATCCCCTGCCTGCGCTGCCAAACCCTCCCCAGCTTTGTCTGGCAGGAGTATAACAAAACCAGATCAGCAAAGTGTGCACATTGTGAAGACAACGTGATTTTTGGTAGCATTTACCTGTTTTTTTGTGATGAGGCTGTGTTCTGGAGGAGCCACTTAATCTGTGGGAAAAAATATGATTTGTACAATTGGAGCGTAAGAAATTCCGCCAAGAAAGTGATAAAAATGGTTTGAATTTCATTAGCAAATGTCATGACACAAAAAGTGAAAGCCTGCCCTTTATGGGTTTTATTTTACAGATTTGAAAAAGTTTTGTGTTTAGCCAGTGAAATGACTTTTTCTGCTCTCGGCTACGTCACCCCTCTCAAAATGCCGTGGGACGTCAGGTGCCGCGTGCGGGGGCTGCGCCGCCGCTGCTCTGCAGCACCAGGCTGAACTGGGAAATACCCCACTGGTGGGAAGGGGTCTGCCCATTTGCAATGTGCAAGTGGAGAAGGAAAAGGAAAAGGAAAAGGAAAAGGAAAAGGAAAAGGAAAAAAGGAAAAAAGGAAAAAGGAAAAAGGAAAAAGGAAAAGGAAAATGAAAAAAGGAAAAAGGAAAAAAGGAAAAAGGAAAAGGAAAATGAAAAAAGGAAAAAAGGAAAAAGGGAAAGGGAAAAGGAAAGGGAAAAGGGAAAAGGGAAAAGGGAAAAGGGAAAAGGGAAAAGGGAAAGGGAAAGGGAAAGGGAAAGGGAAAGGGAAAGGGAAAGGGAAAGGGAAAGGGAAAGGGAAAAAAAGGCAGGAGAGGAAGAAGGAGAAGGACCAGGAGAGGAAGAAGGAGAAGGAGAAGGAGAAGGAGGAGAGGAAGAAGGAGAAGGAAAAGGGGAAGGGGAAGGGGGTCTTGCAGAGACGTTCCGGGCAGTGAGGGGCTCCTTCCGCCTCCCCCAGCACGCCTCCCTGCCCGCTCCGACGGCCCCTCTCCAGCCCGTGGCGGGGCCGGGGTCTCATCAGCCCACTTCCCCCTCTGGAGGCGTTTGCCTGGGGATCGGCCCCAGGGGCACGAGGAGGCTTCAGGCAGCCCCAGGGGCTCCCGCAGCCCGCGCCTGCAGACACGGCGCTCGCCGGGGACCTGCCTTTGATTTTCTCTTCAGAGGATTCCCTCTCTCCGCTTGAAAGGGTCGTTATTTTGTAAAGAGGGAGCCAAGAGCAAAGCTTAAACACATACTCACACGTGGAGCCGCTCCTTAATGAGCAGAGATGTGAAAAATAAGCCATAGTCTGGTCACAGGACGTCTCTGTTGGCTTTTTCCTTTTTTTCTCTTTTGTTTTTTCCTTTTTCAATTGCAAATCTTTCCAGTCCTGAACCTTCAAATAATTCTGCGTCTTCTTCCATCTTCTTACGCATTCAAACTGAGTTGCTCTCGTGGGTATGTGGAGGCGGAAACGTGCAACTGGGGCTTCAGCATCGCGTCGTGCTGCGCTGCTGGGGACAGTGGGCACACGCACGGTGGGATGCAGCACTCCACTACCAGCCAGCCACGAACATTTCTGCAAAATATCAAGCAGCAAAAAAAAACAAGAAAAAAAATGTTTATAACTCTACCAGCAGCCCTTTTCCCAATCTACAGTGAATTTCTTGATTATGGCCTTCCTACATTTCCACTGGGAGAATTTCTTACGGTTGAAGCCTGTGTTTGAATTCCAAGTAATAACATTTTAGAATAGGCTCCTATTGAAAAATTGGGGGAAAAAAATACAAAGAAATCATCTGCACAAATTGTTCTCCTGAGCCATTTTCCAAATGACATTACTGCTGCTCTTTCAGATGTGATTTCTTTGCCTGACATTAGATGCACTTACTGCTCACTTGAAAGCCAGGAGAAGAATTGCAGATGGTAACAGTCATCTCTGAAAATATATTTCAGATTATACCAAATTACTCCAGTGGAAGAGAAATCTGAGGACATCACCTTTAATCTTAGAGCCACAGGAACAGCAGAGAGGCCCATTTCCATTTTCTACCCCCAACTGAAAATATGGAAAAAATACCTCTTGAGCCCACCTTTATTAAAATCGCTTCCCCTCCCCATCCTGCGCGCGACCTCCCGCCCCTAAGTCTGTATCCCGTATCTATTAGCTCACGGGAACCTGCTGCTGGGGACATTTGCCTCCCGGACAGGGAACCTGCTCCCAGTTCATGTCCGGTTTGAGGAGTGGGCTGAGATGGACATCGCCGATGCGGTGTCAAGACACCAAGCACCTCCGGCATCCTCGAGGGCACGGCAGAGCCGGGCTCGGGCGGCCAGGCGCCGGGCTCGCCGAGGGCTGAGGCGGGGAGGAGAGGCTGCTCTTGCTCCCCTCCACATCCCTCCCTCGTCATCAGCCCTTTCCCTGGTCGCCGAGAGGTGCCGGATCAGCTGCTGCACCACTTTTAGACACACACCTCGGGATCACACCGTGTTCGACTCATGACACCTGATACACATCTATCGAATCCCATTTTTTTCTCATTTGTGTCTCAATTTTTATTCTAATTATGGCTCGGTGGCTTTCTTTTTGGTCGATAAGCAAGGGTGAACCACGGCTATTCACATCCGTCCTGTGCTGCCTCCCCTGCCGCGCACCAAAGCAATGAGCCACCCCACCAGAGGTGATGGGAGCACGTGAAGGACACGAGAAAGCCCTGTCTTGTTGTCTCACTGACTGTGATTTCAGAGGAAAAATACTTCAGGAGCGTGGCAAACGGCCCCGGGAGCGGTGCCAGGAGCCCGGCAGCTGCAGGATGCCGGGACGATGCACTTGGGAAACAGGAGGAACCTCCCAGCCGTGGTGTTACCAGCCCCATCCTCTCCTGCTGCTTCAGAGGTACAGACCAGCAAGCGTTAAATTCAGCCTTCAAAATATAATTTGAAAATATCTGAAGATCTATGTGAACTACCACAGCTCCCCACCAAAGGTATTTTTATTGTATAATTAAGTAAGAGCTGAAAGAGCATCCTTAAAGCGTATTTATCGCCAGCTGGGTCCCTCGGTGGGCACCCGCATCGAGACTGACTCCTCCAAGAGGAATCCACAACCCATAGATATCTTCTTTGCACACTAATAAAAATTTTTTGGAGGGGTCCTGTTAATTAATTCTCAAGCCAAGATGCCCATGGATGCCAGACTCCCATTTCGTGCAAACCTTGGTGCTGAGTAAAAGTGCTGACTCAGAGCTTTGCAGGAAATTGTATGTTCGAAATGGCCCAAAAGTAACATTTCTCAGAAATTTTTTCTCGGTCCTCTGGTAGCCTTGGGGCTTTGCATGTGCCACAGAGCTTTTGGGGGACCGATGGGGATGGCACTTGGGGCTCATGTCACTATTAGTCCCCCATAGCACAAGGTGAACATTAATGAAGCTGGATATCACCGTGCCCATCATGATATGACTCCATGGCAAATTAAGCCATCTTATCCTAAACCTACTGGAAGAAATGTCATAGGTGAGGCATTTATGATAGAGGAAGCTGAAGGAATGTAATGGTTTAATTTGAAAAAGTAATAATCCAGAGGCCAGGAAAAAAAGAAAGTCATGTGTATTACACACATAATAGCTCATTATCGAAGTATTGTAGCATTATTTTAAATAACTGTATTTCATTCCAGTGGCTGAGATGGAAAGCAGTATGTATTCTGTGTAAAATAGATTTGCATTATTATTTATTCATGAGTTTTAAAAGGATCGTTATTTTTGATGGACAGCTCCTGTCAAAAGATTTATATATGGGAGCTCATGTTTTCCCATAAAAATGATTAATCAATAAACATTTGAAAACGGTGCTTAAAATTCAGTGTTACCAGGATACACATTTACCTCTAATTAGAAACAGGTTTTCATTTGGGAAACCAGATCGCTGTCAAGTTCCTTCTAATTGCTCACAAACCAGCGTGCCTTCTCGCCCACCGCCTGCCGTGGCAGCACCCGGGGCACCCACTGGCTGCCTTATCCCCCCCAAACCTGGGACCACGGGGGTGGCTGGGGGATGCTGCACACCCAGGAACAGCCAGCTGCGTGTCTCTTCAGGTACAGCCGGATGTACTCCAGGATGCGGCTCCCGGAGTGATGCTGAGCGGCTGGGGGAGAAGCGTCGCATCTGGACGGCAAAACTCCTGGTGCCGACCCAGCCGCGCAATGCCGGCTTGCCATGAAAACACCGGGCTGTCGTTCTTTTCAGTGGAGACTCCGCTGAGGCTGGGAAACAAGCAGCTGAAAGGGTCGTCAAGCACTGGAACAGGCTGCCCAGGGAAGTGGTGGAGTCACCGTCCCTGGAGGTATCTAAAAGACGTGCAGATGTGGTGCTTAGGGACACGGTTTGCTGGTGGACTTGGCGCTGCTGGGTTAACGGTTGCACTCGGTGATCTTAATGGTCTTTTCCAACCGAAACAATTCTGTGACTCTATGAATTTAAATGCTTTGTGTAGGTGAAATCCAGACCCTACTGCAGGAAAGGAGAAAGCAAAGCCCATGCCTGCTGCTCCTTCATATTTCGTCCTGCTACCATAAAGCAAATGTTGCCAGGGAGGACAACGCTTTGGTTTTCTGGGGACTCCCCCAGGTTTTGTCCCCACGCTGCCGTGCGGATGCCGGGTTTGCATTGCTGGGTATCTCCTCTCGCTGCGTGACGGCAGAAAATGGGGATGTTAAGGAACTGGCTGCCGTGTCCTGCCCCAGCCCTGTTGTTTCCACCCTCTCTGGTGTCGGTGCTGCTGAATCCGGGGTGCGCATGTGTTGCAAGCCGAAAACGTGGGCACTACACCCCTCTTTTCATTGCCTCTGCGCCCAGTCTTTTGGGAGCATCCGTACATACAGTAGATCTGCTTCCTTCGCATTTCCCATGGATGGCGTTTAATGAATTTTCGAGACAAGTTATCTCCAAAAGTGAGCGGTGCCAGACTGCCTGGTCCGCCAAATGTGTCGTTGCCCTTGCAAAGCGTGGCGCAGGCTGAACGCATCCCACCTCCCGGCATGGAGCTCGGTGATAGCAGGACGGGCCGGAGATGGCAGCACATCCTTCACCGTTGGAGAGGAAGGTTTTTATAATGTTGTTTTCCCAGCCTGAAAACTGTATGGGGTGCAGTGCAGCCAGTGCCTTCCATCGGCCCATTAGCCGACCCACGGATTAGTTCATCGAGGTGATTTCTTCTTTCCCCAAACCACAAAGCCAACACAGAATGGTAATAACTCTTGTTTCGGCATTGTCCCTGTTCAGGCTTGTAAGACCCCAGATGAAGCAGTCAGGTGGAACTGGCCACAGGGATTTGGAGCTTTTCTCCACCCAAAGTGCACCTTGTTCACCTGCCAAATTACTTACCCTCCGCGTGGGCTGGTGGAGGATGCACAGACGGCATGCAATTGCTTGTGAGCAGTAACAGCCACAACAATAACCGTCATAATATTAAAGAGCCAGGTGGTAATTGGTGCCAGCCCTGACGAGGAGCGTGGCCGTTGCCCTCGTTTTCCTGCCCGCTAACGGAGAAGATTGGCACCGCGGAGCCAACGACCGGAAGAGACGTGTCGCTTCGCGTTTACGTCCCAGAGCTTTCGCTCTTGGGGATGTGTTAATCCGCGGGGCCGGGAGTGGGCGACGCAGGGGAACCCCTCGGCAAGGCAAACCTGGGCCCGAAATGCAGCCAGAGCATCCCCGGTTGGGCAGGGCGGGCAGGGCAGGCAGGGCAGGCAGGGCAGGCAGGGCAGGGCAAGGGAGCACCGTCCCCATTTCTCAGCACCCCAAACCCCATGGTGGGGAAACTGCTGTCAAAAGCATTCCGGAACATACAGATACCCTGCAGCAACTTTCCCTTCAAAGAAGAACAAGATTTCTTGGGGTCACCCTTCTCTGGGTGCCCCCACCCCATACGGGAGGGAGATGTGAGAGGGAAGGTAACTGCACGGAGGTTTTCTAACAGGTCGGGAATTTTGGTGTTAAATGTTTTTAGAATAATTTTATTTTTAATAAATGTATGACCTGAATAGGTGCCTTCACGAGTAACAGCTCGCATTTTATGTGGTGTCACGAGCCTTTTTAATGTGCCAGGGTGAAATCTGGAGGTATTGTGCCGGCAGGAAAAACAGCCAGAAGCCACAGAAGTCCCATCTATTTGAAATGGATGCTAAACTCTGATCATGAAAGTCCTCTTTAGAGAAATATGTAAAAATCCTGAAATTCATTTCAAATTAGCTGACTTGAATATTTTGTACCCTAACAACTGTTCAGCAAGAGAGATGGCTCAAAGGCAGAAAGAGAATTGACCTGAAATGCTCATTAAAATCACAATAAAATGAGGCTTTAAGAAAAGATGTCCTTTTCTCTCCAGCACGATGCGAGGGTGGAAACTCCGACTCTTTTCACATCCTCCCCTTGCTCCACTTCAAATCCCTTCCTGCCAGCACTTGAAAGAGGTGCTCAGGCTGCCTTAACCCTGTGGGTACCCCGCGCTGAGCTCAGGAGTGGTGGGTTTTTTTGCAGCACGGCCGTTTTCAGCGCTGGGAATAAAATTCCTGGCAGGTGGGAAGGTGCCATCCATCCCTGATTTTGGGGTCTGCCGGAGGTCGTGGTGGGATGCAGGATTTCGGCGCCGTCCTGCTTTTCCCCTCGTACTGACACAGCCCAGGTCGTCATCCCTGCGCTGCCACTGGCGTAACGCCGAGCGTCCTCAGGCGCGCCGGGACGGATTTCACCGGCAGCATCGAGAGTCACAGAATCACAGAACCTTAACGATTCCGCCGGCAACATCAAGCGTCGTGCCAGTCTGCGGCCCTTAAAAGCTGGCTCTGAGCCCGTAATATAATACATCGGCGATTAAAGGAAGCACATTTGTCCTGCTGGTAATATCAACATTTTATGAATGAGCAGGTTCTGATATCAGCTAATTAGGAGCAGGTTTATTGCAGCATCTGTCACCTGGAGTTAAGCAATTTATCCTGGGAGGCTCCTCGTGGGGAGGGGGCTGTCAAAAGCTGGCGGTGGGGAAGGTGCAGGACGCGGGGAAACGGCTGCGTCTCGGCACTGCCGGGGGGAAATCCCCACTGGAAACGCGGGCAGAGCATGCTGGAAAATATACAAGCAATTAGATGCATTGTGGTAGCCTAATTGCCTAGCTCGCCAATAATTTTGGAGAGATAACCATGGCAACGGCGGGATCACAGGCTCGCGTGTGGTGGCTGCAGCACGCCGAGCCGGTGGGCTTCCTTCTTCCCTCGGATGCAGGCAGTGTCCGTCTTTTCTCCTTGAAGAGCGTCTCGTGGTAAAGCACCGCCGCAACGCAGCATCCTCCAGCGGCGCCGGGACCCGCTGCCTCCCATCCCGCCCGCCGGGGCTCCCCGCGGCACTCGGGAGCACCGTTGTACCCGCCGCCGGCCAGGGAAGCACGGGCAGGAGAAGGACGCCTCTTCCTTGAAACCCCAGTGTTTGAATTCCCCACCGTGAGCTTCCAGAAGACGTGGGGAGGATAGTCCCACGCGGGACGTCATCTGCAGGAAGCACTCGTAATGATGCGTCAGGGCAGCTCTCTGCAATTTCCACGTGTTCTGCTCAACCTCCCGTTCCTACCAAAAAAAAATAAAAAATCCTCTTCATTTACAACACATCTCTTATTCAAAGCTTTTTTCCCTTGTTGCAGCATAAAAAATACATGGGCAGTATTTTGCCCTAACCCGCACCCTCACGTCTTGCAGGACAACCTGACCGCTGGGTTTGAGTCCACATTACTCACATTCACCACTGCATTTTAAGTGGTGGTCACATTTATTATGGTGGTCATAATAAAAAGCCTGGGGTAACCCAACACAGGTTTCCAGACAGTTGGGGTGGAACAGAGAGAGAATTAATCTCCTGGCAAAGGGTGAAAATTTAAAGGGGTGTTTAGACTAGATATTGGGAAAAATTTCTTCACTGTGAGGGTGGTCAGGCATCGGCACAGGCTGCCCAGGGAGGTGGTGGAGTCACCATCACTGGAGGTGTTCAAAAACCGTGTGGACGTGGCACTTCAGGACATGGTTTAGTGGGCATGGGGGTGTTGGGTTGGTGGTTGGACTTGATGATCTTGGAGGTCTTTTCCAACCTTAATGATTCTGTGACTGTGAGGAGTCCCAAAGCCTGCACAAGGAAGGTGCTGGTCCAAATTTTAGGCTTGCAGGTGCTCCGGGTTGCAGATGTTCATTTCCCTGTGATGTGCAGCTCCATCATCCCCCACTCCCTGTTGGGTACCAGGTTACCCTTGCCCCCCTTCCCTATGGTGACCCCCGCTTTGGGGCTGGTGCCTGCCACATTCCTTGCCTCCACCCACCTGCCTGCCCTCCTCTTGACATTTTTTGTTCTTGACATTTACGGGCAGGACTAATGATTTTTTTTATGGTTTCCTGCCATTTTTTTTTTGTTTCTGCTTTCTATTGCTGGCTGCATGAGTGGGATCTGATGGCTGGAGCCTGGCTGGCGTGGCGTGGATCTCACCTGCTCTACAAACACCTGGTGGTTGGTTCCTCTGCCCACGCTTCTGCAGGAACATTTCGCCATCTTGAGTGTGTTAAACCCAAGGAATTACCTCCACGTGCACGGCACGGGTTTAGCATCATTATCCCTGGCACACGGCTGTTTCTTTCATGATGTGCAGGGAGAGAGCGAGTGCTTGTAGGTATCACATTAAAATAAACCAACTTCAAAGGATGCCACAAGGTTTGCAGTTTTTATCCAATCTTTAAACTTAAGCAAAGCTTAAAATGCAAATATTGATTTTGCTGCTGAATGAGGGAAGGGCTGGGGCAGGGTTTCGGAAAAAGGCCGTGCATTTCATTTCCTCTGCTCTAGGACAGCACGTTGTCATCAGCATTTCTTTCATTTGCACATCTGGAACCAGGCAAAGCGCACAGCTGGGAAGAGCTGCTGGCTGTTACCAATGCTTCGCTTGCCTCTGGAGAGCTCAGAATACTACCCTCACTAAGGAGTAATTAAGCAGCACAGTTAATAAAGTGATACTAAAGACGAAATGAGAGTCATGGTACCACCAACCCTGAGCATATGGGAAAGACTTTGGAATGTAGGATCATAGCACCATAGAATAATTAAGGTTGGAAAAGACCTCCAAGATCATCAAGTCCAACTGTAAACCCAACACCCCCATGCCCACTAAACCATGTCCCGAAGTGTCACGTCCACATGTTTTTTGAACACCCCCAGTGATGGTGGCTCCACCACCTCCCTGGGCAGCCTGTTCTGATTTGTTGTGTTTTTAACAGTTTAGCCATTTGTGGAAAGCCATGTTTAGGAAAAAAATTGTGGCAGGTACAGCTGGGAGCACAGGCTCGCTGGGGCTGAGGCATCTTCGCATGCTGGCTTTCCCAGGGCTCAGCATTGTCTCAAATTCAAGCAGCTCGAGCGGCTCCTCAGAGAAGTCCAACAGCAAAGACAAGGCTGAAAAAAAAAATGCATTGCAAAGTTATGTGCCCAAATACCCACCCAAATGCAGCCGCTTATAGAAATGTATTCACGTGCTGAGGAAGGCTGGGGTGGCTGGGCAACACGTTCACCTTTTCGTGCTTATTTGTGCTTCTGTGATATAGCCTGTCCTGTTATACAAGGCACAGGGCTCATGGAGATGTTTCTTAGCCATTAATAAAAGTGAAATCACTATAATAACTGAGGTTTTACCCGTGCTCGGCCCCACCAGTGGGTCTGGGCCGTTGGCAGCTTGGCTTCACAGCTAGGCAAATAGAGGATAAAAAAAGGAAAAAATCTCATTTCATCTCTCCTAGCCTCAGGTCAGAGGAGCTTTGTGACCCACCTCCGTATTAAAATCCAGTTAAGTGTGACCTGAGACTCAGCTGACATCATTAATATAGTGCATATGTTGGTATTTCATCGTCGGTGACGCCAGGGTCGGGGTGAAGCACGGCTCAGTAATAACATGGCTCCCACCCGCGGGTGATGCTTAGCCTGGAAGGGGCTGGGCAGATTTGCAGAAGTGTCCTGGAGTAAGGGTGTGTTTTTTGCGAACGTTAAGTGCCCCATCAGCCCCTCGCTGAAAGTCTTCCTCGCCTCTAAGGCACTGCAAATACCAGGGATGATGCGGTGCAGGGGATGAGAGGTACCTCCTCGCCCGCGGGATGCTCTGGCTTCAGAAATGACCTGCTGGGGGGACGATGCCTCGGGGACAAACAGCGTGCGGGCCACGATGTCTGTTTTCAAAATGCTGATTTTAGCACAGAGGTGAGGGCAGGCTCAAATGACGTTTTCCAAGCAGAATTACCGGCCTCTGCTCTCTGATACGATTATAACCTTCTCTCTTATTTGCCCGCGACATTTCTTGATGCGACACCCGAATCTGAAGCTGCTCAGCATCTGCTAGCCCTCTGCGCCGGCGCGGGCACCGACCTGGGCGCACAGGGCAGCACGGCCCATCTTCTCCGACCATCACCGCTCGTGGGACCTGTTCTGGGGGTCTTCATTCCCAGCAAGGAAGGGAAGGTTGGCACACTTCTGACATCATGAAACGCACATATTTAAATGTTCGGCTCCCAGCGCGGTGTGTCCTTGGGATGCCACGCAGGGGTGACAGGCTTTTCCCCCACTGGGAGCGCTGGACGGCTCCAGCGTCTTTAAACCATACATTTGCAGTGCAGTAAGTCTGGTAAATACTGATAAAATCGGTCCTGCCACATAAAGGCCTGATTTCGGGCTTTCTGAGGGTGTAACGCTGGGAATGGCCCCTCCACCGGGGGTCTGAAAAGCAAAGCACGGGCTGCACGAATGCAAATACCACGAGGTGCCAAATTCAAGTGTGTTCACCCGTCTGAGATCCTGTAAATCCTTGTTTATACGGGAAAGCTTTCCTCAGGGCAGAGCCACGGTAGGGAAAAGAAATACCTGCATGAGTAAACCCCTGGGCAGCCAGCTAGAATTTAGTTCCCTTGGAAAATAACCCCACAATAAAACAACACAATAGCTGGACAAATAAAAGAAGAAGAAGAAAAGTTAAGTTAAAATATAGCTCTATAAACCAGTATCTATAAAGCAGAAGTGTTGGGAAAGGAGTTTTTCCATGGGTTGGGAAACGTACTTTTATGTTATAGCATTTATTTTGCTGAGCCCTGTGACCAAATCCCAGATTGCTTTAAATAACAGTGACGGCACTGGCGGTGAGAAGCAGCATCCTCATCCTCCTGCCTTGCAAGGGTTAGCCAAAACCTCCAGCGACAGTCCAGTGTCCAGGCACCCCGGCAGCTCCTCATGGCCAGGTGTGCCCTGAAGGCTGGCACGGCATTTTATAACCTGTTTTATGGGAATTCGGGGAGCAGAGGCTCCCGCTGGCGAGCAGATTGCGCGCGCCCTCAGTCCGCGCTGCGCTGGCATTACTCCTTCTCTGCTTCCACCTGCGCTGCGGTTGAGGCTGAGCAGCGATCGGGGACATTACTACATTTCCAACGAGGCACCGAATCATTAGGGACTGAGAGCAAGATTAAGCAACACAGCTAATTAATTGTAACAGCTGACTTCAGCGCTGCATTTGGAGGACTGCGTTAGACTAGTTCCCCAGCGCTGATATCCTCCCGCACGCAGAAGGGTACAAAAGCCCCTCTCCACGGGGCTGGGTTCTCTTAAATAACCCAGCCGCGGACGGGGCGGGCAGGGAGAGCAGCCGGGAGCGCCCGGGAGCATCAGCGGTGGAGTCCTGGGCCAGCCAGCGGGAGCCATGGACCCAGACAGAGGGTGGTGGAGGTGGAGACGGCCGTGGTGGATAGGTGGGATTGACAGGAAGGATGTCGCGATGCGCTCAAGTGGTTATATTGGGATAAACATCCTATTTCAGGCCACTTACGTGCAAATATGACTGCGTGTCTAATTTGTGTGGGTGCGCCGGAGCATCCCTGAGCACAAGTGTGAGCAGAGGGGGAAAAGCTGTGCTCGAGGGTGTGCAATTCACCTTCTGGAGCCACAGAAAGGGCTTATGTGGACCTGCTCACGTGGGTTTGAAACATGTGGAAGGTTCTGCCGACCCTCAAAGTCTGAGCCCCCCAGCAAGGGGGCTTTGCTGCTCCCCTGGTGCTGCCCTATGCCACGTTGTGCTTCCCACATTTCCGAGACTTTGGCATTTTGGCTGCTTTTCATTAAAAACCTAGCCCACTTCGGAAATGAACATTTTATGATGAGTGAATACAGTCTGGAAGAAAATGTGGCTTTTAACTACCTTGTGTTTTCAGTAATGTTTTTATTTGAACTCTTCCTGACATTCTTTTCCTGTGTTTTTCTGCACTAAACATCGATTTTCATACGAAGCTGGCGAGACATTCGGAGTAGCTTTACCCTACCCTTGATACTTCCCTCCAACTTCAGCAGCACGAGGATGGGCTGAGGACATGGCTTTATCACTTATCCCTGCCTCAGGACCATGCCAAGGAAGGCTGGGGGCAGAATGCCAATGTTGTCTTGCAAAAATAAATATATGGTAAGAGGAAGTTATTACCTGGATCATTCAGGAAAATGGACTTTGATCATAAGGCAACAAAAAGATGCTTGGGTGTCACTGAATGTGGCTACAGTGAATCAGGGTAGACAAAAATTTGCACTGGTAATTCCTTTTTGGAAGTGACACAGCTCTAGTGAATTCATAGAAAGTGTCTGTCTTCTGCAGGGTGGGTATAAGGAGAATTTTTGGAAGGATATTTTAAAGATAGAAGTAGCATGGGATGGGAAAAAGTATAAAAATAAACGCTTGAGCAAAGCCAGCACGAAGAGGTCTACACGCACAGCCTATTCACATCTGTGTTTTTAATGGGATTTATTCAAATTCTGGCAAACGCATCGCTTTTATGAAGAAACACATGGTATTTCTCACCTTTCATTAGCTGGAAAGAATGACAAGTTCAAACCTGGTACCACCTTAAATCCAAATAAACCTCCATCCTCCAACGCATTTCACATTGTTTTGCTACCCAAAAAAAAAAAAAAAAAATCCCTGGAATGGGGCTTCAGCCTTCCATTAGCTAAATCCTGCTGGAGTGAGCACGGTGTTACGTGGAGCTTCAGCAGCGGGCCAGGACGCTGCCGCAAAACAGACGTTCTGCCTCGCCGCGTTCAGAAACTTCCCTGTGTTTCTCTTAACTGTTTTCATCATGCGAAACTGCACCAAAGAAAACACCGAGCTCATAGAATTATAGAATCATTTGGGTTGGAAAAGACCCTTAAGATCATCAAGTCCAACTGTACCTACCACTGCCAAGTCCACCACCAAACCGTGTCCCTAAGCACCACATCTACACGTCTGTTAGAGACCTCCAGGGATGGCGACTCAACCCCTTCCCTGGGCAGCCTGTTCCAGTGCTTGACAACCCTTTCAGAAGAAATGTTTCCCAATATCCAACCTAAACCTCCCCTGGTGCAACTTGAGGCCGTTTCCTCTCGTCCTGTTGCTGGTTACCTGGGAGAAGAGACCAACACCCACCTCACCACAACCCCCTTTCAGGCAGCTGTAGAGAGCGATGAGGGCTCCCCTCAGCCTCCTCTTCTCCAGACTGAACACCCCAGTTCCCTCAGCCGCTCCTCATCAGACTTGTGCTCCAGACCCCTCATGTGTGGTCCAAAGAAGGACCATCAAGGACCACCTCCTGGTCAAGGACCACCTCCTGGTCTCACACAGCCAGGCCGCAGGCACGCTGCAGACACCCAAAAGGCGCAATGTTCTGCAGATGCTCCCGGCGCTGCAATAGAGCAGTAGTCGCATTGCTTAAAGTGTCCTCCTTCCCCCCGGGCATGCATCCCCGCCGGCTGGCTCCTTCCTGGTGCTGCAGTGGGACGGGCACCGGGCGGGGTGCGCGCCCCGGGGACGCCGCTGGCAGCCCCTGGGAGGGACGAGGACGTGTTAAGCAATGCAAGTTTTGCTCTATTGCAATGCCAGAAGCATCCATGGCTGAGAGAGCACGGCAAAAGCCAGCGGATAACCTTCGCTTCACCCCTGGGAGGGAGGGAGGGAGGGAAAGAAGGGAGGGAGGGAGGGAGGGAGGAAGAAAGGAAGGAAGGAAGGAAGGAAGGCAGGGAGGGAGGAAGGGAGAGAGGGAGGGAGGAAGGGAGGAAGGAAGGGAGGGAGGGAGGGAGGGAGGGAGGAAGGAAGGAAGGAAGGAAGGAAGGAAGGAAGGAAGGAAGGAAGGAAGGGAGGAAGGAAGGGAGGAAGGAAGGAGGAAGGAAGGGAGGAGGGAAGGGAGGAGGGAAGGGAAGGGAAGGGAAGGGAAGGGAGGGAAGGGAAGGGAAGGGAAGGGAAGGGAAGGGAAGGGAAGGGAAGGGAAGGGAAGGGAAGGGAAGGGAAGGGAAGGGAAGGGAAGGGAAGGGAAGGGAAGGGAAGGGAAGGGAAGGAAGGGAAGGGAAGGGAAGGGAAGGGAAGGGAAGGGAAGGGAAGGGAAGGGAAGGGAAGGGAAGGGAAGGGAAGGGAAGGGAAGGGAAGGGAAGGGAAGGGAAGGGAAGGGAAGGGAAGGGAAGGGAAAGGAGGGAGGGAGGGAGGGAGGGAGGGAGGAAGGGAGGAAGGAAGGAAGGAAGGAAGGAAGGAAGGAAGGAAGGAAGGAAGGAAGGAAGGAAGGAAGGAAGGAAGGAAGGAAGGAAGGAAGGAAGGAAGGAAGGAAGGAAGGAAGGAAGGAAGGAAGGAAGGAAGGAAGGAAGGAAGGAAGGAAGGAAGGAAGGAAGGAAGGAAATAGTCCTCCCTTCCCCTGGGCACAGACCATCCCTGCGCGCCCGGGCTGGGGTCTGCGGCGAGGCCAGGGCCACCCCGATGCCCCCCGGGGGGCGGGGAGGAAGAAGTGTGCCCCACACATGGGGGCTTTCGCCCGCCCGCAGCGACACCGGCTGCTTGCTGGCAGTCCTGGGGGTGCGTTAAATTGTTGTGATTTACTTTTGGAGCTCTGTGTGGGCAATAAGAAGCAGTTTGAAGGATGTCTTTAGTGCCAGGGTGAGGGGATGGGTCCGGGATTAAAAGGCATCAATCTGTTCCGTGCACCCTGTGGGCAGGTCGGCTTCAGAGAGACCTTTTTCTTGCAGCAACGTTAGCCCGGGCTGGTGCGTTAAACCCTGTTTTAAGAGCAGGGAGCGGCTGCAGGTCACCTGCT
Organism: Phaethon aethereus; assembly: GCF_964289735.1. Classification (NCBI taxonomy): domain Eukaryota; kingdom Metazoa; phylum Chordata; class Aves; order Phaethontiformes; family Phaethontidae; genus Phaethon; species Phaethon aethereus. Next base: position 2,801,827 of record NC_138580.1, on the reverse strand, counting down.
GGGAATTGCGCCCGTCTCAGGAGGGCTGAGGAACACGCTTGCAGATCTCCGGGGTCTGCGTGTCATTGCGGGGGCGTGGGGAGGCTGCGGCACGGCACAGCCGGCATCTCCATCGCCCTTCCTTGTCCAAACCTTCCCACGCCTCGCCCAAATTTGCGGCCCACCGGCTACCTGGCGGGAGTTCTAGGGCTCAGGTTTGTGTACCATAAATAAATGAATGTAGAAATATCCTCAGGAGGCCGTGCTCAGGCAAAATAAACAAACAGCAATCTTCTCCCAGCTGAGAATGAGCATTCTCGGCGGTATGTTCCTAATTTACCCCCAGCTCTTGCCAGCTCCCGCGGGTAGTCACCGCTGCCCGGGCGCGTTCCCGCTGGCTCCGGCGGAGCTTGGCCAGGCGAGTGCGTCGCGGGCACCGGCTTCATTTATACCAACCTGAGAACAATTCCCCTTAAAGACAATTGCATGTTCTTCCACGTGCGGGGACTGCAGGATGTTTGCTGTTCGCGAGTTATTTTAACCCTCCTTGGTGCGAATGCTGTAATTTCCTTTCCTGCTGGGTTTTGCAGCCTTTGGCCCATAGGCTATTGTTTGCCAAAGCCACCCAGGTGTGCCGAGACCCCCCCAACGCCACGCCGGCGCGGCTGCTGGGGCTGAGACCCCGCAGCCGTGCTCGGCCCGGCGGCAGGACCGTGCCAGGATCGCCATCACATCTCGTTTCTCATTCTGGGGAGAAAAAACCAGAAAAAAACAAAAAAACACAAGGGCTGTGGATGCACTTTGCGAAATGGGGATGAGGACATCCTGTGCATCCACAGCCCTTGTGTATAACCCCGTCCCCCCGCCCGCCTTGGGCGCTGGTTGCACCAGGGCTGTGCTCCGCGGCATGACGGGTTCATTAGGAAACCTCTCATTAATTGCAGCAGGTCCTGGGTCGGCGTTTGTTTGACATCTGCAACCGTGACCCATATGGAGATGCTGGGCGCGGGGCTGGGGACTCCCCCACCACGGCCCCACGGGTGGGCACAGGGACAGGGGATGAGAGCCAGCGCTGCCTCGCTATTCGGAGTCAACCACGTGACGTTTTCTTCCTTAAAAACAAAAAAAAAAAAAGAGAAGATCTCAGATAAGAACACAAATGTTTTTCTTCCCCCAGCTCCAAGCAAAGAACTGTTTTATAAATCATTTCAGATAAACAGAGACAATCAGATCTTTGTTTTCAATTCACGCTGGAGATACTGTGCAGGCACTGATAGCCTGGGATTGCTTCACCCCGTGCCAATAAATCTGCCATTTGCAATACAGGGTCTGCCAAGAAAATCCCCTTAGGCTTGGTCTGGTTTCAGCAGAGGATATATGAACAAGACTGTATAAATATTGCCGTTTTAGGCCACTTCCCTCTTGCAGCTTCTGCAAACCCAAGCAAGTTTCCTCTTGGCGATGTGCACATCAGATACGAGCGGTGGTTGCTGTTTGCTCATGCAACCTGATTTTTAGATTATTTATTTTTTTGCAGGGGAGGCTGCCCGCCGCCCGCTACTGCAGAGCATCCCGGCACGCTGCCGCCGCGGCTTCGATGCTGCAGGGTGTACCTGGGGATGGGGATCGGTGTCCTCGGAGGACCCCAGCAATATGCTGATGCTCCAGGAGAGGGGTAGAAAAAGCTCTTTCTTCTCAGGATAAAGTATTTCTAGCAAAATCAGAGCCCTGCAAATGCTGGCGTCGAGTCAAAACCGAGGAATTGTGACATACAAGTCAGGTTGGTGGGCTATTTTTATTGAAATTAAGGATTTTTTTCAATTAGAAATTAAGGATATATATTAGAAAAACATTTGTTAGAAATTAAGGATATTCTAGAACATGTCATGTGTTTTTTTACCCTCTCTTGTGCGTAAGGGCTGGACCACGCGAAGCAACGTCGGTGCAGGGCTGTGCCGCTCATGCCTCGGCCCCTGATGCCGAGCAGGATCACCACTTACGTGGCATTTGAATAGACATTTTTGTCTGCTTATAACAGTTTATATATATTTTACATGAACATACGACAATGTGATTTGGGTTTTTTGGGGGAAGCGGGGAAAATTCTGGCTTTCCCCTGGGTAGCAAGATTTGTCTCAGTGTAGAGAGTATGGTGATCTGGGGATAAATCACAAATACTTAAATACAAAGATGAATGTTTACTTTTATACGTATTATATAAATGTATACTGTATATAGCCTATAGTTATTCTAGAGTCTATATTTATTCTATATTATATATGGTCAAGACACGTACGTGTAGGTACACAGCCCAGTGGAAGTCAAGGTGCGCCTGTGCCACACATAGGAGCAGGAATAAATTACTCTCGTCTTAGACCGGGATTTGGCGATTTTGCTTTTTGAGGATGCAGCACTGGTGATGCCGGGTTCCCACCACGGTGCCACGGTCCCACCAGGTGCCCAGTTTTACCCTGTTTATGGGCTGTCGACACTCAGGATTGAAGTTTGTAGTCTAATAACATGTTTTACGGTTCAGGTAAAAGCCTATTTTCTAGGTTTCAGGAGTGATTTTGGGGCAAATCCTACTGTGTAGGGTAAGACCAAAAGAGACAGCTATTCGCAAGCCTTGTGATGGGGGCAGCTGGCTTATCCCCCAAACAAAATGCGCTCGGCGCAGCAATCTGTAGGAGCTGGTACCATGCAGCGGCTCAAATAAATCAGTGCAGTAATGAGGCTGGTAACGAACATCACCTGCAGCCCCTGGGCTTTTCGGGGGTAATTATTTGCAGTGTGATGCTGTATGCAAAAGGCAGAGCTGCGACTGTGAAGAGCTCTCCGCATGGGTGCTGGCCCTCTCTGCACGGGCAGCCTTACCTCGGTAATGGGACGTGCGTCCTGGAGGCAGCACCAGCCACACGTGGGATGGGGATGCTGCCAGGAGCAGCTCCGGCAGCGCCTCAGCTGAGGGTTTGGTGGCCCGTTGTGCTGGAGGCACCCGAAACACACCAGCGTGATGCAGCAATGGCCAGGGAACGACGGACACCAATAATGACCCCAGAGCCGTTTCCTTAAATGCTTGTCCGGCACCACATGTGCTGGACCTCATCTCACGTGGAGGAACTTAAGCTGCCTTTAACTGCCTGGGCAGTAGGAAGAAAAGGCTGCGGCGTGGGCTGCCTTTCCCGGCCCGGCCCCGGGGGTCTGCGACCCCCGAGGTGTGTGAGGGCGGTGGTGAGAGCAGACACTGCCCGTCCATCCCCGCGCTGTCCGTGCCCAGGCCCCGGGCAGGGAGTGCCCGAAAGTCGTCCAAGCGCATTGACGGTCCGTGTCTGCGCCTGGAGCGTGTCCGTGCTCCGGGTCTGGCCGGGGGAGCGGAGCATCCCCCGTGACACCCATGTAGAAGCCAGCAGGAAACCCGGCCTCAGCGGCTTCCTGGATAACGTGAGTGGGCTTGTGTGACGGCAGCGCTGCCTGCTCCCACGGGCGGGTCTCACTGGTGGTGGTGTTTGTTTTCACGGGAACAAAACAACTTTTCTTTTTTTTCCTTCAATTTAGGGAAACGAGCCATTCTTGCTGCAGCCACCTGGGGAAGGCCACCCCAAGCAGACACCATCCCTGGGAAACTGCCCCACAGCTGCTGAACTGGGGCTCCCCAGGACCCCGCGCCTTTCCCGGGGCAAAGCTCCGTGGAGTTCAGAGCGGTGCAATAAATCCTGTGTCCCCAGCTCCCTCAGCCGCTCCTCATCAGGCTTGTGCTCCAGAGCCCTCCCCAGCTCCGTTGCCCTTCTCTGGACACGCTCCAGCACCTCAACATCCTTCTTGTAGTGAGGGGCCCAACACTGAACACAGGATTCGAGGTGCCAGTGCCACCAGTGCTGAGTACAGGGGCACGATCCCTGCCCGGCTCCTGCTGGCCACACTATTGCTGATACAGGCCAGGATCCTGTTGGCCTCCTTGGCCACCTGGGCAAAGGTGAAAGACCCTCTTTTCTTGTTCTTGCCGATTATGGCCCTGTCTGAGACCCCTGCCCGAAAGCATCGCTGGGTTGGGACCGTCCTTGCATGATGTGGAGGAAAACACAGGTGTGAACCAGCGGGCTCCTTAATACATATTGTGGGTGCAGCAGCACCCAGGCTTATAAACCAGCAGCACCCTGACCCGCGTGCGTGCAGCCCCTGGGAAAGGCAGGGGCTAGGGTCAGCTGGCTCCCGAAATGCCTAAAACGGGGAGGAAAGAGAGGGGTGTAGGTCTTTGTCCTCTCGCAGGGTTTTATTTTCACTGTATTTCGACTCTTTTCTTTCTGTTGATTGTCCTGGGCTCGTGAAGTCTTCTAGGATTGAGAGGGTAATATATTAATTTGTCATTAATTAGAGCCTTCAGATTTTAGTGTCCCTTTGGACGCGCTGGCAGCTCTGAACGGCAGGGCCCAGGGGGCCCAGAGCTGGAAACGCATTGCCCTTCAGCGCTCTGCATTGAAGGATGTCTTTAAAATTGAGCAAAATATGCTGGAACCCCAATTTCTGATTTTGGTTAGAGATATCCCATATGGGGAAAAAAAAAAAAAAAGCTGGAAAACAGTGTTGGAAAGAGGGATTCTTCCTCCTGGGTCGCTGGCAGGAGCAGAGAAGTAGGGCTGCAGCCCCCAGGAGCACGCAGCGAGGCTGGGCAAGCCCCGCGGCATCGCCCCGCGATGAAAACCGAGGCTGCGCTGCAGCATGCGCCGTTACGGAGAGGCGTGGGATTAGGGAAACGTCTAGTGTGCCGTGATGTGCAATTTCCTTTTTAAGTTTCCTTTCTTAATAGTCATTCCTATTATGTAGGTGGACAGTCTCTTAATATAGATAAAGACCTTCGCAGCTGCTCCATCGTCGGCCTCGTGTTTAATGTGCACTTTATAATTAGCCGGGAAGGGAAGACCCACAGTTGCAGTCAGCCCCTGTTCTCTCAGATCATTTTTAATCTGAGCCGGGCTCAGCTGGGAAGGGCTGATAAGCGCTTCTGTAGGTGATAAGCAGGGCTTTAATCACATCTTTCCATTTCTAGTGTGCTCATTACACAAATTTGTCTCCGAACGACCCCAAAGCATTAAAAAATTACCCATCCTGGATGCTGTATCCTTTCTTTTAAACTTCCTTAAATCCCTCAGTTTAACCCTGGGGTTCATCGGCGTGGAGAGGCGTTCGCAGGGGGCTGCACAGCAAAGGTCACCGATTCCCTCCCACAGCCTGGTGAGCCCTTTGCTTTTTTGTTGACTTTGTTTGCCGGCCGCCAAGCCTTGAGAAAAGCTTTTGCTGGGTGAGGACCATTACGGTCCCCATCGGGTTTAGGAGAGACACGTGGGGTTTCCTCCTGCAGAGGGCTGGTAGAAGGAATAACGAAGTGCAACGGTTGGACTTGGAAGCTGGGCATGCTCCAGTTACCCGAGACACACGTCTTCAATCATGAGGGTAGTTGAGACCCTGAGTCAGTTCCCTCGCGTTTTTGGCCAAGCCACGCCAGGTTTTGCTGTGGAAGAGATGTCTATAGCCCAAACCAACCTTGTAAGCACAATGCTAAATTTACCAGGCAAGGTTTTTCACTCTTCACCTGGAAGAGGTCAGATGAGATGACCTCAACTTTCATCCCTCCCATCTCTCGGTAATCACATTAGCAAACCAGTTTTGTGTTTATCTGGGTGAGATAAGGCTGCTTCTGATCAAAAATTTCTAAATACAACATTATTTTCTTTTTTCAAAGAGTGCATTTTTGATATTTCTGCACTATTATCTTCACCCCATGGATAGAGAAATGTATGGCTCTCGAGGGTGGTCTTGCCTAGTTTCGTCAGGTCCCCTTTGGTGGGGAGGAGGGCTTACAGGCCCCCCAAAAGATTTCAAATTGCAGTAGAGGTGAGCGGGCTCCTGACGAAAGTCAGGTCAAGTGAAAGGGCCACCCCAAGAAGAGGACGTGGTGGGACCTCCCGTGGTGCCTGTGGCTTCATGCCCAGCCACGGCAACGCCGACCACATCACCCCAGACATGTCTCCTCACTGCAGCCGGGACAGAGAGACAATAAAAGACATAACAGTTAATCGGCCCTTAATTAATTATAAGAGGATAAGGACTTTGAAAGGATATGGAAACAGATCTGAACTTTCTAACAGCATTAGAAAAATTGCTGTTTCCTCCTGGTGGGTTAGAAATGTGAGTGTGAGTAAAATGAGTGTCCTGAGTCTAAGCCAAAATTTTACTAAATATACCATTTTTTTCCTTTCATAAATCATTCGAGCTATACTAAGACAAAAGAGAAAGGGTCTTTGCAACAACTACAGCAAACTCAGAGCTCCGGTGATTGTAGCTCGACTGCCTTTAATATAAAGTGGGGCAATAGCCAAATAATTTTCACATAAAAATTGTCATACCTGGTCTTGATATTAATTTCCCGAGAGATGCAAGCAATTATTTGCACTTTTGGGATATACACAGAAGCTTATTTAATCTGGACGTTAAACATGCACAGTCCGTCAGCCTTAAGCACCTCGGAGACTGGTAGGAGCTAAAGATAGCATGGACCTGGCAGCAGGAAAGACCTTTCCCCTCCGCTTCCAACAAGGTTTCGCTCTGACCCGCCGTCTCCGTGTCGGGAAGCACTAAACGCGAGCACCGTCGTTCGCTTTTCCAGAGGAAGACCAGCACTTGTCGCTGGCTAAATCACAGGCTGGAGAAAGTTGATTTTTTTTAAATAGAAAATGACTCCTGGAGAACAGTGCAAAGTGCAACTGTAATAATAATATCTCGGTGTGGCACTGAAAACCATCCCAAGCAATGCCACGATTGGCTTTCCATGGGCCTTTGGCATGATGTGTTTCCATCACGCCGATACTCACTTTGCTTTTATTAGTGTAAAGAGGTTTACATCCAACTGCACTAAAAATCCCTCTAATTCATTCATTTTTTCATAAGCACATAAACACATACAGTGGATGGAGATGCTGCGCCCACACATCATTTTCAGTATTTTTTAAAATTAATTTTACTAATTCCTGCCATAGGGAGAAATAATCTGCATTTATACGTTTCTGGTACTTGCAGAGAAAGGAAGCCTGTATCAGATAGAAAAGAGATTGTAAAATTTGGCCTTTAAGACTGAATGGAAAGAACGTGGAAATCTAATAAAAAGGTACTGATGCTTTCTTGTGAAATGTCAGCTCGTGGAGTTCAGTGCTGACAGTCCTTAACAGCAAATAACGTTGCTGCATTTTTGCCGGAGCGTCCCAGAAGGCCGTGAACAGCGCCCGCGCTCCCGCAGCCCACGCGGCCGGGAGGGCCGTAATGTTGGAGCAGGGGAATTGAATCACTTCCAACTTCAAAGAAGGCTTGGAATTGGACTCTCCCACCGCAGGACGGAGCGTCGGCATGGGGCTGTGAAGGTGCGCAGGGCACGAGAGGGGCTGCGCCGCCGCCGGCGTTCTGCCTTGGAGGACAGGAGATGGCTCCCCAGAAGCCCTCTCCCGACTGCTGGGCAGGGTGCTGAGCTACAGGAGCCCCACCAGATGTCCACCTGCAGCCCTCAGGCTGGTTCCCACCAAACGTCCACATGCAACTGTCAGGCCATTTCTGGGAGAATTAGGGCGGGGGGCTGTGCAGCACCCTCCTCATTTTGCTGGTCTTCTCCTCGTTGACTGCAAATGACAGCTCTTACACGCCCTCAGACTCTAGTTTTGAACTGCAACGGCACGACATTTCTGATAAAAGCTAAGTAAAAATGGCCGTGTTGACATCTCCTGCAGGAAGAAATACATGAGTATTAGGCTGGAACGGATACTTTCCCAAGAGAAATCTTTGCTTTTCATGAAACCATATGTTTTGGAAGCACCAGATTTTGACCTGTTCACCTCTCAGTGGAGATAAAGTTTTTGTGAGGGTATCCACCTCTGTTTGGTTTTATTTTATCAGGAATAAGGGTGCCTGACGCTCCCGAATCCGTAGTAAATAGAGATGTATGTGTCATTGTTCATGAGGAGTTTATGGACGGGCACGGGCGTTTCATTGCGTGGTGAGCAGCTCTTGTTTGCTTTGCTGCAGTCAGCTGAGCTTTCCAAAGCCCCAAATTAATGTGATCTTATGAAGACTTGTTCAGCAGCACAAAGACTTCTATTCAGATAGTTTCAAGGAGACAATCCAAGAAAATGTTCCTTTCAAATGTCTTCTGTGCGAGTACATTCAGACAGTTTCTTGAACTCACACCCAGCTAGAACACTCATTTAATTCCGCATTTGTTTAGAAAGATTTATCTGTTCATGTAAAGCTGATAAAGGGAGACGCTACGGGGGTGCCTTGAGTGGCACGATGCAGCATGAGGTTATCAGCACCTCATGCGTAACCTGTTCCAATTTTAAATTTTATCCTCAACATTTTTTTTCTTGCATGGTTCCAGACGCAATTGGTTTTTAACAAGAAGATAACAACAGTTCTTTGCTTGCATTTAAAGATTTTGTCCTTGAGAAGAGGTGTAGGAATCACATGAATTGAAAAGAGAAAAAAATGAAGCTCTTCACTCAGGCTTTCATGGCCTGAGTAGCATCAACATCTACATATCAATTCCTCCTGCTCTGCTAGCTGAAGAATATTTTTGCATTCTTCAGACTACCAGACCCCTGTCTAAAAACAAGACATCTCTGGAGGTCTGTTTTCTTGAGCTCGAGGTCATGTGTAGACCAGAGGCTCTGCTGAAAAATGGAAATAATCCTTCTCTTTGGGAAGTCTTTTGAATAAATGATTCAATCTGTTTTCTGACCAAGTACTTAGAAGACTCCAATTTGTGGTGATTTAACAACACTTGAGAGGAAAAGTCCAATAAAAAGCTCTTTCAAGGTGGAAATCACAGCAGCAGTCGTGCGTGCATATTTCAAACATCACAATGAAATAAAATGATAGAGAAGAGTAACATGGAATAGAAAACAAACACTTCCATTTGAAGGCAAAAATAGAATAAAAACATTTTACAGAAATAATGCAACTCTGGTTAACAAAAGCAGTGTTAAATTGCTTTTATTACCTTATATACTATTCTTGGATGCACAAGCCAAGACTACTGCAGTTCTGCTCAGCAGCATCGTAAATATTCCTGAAAATTCACTGAAGGTAATGAACAGGTTGAAACAATCTGACAAAAATAATTCCAGCCTTCCCGCAGGGATAACATCCCCCGGTAACACCGTGCCCACCCCTTGCAATTCTCCGCAGCACTCGGCAGCCAGAAATTTCTGCAGAGGAAATCTGAATTTATCCCTGGTGATGGTTTCCTACGTGGTGTTCCCAAAAGTGCTCCATGGGGCCGGGCTGCGGCTTTGGGGCAAGAACCCTGTTTTTTTGCATCATACTCCTGCCCTGAATGTCAGCGACAGTCCCAGCTGGCGACGGTTAAGCTGGAGGTTAAGTTTAGAAATGTTGCTGCCAAAAAGATAGTAATATACCCAAGCACGCATAGCAAAGGTTCGTACATTTGTAATCAGTACGTGGCAGGAGCTACCACACCACGGGAATTTACACCCCGCTGCTACACGGTACGGCTCTTCTTCTTTCGACGGTGGCGATGCGTTGCTGGCGCGGGTCCTACCACCTCCCGGCTAGTGCTTTGTGGAGCACAACTTGTGCAGCTGAGCTCAGCTTAGCAAGACATCTGCCGGAGTCTGCAAAGGAAAGCTCGTGTATGTGCATGTGTGGAGGGAAGATTTTCAGCATCCCGTTATTGTTATCTTTAAAAAAAAAAAAAAAAGTGGCCTGGGGCGTTGGACTGCCAACGGAGGAAGCCGGGTGGAGGCGGCGGGGCTCAAGAGCTCTTTTCCAAGGATGACTTTGTGTGTGTCACCTCGTGCCCTCCGGGCTTGCCAAAGGCCACGTTTTCAGCTGTGCTCACCCAAGCACCGCCGCAGAGCCCGCAACGCGCTCGGCATCCCGTTTCGTCCCCTACAATGCAAATTAAATGCCATGCTCTCCAGCTCGATCGTTGCTAAATCTGACTCGTGGTGTCCTTTAAAGAGTATTTGTCAGCAAAGTATGTGCAATTTGATCAGAGCACATAGCTAAACTTTCTTTTCAATGACCATTACAAACGTTTTAATTGTGCGTTAAATTTCTGAAGACAATTTCTGGTGGCTACAGTTGTCCATGGCCAGAGGCAAGTTATCCTGGAAAAGTTTAGCAGAAGCTCTTTGGTCACTGTCAAGTTATTTGGGGTGGAAAAATCTATGCAAATGCTTAGTTTTACTCAAACTTGGTTTATTTTTAAAATCTCATTGACAAGCAACAAGAGGCCTTCAAGAAATACGTTTCAGTGCCACAGTAATTCAGCTAATCCAGCTCATACCTTGAGCTGGCACGCCAATACCTTCACACGGGTTTATGCAGACACAAAATACAGTATAAAGCTTGCATCAGTAAGTTTTAAATTACCTTAATATTACCTTAGCTAAGATTCACGGGTATTTGACAACTCTTATTAAGCATTCAAACTTCATTCCTCCGTTTTCCTTGTAAAATAGCCATAAAAAATCCAGCATCTCAATGTCTGAGTCACTGCTGACTCACAGATAAAACTATCCACGCTTGTTTTGGGTAAGCCAAGAGTATGAACACAGTCTGTGGCACGCAGAGATACCTCGGAGCATCTGTCTGCCAAACAGAAATTAAACTTCTTCGTGTGAAACACGCTGGCTCCCGCCAATCGATTTAATGAGCTGAACGCGGCTGCCAGAATATCATCCTCACTTTGCATCTGCTTATCCTCTCACCCAACGCACTCCAAGACGAATTCATTATGGCAGCGTGTTTGGATTTAATATCCACTGGTTTCTGGATTGAAAGATGATTTCTCCTGCCTTTCAAGTCCGCAAAGCTTCCCCCTTCATCGCCCGCAGAGACAGGCAAGAGCTGTTGTCCCACTTTGAGGAACGCCGTCGGGATTTCTCATTCCCTTCAATGCACATCCCCTGAAGGACCCAGAACAGGAGAAGAAAATCGGGGTAGCTTCGTGGGGCAGAATAGTGGGATGGAAGGGTTCCTCAAGGAAGGAGTCCCCTCCATCCCAGGTGGTGTTCACAGGGATGGTTACAGGCTCGGCTGCTCACACCAGGAGGAGCAAGCTGGCACGTGCCGCCAGCCTGGGACCTTCACCTATGCATGAGACCCTCCAAGCCCTACCTCCTCACAGCCCAGCCCAAATTCCCTGGCAGGACTATTTTTGGTGGAAAAGTGTGTCCCTGGGAGGCACATGTGTGCCACCACCCTGTTTACTTCTTGGTCTTCCACAAAGCAAATGCAGCTTCGTGGTGCATCTCTGAGCACCCCCAGGTGCTACAAGGCTGAATCTGGCCTCAAGGCAGGACCATCCTTCTCCAGGCTGAGCTTTCCACCAGTGCACCCCGTGCTGCACCTTTTCAGTCCAGGCTAGTCCCTTTTTGGATGCATTTTTTATTTTGCACAATGTATTAATAACCCTCTGAGTTGCTCCATGTCTTGCTCAAGGCCAAGTCTCCCTTTGCAGTGAACAGGCCCTCAAATGTGCCGGCGGTTCCCAGTTTGAGCATCACTCCCCTATTCTGGCTTGGTGGGGCAGAGGCTCTCATGCAGTGCTGCCTGGATCCTACACCAGCAAAGGGCAGAAGAGCCCTGAATACCGTGGTCTTAAATGTGAATTACGGTGGGACAAGGTGGTTTGGTGAAGAAACCATCTGCCTGAGTTTTCCTGTAGAGGAACAGCTCTCTTTTAGCTGAGGTCGAAATTGCTGGGCGTCTCCAGCCAGCACCACTCCTCTTACTGGACTAAGCAAATCCTTTGCAATGCAGCTGCCTGTTGGGGAATCTTCTAATTTAAGGGTTACTTGTACACGTAATAGTTGTAAAATTGGCTATTATCAGAGGGGATTTGAGCTAGAAAGGGAAGGAGACAAAGAAAGGTGGTCTAATACTCTCCATTAGCCAACTCTGTGGGGTTTTGAACACCAAGCATTTGTTACAAGGATTGCTCAAAGGATGCAAGTGTGAATAGCGTTGTCCAAGTGGTGGGAGCGTGAGGATGTGTGTGGTAACACCATCATGCAAGTGCCCAGCAGAAAGCTGGAAAGAAACCTTGTGGAAGAGCTGCCCAAGAAATGGGCTTTTCCTTTCTTTAATCTCATTTACCAGTATTCACAGAATCACAGAATCATTAAGGTTGGAAAAGACCTCCAAGATCATCAAGTCCAACCATCAACCCAACCCGTGCCCACTAAACCATGTCCCGAAGTGCCACGTCCACGCGTTTTTTTAACACCTCCAGTGGTGACTCCACCACTTCCCTGGGCAGCCTGTGCCAATGCTTGACCACTCTCTCAATAAAGAAATTTTTCATAATATCCAGCCTAAACTTCTCCTTTTTCAACGCTTAGGGTTAGGAATTGCTGTTCCCCACAGAACCGCCTCCCAGGGTTTGAATAACCTGGTCTCTAACACCCCAGAAGACTTGCGCAGGGTCAAGGCTGGGTTTGCTCCTGTGGCCCCAGCAGGACACATCCCGGGCTGTCCTCGGGGCAGCCGCAAACACAGCAAAGTGGAAATGGGATGATTCAGCTCGGGTCAGGGCTGACTTTTCTGTGCAAACGGTCGAAGTTCCTGGTGAGTCACACGCAGCTCCTCCCAGCCCATGCCGGAGCAGAGTTCTGCCCTTTGCACATGGACAATGAGAGTGGAAAACTGCAAATCTCTTGAGCTTTTGCCCACGAGAGCACCAGTGTTCACAGCCGGAGTGGCTTCTTCGCATAGCAATGATGACATCTCAGGTTGTGTTGGCTTTTTATGCAAGACTCTCACATACTTTCCGGGAAGGAGAGCATTTAAAAAGAGGAGAAAAGGAGAGTTTTCCTCCAAGGAGTGAAACTCAAGACCTAACGGGTCACCCGGTAGTCCCTTACCCTGAGAAAGTGCAGGATTTCTCCCTGTAACGTTTCCACCAACATTTTGTCTAGTCTAGTTTTCAAAGTCTCAAGTGGAGAGGATTTACTCAAGGTCTGGCATCGCTCACTTGCCTCTCTGGTTAATGTTGAAGCATCCCTGCCGACGCGGCTTTAATCTCCATCTCTGTGAGGGATTATAATATTTAGGCAGAAGTGAAATGAAGAATGAAGACAAATAATCTACACTGAAAGGAAAATAGCAGCTCACCACTCTCTGCTTGCTTCGAGTGAAACAGATTTCAGTGGGATTCAGAGGTGGTGCGAGTCACAGCGGGGTTGTGCCTCCCTGGGACCCCACTGCCTGGGGGGGACCGTATTTTGTGTTGTATCATCCCTGTGGATGGGGTTTGCACTGGGGAAAGGGGAGAGGACATCCCCGGGGCCAGCCTCGGGGCAGGTGGGGTCAGCTTCGTTGGCAGTTACCGTCCGTGGAAAATAGAAACTCCAAAGGAAGATGATTAGAAGTGTCTGTCTCATTCTAATTAATTTTTTTCTGCTTGGTTATTGTTTGATGTAATGATGGATGCCTGTCAGAGAGCAGGGAATGGGAGCCTGGCACCATCCCGTACCTGCTCCTCCCGGCCCTGCACGGCCGGCGTTTGTTGGGCTGAAACCAGAGCAGCCTTCAGGAAAAACACCTGGCACATCCCACCACGCTGATGAACCTCTGCGCCATTCAAGGCGAACACGATGTGTTTGTTTGTTTGCTTTTAAAATGAAATTTAAAGTAGGGTAGGCAATTATTCCCCACTATTTTCTTTGGAAAGGCTTTGTAAACATCTTGCCTGGTGGGTCATCTGATGGAAGGCAAGCCCCTCGTCTTTGACTCTGCCCTTGCTGGAAGATTTCTGTTTCATTAGCACAGTATTAATGAGGCTGGATTTTAAAGCAGGTGTTAAGTGCAATCAGAGCAGCTTTATTAGGCTACAAATTGTCTGGAGCTGACAAAGGCAGTCGGATCGGTCCATGCTCAGTTAACCTTTGCCTGCGTGCATGACTTGGCTGATTAAACAGCAATTGATAATGACCTTCAGCCCAGGGAGCCTCTAAAGATGATGCCGCATAGACTCTGCTGTGCTGAATGTAAATCTTTAGAGGATCATCACCTTTTCAATTTAGGAACCCATACAGTCATTTTAAAATTATGCAATATCATGCTACGACAAGGAGCTAATTTACTGGTGCTAAACCGGTATTTTGAATGCAGACTGAGGGAGGGATTCTAACGTGGTTGTGTTTAACAGAAATGAATATTGAGGATTCAAGGGTACCAATATTTAAAATATTATTATTTTAAAATATTATTATTTTAAATATTTAAAACAATTCAAGTACTGTATGTGTATGTAAAAATGAAAGTGAAGGATTTTATGGCAGCCGGTCTTTCTGGGTCCTGACCCCAGCCGCGCTGAAGTCAAGCAAAATATTTCCCTTGCCCCCAGCAGAGCCGGGCTCGGGAGCCGGCGCTCCGGGAGGCGGCGGGTGCTGCCGCCCCCAAACCCGGCGGATCCCCACGTTCGTGTCAAGGCCAAGGAAGCAGGCGATGCGGGAGGCGGTCATGGTCTGTCTGTCCTGCTTCCTGAACCCGCCAAGCAGGGCACCGCAAAGATGCTCGACCCCGGGGCGATCGCGATGCCCGCACGGCAGCGGCGTCTTGTGTAAGAGGCAGCGAATTATTGGAGTTCACCAGCCGGGATGCAATGCGTTAGGCTAAAAGTGCCGCGTTAATAATCCCGCCTTTCAGAAAATATTGATGACTTGTTGTCAGAGATAGCTTCGCATTGAAATAGGAACATAGGCGCGCGGGAGGAAAAGCTGCAGAAATGCGTTTATGTAGGTGAGTCCCGGGATGAAAATCTGGGCAGAAGAGGAGGTGCTGGAAACGACGCCCTTTGGTGGTTTACGGCGGCTCGTGAATTCGCTGCAGGGAGGGCTCGGGACGGCCGGAGCGCAGCGGCCGCCTCGGCTTCTGACGGCCAGGCTGCGTTTAAAAACGCAGGCGGGGAGCCGGGGAGCGGGAGGGCTGCGCGGGAGACGGGCGTCCAACGCGTGGCTGCGGCAGCCGGCCGCTTGCTGAGGTCCCAGCGCGACGGGACATGCCAAGCGCTGGCGAAGCGTCGGCCGGCCCTGTCCCAGGGCCAGTGGAGGCCGTGGCATGCGTCCGCCCCCAAACCCAGGCTCTTGGCTTGCTCTGCAGCCGCGGAGCCAGGCCAAGCTCTCACTGGGCTCCGTGCTCAGACCTCCTGCGTCGCCAAAGCCCGCTGCAAACCGGCTTCTAACAGGCAGACGTCTATCTCAGCTAATCCTGGCACTCAAGATTAGCTCGGAATAAAGGGTGACAATGAAAGAGGAGAAAACCTGAGGAAGAATCCTAGAGGATGCGATTGTGTCTGGCTGGAAGGCTGTTGTACAGGCTCCGGTTTTCTTGTCCCGTCGGCACAAGGCGGCTGGTGTATCCCGGCTTCCCGCGAGGCGGGAGGGATGCTCCGGCCTCGGTGCCCGAGGAGTGTCCTCCAGCACCTCTGATGAAGGAGTTAGGAGTAAATTAAGTCAGGAGGCTGAAAACCACAGCTTTTCTCCTTCCCGCATCACCGGCTCACACCTCTGAAGGTTTGGGAATGACCATGGGAGGCTGCTGGAAGGAGGGAGCCGGCTCCTCAGATGCACCAGCTGATTTATAGCAAGGCTGTGGCTGGCAAAGATATGTTTAAAGAAATGCGTTTATATGCAGGCTGTGGTCTTCCCAAATGCATGCAGTCACCGCTGCGGGGGTACGGCCGCACACAGCGAACCCCGGGGCCGGGGGTGGCAGCCAGGCTGCCCCCGAAACGTTGGTATTTTAATGAACTACGAGTAAACATGGAGATAAATACGATCTACCCTTCCTTTACAACTCCGCTCAGACCCATGTACATCCCTGTGAAACGCAGCCTGGCATTAAAGACAGCCCGGCGTGAGCTTGCTGGGGTGCTCTATGGAAAGTCCTGCTCAGAGCTGCCCTTTCCTGCTCGGGAAAATAAGCAGAAAAATTGGCTGCAAACCTCATGCAAAGGAAAATTACGTGCTGCCAAACGGAGCAGTGTAAATCAGTTTTTAATTTCAGCTGTATTATTTGTTCATTACTTCACTTATTAGTTCGTTGACTGAACGCAATGGTATGTCACTCTTCACCTCCCCATACATATAAATAGATATCACTGTTAAGAGACTGTGCTACACCCAGCTTAGCAAAGCTTGCTCTGCACTAATGTGGACTCCACCTCTTGCAGCAGCGAGGAACATGGCTTTTCCCTGCTGTAGTGCTAAGGTAAATACGGATTAACTCATTTTGCAGCTTCCAGAGCCAGATGTGTCATGGCCAGGTACCAGTCCTTCCCATGCCTGACATCTGTCCATTAAAATCGCTGCGCAGGTTCAGATCTGCCAGTGTAATTACGCATCCCAGCTCTAATTTAAAACACTCATTTAACAACTGACTTAGCAGCATCCAAACGGTTTAAGTGACATGGTTAATCTATGAAGATGCGCAACTCAAAAATAAACTCAAAACCCTCAGAGACTCCCCCTGCGATTTCATACGGCTGAACCAGAAAAAACCCAAAGCAAGTACGGAGCGAGGGGACGCCAGCCTAGAGGCTAAGCCTGGCTTAGAGCTGCTTTTCCCAGAAAAGCCTCCGGAGAGCCTGGGGGCTTTGGCGTTTTGACCACCTCGTGCCTGCTGTAGGAAATCTTGGCAGCGGACACGAGGGATTATAAAATCAGCGAGGTGTGTTTCTACCATCAAACAGAAATCGTGGCGGTGCTCGGGTTTATTCCGAGTCATAGGAAGCAATGACCTGATCCCATTTGACGGTAAAGGCCGGCCTTTGATCTGCAAGGTCAAGGTCAGGTTGGGAGTAGCCGGCTGCGCTGTTGGTTCTGAAAGAGAATATAATATTGCCCACCTCTGAAGCCACAGACACCTTTATACGTCCCCCTTATCTTCTGTATTCCAGGAAAAAACTGAGTTTCTCAGTGTTATTTCCCAAGGCTCATCGCCGTGGCTTCGGCCCCAACTCGCCGTAAGCTTGAAGCCGGTGCTGGGCTGTCGGGCTGTGGCTGGGGTATGGGGGGCCGGGGGGTCCCGCAGGAACTGACGCTGGAGGGGGCACGCCGTGGCTGGTGGCTGTGAGTTTCGGATGCTCGACTGGTGCTCGTGGGTGTTTGCGTGACTCCTCATGAGCCTGCAGGGCACAGGCAAGCCCCGTTCGCCTCGGGCGTTAACGCAGCCTCTCTCTAACCCAGCTTCCTGCCTCGCTTACCGGACCGGGAGTGCTTGCTGGAGCAAAGGCTGCGGGACCTAAGGGGTCAAAAGCCCCCCCAGGCGCCGGCGCTGCCGCCCTGAAACCACGCAGCGCTGCAGCGGGACCCACACCCCGTCCCCCCTTCCATGCGGTGCAACACATTTACTTCCTATTCAACACGTTTGCCCCTTTCAATGTGTTCTCCTGTTCAATGCATTTTCCTGTTTCAATGCATTCTCCTATTTCAATGCATTTTCCTATTTCGGTGCATCCTCTTGTTCAATGCATTCTCCTGTTCACCTCATTTCTTTTCCTCCAGCTCAGTACCTATGCTTTTTTCCACCGCCGGGCATTCAGAGAGGCTTTCCCTCCAGACCCCGCTGCCCTGTGCATCACGACGAGGAGCAGCAGCCAGCCGCCGTCCCGCCGGCACGGGGACCGCCCGCAGCCTCTCCCCGCATCTGCTCGCGCTGGAGCAGCCCGTCCCGGCGGCTGGTGTTTAATCTTCCGCAGGATGACTCATGGGGAAATGCCAGCCTCATCCGTCGAGAATTTTAAACAGAGGCTTTTTTAAAAAGGAATTGAAGAAAGCAACCATCTGTCTGCAGGGAAACGTGCTGTTTTCTTCTCTTTCTGGTGGAGAAGGGACAGAAGGAGGGAGGCAAAGCCATGCCAGGCGCTGGGTCTTACCCCCATGTCATGTGCTTCACCAGGCTTTGCCACCGAAGCCACTCCAGCTCCGGCTCACTGCGTGCTGATGGCACGGGTTGTCATGACAATACCCCCTTAATAAAAAAATCCCGGGGATTAAACCGCCGTGAGTCCATAGCAGCGAGCCAAGACGTGCCCTGGGACGCGCTGGCGCCCGCGCGCAGGTTTCTCCTGCCAGAGCCCTCCATCACAAGGGATTTGGGGTGTCTGGGAGGGTTTGTGTCTCTCCCCGCACCCCAGGGCCGTATCCGTGCCCGTGGGGATCTGCTTACCGCTGGGTGAGGGTGCGGATTTGCTGTCCCTTTTGCAGGAGGAGGGGTGAAGCCGAGGCCCCCTAAAGCCGGGCGTTGCTTTTCCTTTTTGCTCCTGCAGCAGAAATGTAAAATGGGCAGAGCTGCTGGAAAATTGCAAACGATTAATTGGGGAACTGCCGTTGCACAGAATCAGCTTTTATCCTACTGCTTGAAATTAGGGGCTGAGGAGAAGGGCCATCTCAGCAGCTCCTTAAAAACAGATTACGGAGAGCAGAGGAGCCGGATCGGATTTAGCGCAGTGCTCACTCAAAACGTCCCACATCTCAAAACACCGCACGGCTCCGGCTCTTCTCCCACCTCTGCAGAAGGGATCTGCCCAACCGACGTTCATTTATTTGTCTCGCAGGCGCGGCTGACTTTAATCCGATGCTACAAAGCCACGGGGAAAACACCCAGGGCTGTAAATAAGTAATAAACAGAAAAGAAATCATAGGACCTCTGCAAAACGCTTGGAAAGAAAAAAATCGCTCCTTCGCCTGGAGCTGCTGGGGTGGCCGCGGTGTGGATCCAGCCCCGGGGGTGCAACAAGGAGCTTGAGAAAGGCACAGGCTGCTTCTAGGAGAGATGGTGAGAGGGAAGGAGCTCGTTCTGCAAGGGCTGTTGAAATTCCCAGCCCATGTGCTGGATGGACTGAAAGGCTAAAATTATTCCAAGGGCTCCCTCATGCCTTCTATACCTGGGGTGCTGGCATCAGCCGTGCCTTTGAGTTAACACGCGGCCGGAGAGCTCTCGCCAACGGCAGATATTATCGTCTGCTCTTCATCAGGGTGGCCGTTTCAGAAGGCCGTGCTCCCTCCTCGCCCCAAGCCCCCGGCACCCCGAGCACGCCCCGGCGCAGGACCCCACATCGCTGGCCTGCACGGATCACACCCCTTCGGCCGAAAATGCAGCTGAGAAAGATGTTTTCCAACAAAAGGCATCAAAATCCATTCAGGATGTGTTCGTGACTGTCCTGTTTTAGGGGTATGCCCACTCCTTTCTGCTAGTTTGTCTGGTTTTTGCAAGCTTTTAACAGAAGCCCTTTGGCCGGGAGGCAGCTCCCATGGGCGTGCTATCAAAGATAGGTTTTTTTTTCCATCTGCAAAGCTAAAATTAAAGAAATTTGGAAAATTAGATGAGAAGTCATGCTAGTGATGGGCAGCTCAGGCCAACCGGACCCGCTGCTCACATCCTGGGGTGAGGGAGCTGTTTTGGGAGCATCCCAGCAAAGCTCAGGAGGGTCTTTCCTGACGATGCTCAGCTGAGATGGCACCTCTGGGGACAACCGCGGCCGGTGTGGCCATGGCAGCCGCGGCGCAGGGCTGGCACGGGAGGCACAGCAGATGCACCGAGCGCTCCTGCCTTCTGTGCACAAGGGACTGATTTTCGGGAAGCGTCGCTTTCTGCCGGAGGCACAGGTACGGACGCGGCCCCGCTCCCTGCACCCTTCATCCATCAACCTGCCATCGGAGGGGTGCGGGCAGCCGAAGCCGCGCAGCGGTCACACCGACCGCTTTCACAAATCACAGGATCATTAAGGTTGGAAAAGACCTCCAAGATCATCAAGTCCAACCATCAACCCAACACCCCCATGCCCACTAAACCATGTCCTGAAGTGCCACATCCACGCGTTTTTTGAACCCTTCCAGAGATGGTGACTCCACCACCTCCCTGGGCAGCCTGTCCAACGCTTGACCACTGATTCAGTGCCTCTGCTCACGGGGACAAAGGACTCGGAAAAAAATCCTGAGTTCAGATTGTAAGGTTGATCTTTTGGGCGGCCTCGATGCTTTTTTTTTCCTCCTTTTTTTCTCTTTCTTTTTCTATTTTTTTTTGTCTTTTTTCCTCCCCAGAATTTCTATGGCCTAATTCCTTACAGAATCTTGTGGCCCGAGTCACTGCCAGCGTCTGCCTTTGCCCTGCAGTAATTCAGCCGATGGTTCCGGGACCGCTCTCCACTTCAGCCTGTGGGAGCAAAATGAAATGAAGAGGATGCTTAAAACCATAAAAAGCTTCCAAAGCATCAGGCGGCTCTTCCCATCTGTGCCAGAACAGCAAGGGCTGGCCTCTTATCTCACCGCTTCTGAAATTTTAGGAGAATTAGCTGCCTCCCTGCCTTTGACAGCCTCTGCTCGAGTGCTCACCGGAGCTGCTGTGGGTCTGTCAGGGTAATTAGGAGACGGATGGGCACTCCTCTGCGCTGCCGGGTGGTCCGCCTGGGAACTCCCCAGCACGCCACGGCATCCCCACCCCACTAACCGGGAAAAAATCGAGTAGCTCTGGGGAATGGTCCCGGCATTTTGACAGAGCCGAGCTATATCCCAGTTAAGCCCCTGTGGCCGCCACTTTACTGGCTGGCCTTCGTGCTGGGAGTCAGTCGTTGAAATGGGACCTCCTCGGGCTGATGCTCTGCTCCTTTTGCGATGCGCCAGGGTACAGGGCTTTTTTTTGCCCTTGCATTCATCTGATGGGTTCCAGGGGTGTAAGTCCCAGGCCGGGTGCCTTCCCGGGATGCTGCAGCACCTTCCCGCATCCCACTCCCTCTGACTGCTCAGGCTTTTCCCACAGACCCCTTAACCCACCCGGTTTTGCACATCGGACCCATTTGTCTCGCGCCGGCTCAGCAGGGCCAAGTCTGGTGCTTGTAAATTTGGGATGTAAATATTTTTGGCTCCCTGGGAGCGTCCACGTTTCCCGCTGCATGCATGCTCTGCACACACCACCCTCAGCCATCAGAAATCAAGGTGTTTCAAGGGCCAGCAAGCCAGTCTACATTTAGATTTAAATGCACAGGGGGGAAAAAAACCCCTGTCCTGAACCTGGGCTTTCTGTGACGGTCCTGCTTCCCCCAGCCCGTTCCGGCACCAGGAGCTCATCCTGCCCATGCCTCCCGCCCTGCCAGCGGTGCAGAGGTGCCTTTCAGAGGGCACTGCCCAGCGCAGGGCAGGCTGGTGCAATGGGGAAGGCGAGCTGTGCGGGGCTGAGGGCACACAGAACAGCGGGGACGCGCTTTTTGCTCACCGGGGGCTTTCCTTCCCCCTCGCCCCAGCCTCCGCAGCCCAACTGGCACCGCTTGCCCCCAGGGATAGGAGAGCACAGGTTTCCAAACGCCTTGTCGGCACCAAGGAGGCTGTTTCCAAGGGAGAATAATAAAGCTTAAATAAGCTTTCTTTGGTTTTGGTCTCACTCAAAGCCTGTTTGGGCTATTTAACAGCTGCTGGGACGAACGATGCGTTCCACCGGCCGCGTGTTCCAGACGCAGGTAGCGCAGAGTCGCGAGCCCACGCTGCAGATGAGGAGCCACGGGAGGCCCGGCGTGCTGACACGCAGCGGCAGCAGGGCAGCGAGATACAGAGCCTGCAAGCACTCGCCGGGCATCCCTCTACGCCAACAGGCTGTTTTATGGCACAGGTTTTGCAGCACCTCGCCCTTGAACTTCACCGTCTCCCACTCAGTCCTCCCTCTGACGGGTGCAGGGAAAGGCGCTGGCACAGGAGGACCAGGACAGGTGCTGTGGAGGGTGCTTACCCAGGAAATTTTGGGTCTGAAGTACTAGCAGTACCACCGCGAGGGTTTTTCTTGGGGTTTTTTTTATTCCTGGAACCTACAGAGTAAACGCATCCAGATACCTGCTTGCCAGCGAAACACGTGGAAAAGAGTCGAACGGTGCGATTCGGTCCGGATGCCAGGAGGGGAAGCGCGTCCCTGTGCGCAGGACAGGTGGCACGGCGAGGAGGCTGCGGCACCGAGCGGCATCCGTAACCTGGGGCTCTCACAGCAGACGGGGAGAAAAACCCAACTGCAACTTGATCCCCGTGTGTGATCCCTGCCCGTTCCCCTCCTCACCTCTCCTGTCCCTGACCGTGGCCGAGGTGGCTTTCCTGGTGTATTACACACAAATGGGATATATATGTGTGTGTATATGTATTTACAGACACATACACACACATATATCTGTCACATATAGCTGTAATAGCCCATATTTATTTTTATAGATAAATAAATTTATTTATTTCCTTATTTTTATATAGAATAATTATATATAGAAATATATCAATGGGAGTTACATTTGAATGTGCATTTCAGGTAAGTAGATATCAAAATACAGAATTGCAGGTACAAATGAGGAGATATTGATGGCTTAAAACAGCGGGTTAAACGGCTGCTGCCGAGCCTGTTGCTGCTCTTCTTCCCGAGCCGCCCAGGCGAGCCGTGGGGAAGCTCTGATTTACTGACGACTTCATCAAGATTTTCAAATTCTTCCCCTTCCCTGTTTTTTCTCCCTTTGCATTCACTCCTCATCCAAAACTAAATGTTATTGACCTAAAAAAAAAAAAAAACAATCTGCCTTCTGTAGTCGGACGCGATGAGGAGTCCTGGGTCCCCGCAGGCTCCCCCTGCGCTGCGCGGCTGCGGAGCAAGTCCCGCTCTCCTCCCCGAAAACTTTTTGCCCTCCTTCTCCAGCCCTGGCACCGCCGGGCGGCCGCTGCTCTTCCCGCGGCACAGCCCCCACCGGTCACCCTCGCCCCGCCGCCCACGCCTGAGGACGTCAGTTTAAGCCGTTTAATGGGATCCGGCCCCCGGCCACCCGTAGCTGGGGGGATCACCGCGAACCGCCGGGGGGGCGATGCTGCACGGCCCGGGGCGGAGCGTCCCGACACGCCGCTGCTGCCGTGCGGCGGGAGAGGGAGCCGAACGCACCCCGCTCCGCGGGCCGCCGAGCCCGTGCTGTGATAAATACAATCTGCGATTGAAAGCGGGTATATCCTGCAAATACCGCACAAATGATCTCTGCAAATTTATTCTGAGGTGTTTCTCTTCCGTTTCTGCCATTAAATATACTTGGGGGGGGGGGGGGGAAGGTGACTTCTAATATCCCCAAGTGCTGGAAACGTGAACATCTTGAAAATGCCTTGAAAAGACTGGAAACGATCCAGCCACGGAGCATGAAATCTCACGCTCAAACCTACAGCAAGGGTTGCAAAAAGTGACGGCTCAGAGCTGTAGTCATGGTGAATAGTTTGATAAATCAAAATATACTGGGGGGGGGGGGGAAGGTGGGAAAAGGGGATTAAGAGCAGCCTCGATGGGAATAATGGGAGGCTGCCATGGAAATCTGGCGGTGGCACAGGGGTGGGGGCAAGCCATCGGTGTGAAATGGCGCACGTGAGTGACCCGAGTAGCAGAAATAGGAGAAAATTAATGGCGTAGGAATAAATGTGCTGGGGGGGGGGACACGAGTCACGGAGGTCCGGGCTGGTACATGTCGTACCCCTGGGAAGCAGTGGGTGCGTGAGGGAGAGGGCAGCGGTGGGGCACAGCGGGCACGCTGCCTGAAATAAGCCGGACATTTCCATAACAATAATGACAATATATAATAACATAGTAATAATATAATAAAAACAATAATAACAATATATCATAATAATATATTAACATAACAATAATAAAGTGACAGTAACGGACTCGGTCAAGAGGAGTAAAAATACTCGGGGTTTGCCGCTGGTTGAGAACCATGAATTTGGAGCTGGAGGGATTTTGAGGATGGAACAGCAAAAGGCGTTCCGAGGGCGCTGGCTGGGGCACGGGGAAGATGCCCGTCGGCTCCTGGAGGTGCCCACTGCCGCCAGCCAGCCCCTGCCTGAAAAGGGAAGGTTTGGCACCGCAGGGAGTCGCTGGTATTTTCCTGAACATGCCATATGCAGAGGGACCAAAAAGGGGAGGGATAATGACCTTTAACACTAAGATTACACAAAAAACCCCAAAAAAACCCCCCAAAAACCCAAAAACCAACCCAAACCATTACCATGATCATTGTAGCATGAAACACAAAACCTTCCGCTTGGAGCCACACAAAGCCGTGTGGAGCACACCAGAGTAATTAATAAAATGAAAGCCCCGTTTCTTGCAGATGGAGATGTGGGGAATAAAGGAGCTACACTGCGCCGAGCTGTCATGCATCGCATGCTACATCTGTTATGGAAATCAGTGGTAGTGGGGCCTTTTGTTGGGCTAAAGCCCTCCCAACAGGGATTTGGCTGAAGTAGATTTTCTTGTTATTAAACATGATTTCTAGCTAGTTGAGAGCAGATGCTCCTGCAGCATTTGGAACTAATAACCAACCTTCAAGTGTGCAGCATCCCTGAAACGGCTGGGATCGCCTGCAGGAGCGGTTCCAGCTCGGAGCTAACGCGCTGCCCTGGGTCCCTGCTTTGCACATGAATGTTGCCGACACCAGATGAGCCTTCTGGCCGCCCCGCCGCCGGAGCCCCCCCCGGCCCCTCATCGCAGGGCGCACGCACAGGGCCTCGGTGCCCTCCCGCATCCCCCCGGAGCACAAAGCCCTCCCGGGTTTGGAAAAGCACCAAACCCCCCACGCTCGCCTCCCACCCCCCACAGCATTCCCGAATCTTAACAAAATCCCCCCCTCCAAGGCACGCTTGCTCAAGCCTCCCCGGCCCCGCGCTGCGTCGAGGGGGACGGAGCAGAGCAGCCCGGCTTCGGCCAGAGCCATGGCAGGCACCGGCGGGAGTGCCGAGGGTAGGGACAAAGGGAAGAAGGCAACAAAAAGCTGCCGGCGCATCCTTTGAGCGGCACGTCATCGGCATCACGCCGCGGTGTTTCGCGATGGTGTTGCCTTTGTCAACACCATGGAAAAGCGTCCCGGGGAACGGGGGTGTGCAACAGCCCGGCACTTTTAGGTGTGTGTAGGCAGAGAAGGATGCGGCTCAGCTGCGCTGCCCCACATCTAGTTGTAGAAGCAGGTCCCTGTGCATTTGCACTCCCAAGGTTGGGGGGGCGGGGGGGGGGGGGCAGTAAAGCTAAGAGAAGCGGTGGCAGAGAACGGGCATTTCGGAAGGAGAAGCGTTTCTCATAGCCGAGATGCCCCACGCAACGTGGATGTGGACCACGGCCACGCAGCAGGACACAGAGCAGCAGGAGCCAAACACCCACAAACACGGGATGCTGGGCCAGCAAGGAGAGGGCAAGAGGGCAGCCCAGGCGCTGCGCTGCCGCTGCGCGTCCCCGGCGCCGCGCTGCCGCTGCGCGTCCCCGGCGCCGCGGGTGCTCTGCTGCCGTCCCGCACCAGTCCTGGGAGCCAGCAGCATGGAAGGCAAGGCATTTCCCTAGAGGCCAGGCACACTATAGGATAAATGACGCGCCCTCCGGGCTAAGGAAAGTCTTGACTCTAAGTTGCAGTTGCTGCAGTCAGGATAAGGTTAATGGCTCTGCTCTGAGTAACTGGAAAGTAGCAGAGCGAGAGAGAGCTAGAAGCCCTTCCCTGACTTTGGAAGGTCCAGGTTTGGGGGCAGAAAAGGCCCTGCAGCCCTGTAAATTGCTTTTACTCTCCTCTACCCAGGCTGGGAAGGCTGCACAGCTCAGCGCAGTTGGCCCCTTCCCAAGGAGGGGAGCACAGGGGGTCCCTGCCCCCATGGCCCGGGACAGCTGGGGGTTGGCGTGCAGCTCCTTTGCTGTTACAGCCCCCGGTGCTCCCCCACCCAGTCCCCCCGCGGTCGCCGCGAGCTTGTCCTCTGTGCCGAGGTCACACAAGGACCCACTGTAACTCCTCTAGCAGCAGCCGAAGGTGCTCCAGGGTGTTACAGCTTATTTGATGTGGTGACAACCACCGCGTAGAGCACACTGTGTTGGCGGGTGATCACCCTCCTCTGCCCCGTTACACCCCAGGGCACCACCGGGACCACCGCTGCCAGTTGCTGGCCCGGCTGACCTGGACTCCAGGCGTGGGTCAACACCTTAGAGCCATCCACAGCATTTGTTTATTCTTCTCCTGCTTCAAATCCTGTGCTTGCTTAAGTCAAGGCTCCTTCTGCTGGGGATGAAGACTTTCTTTGGGTTTTCCCAGAAAAAAAAAAAAAAAAGCCAGATGACTCCAGGAGGGTCCGCAGCACAGCCTGTACACAGCCCCACCAGCCAGAGCCCTTCCCCTTCTTCCTGGGGCCATAACTTGACATTCCATATATTTAATAATAATTGATATCTATTTAATAATATTCAATAATATGAGCGCTATTTCATCGCACGCGCATTGCATACGCACCGGAACGCCACGTCATTTCAGGAGTGCTCGACCTGGGCGCGCTGCAGCAGGTTAGCAATACCTCCTGCCCCGATATTTTACATTTTCCTGCTGCAGTAAGCGAAACAGCTTCTTTCATCCCAAAGGGGCACCTGGGGTGGGCTGGAGGCCGTGCCTGCTGGCTGCCGGGGGCGGTGGGAAGCGGAACCCCAGGAACGCGGTTTAAGCAGGTGATGCCGCGCACGCCGGTGAGGACGGGCGGGATTCCCATGGTAGGTTCGACGCCAGCTGGGAGGGTGTGCCGTGGTGTATATACGGCAGCAAGGAGCCAGGGCTGCCAGCATCAGCGTTTCTGCGACGCGTGTGAGTCAGGGGGCTAAAAAAAAAAAAAACATTTCCCTTTTGACAGCTGTAGGAAAGCTTCCTTCTTCACAGGTCCTCTTTAAACTTGGACAAGATCTTTTTCCTCAGATTGCTTCTCATCCCTAATCCTCCAAACTAATTTAGGGAGGATAAAAAAAAAAAAAAGAGACTTGGCAGAACATTCCTCCCAATATTGAGCAACTTCCAGCCTCACAGGGCTCTTGTGCTGGGAGCCCAGCATCCCCTTGTCGGGGCTCAGAACAGTCCAAGGGTCGTTTTGGACACTTAAGGCCCTCCCGGAAAGCCAAAGGAGCTGAACACGCTGCGGGAAAATTTAAGAAGTTGCTTCTGCATCCAA
Source organism: Phaethon aethereus (assembly GCF_964289735.1). NCBI lineage: Eukaryota > Metazoa > Chordata > Aves > Phaethontiformes > Phaethontidae > Phaethon > Phaethon aethereus. Next base: position 2,774,831 of record NC_138580.1, on the reverse strand, counting down.
CACATCACGGCTTGAGCGTACAAACCAGCAACGGCCGCTGCCACGGTCCGGGGGCCTGCGGCTCTGCTGCAACTCCAGCTCACGGCGGCTTTTGCGGAAAGGCTGGCAATTAGGACAACCAGATGAGGTGGAAAGCCCCTGGGGAAAAAGGTTAATAAGTCTTCTGCTGTAACAAAGGAGTTTGGTAGGAAGAAGCCAAATGATCCGAGAAATACTAATTACTTGCTTTCCAGCAAATCACCTCTCCCTTACGAGAGCCAGTGCTGCTACGTGAGGATCAGGCAATGGAATGCCACATTGACAACACCGAGCTGTTAATTAGCCGGGCTCTCCCCGGTTCTCTCTGCAGACCAGCTATGAAAAACAGTCCGAGAGACGAGCTCAGCCCCTTCCTCGGGCTCTCCTCCCTGCCCGCAGCCAGCCCCCGCCGCGGGCAGGTCCTGCCTGGGGGACCCAGGGCCACCAGACCCACCCGTCCACCACGGACCCAGCACCACCGAGCCCCGCACCCTCCAACCGAAATAACCGCACCTGCTAGAGCTTTAAGCAGCTACTCAGATAGGTGGGAAGGCCCATAAATACCCATCAAATAGCATAGCTCAGCCATGTTACAAGTTTTACTGAGGGATGTGGGGTGGGGTCGCTTTTCTCGCCCACCTCCTCCCCGCTGTGCTGGCATCCTGCTGGCCCCTCGCTCGGAAGGGGCACGCGCCCATCACAAACGGTCTACGGAATGGCGAGGTGCCGAGCGCGCCGGCGCGCGGAGGGTCGGCCATCCCGCCAGGTCTCTTTCTGCACCACAAACCAGCCCACCGCGTGTAGAAATACTTCTCTCCCGGGGATCCCCGCGACTTTCTGTAGGGGATGAGTTTTAGTACGCTGCCTCTATTACCGTAAGCGATTGCACAACCCAGTTGTGCAATAAAAGAACGACGACGAAAAAAATTGCACAAGTTAAGCGCTTTTTGGAAGTGGACCGAGTCATGGCGATTTGCCAGATTTGTTTTTCCAGGGATCAAATGGTGCTGAAGAGAAACATCTGACCAAGCCACAACCCACAACCGAAAATACTTCTGATTCACCCCTTGTTCACTTCAGCAAGCAACCGGAGAGCTGATGGGGGTGATCATCTTACCAGCACCAAAAATCAAACCATGCTTCTGCAGCTGCAGATGCCACCTCAGCCCAGGCTCTAGTTTTAGAGGGGTAAACCTCTGGTCCTTCCTCTTGCTCAGAGGTTTGGGCCGTTATTGGCCAAAGCTAGTAAGAAATGTTTCATGTGAACAACAAAATTGGTAATTCCAGTCTAAAGGAAACGGCAAAACTAGCAGCGGGCACAGAAACGCAGACACTGGCAAGGTTCGTGGCTGTAGACAGAACTACCAGCTTTCTAATGTTAAAGGGAAAAGGTAGGTAAATCAAGACATGGCCGTCTTCCATCCACCTGGAGCAAAAAAAAAAAGGACTGAGCTGGTGGCATTGAAGGAGGGAAGTGATCAACCAGGGATCAACGTTGTTTAGTTGAAAATAGATCTTTCTCTCCTTTCTGTAGGACTCTTACGTATGGTTTACGAGCACCTTTAACAGTACCTTCCTAACTCACACCATTTGACTTGTGACCACGCCACACTTCGGTAGAACACTGGAGTGACACGAAACCGAGCCTGTGCACATTAAACAGGCCAAAAATGCATTGCAAACTTTGACGGATCTCAAAAGTGGAATCACCAACAAGGCACATTTCCAGCGAGACTTCAAAGAGGTTATTTGTCCTAACCTACCTCACAATCTTACCAAGACGCAGAAAACAGCAAATCAGAGGTTTGAAAAGAAATAGCAGGATCTGCAAACCCCAGGAGGAGGTTTGTAGGTGATGCAGAATGTGCATGGCCGTATTGCTGTACTGTGTCCGCCAAAGCCAGCTGTGCCAGTGTCGGATGCCAGGAGGACCACCGAGCACTTGGTGTGGGGAACTGGCGACGTGGGGCCAGGAGGGTTATGGTAAAGCTTAGGATGAACACTAAAGCACTACTAGTAGAAAGTCTGTGTGGCCCAACTGCTCCTCCAGCATTTGTAGTTCCGATAAGGATGCCAAAAAACCTGAAAGAGTGCCGAGAGGAGGAACCACCCTGCTGGCTGAATATGAATTGGGAAATACCCTTTATAGCAAAGGATTCAAGGTCATTGAAGGAGTCGATCTGTTTGGTGACTTGATTCAAGACTACTGACTTGAAGTAGACCATGTAGGTCACTAATCAAGAGCACTTCAATCTGGCACATGTATTAACTAGATGGAAAGACCAAAGACCAAAACAAGACAAGTTCAGACTACCAAGTCACAGCAGCTTTCTATGCATAAGGATCATTAACCCCTGGCCAAACGCACCCCACGGCAGCAGCCTCACCGGAGGAGTTCCAACACCCCAGCCGCACGCTGCCAGAGGCCACCTCCAGCTCCACCAGGAGCTGCTGCAGGGCTGGTGTTTGAAGGCTGTGGGAGGACAAGGGTCCCCAGGAGCTGCTGGAAAGGCACTGTAGCAGGGAGTGACACCACAGACCCAGCCCAGCACGCTCCCACCAGTACGGGCTGCCTTCTCGCACAGCGAGGCACACGCACACGTAACTACAGCATCGACAAATCCAGGGAACTCAGCCCGCCTTGTCACCAGAAATAGCAACGGGTGATCAGGTCAGCGCAGGATGGACACAAGCATTAGCGAGACAAGCAACTGCTGGGACTTCTGCCTGACTTTACGAGATGCAGAGCAAACACACACTTCAGTAGACCCAAAAGTGAGACACTTAGAAGCTCTCTTGCCTTGACTTTACAAGGGGAGAAAACTTTGTAGAAGCAGTGAAGATGACCACACTGGCTACACTTGGCATCAGGTCCTCCGTGCCCAAAGGGGAGCCCGGCACCCAGCAGAGCTGATGCATTGAGACAACTTTTCCCAGCGGAGCCACAGCAACCACAATGTCCCAACGATGACGATAAACAGGCGCATCCCTTGCTTAGGAAAGTCTGTCTTCGCTGAACTCGCAGCGGGCAGCAAAGAACAGTTCTTAGGAACAACCTGAATATATGAAACCTTTTAAAAAGCAGCATTCAGTGCTTTACAGGCAAAACAAACCAAACTTCATTTGTTTGTTTGCTCCGGTCTCCTGAGCCTCTGTCATTTTTGGGAAACGCCACTCAGGTAAGTGACCCACACTACACGCTTAAAATAATGCCAAAGAACCCAAAAGTCTGTTGCAAGGGCAAGACCAATTTCTATTCAAATCACATCCCAGTTCCCAGCTACGCCTGGCCTGTAGCTCAGCACAATTACGTCCAAAACATAGAAGTATTAATGAACTAACACACAAAGGCCATTTTCACTACAAGTCAATTACTTTTTTTTTAATTCAAAGAAAAAAATGGTATTTTAATAAATACTGCAGAAACATTAACCAAACATACAAAGTGACTTCAACAATTAAAAAAGTAATGAATGACCTGTTTTATAACAGTTATAACTTATTTTTTCCACAATATTTAAATACAGAAAGCACTTACCAGCTATTTTGTAATACTGCCCTAAGCGCACTGTTGCATCAGTCAAAAGCTTATTATGGTGGTAAAAATGTCTTTTTGTGGGAAATAATCAGAATGGGTGTTTGGTTTTTTTTCCTTTTATCAGATGAAACAAAGTGCCAGGAACACACAGAACTGAGTTTTAATTATGGTAACCCTTTACCTTTGCACAAGTTAACGTGAACACAGCTTTAACACTTCAAAAATGAAGCATCACCCTTGGGAACAAAGCGCTTGTCCTCAACAAGCGATAGCCACGCTGGTTAGAGCTTATAGTACCCTTCTTCTGAGAGAAGCTATGAAGTTAAGTCAGTCAGTAAGCGGTTGCAAACAATTTTAAAGGCCAATTTCATTAACGTAACAAGCATATTCAGTAAGCAAAAAGGCATTTGGCTTAACTGGTTCACCGATGTTTCAGGATTGTTGTCTGGATATGTATATATTAATCTTGAAGACTAAGGGCAGTATCCAGTTTGCACTGGGGACCCCTCAATGCGTCACAGCTCTTCAGACCCCATTTCCTCACCACGAGCAAACGCAGTCTGCTGCGAGAGACGGCTGCCCCAGAAATAAGAGCATCGCAAAAGATAACCTGGCTCTGCTGCCTCATTTGCAGATTCTTGGATTTGCTTTTTTTTTCCTCCAAAGATAATTGCAGTGAACCACATCACAGAAAAACACTTCTCTGTAGCATTTACAGAGGGCTGGATCCTGGGATCCGCTCCAGCTCCTAGCAGAAGCAGAGGAGTCTTGGGGCTTCCCCAGACGGGCAGTAAGGCTTAACAAATTACCACGGTTGTAAAACTAAGGATCATTTGTCATCATAGCTCTTAGCACCTTTCCCTTGAACCTACAGCGACATACCCATACAGTACACCAGAACTGGAGATCATTTCCCCTCTAAATTACAATCACAAAGAGGAATGGAAAGTCAGAGTCCTGCAACCAGCAGGTAGTTTGCCCCCACGCCCCAATTTGATCCGTTCAATTTCCACAGCGCGAGGGCACCTATAACACTGGGGAATCTCAGACGGCTGTCTTCACCACCAACGTGCTCAAACGTAGACTGCGCTGCCGTCTCGGGAAGGCAAAACTCCAGACTCCTCACGTACAGTGTTTTCCTCTAGGTGACGCACAGGCCTCGGTATCCTCTCCATTTTAACGATGAGCTACTAAAAAATTAGATCATATCCTTTGGAAAAACCAACTATAAGGTCACAGGGATAGTTCCTTAATGAGGAGGGCATATTAATAACGCCTTCTTTTAAAAAAGGTTAAAGTATTATTTTAATTAAACCAAAGTGGTAGCATCCAGGAGTAGAGCGTTAATAAAAGAAACAAGCACTGTCAATGACATCTCTCTTCTTCGCAGTGTTACTTTTCCCATTCACCCTCTCTTTCCTCAGCACATTCAAACATTTTCCCTTTTTCTTTTTTTTTTTTGGCATTTTCTTCAAAGTATCATTTCCTGATAGAGCCATTTCTTCTCGCTGCTCAGTTCCTAAGTACAGTCTCATACAACAGGTGAAGTCTCCATTAAAGCACTGGCATAAGCCCTCATTAAAATACCATGTGGCTGTGTACTTCATTGAACCTCCACCTCTCCCGGACGCTCTCTTCCTCCTTCTCCAGGAAACCAAGGTCCTTCACATCACCGTGCAACTCTTTGCTTTGTCCTTTCGCAAGTCTGTCGCCACTGTGGAAAGTTCTGGCCTGCCAGGCATGTGTGAAATTCGCTTTGTTGCCCTCTGCGATTTGTTTCGTTTAACATTTTTATTTGTTTTATTCACACACGCCAAGGTGGCAACATGAAAAATGTCTCTGACACTGTTTTCTGACTGTAAGGCTGAGCATTCAATATACGTAGCTGCTCCAATCTGTTTGGCCATATTTGCACCCTAAGGGAAAAAAGAACACGCAATCAATACCAAGTTTCCACCGAGAGCCAAAGCAAGCCAGACAATCGCTTTTCAGCGCTGTTTTCGGTACACAATGCTTTGCGAAAACCAAAGCTGAAGCTCCAGCACTACAGCCAGCAGCTACTTTTGCAAAACAAACAGAGCTTTGGTTCCAAGATGCATTAAACAAGTACTCAAGCCTTATATGTCCTACGCCAATAAATACAAACTGGAAGACCGAAGATAAGCTGGGTGACCAGCAAACAACTGCAGAAAGACAGAAGAGTATTTAGTAGGACCTGTTTGGCAATTTTAGCCCAACACCTCCTGTAACTTGCACCTGTGAATCACACGCTCACTAGGAAAGATCTGGACCTGGCAGCGTCCAGATTTAAGCCTGCTATCTCCAAGAGAAAATGTATTCCGATCGCCTTACGGGCTAGCCAGCGTGCCCCTGACCCAGAGCGCAGCCCGTCCTGCGTCTCCACGACGGGGGCAAAGTCCACAGGGAAACGTGCTGTGGGTTTCTGGGCCGGGGACAGTGACATCAGCTTGCAGCTAGGGAATAGGCCCCCCCAAAAAAAGAGGACATTAGTGGTTATACGAGCCTTCCTTTTTTGATTTTAAGCGCATTAAGTCAAAGCAGGGATATTTGTTCCAGCAGCACACGGAAAAACGGCGCGTGGCTCCGGCAGATGACAATACGCCTGTATCCTGTTGTGGATTTCGCTACAGGAAGACAATACAGCATCGTGTGAAAAAATGGAGTTCTTCGGATGGAATTTTACTTCTGAGGGATGAATCTTTTTAGCAAGTGACCAAATCCAACCACACCCTCGACGTGCCACTCCCCAGCCGTTCGCGGGCCCGAGACACAGGCACAAGTCGGCCCAGCCCCCCTGCTGTAGTGCCAGGCCAATGGCGCTAACCTACGTGAGCCCAGGCCTTCGGCACGCACCCTCCGCGCCGCGGCCGTCTTCTCGCCAGTCCTAAGGGGGAGCGACTGATGAAGGAGGACTAGTTGGCACGGTTAAACAGCTCAACCCCCAGGAACCACACCCAGCCTGTACCTCAGCCTCAGAAACGCTTGCTCAGGCGTAGCCGACTGGAAACCAGCTAGCGCACTGGAGGCAGGCCGTCCTCAGCCGGCTCCAGCCTCCCAACGCTTCCCTGTGAAGTTAAGGGGAGCGGGGAAAACCCCGCGAAGCCCCCTGACCCCATGTCAGCTTAGCAAGGCAAGGGAATTTAAAAACAAGCTGTGGTTCTCAACCCCGGGGAACCTTTCCCTGGGAGTCGCGCAGGAGAGCGCTGGGTTGCTTCGTGCCAGCAGGGATTTGGCAACCACAAGAGATACAACCATTGCTCAGTCTAAGCTGTTGCTTACATAGAGTACACATGAAATTACGGGAGTTTGCTGAGGTACGGGCTTCCCTGTAACACGTACGATTTTCCTTTTGGCTTAGCCCTTTGTCTTCAGCTGACTCCTGTTCCTAAGAGGCACAGGCTAAGCTGTGACACCAGAAGAGGTACAAATCTTCAGCACCAGAGGACAAATCCACCCACCAGTAGATTTTTTTAATCACTTACGGAAAAGGGTCAGACTGGCTGACATTATTGAAGTACTGCAGAAAACGTGATACACGAACTCGCGTAAGTGATAAGTGGCAGACAGTATTTCAAGCTTAATATTCAAAGAAAAATAGCATGGAAAATTACAGCTCCAAGGCTGAACAACATGAATACATACAGATGCAACAGTGGTAGTTTGTAACCAAGAGGACATCTTCTGCAACAAGCAGGATTTAAGGACACTTATGAATTGTCTTCCAATTGGCATTTAGTATCATATAAAATTGGCTGGGACGGAGGGGTGTTTACTGTGTGAAGTGTAGAAAAATGCCATAAGCAGCATAAGCCATCACAGTACAATTTCATACAATGTCATATTTTAATCAAGATACCCGGTTTGTGGTACCTATGCATTTTCAAATTTAAGTATGCTGCATTATTATTAATCACATATTAGGAGCTATTGCTTTGGAAAACCTGGGGTTGCAGATAAAAGATCAGGAACTGTTGGACAGTGTAGGATATACACACTAAAGTTACTTCTGCAGGTACCATTCTCACTCTTACACACCCTGCAGGGTGTATCTCAAACCACCACTGTGATTCAGCTGCAATGCATGCTACACATGTGACTAATAAGGGGAAGTTTACCTTAGAGCCCAGTTTTCCCCTGTTCTCTACCTTCTGCTCTCCCATGGCCCGATTCCTTTCCCTTTCACCTCAGGTTCTCTAAACCCTGATGCCTGGTTCCAAACTTCTCACTTACCCAGCAGCAGAGAACTGCTGCCAAGAATTAGGATGATTTCTGGATTTGCTGCCACCTTCAGAGGGAGCTACAAGGTGTCTTCACAGAAGATGTTGTCAAGAAATAGACTTTTTAAGGGATCAGATTACATGGAATGCTTGTCATGACGCTAAGTCAAACGTACAAGATTCAAATCTTAAGTTTGAAGACAACAATTTTACCAGTTTATCAGTAAATAGCAAGACATGTCACATTTCAGTTACTGTTTTAGCCTCTGCAGGCCCAGAAAAGCAGTAAGTTTATTTTCAACTCACTTAAAAGGCTCTTTGCGATCAATAAGGCTACAATCCTACAATGCTTACAGCATGCTTTGTGGAACTGCATGACTTTCTGCTGCACCCAGGCTGTGAGTAGGCTCTGCCCTTCCTCGTAACAGTTTTCAAATTGACCTCCAGCACCTACTAGAGTATGTGCATCTGCCTACGGGGGGGAGTAGTTGTTCATAAAGACAGCTACAGTGATAGAAAAGAGCCTTGTCTTCCACCCCCCTAAGTACAAAGAAGGATGTGGCACATACCTGATCATAGGACACGGGCGTCTGCCTGTGATTAGAAAGTTCCACTAGTGTGCTTACATCTGTGCGCAGATCCGACTTGCAACCAACCAAAAGCATTTTGGTGTTCGGACAAAACTCCTGGATTTCACCTTTCCACTGTAAAATTTTATTTGGTTATTATACTCGAGCAGTTGAATCTTTAAATCCAAAGCAGCAAGAGATACAAGATGAAGTTTAATAAGTCATGGCATCTCACATGGAAATGCTCTTACGTAATAGCTGTATCTACCTTCAAGCTAATTTCTAAAGGCATTAGTTCCAGCAGAATCTGATCCAAGGATGAAATCTTACCATCTCATACACTCATTAATTCCACCGACTTACCAATCAAGAGAGAATGAACTGATATTGTTTACCTACATGAGTAAAGGTTTGCAGACCTGTCACTCCTCACAAGCAGTAAACACCCAGCCATAGCCATCTGCAGACAGGAACCAGTGAAACCCAGAGCCACCACATTCAGTGGTTCCAGACAGAGCCAGAGGCAGGTGTTGAGTGACCACAAAATAAGCGTCGCTATATATTGGCTCACGGCTACATCCTCACACCTAAAACTACACAAATCTGTCAAGAGTTCAGCTATTGTGAGCCAGTAATAAGCCCTTTAAACAAAAATTGTGATATATTCTTCTGGTTTCTCCCCGCACCCGCCATGCTTACTCCAAGAACACCAGCAAGCCAAAAATTTGGCAGCACAATCTAAACAGATCATCCGATCCCTAAAACTCAAGGACATCATTCAAGTTTAAAAGCGTGTTAAGAAAAACCTCTTACAGAATGAAGCAACAGCATAGTGACCAACATTATCTGGGAGAAAAAAGAAAAAGACAGTTCTAGATGCTTGTTGGCACAGTGTAGCTGAGAGAACAGTCTCAAGTATTCTCTGTAGACTATTCACAGCACTGTATGCCACTTTATTCCCAGTGACACAAGAATCACTGGCCCCAGCGACAGAAAAAAGGAACTTCAGGTCATTAAGCCTTAAAGACAACACTGCAAAGTTGAGTCACGCCCAGTGACCAAGGAGAGGACCAGGACCATCTTGCAAACATGGAGCTCGATTTCAGTGTTTTAACTCAGGCTCTGAATCTCGGACCACTGAGTTTGTGAAAAATTCTGAAGTTTGGCACAGGACTGCATTTCTATGCCATTGCTAGGTCTTCTGGTGGCTTCCAGAGGCATTTGTCACTGGCTCCTTCTAACTTCAGGCTGAGAAATTACGTAAAGCCATGGCAAAAGTCCAAACACTTGGCAGGCACGTTTTAACCGTCTTTGCAACATGGCAAAGTTTCTCAATCCTGTCTGTTATATGAATATAATGTGATAGACAATTTCTTGCTGCACCCAGCCCTGCACCTCACACCACCCTAAGCAATTCGCTGCTGTTTAAGGGCTGAGGAATGAGAATTTACTTCACCCCTGACTGTCCACTAGGGAGTTTTTGTTTTCAATTAACATTCATCTCTTTCAAACAAATGATCTCAGATGCTAGCAGTGCAGAGCTCAGTCCTGTGATCCCTCCATTAAAAGAAACAAACTGAAGTTTCCAATGCAGGAAACGGCACCACTCTTCAGAGGTTTAAAGAGAAGCTACTCAAACAGTTCTGTACTCAAATGTTTCTCAAACACTTGCCTTTTTTAGCACACTGTCAAGAGTCTCTGGCCGGCTGATGTCAAAGCAAATGAGGACAGCATCAGAATCTGGATAGGAGAGCGGGCGGACATTGTCATAGTAAGGAGACCCTGCAGGGAAACAAACATCATCTTTATTAGTTTATATATTTTTCACTTTCTGCAGTCATTCAAGCTTATTCAGAAAGTTTAGAAAGGTTTTCAGTGAAGCCCTAACAGCACCCAGCTACCACCTCTCCTTCAATAGCACTGTTCTCCCAGAACACTCCTTGCAGTTGCTCATTTCCCCATTTCCCTTTTGTTTCTCACCTACAAAAGCAAGAGCTTACCCAAGTAATTAAGAGTGATGGCACCTCAGTGATCCACCTCCCACTGAAAGCTTGCGATGCCCCCAGTAACGAGGAAAGGGAAATTGGGTCAGCCCAAGTTTCAGTCCCAGCATTAACCTGCAGGGATTTGACTTTGAGAACAAATCCTTAACCCCCCAAAAGGCTTCTTTAAAGCAGATTTGTCACACCTGCTCTTTCATGGAAAAATTCAGGAAGTTTTTAAATAAACCAGTTTTGATTCTTCTAACATTTAATATAAAATTGTTTCAAGTGCAAAAAGCATCTTTAGTTGTCATGGACGTCACCAGTTTTTGGAAAAAACTCCTGCCTCAAATGACAGCATTTGTTGCCGTACCCCAGGAGGCAAGAACCCCAGTCCTGTAGGCAGGCACACAAGCTCTGTCATGAAAGGCCTCACCAATCTGTAAACCAATATATCCTTACAATACATGTTTATGTTTTTAAAAGAATTTTTTTATCAATGAGATCAAAGCTAATCTAGTAATCTGATGGAACATATCTAGGTCCAATATTGCACTTTTTGCATGTTCTGCTTCCAGATCTGTTAAGGGATATGCTGGTTTTCTTTGAGAACTGTCACGATGTGCAGAGTTACACACACATCTCAAGTCAGAAATCTCATTTTTATCTGGTGAATCTGGGAACAGGTTTTTTGGGGAAAAAAGTTTTCCTTTTTTCTAGGAAATCCCAGTCACTCTGCCACCATTCAGTTTAGCCTTAACTCTGAAGGTTCAGTTACTGAGGAGAATGCATTTCTGATTTAGAAGGGTACTTAAAGTCAAGTGGTCCAACAGGATAAGGGCTTGAGCTTTAAAATGCATGCCTGCAACTTAGACTGCGTTTTCGTAGTCATATAGCCTTATTTCTGTATTTTTCTCTCATGAACCTAAAACACAGCACAGAATGGGCAACAAGAACGCAGCTTTCGAGAGTTTTGTGGTTATCAGCTAATTATATCACCAATTTCCCAACTATCTAGAACTAATTGGTTGTAAGGTCTCAGAGGCTGAGCAGACTATTAACTGGATTAGAAAAATTCCTCAAGTTTTTAACTGACAGACAGCTCATGCTGTTGCACAAAGCAGAGCGGGGAATGGTGTGAACGTATCACAGATGACTTCAGTTGGACAGCTTATATTGGAAGGAAAGAGTCAAGAATCCCAGGAATGTTGTTTTTGAAATGAAGAGTAACACATGGGGAATGAAGCGTTACCAAACTAGGTAGCAGAAGGTAATTTGTTGAACAAGACTATTTTATTCAAATGCTCATCTTCCTACATGATGTCAATCTAACAAAGAGGCAGCTGTCAAAAACTGCTCTTCAAAACACAGTTAGCTGTCTTCAGCGGTAAATGACACGTCAGAATGAAATCTAAGTGAGCTGAGCTGACCGGCAGTTAACTACTCATTTGAGCTCAGCTCTGTTTGCAGTGACTACCAATAAGCATCTTCTACTGCTAATTGTTCCCCAGCTATCTCCTGCGCTGTTATTACAGTGCCTCCATCCCGGAGCCCCAGGGCCATGTTATTTATTCTGGAGCCCCAGGGCAGAGTTATTTGCCCTGGAGAGACCAACTGCAGAGCAGCGTGCCGTTAACTAGCCACCCGCACCGCTCCGCGGCGGTCAACTGGCCAGAGCCCAGCCTGCTGCCCGGCCGCCGGCGAGAGCCGCTGCCTGGCTAGCGCATCTCCGCGCCGAGCTCGGGCAAGTGAGGGCAGGATTGAGGATCATTAACGCTTGGCCAAATGGTTGCTGGCTAGAAAGGAGTCTCAGAAAAGCCTCACCCAGAAACTAATTCCTTAGACACATACCTATCTTCTCACTCACCAGTCTTCAGGGACACAACATACCATATATGTCCACCAGCATGTATTTATGTATACATACAGTCACCACCTCCAGCCCAGAGACTCCTTTCTACTGTGTCAGCTGTAGCTGTGTTTGTTTTGAGGGTTTTTCTTCTCAGGTTTTCCTTCTGAACCTCTCCTATTAAATAAAGATGCTGAGCTAGAACAAGCGCACTTTTATAGGCAGCCCTCCTGCTTGGATGCGAGCTCGGAGGAATATTCGACACCTTTTCTTTGGGGCAGTGTGTGGCAGAACCGTCGAGAGCACTCGGACTGCAGTATCAACACAGGATATTTCCTGCTCTCATTCAACGGCAGTCACTGAACCTTTACTGCTGCGCAAATAAAGAGGGGCCACAGCCCTCGCCCTGCGAGCCTATTCAATCTGGCATTTCATCGCTTCGCCCAGAGAAACCCTCGGAAGCCAGGAATCTCAGGAATGAGGCTCAAGTCTGAACAGACGACTTGAGCACAGCCCAGTAAGGCTGCTCGCTCTTTTTCAAGTTAGTCTGCAGATTTGAAGCCATGCCAACCCTAGAAAACAGAAAGAGAATGTAGAGCTACAGCTACGGTATTTGGAGGGGTGGGGGGGGGGGGGCCACAGAAAAAGGCTATTTGTGTTTGTGGTTCTGTTCCTACAACATAAAACATTTTTTGTCAAGGACAACACGGATTATTTTTCCGTTTTATCAAGGAATTGCTGATAATGCTGTAGTTCATCTTACTTTGTGGAGGAAGTATATTCCAGCTGCAAACCCCTTTTTTAATCTGTTTAGCAGCTTAAGTAATTTAAGACAAAATAATTTAAACATTAAGAACGATCTACTTCTAAAACCTTATGTTTCATGCGAAGTACAACATCAATTCAGTTTTTAAACTGAAATAAAACGCCTCACCAGCAATATGGTTGGCTTCAGTCTAGAGAAGATACCAAAGCTTGGGTTTAAAGATTGTAATTCTGATGTTTATTAAGACAGCAACGTTAGAAGTTAAAGCATACTTCAATTTTTGATGACTTAGTACTAGTGGAAGATGCTAGATCACTGAGAGCTGACACCCTATTTGTCTGCAAGACCCAAGGCTGCTGCTACCACCACCACCAGTTCCAACCAGGAGGTTCAGCCCCATGTCCCACCTGCGGAGCTGAACCCGGGCAGCTCCTGCTCACCGCCCGGCTCAGCCTCTGCTTGCCGACAGGCCCCAAGGGAAGCAGAGCTCAGCAACAGGCAAGACTTCACTATTTACACACCACCAAGCAGCCGTCAGGCATTAGTCTTTGTAGCCTTTTGGATTCCAGTCAACTGAAAGAACAGGAGCTGAACAGCAGCATTCTCACTCCCAAACCCTTGGGCTCACTAATTATCAGCTACATAGAAAACACAACAAATACTGCAGTGGCCACTCCACGTAGCTGACTCACTGCTGATGGCTTTCCTCCTTCCAAATCCACCTTGGCTGTTTTGGAGAAAATGCAGGTGATTTTGTATACTGAATAGCGTAGAACACGTCATCTCCAAGCACGTGAGTATCACAATATTCATAGCACCTCAAACAGAAAACAGGGCTTCGGTAGGTGCCTTGGCATTCCCAGTTACCAATCCTAATTATTTACCCTCTGAATAGGAAAAACCCCACCTATAAAGACTAGTTACTGTTACTGTGCCATGAAAGAAAGGGAAAAAAAAAAAATCACACTGCTCAATACAGCCAACTTGCAAGTTAACTGGAAGGCAAAGACAGAAATTTGACATTTCCTTTACAATGCTTGCTGCCAGAGAGCACAGGAAAACAGTAACTTTAACTCATGTACATTTCAGATGTCATGTGAAAGATTTTAGCAAAAAGCTTTATGATTCGTATTAAGTTTCTATATAGACACTGAATACACTGTGCACATTCAAATTGCAGTAAACCTAACCTGATTTAAAGCTCTAAGGCCCTTCTGGATTTAATTATATGCTAATCCCCAGCAATGCATAAGTATTTCTGGCCCTGTTGAGAATTATTTTATTGGAGTATCTAGTACGGTTTCCACAGTTCAACTAATAAAAAGGAAACTATAATACATTTTAGGGAGACACAGGTATGTAAACCTAATTAATAGTATGTGATTTCTGTGCCACAGCTGCTGTTGTCCTAGCAAGAAACGTAAGTATCAAAGTAGTCACTTTTAATGGAAGAAGCCAAAACCTTGGTAAATGCACCTTAAGACCATCCCTATGGTAGACAAAGGCATCTAGTACACAAGTGTTTTTCACCGTGGTCCATGAGACGACAAGATGAAGCTTCAGCCTGAAGAAACTGCTAATGCTCTGCCTAGCAAAATAAGTATGCAGCTCCCAAACAGCTCAGGACTGCCATACTACGTTACCACGGAGGGGAATAATTTATGGTGTAGTTAGATTGCAACCAGACATTCCTGCTTTGAAAGACGGGTTGGTAGTCCAAAACCCAATTGAAATTCAAGTTGGCAAGTGCTTTCCTTAATGCTGTGGCTAATTTAAATCCTTATAATGACTTGCAGAACTAGACAGTACCAGAAAATTTTTTAATAACGAATCTTCCTTTTCCACTCTTACTTGTAAGAGTGTTTTGTCCCACATTTCTACAGGCATATCCAAGATACAACAAAAACTTCCCAATAAATTCACAGCTAGCGTTAAAATGTTCTAATCAATTGCGTGACACTCTACATTTTGTACTTGAGTCCTCTAGGAAAAAGTGCATTATTATTATATAAAGGATCATAAACCAAAACCACAACAGCAAGGCCTGTTCTAAAGCTAACACAAGACTATTTTAACCAATGCCTACAGCTTTTCTCATTTTCTCAGCAAGCAAAAAGAATGCTCAAAGTGGCAGTACCTTCCTTCCAAAGGATTCAATGCAAAAACCGACATCTACTTTAACTCAAGTCAGGGACAAATTTGCAAGGCAGCCTGTTGCACACTCCCAGTTAGAAAACAGTTAAAGAGGGAGAGTAAATACTGATCAAGTCATCTTGAAAGTATCTGCAATATATTGCAATCAAACTCAGGAGAACAGCATCCTTCCTACCCTCCCCAAAGCGATACTGAAGTACCTCAAATGACTCGAGCCATTACCTCCCCCGCGTTGCAACGCACATTATCTTCCATGAGTATTTGGCAGTTAAGCAGTCATATTTTTAAGTTAACTAGATCTAGCCCTGCTTTAAAAATGTCACGAAGACATTTATTCCAATTCAGCAGGGGACCAGGACGAAGACTTGTAAAAAGTAAATTACCAAGAATTTAAGATAATGCTAAGACACTATCTTATCTTCTGATGTCCCTTATCTGGTGATGTGATTTTGCACTGGGTTAATGGGTTTGGGTAGTGTTTCCTCTTGCAGTGGGTGGGAAGGGCTGTTTATGGGGAGACAATTCTCCATCTGCAGAGTCCCACAACCAGAGGATCCACTGTTCAGTAATACTTTGTAAGACTAAGCATTGGATCTTTCAAATATTTCCGCTTCAGTTTCAGATTGCAGACAAATTAGCCACTTGATCTTAAGCTTCTGACTCAGTCAAATTTTCTATTCGTTCCAGGACAGGCCTGAGAGGATGACACGCACACGCAACGGCTGGCAGGTGCTTCTTCCACTGCTTTTGTCTTTTGAAGTGCTACAGAATATTTCATTACATGGGTGTCTCCAGCCTTTGACATACAGATTCCAAACCTTCCCATGTCAAACAACTTAACCTGACAGCGTGTTGTATTTTAATAGCTAAAGATAAAATTTTCCAGAATAACTTCACTTAGCTATTAATTTTTAATAAGCCCTTACTCCATAGAGTTTGTTACAGCCAGTTTAGTAATCGGGATGAAAGCTCAAACCAGACACAGTCTAGAAGTCCGCGAGTCTTACTTGGCATAAGATGAAGAAAAAAAGAAATCAGTTCAGAGATACACTGATACTGGTTGTGGGTGCTGAGACTGCCTTTTCCCAGTAATCGTGTTGCAAGAATTTGGAATCATTTCCTCAACAGCAAGAGGAAAGCCAACTCACTGCCTAAACTCCCTTTTTTTTTTTTTAAAGAGGGATTAACATTTTCCTTTCTGGTAAAAGGACTGCTTTCGTATTTAGAAGGAACTGCTGGGTCCAAATTCAACATCACAAAGCTATCAACACAACCTGCCTGAAGAAGAAAGGGCTCATACAGTCTGTCGAGTTCCTCCAGCTTTTTCCCAGTCGTTTCTGCGGTTAATGTTGGCCCACACCTGCGTTAGTGGTTGCATCCTCACCACCCTGGCAGTGAGCTTAGTCCAACTACCAGTGACAGCAGGATCTAGAGGAGATCCTGGCCTAACATGAGACCCAAGACAGCCAAGCACCACGAACCTCAACCTTCGAAGCACGTCAGCCAGGGTTTTTGACATGGCCATTGAAGAAGAGTGGCCACAACTGAAAGAGTGATGGGGACCCTAAGCACTGCTCGTGGTATGTAAGAAAGGATGGATCCCTCTGCACCCTCCGCGGGCCAGGGATGCCCACCGCCCTAGTCCCTCTGGGCTTTAAGGACATCTCAAAGTCCTTAAAGGGGTCTTAAGGGGGGGGGGGGGGGGGGCTAAGTACTGTATTTTGTATTAAGAAAAAAGCCAAGAACAGGCATTAAGGAGGCCACAAGGAACTTGTATGTAAGCCGCTGTAACGTACCATTAGCATACACAAACTCTCTACCAGGCAGAGCCGGGCTTCACAGCGGCGGAGGAGCAAAGGTGCCCAGATAAGCTCCTTCCAGTCAGGCAGGTGGCACACATGCCCCTGCCCGGCCCGCCGCCCCCGGCAAGGCTGGCAAATCGCTTAATGGCGGTCTGCCCGCACCCCTTTCCCTCCCCAAAAGCCAAGTAAATCGCTGAAGTATACCTCAGATTTAAAAAAAGCAACAGAAAACAAACAACCAAAAAACCCACCAAAAAACACCACACAACAAAAAAAAAAAAACCCAGAAGCAGCCGGCCGCCTCGCACAGCTGCCGCTCGCCTCCGGAGACGGGCACCCCCGCCGCGACGCTGCGGTGAGGGGCTGCGGGGCCGTCTCCGGCTCCCCCGACCGACGGGGCTGCCGCTCCCTCACCAGATTCCTTCCCGCCCGCCCCCGGGAGCGCTCACCCGAGGTGTCCCAGAGGCTGAGTTCGATGCGCTGCGTGTCGATCTCGAAGCTGGCCGTGTAGTTCTCGAAGACGGTGGGGACGTAGCTCTGCCGGGAGACACCGCACAGTCAGCCCGCGCCCGCCGCCGCCGCCCCGGCCCCCCCCGGCCCGGTCCCCCCGGCCCACCTCGGGGAAGCAGTCCTTGGCGAAAACGTGGAGCAGCGCGGTCTTCCCGCACTGGCTGTCCCCCACCACCACGATCTTGCACTTCACGTTCTGGTTGGGATCCATCACCGCCTTGCTCGATAACTTCTGGCTCGCTCTTCTTTCCTTCATTGATCTCGGCTTTAGTCCCTCGGCCGGCCACAACAAAAGGAAGGGGGGGGGGGAAAAACAAAACAAAAAAAAAAAGGCAAAAAATCAACAACACACCCGGTTTCCTCAAAAACAAAAAATTAAAAAGAAAAAAAAAAAAGCCCAGGTGGAAGTGGCAGAGCCGCGGGACCGCCGCGCCCGCCCGCCGGTCCCGCGCACACTGCTTTGTCCGCGCCGCCCGCCTCCAGTTATAGCTTCGCACCCGCCAATCACCGCCCGCCGCTGGTGCGGGGCCCGCCCCCTCGCCGCGCGCTGCCGGCGGGCCGCCGGCGCAGCGCGCCCCCTAGGGGAGCCGCGCGGCTGCGCGCGCAACCCCGAGCGGGGACGGTTTGCGGGGTGGGGGTCCCGGTGCCGCCCCGCCGTCCGCCCCGCCGGGACCCCCTCCCGCCTGGTCGCCCCCACGGCCCTCCCGGTTCCACCGGGCCCGGACCCACCCGCTGCGGGCTGGGGCGAGCCTGTGCCGGCGGCAGGCCGGTGTCATCCTGTCAGGGAGAGGCCTGGTGTGGGGCCGGCACCTTCTGGAGCGATAAGTGGAATAAAGGGTGCTTTTTGTGGTGGGTTTTTTTATTTTATTTTATTTTATTTTATTTTATTTTATTTTATTTTATTTTATTTTATTTTATAGCGGCCATCTGTAATTCTCAGTGCTGCAAAGGGGAACCTGCGGGGTGGCGGCTCTGTGGGCTCCAGAGGGGCAGCGAGGCAGGCCGCAATGGGGGCCCTTGGGGGCTGCCCCCACCAGGGCTGCAGGCTGGGCTGAGGCGAGTGGCTCAGCTTGGGCCTTGGCCGCCCCGCAGGGCTGGCCCGGCTGGGCGGGCGTACTGACTGTAGGCAAAGGGGGTTTTCATTTGTTGTGATCTTGTTGGGATCTCAGAAAAATATCCCCACAATTAACGTGCTTTTTTTTTTCGCCCCAGTTTCCCGGACACAAAACCAAGAAAACTGAGTAACAGCTTACAGGTCACCAGAGGACTGAATGCTGCTCTGAATGAAACAGCAATTCTGTACCAGTGCGGAGTAAATCTTTCCTGAAGCGACAGCCCCGAACAAGGGACGGTTTGTGAGCACTTTGTAGCACACTTCTCCGTCAAGTGCTCCGCTCCTCTCCCGTATGGCTCCGTGCGGCAGGCAAGCAGGCACCCTCGGAAAGGGGCTGCCAGCAGGCAGGAGGGCTGGAGCAGAGCCTGCCTCCCCCTCCTTGCTCAGACCTCGCTTGCCAGCTTTGCCTAGCAGAGCTTAAGACTGGGCTGACCTTCGTGAAGGTGAGATTTTGACCTTATCTCTTGAGTGAGTCATCCAAGTCACAAAGTAGCTCCGTGTCAGTTCCGGGATGAAAGGTGAGCAACTAATAAAGTTATACAACATCTTGAAATGGAAAGCACTACTCTCTTGTGCACGTTTGACCATAGGGAGATACTCCAGTGATGCAGACAAGAGAATCGCAGGCATGACATTTCAAAATTCAGTGCTAATATTCTTGATTTTGTTCCCATGTGTCACATCTTTAGCTGGTCAAATTACTCAGCTCTAATGAATTTTCCAAAGAATTTGAGCCTTGGTTTCTGCTTAGAAATCATGAGCAAAACACTAAATTTTGCAGTGTGTGTGTTATTTGTAAGGCCTTACTGAAAAATTGGAGCAGACAACTTTCCATCTCTCTTTTTTTTTTTTTTTAATTAAATTAAAAGCTGGTCTCAGCTACTTCGCAGTCTCCATCCACCCCTGCTGTCCACCCACACGGCTTCAGCTCTTTGGACCTATGATGGAATGGACAAACAGTGAATAAGCAGTGAGGAAACATATTGCCCACAGCAAGTTAGGTTTCTCTCTTTTGTTCAGCTGTGTATATTTGAACAGGAGGTAAGTCTGGAAAAATAGGGTTGTGTAAATGCTCTTGTGACTTCTCCAGAGTCCAGAAAATCCTGTTTCTTCACTCCACTCCACACTGAAACACGTGGCAGCCTCCCGGGCAGGTGCAGGTGGGATAGAGCTGTGGAGGTTCATCTCTGGCTCTGTGTCCTTTGTGAGTCCAACATAGCAAATGAGGCATATCTGTTGAATATAAGGGAGAGAAGACGACGAGGTTGAAAGAGCTCTTTGTTAATCCCGAATGGGAGCTGGGTATGAACATCTGCTCCCTATCAGTTCGTCAGCCACCTCTGTACAGATGGAGGAAAGATGCACCATCTTGCTGATGCCGCCCGTTCCTTGGTGGTGGCTTGGCTTAGCCAGGACCGAGGGTACCCGGAGGAGGAACTCGTGCTCCCCAGGCACCTCACACGGGGCTGGGGGAGACGGCTCTTTCGCTCAGCTCACATGGAAAATTCGCCTGCATCCAGCTATGTTAGGAATGTGGAAACTTTAACGCACACAAAACACTTACTCATCATGACCACAGAGCTTCCATCAGCACGCTTCCCAGTAACATCATGTTTACATGCTTTGTTGGCTTTTATGGTCCGGAGGCTGCCAGCCTCACCCAGCTAAACCCCGGGGCTTTCGGGGTGCCCTGCAGTGCTTTGGGCACTTGTGACAATCAATAAGCTACACGACACCCCTGCCTGCTCCAAACCCGCCTGCTTCTTGTTGTTCCTTGGGGGAGCTGTTCCAGATATGTTAATCCCCATAAAACTATTATTCATGTCATACTCTTAAGTTTAATGCCTTTTCCCATATCTTGATAACTAGGGGGATAACACAGTGGGGGTTAACATTTCCATCGGTATTTTTCACACGCAGTCTGGATTTTGATTTATAAGGCAGAGATTCTTGCTTTGCTTAGTTCAAATTCCCTATTTTTCTTCAGACCCAATTTCTTTCTAGACTTTCACAGTTTCTCCGCTTTCCATCCAGGAAAGCATTATGCATATATTAATAACTCATACACAATCTAGTATTATCTGTGGTAATGACTACTGATATAGTGTAAGATTTTATGGGAATATCAAAACACATTTTTCTCCTCTCACAAGTAATCTGCCTGAACGCTTACTGTAACTATAATAAAAGAGCGGAGAACAAGTGCTTTTAGTATCAGAATGACTGCCTGATGATTTAAATGTAAAATTGCCATCAGAATATCTCTCCATGCAATGCCAACTACCAAAGCACCTGTGGAAAGTATTAAACAATACGCATAAAACATGAACCTTACACATCCCATCCTCTCCTCCTTTCTGCGGCTGCGTGTGTAGCTAAATGGGACGTACATTAAAAGAACATGATTAAGGTTTAAGGTCAAACACTTGTGTATTAGGAAATGCGTGTTTCCTGTGTGTCGGAAACGTGGGCTCCCTCGTGAGTATGCGGTGATGGTCATTAATTTCACCATCACGTATTATTTTTTCCTGAGAACCTATTCAGAGCGATATTGTCACCTTAACAAGCAGCTATTCAGAAACATCTGTACTTCTCACAGGCCAGCGTGTAATCCCTGCCTCATTTAGGGCCGCTGTTCAAAACCTTCTTCTGAACACATACCCATTTGTTATCTCTTCTATGGGACTTATCGGTGTCATATTTGGATTCGTAGCAGATGAAAAGAAATTATTTTTCGCCGCTGCCTGACGAGATGACATGATCTGAGGAGGCCTGTTTGACAGGCGAGAAGCAGTAAGGTCACAAGTACCCGCTGATTCTAGTTCGTTCCCAACACGCCACGTTACGCG
Organism: Phaethon aethereus; assembly: GCF_964289735.1. Lineage (NCBI taxonomy): Eukaryota > Metazoa > Chordata > Aves > Phaethontiformes > Phaethontidae > Phaethon > Phaethon aethereus. The sequence goes on along the minus strand of NC_138580.1, from coordinate 2,753,442 downwards.
GCACTGCAGATGTTTAAAACAGAGCTCCTGCTGCTTTCGTGTGTAGCCGTCAGGGGTTAGGACTCAAAACCAGAAAGCGCTGCCCCACATCGTCTGCGTAGGGAGTAAAAAAAAATCTCCCTTAGGGAAAAATAGGGCTCAAGCGGCTCGAATGCCACGTGCGGCTCAGACCACTGCCGAGGGACCGGAGCGTTGGCTGCCAAAACCAAACCCAAATTTTCTTCTGTTCCAATGAAGGTTTAAAATTGATGACGGTAGGATGAGGATGAGCATCTCCTCTTTCGTGACGTTGGTATAATAAAGGGCAGGAACAGCAGCAACTGTGAAAATAAATGCTAATTACCTGTGAACCGAGAACAAAATGAAGCTTGACACTTTCATAATCTGTATTTTGGCATTTAGAAATCGGCCATAACTACACTGTCGAGAAAGAATTACATAAATTCGTAAGATTATTTCAAGACATCAGTGGCTCTCCCTCACCTGTCTGGCAGGCCGCTGAGTGCTGAGGCTTGGGTGGGAAAGGAAGCTCAGCTATTCCGAGTTTCAGGAGCTGAGGGTGATGCTTTGACAGTCATAAGCACTCTACAATTATTTTAAGATCTCTTAATAACTAGCAAGGATTTGAAGACAGAGGAAAAGGTATTTTAAAATACTGAGCGCGGCGGCGTTATCCACACACATGCGGGAATCCCGTATCTCACGCAGACCTGGTGCGCGGCTCTGCAGCGCCTGCAGCGCCTGCAGCGCCGCGGCGCTTCGGCTCCCTGTCCCCAGGGGCTGCTTCGAGGCATCTATTCACGTAGCAGCAGCGGGGCGGTGGGTGTGCTGCTCTCTCCCATTTACAGAGGGGTAACACAGCGGTTAAGGGACTCCTGCAGGAATGCACGTGGAATCCACGGCAGCGCCGGCGAAACGAGGACATGCGGCAGGCGATCGCCCTTTTCCTGCGTTCACTCTCTTCCCAGCACACCACCCAGCGAAGGAGGCTCTGTAGGAGCCATGAGAATTATGTGGATTATTCACACGTAGGTCTTAATTCCGTCTGTGGAAAAGCTTGATGTTCTGAGACTGGGAACACTAGGTACCTCTTCGCACCCAGACAACGGTGCCCAGGGCCACTACTTGCGCGGGGAAGGGGTCGGCGTTCATGTGCACTCCTGCTGCGGCTTACGGCCGCTTGCCCTTCTTGTCCCACCCGCTGGGGAGTTGCCTCAAATCAAAACTTCCCTCAAGCAGAAATTATTCCTCTTGGTTAAATATATCTAAAGGAGGAAACCCCCTGGATTGACACGGTGCAAGTCGCTCGCGCAGGTCCGTCATTAGCTGCTTTGCTGTTACGTTATGTATGATTTGTTAGTGCTCGCAGTAAGAACAAATTGCGCATCAGGGGTGTTCTGCCACCCGTGAAATCATGTGCAGCTCAAGGACGTTTCCTGCTGTAGGATGGTATAGGGAACAGCCTCCAGTGAGCAAGAACACCTGTGAGAAGCCAAAAACCAACATTCAGAGCCCACAGTATTTAGCATCGGTATTTTGGCTAAACTCCTAGTGCTGTTGTGCATTCCTCACTCGTACAAAATCAGCACAAACATCTTATGAAGTGCTTCTATCCACAGACATCAAAGAGTACGAGTCCTTAATCTGGATCATAATATAGGATTGAATCTCAACAGAAAGGAAGAATTGTTTTGAGATTTATTTTTTTTCAAAGCCCGGTCCAGATTTGAAGAAACATCCAGAGTTGCATTAAACTGATCTGGACCTGAACTCTGATCTGAACCGGGCTGAACTGAAGATCCATTGAAATTTGTGGAGAAAATTCTGTCGTGCTTTGGCTCAGAGTGAAATGATTTCTAGCCGTTGTTTGAGAATACCCTGCAGACAAAAAGATTTCATTTTCAGTTCCTGGAGGTTAATTATGGAAATTCATGATAGAGGATCAGCAGTCCCAGTTGCTGGGGAGACAGTAAAACTATTTGGTAAGAAATTCTAGCCTAGAGCTGGATAAAAATTTTCTGACAGAATGGTTTTCCATCAGAAATATTGATACACTGAAGGCAAAATGTTTTGCAAAAGTGCTTTAGTTTCAGGGAAATTTTGTATTAGAAACTTTCTGATAGGAAGATCTCTGGTAAGGTTGCACTATTCTGATTTAACCTTTTTTTTAATGAGACAGTCAATTCCAAGGTTTTCTGATAATATATATTTTTGGAAATACATAAGAAATGTGTAAACTTGAACATTTTGACTTTAGCCAAAGAATGGATTTCATTTCAAAGGGAATTTTGAAATCCTTTTTTCTTTAATCCCATTTTGTGGTGGAAAAAGCAAGTGAAATTGTGTAATCCTCAATTCTCACCCAGCTCTGGCCTATCCCAGTGGGTGCTGGGGACTAAAGGCAGAAGCTGGGAACAGCTTCCAGGGCAGAGTGAAGTGGATTAGGTCAGTACTGCATGTCCTTACCCATTCCTGTGAACGCTGCACTTCACAGGGCATCCCTGAAGGCAAAGCGGCTTTAAATTATTGCTGAAGAGCAGAAAGAACTCGGCAAATAATAAACGCAATTTTTTTTGGCCACGATACCACCAAGGCGGTTTAATTGTCCCGAGGAAGTTAAAACTGTTTCTCCTCTCCTCGAGCTGCTGCCGGCTGGAGCCGTGCTCCCCACCCCTTCATACCACACCAAGCCTCAAATATTCAGTGAACCAAAGCTTTCCTGGCTGCAGAGACATACTTGTAATTCTTGCCCATGTGAATGAGTAACAGCAGCGTCCAGGGCAGCAGCACAGACCCTCAGAAACATAGCAAGCATTTTTTCAGTGCCATTTGAAACTCTTAACACGCTTTGGCATTGATTTTTATTGTTATTTTCTGTCCCATAGGCATGGCCTTTCCCACCATAAAGTCATGGGGCTGAGTTCTGCGCTGAATTTCTCCGCTTATTAGGCTTGTGAAGCTGGTAGCTTTAGCCTCATGGGCAACTAGTGCCAGGCTGTGATTCATCTGGCTCTGATCTGCAGAAAAAACTCAGGAATTTGAGGGGGGGAAGCAGTAGGGCTCGGCAGGATGGCCACGGGCACCCGCTTGGGCAAACCACCCACCAGCTTGCCTCAAGCGGCGATGACCGGCAAGTAGCGGGGTTTGCAGGCACGGAGCCCAGCGCTTCTGGAAAGCAACTAGCAGAGAGAAGAAATCCTCTGCGAGAAGCAGAGGTGAGCAGTTTTGCAGTGACACGTGGGGATTCGGGAGGTGCAAGGGCATCCGTGGGAACTGGGCATCTAAATCTCTGGCCCAAAATAAGCATAGCAAATGTTCAACCTTATTAAACTTCTCCCTAGCCAATCGCTGAAAAAGCAAAATCTGCTAGCGCAAATCCTTGCCCCCAAATTTCTAATTAACTAAAAGCCGTTCATTTTCCAGGCAGCTCCTGCATGGCCACAGCTGTCAGCACCGAGGGATTACTGTTTCGGGAGGAGCTGCTCTTCCCGGGCTGCTTGCGTGAGGCTGCGGACCGGAGCTGCAACACGAAAAAGAGATTTAAACCACGCCCCTGGGTCGAACAGGGCATTTCTGGGTCATGGCCACCCTGGCCTTGATTTTCACCCACGCTGCCTGCAGCCAGGAAGATGGAATGCAGAAGTTTGCTCCATTTCTTCGCTTGCTTCGAGATGCTGTAGTGGTGCACAGGGGGATACGACGTGCCCGGCCCCAACGCCTGGGCTCGCTCTGCAGCGTTTCCCAGACATGGAGCTCGGAAAGCACCAGCACGGATGGATGGATGGATGGATGGACAGATAGATGGATGGATGGATGGATGCATGGATGCATGGATGCATGGATGCATGGATGGATGGATGTGTGGATGGATGCATGAATGCATGGATGAATAGATGGATGCATGGATGCATGGATGGATGAATGGTGGTGGACAACAGGCTGGCGGTCCCATGGCTGCTACTGCGAGAGCCTGTCCCACCTCGGCAGCTCTTAAACCAGATTAGGCTGAAAAAGTGTGAATATCTGTGGGTCACACACGCTCTGGCTCCCTTCAGAGAGAGGCAAACGTGAGGCTAATTAGGCAAGTGTTGTCTGCAGCAGGTTTCACACACTTTCTGCCCTGAGATTTCCATAGAGAGGGCAAGTTAGTCACTCTAATTAAATACCTCCAAAAAGACTAACTGGGCTTCTAACATATTTTGTGTTTGGTTTAGTTGGGTGTTTTTCAATGAATGGTTCAAAATTTTAAATCTCTTCTTCATACGCTGCTGTTTACTAAATAAAATTAGTTTTATAGGAAGGTTATAGAAAGCAAAGGCTTCTGGAGCAGCTTCACTTTATTTGCAGCTTGGTATATTGTCAAAGAAGGGTTGGAGGGAACCCGCAGGACATCACTGCTCCATCCCTTCACCTCCAAACGCTGCAAAGCAGCGTGTGGGCTCCATTTTGGCAAGACGAGGAGCACCGGGGCTTCCCAGCAAGCGCCGTGGGGTTTGCCTGCGCTGCCCCGGGCTGCGTGCGGTGGCGTGGAGGCAGCGGCAGGGAGGCCCTGGCAGCGTGGAGCTCGGTGCGGGGCTCGGGCGTTGCTGCAAGATTCCCCTTCGCCTCTCCAGGCGCAGGAACCGGCTGGCAACGGCAGCAGGAGCGAGCATAAACCACGCCAAAACTCTCACTGCCTATATCGGATGCATTAAAAATGAATTACTTGGCTTAGTTATTTCATATTGAAGGCAAGAACCAAATCCCGTCCTCGGGTAAAACCATTACGTCAGCCTGCGCGGAGCGGTCGGGGAGCCTCGAGGAGCCGAGAGCTGCGCTCTCCCCTTTGCATAAGCCCGTGCTCAGCACATCCAGGTGAGCGGCTGCACGCGCTCGGCTGGGTATTAACGTGCAGGTTGGATTTCAGCTGGAACATGTATTTGCAAAGTCAAAGGAAAGCCTCATTTTTTCGCCATAAAAGGTAAGGAGCAAAATTCCAGAGCTGAATTTACATGTCCTGCTGCTCCTCAACGTGGGAAAAGAATGCTGCCTCCTCCCACGTATCTGCTTCCCAGCCCAGGTCTTCCTCCCTCCCTCCGACTTGTCCGTGCAAGTCAAACCTTTTCTGCCATGAGCCAACAATTAATTATAAGTATATAACAACCTCTCAGAAAGAAAGATACATGCAGAAGCCTGGTCTGGTTCTCTCAATGCTTACATACAGTTTTTCTCCCGCTGCATTTTCCAAATCCATTGGAGCAGCCCATAGTTTTCACAGGTCTGAGAGGACGTCTGGCACAGAAATCTCTCCTGATCTCCTGCCTAATAAAGAATGATGGGGAGAGGCAGCCGAGCTTGTTCCTGCCACGGTGTGGGGGTTTGAGGGGACATTCCTGGTGGGAATGGGATTCCTGGTGGGAATGGGATGCCTGTGTGGGGTCAGCATCCCTGCGACAGTGCTTGGGGCCAGAACCGCAGCATTGCTCTGCAGTTTCAGTCCTGGGAAATTCAGCAGGGGATGGGCAGCAAATCTCCAAAAAAAAAGAAATTTTGGAACTGAGCTTTGGAAGTATGTTACACGGGGAATGAGAAGGATGTTCTTGCAACAGTTTTCTCATACAGAACTGAGCACGGCAGAGAGGGCGATGTGTTGAAAATAATTAAAGGCTAATTTTAGACACTAAAACGGGTATGTTCTAAGGTTTCTGGAATCTTCTGGTCCAAGTACAAAAGATACTTACTCTGTTCCTGGTCCTTCTGCCAGTTTTCCAGCGGGACCTGGGGCAAGCCAGTTCACGTCTCCATGCCTCTTTCCTTATCTGAGACTCCTCGTAACTCTCAGGCTCGCAAGGGCACCGGGAGGGCAAACCCATCGCCACCGCCTCCGAAAGAGCTCTGATGCCTCCCAGGAGCCTGAGGTTGGTTGGCAGATGTGGTGGGAGCCGCTGCCGCCTCCCTGGGTGCTGCCGGCAGGAGCCCGCACTGCCCGGAGCTGCTTCCCCCAGCCCCACCGCCCTCCCGCTGCCTGCTGGGTTCACCCAACCGCCTCGGTCCCAAACGTCAGAAGCACCTCGAGGAATCACGCTTTAACCCCAAAAAGCTCGAAGGCGAAGATCAAACGGCCTTCGGCCCAAGGGGCCCGGCCCCTGGAGGCAGATGAACACAAGCAGGCGGCTCTTTGCCCTTAGGCGGAGGCTGCGGCGGGGCAGGTTGCGTCGGAAGGAAGACGGGGCTTTGCCAAGCGACGCTGGGTTTGACGGGAGAAGAATATCATCAAGCTCTTCAGCCGGACGGTGCACACGAGCGTGCAAAGCCACTCCAACGCAGCAGGAGCAACGCCCGGCCCGGGGATCGCGGGGCACCACGCGGCCCATCCGCGCGGTGGTTTGCCGTTCGTCCCTGAGGCAAGGAGATGCTAAAGCCGAGTAAGCTGAGCCCTGGCACCGGGGAGCACATCTTTTTAGCAGGGAGCACCCAGGGAGCAAAGCCTGGGCCAGGCGGGCATGGGGCAAACCCGGGGTGCTCCGGGAAAACCGGGTGCATGCTCAGCTGCTTTTACAGAAGGGGTGGCAGCTGGGAAAGGGCAAGATTTGCACCCGCTGGAGGGTCGAGCTGACGTACCAGAGAGCACAGCCGGTCCCCTGGGCCTGGGCGAGGAGGGAGGTGGCATTTGCCATATTGGCATCCTTTCCCAAGTGCCGGTTCAACCGCATCTGGGGCGTGTGGTTGCACCGGGCAAGCCGACTCACATCCCTGGCAGGTTGAGAGCCTGGAGAATTCCCCGTTTCCTCGATGGAGGATTTATTGGCTGTGTTGATCTGGGGGACACCAACGCCTGGCCGCCATGGAGAGCGAGGAACTGCATCTAATGGGGGCGGCAGGTCCCCGACCGACACCGGGGATGTCCCCCCAGGGTGCAGAGCCACCAGCACGGCTGGGCCGGGAGCACCGTCTGTCGAAGGGCAACACCAGGTTACTCCCTCCTGTGCCAAAGCTTTTGAGCAGCGCAGCACCAGCTCCGGATGAAGAAGCCTCTTGGCATCAAGTAACACTGTAATTCCGGGAAAACCGGGGGATGGTTCTCACAGTCAACCCTACCGGTGCCTGGGTCCGAGCGGATGCGAGGGGGCTGCCCGGGGCGATAACGGCCATCAGGAGACAGTGGGGCTGTCCCCGCACTGTAGTTGGGTGCATTTGCGCCCGGCAGGGCCGTAGCTGCAGAAATTGGCCTTGCTGATTGTGAAACCCCGTTCAAAGTGTTTGCAAAGGCGTGGGGTTGCTTCATTGCTGGGGTTAAGGCCAAGTGCCCTCTCTGCCCCGGCAGCGTGGGGCCAGCTGGGCTGACGGGAGCCCTCCCGCACTGCCCGTCCCTTCCTGGGGCAGAGCGTGCGTCTCCTGGGCCGTCTCCGGGAGCCACTGATGGAGCCGGGTTGATTTGTCGGCTCCTCTGGATCCCTTTGTAGGAGAAGCTTGGTCACTGGTATCAGCGATGCTCCTGTAATGCCAAAAACGGAGGAGCATCTCCTGAGGACCACGGTGCTCTGGAAACCATTCGACCTAAAGGGACTCATCATGCTCCCTGACGCCTTAATCTTACTCAGCTTTGCAAAACAATCTTGAATTTTCAAGAGGGGATGAGAGGCATGATTAATAGGGATGAGGAAACAAAGTCAAGCAACCCCCAACATCTCAAACCTCGGTGGGCATAAGCCAGCCCAAGCATTTCATGGGGAAGACAGAAATGCCCAGGATCCCAGCAAGGAGCACCAAGAGCCTGGGGCACACGGCATCCCCCCGTGCTGCTCGCAGGGCGTGCAAGCCCAAGGGCTTGGGAACAAGTCATGGACAAGAAGAGTTTGGTTTTGCGAGGAAAGCCCAAGCCCTTGGTCAACACTGAGATGCCGCAAACAGCTGCAGGGAGAGGGGCGTTCCTGCCGCGCCGGCGGGACGCCAGCCCTCGCGTACGAAGCAGTGCTTCTATTTATTTAAGAGACTCTCCCCCAAGTGCAGCATAAGCAAGGAAAGTGGCCTGGGCTAAGAGCCAGGGTGCTAGTGGAGGGATCCCTATCGCTCCTCTTCCTTCCTCTCCGGCAGGTGGGAATCCCCCTCCCAGCCCTCAAGCCCTTCGGCTGCGATGCAGTCGGTGACATCAGCACATTCCCAGCAGCGCTCCCGTGGGCACCTTGTTAGCTTTGCACTGAGTCACCCTTCAGCAAACAAGAAAGATAAGAAAATAAGTGGCAGCCGTCCAACCAGCACAGATGCTGGTTTATTTTGAACTACAGAAATTATTTATGTAGTTTCTCTCTCCTCCAGCTAGAGGAGAGATCCCCGCATCTCTTCCTCCCAAAAGTCCCCTATTTCTCCCTCTCTCTCGGCGTTTTCCTGCGGCAATCCCCTATCATGTCAAGTACCTCCAGTAGAGGTACCCTAAAAATAAGAAAGGGCCAAAGCAAATATTTTGGAGAGAACTGAACAGAGCCAAAGCTCCAGCAGGACAAGAAGAGGTTTTGTTTTTTCAGAAAAGCAAACATCATCTTCACAAGCAAAATGCTATTTTCCCTCTTGAAACTGCGTTATGAAAATGAGGCCAATGCGGTTCTCATTTGCAACACTAATTTGATGAACTCCAGTGGGTTAATGATAGCACCGTATTTAATTAAAGCAGTCGTTAGTCTAGCTGTGTCCCTCCTCCCTAGCAAGCGCCTGGTGCTTCAGAAGAGCTGCCAACCTGGGGCACCAGAGCCCAGCCTCCGGCCAGGAGTGGGGGACGGGATGGTTTTATGGGCTTTACCACCCCAGCCCCTTCTTTTGGTATCCACAGCTGATCTTTGAGTGCCCACCAAACCCTGATGGCCACTGGGGCTGTTGAAGCCGGCGTTGCTTAGCCCCTGAGAACTGAGACGGCTGACGACCACTGCCCCAGATGAAGGTGCACAGCCCCAAATCCCTGTTTCAGCCCCATCCTTTTCCAGGTCAGTCTTTGTGCCAGCCCGAGTCCAAAGCAAGGAGCTGATTGCCCACGGTGTTTTCTCAGACACAGGGTGCTGTCGAGCTCGGGTTGGGAAACGGGAGGCGAAGGTTTTGCATTCAATGCCCGTGGTGCTGGTGAGACGCCGAGGGACGCAACCACGTGCCTGCGATCCCTGCTCAGCTCTTCCCAAAAGACACTGACAGCAAAGAGGAGTCTGAGAGCTTTGGAAATCAGATCAAGAGATAAAAGCCCTGGTAAACCATGAGCAGCTGTTCCAGCTGTAGTCCTGAATTCTCTCCAGCCTTAAAATGAGCCAAATACGACGGTTGCCGTGGCTTCTCCCGGTAAGCGTTTCCTGCAGAAAGGTCTGGAGCGTGATGTAGCCGCAAGGCATGAGTCATTGCTTGGGTTACCTGGCACGACGTGTGCGTTCTCAGTCTCCGTATTTACACTGCAACCCTCATTTCCGACCTGGCTGTCATCTCAATGCCTCGTTGATATCTTGGTGCTAAATGACACCTTCCAGCCCACGGGCGCGTGCCTGGTGCCGTCTCAGCCCTGCCTATGCACTGGGCAGGGGAGCAGTGGTGGGAATGCTGACTGATGGAAAGCTGGAAGAGACCAGCAAATGTCCTTCTGTCAAACCTGCAAACGACAGCTCTAGCGTTCTTCTACATCCTGAAAACCCTAGGCTTGCCGCACGGGCTGGCCCTGGCCCCGCGGCGGGTGTATGGGCAGGAATGTTGTGCCGTCCCCGGCTCCTGCAAACAGGGAGGATGCTCCAGCTGGTGGTGATTAGTTTTCCAGTCCAATCCTGCTTCGGTGCTTACAGGTCAAAGTCTTTACCAGCCGGTTGTTTCTTTGCTTGGGAAATACATATGCTCCCAGTTCTCTGTGTTAATTAAAGTAGGAAAATCATAATAATCTACTACAAATCAGTGTGATATCCATCCAGGCTCCCCACCTCATGTGATGCTAACCCACCAGTGGGATGCCTGCCAGGAAACCACGAGGGGTGAGTAGCCTTCCTGGGTATCCCAGACATGGGAATCCTTCCTCAGGGACATTCTGCAAGAGCAGTGCCTTAATTCTCATCCCTAAGTTTTCTCTTCCTGCCATTAAGCTAATAACCACATTGTTATGTTAAGTGCATCTTCATTTTTGTAGGCACAATACACAAAGCATTTAACTTGGTGGAAGATAGTAACAACGTGTTTTAGTCAGGGATGAACCCTCATCTGTCTGACGAACACCACGTGAGTTCAGGGCAGGTGACAGAGAAAATGGGTGAGTTGTTCAAGTACATGCAGGCTTTTTTAGGAATAAAAGCATTTTTGAAAGGGTTCAACCCAGACAACTTCGTATGTGTTAACATGCCTTTGATAATTCAGATTGATGCACACACCCTCGGTATAAATGTGCCTTCGTTTGCCTCAGCAGTCCCAGACACAGAGGACCAGAGAATGTCACCCATCCGTGGTGGCATCCCAGACGCTAGCAACGGGGCAACGCGTCTCCGTGGGTCCCAACTAATTGTCCCGCTGCACCTTCCAGGGATTTTCACTTTCAGCCCCTTCAAGTGCAGGTGGAAGAAGAGTTTCCCCTGTCACAGCCCGAGTCTGCATCATACATTCACACATTCAAAGCATATACTGTCTTGTAATTAAATTCCGGAGTATTTTAAGTGCTTCTTGCAGTGATTTGAAGGTCTTATGAGACCACCATATGTCGCTTTTATAGTAAGCTCGTTTTCTGACGGCTGCCTGCGTGGGTTTCCCGCGCTATCGCCATCCTCCCGTCAATGAGCCGCACACCAGGCACCGGAGGAAGGCGGGGAGCTGCAGCGGCACACGCCATTCCCGGACCGGAGCAAAGCATCTTCCCTTCTCTGCCCAGGCACAAAACCCTGATGTCCTGCCAGCGGCAGCACTAAGGTGAGACTCAGAAAGATGTGAAGACTACGTAGCTCTGCTTCGAGTGGTTTAATCAGAAAAGGGACGGGGGCTGGCATGAATTACGCCATCTCACAGCCTAGCGTAGGCTCCTTCGCCATGGTTACAGGAGCCAGGAAGGGAAAACGAAAAGTGACGGACACTCAAGTGCTGTTTCTTCTCTTTTAAGGCCAGACGGCTAACGAACCCAGCTTCCAAAGCCCTGGCAGGAACGCTAACGGGCAGCAAGCGCTCGTGGCTGTGCGAGTACCCGGCTGGAGCTGGTACACACGCCCCGGCTTCTTCCTTTTTCTTTTTTCTGGGAAGAATCTCAGGCTCGCTCACGCAGCTGCTTCTTCCTGTCTGTTAGTGAGCCTGCAAAGCTAACAGCTTCGTCTTGGCTCCCCCTCAGGGTTGATGCATGGAAGAGAGCTCCCACGGAGCAGCAGCGAGGGCAGGGATGCTCCTATGGGATCGGGAAGCCCATCGCTCAAGGCCGTCGGTGCCGGTGGCGGTTGCCAGAGCACAGCAGCGAGGGGCAGAGCTGCGGTTCCTTACCGCGATCCCCAACCCATCCGTCATCAAGAGATGGTGGCCTGCGCGGCTGTTTGGCAGGGCTACAATTCAGAATAATTCTACTGAAGAAATGCAAAGCTTTTTCTTAAGAATAAATAAGAAAAATAAATGACCTACCCTGGAACACAGCTGCTTGCGTGGCTCTTCGGGCACCGGAGGGTGATGCCCTCCTGCATCCGACCACCCTCCCGCAGCCCAAGGAACAGCCTCTCCCACAAGGACACAGAGAAACTCCCTGATGCTAATGCACCCTTTAAATTATTGTGAAAGTGCCAGGAGCCATGGGTGAGTGCTTTAAATATAACTCAAAATAGCATGCAAAAATAAGCGGCACTCCCCATTGTCATCCCAAAGAGCTACACCAGGACCTGGGAACCTGCCTGGAGTCAGCCAGAGCGTTCATCGTGCTCCCAGTTAAGCGTCCGTCAGACTTCAGGGGTTTAATGACCGCGGAGGAGACCCTGAATCTTTTGCCAAGGCTGTGCTGTTCGCACCCTCGTAGCTGGGAAAAAATCCTTGTGTTCTTGTTTCTCCTCGGCGGCAGCTGGCTCAGCCTTGCGGTATTTGGGGCTGTCGGTTGTGGTGTCTTGTTTCAGACCTTGTAACGTGATGGGCAGCGCAGCCCCGAGCTGCAGCCGACTGTTTCCCAACGCGCTCGGTGTGAAATTTTCCCATAGTTTGTCAGGAAACTCTTCCTAGCCACTTTTTCTTGGAACGGAGCATTAGCGCCGAACGGAAATCTGCAGGCTGCGGGCCAGGTTTCGTAACGCCTCCAGAAACAACGCAGGGACTGCAGGGTTGCATTTAAAAACCAAAAGTCGAACAAAGATGATAACCTTTGCGCTCCCCGGTTGTATAAACACCGCCTTTCTTTTGCTCTGCACGCAACAAAAATGCGATGAAGAAACCACGTGGATGCAGTTAGCCCCCAGATAACTTCTTTCACTAAATACCTACCACGTGGGATTGCTGGCTGCATGGAAATTGCTGCTCCGGAGGGCTGGGGAAGTCTCTGGAAACATGAAATGCTGGTCATGCTGTAGCCCTCCCTGTGTAGCCCTCCGGCTCTGGGCTCCCACACGTCTAGGCTTTCCCCAGGCGCACGTCCGCCTGCTACGAAGTGGGAAGGAAGAAAAGAAGGGCAAAAATTTTAGCACATTTGGGAAAATAATGTGGATAAAACCCTTTTAGCTGTCAGATCCCATTTGTGCTCTGGTGTAAATCCACAGGGGAGAGGAAGACCTGGGGCTCTCAGGCGCAGCAGGACTTGCTGCCTGTGCCCAAGGCATGAAGACCTGCGCAGGAGAAACGCCAACGTGCACGGTATGAGGATAACACGGTGTGTCGATAACTCACCCGTGGCTTCCAGAAGCTGCTTTTTGTCGCCTCCGCAGCCCTCGCCTTCATATTCAAATCCGGCAGCGCCTAAAACCATAGGTTGGGGTTTTTTCCTGGTCAGGAACCACTCCTGCACGCTGCCGTTTAAAAATACGTATCTTGTTACCCTGAGGAGTTCTTGGTTGTGTGTGTGAGGACGAGAAAAGCTGCGGGGAGCGGGGAGGGCTGTGGATATATTTAGACACGTGTGTGTTTGTCTGCAGATACGTGTCCCAGAAGAATTTTCGGCTTGTGCTCGCCTCGGCGCATTGCCTAGGGACTGAATCAGCCCTCGCTTGGGTGAGATGCAGAGGAAGCAGGCATGGATGTTACCGACCCAAGTAAAAGGGGAATAAGCCAAGCGAAAAAATATCCCAGCCTGGTGTGGAAACGCTGGAAGCCAGAGCTCGGGCTGGGCGGGGAGGCGCAGTGGCGAGGTCAGCATCGGCCGGGGCTGGGCCGCCGGAGGCTGATGGTCCCGCTGGCTCCCGTGGGCTGTGCCTGCGTGGAGCAGCGGCCGAGCTGGCTTCCAGGACAAGCCTTTGCGAGGGCAAAGCAGCTGTAAGGCATCCTGCACGGGCATATTTATGTATATCCATGCAACCTCTACCAGCACCGGCATTTTCTTCACCCGCCTCGTGAAATACCCTGCTGTCATCTTCCTCTTGCAGGAGTACAGTATCAGAGGAGCCCTGCGCTCGGCCCCGCTGCCTGCAGGATTCTCCTGCATCCCAAAGCCACCGCGGCTCCCTTGGTACCCGGCGATGCCCGCTACACCCCGCGCTCATCGCCGTCGCCGCCCCGGGCAGCAGAGGCGCGCCGCTTCCTGGCTAAGGCATTTAGGGTAGAAAATGCGTCGGCTGTTTTATTTCCTACCTGTGAGCCTCGCCGAGGAAGCGCCTTGCGGAACCGGGCAGCTGTGACCTGTATTGCTCCATGGGCCATCAGTTGACTTTTGCTGGTCTCGGAGCCGAGGCTCGTTTTGAACTGCTTCTAATGTGCGCGAAACGTGTATTTGAGTGCTCTGCCCTGAGTCCCTTCTTTAAATAACAAGCCGCTGAAACAAGAGACGGAGAAGGAAAATGCGTTTCCAGTTCTCTGCCGTTGCCTTTCGCTGCAGCCCGTTGTGTATTTTGTATCCACCGCCAAATTATTCATGCATTAGGTATCTTCACCACATCAACTTTACGATGAACTCATAAAACATAAATATTCTGCACTCCAGAGGGATTTTTATTGTGTGGTTTCAGGGTACTTAGCAAGCACTTAATCTGGCCCAAGCTGTGGCTTTCTCGGCGGAGCGGAGCGCGCCGGGAGGGGACCGGCGGAGCCCGCGCGAGGGGTGGCATCGCCCGTTGCCGGGTCCCTGTCCCGCAGCATTGCCGTCGGAGCAGTGTGGCAGCCGGGTCAATAAACGGAGAGGTTTGCCTTTTTGTTAAGGTACTTAACGCCTCTTTTTTGTAGGTAGTTTTAATAGCCAAAAAGTTTAATGAGGAGCCATTAAAGCGTAATTGCAGGACATTCAGAGGGCATCTCCGGCATGGGCCGGGCAGCCAGCGCCGAAGGAACCATGAGGTGCCCCTGGCCAGGACGGCAGCACACGGGGTGAGAGAAAACGCCTGGGAAGAAAATATGGGCAGAAAATGAGAACTGGTGACTTAAGGCAGGGCGTATTCATTAAATGTAAAGGGGGATCTGCTGACAAAGCTTTTTTTGCATTGGAAACTAAGTTAAATGAGCTCTAAGTGTTTTACAAAAAATACATACCTATACATACATGTGTTGTTTGGATGAAAAATACTCCAAGGATTGCCAGGGAGGGAAAGGTGGGATGGAGCTGGCTGGGCTCTCCTGGGGGGCTCAGTGCCCCTTGGAATGGGGAGGGAGGGTCGGTGGGGATAAAGGAGGCAGGGACCACGCTTCAGGCTCATTCAGGCTGCGGCAGATGGAGCTACAGGGTTTGCAAATGCTCCATACAGGCGAATGTATGGGACGGTGGTTTAATTCCAGCCCTACGGAGTGCAGCCAGCCTCCTGGCGAGGCAGTGGAAAACCTGTACGTGAAGCCTCCTCTTGCAAGTAAAGGCTTCTGCCAATGACAAATATGCAAAAGCATTAAAAAAATGTTCTTCAAACCGCCTCAAAATATTTTTCTGAGTCTGTGAGGCCGGAACAAAGCTGCCCGAAATGCCTCTGAGATGGGAAGCTGCCCTCGCGCTGGGCACGCTGCTAAGCAAACCTGCTTCCTTCACTGTCCCGGCAAATTCCTACTCCGCAACATAAAGATGATGCTCCTGAATTAAATTGAGAGGCATCATCCTGCTCCCCTGATGCCAAGTGGAATAGAGCATTTTTTTATCATTTCATTTTAGGTTTAGCAACTTCCACGGTGGCCTAGCCTCCCCGCGGCAGGCCACCCACCAGGTCCCTGTGGATGCAAACACCACTTTTGTCATTTATCGTGTGTGTCTTCGGAAACCCAGGGGGTGGGACCCCATCTGCTGCTTCTGGGCAGAGTCTGCCGAAACCTCCAACGTGTCGCTCGTGCTGGGCACGTGTGCCGGGTACACCTGGATGCGCATTACGGAGCTATGGAAAACCATTTCTCCTCCTGCGTCCGCAGCATCGTCCTCCCAGCGCAGCCACCGCGCTGGTCACAGGGAGGAAGGACTAAGGGTGCTCTCAGGGGTCGCTTCAAAACGCGGTTGGCTCCGTCCTGGGTCTCCCTCCCAACCGCAGCAGCAGCGAAGCCCCTGGTTTTGCAGCCCCATGAGCCCCGAATCGCTCCCGGGACGGGGTGTGGGGTCCCCTGGTGCTGCCGCCGCAGGTGTGATGCTCAGGGCCGTGCACGGTCCTGCCCGAGCACCCTGTGTCGTCCTGCCCGGCTCGCCCCAAATTGGCCCAAATTCATAGCAACAGGAGCACCACCAGGATGTTCTCAGGAAGGGAGGCTGCGGCGGGGTGGCACTGATGAAGGTAAGTGATTCACTGCATCCAGGGGTTTTTGGGGTTATGGATGAAAAACCCAGGTTCCTTCTGACTTTTGTACATCTCCACTTCTGTGAACCTGAGTTCTGCTTCTTAAAATAAATGTTGCACACGTACGGTGTCCTAAAATACACACCTAACCTACTTTCATCAAGTTCTCTACCGAAGATGTCAACTTGCAGCTTAAGGAACCGGGTCCGTGTAGCAGGACATCGCTGGGGGTTGCTCTGCTCCTGGAGCAACCTGCTGAGGAGCAGCAGGGCTGCAGAAGGTGAAGCGATGATTTATTGTTTTTCCTAAGGATCAAAGCAGTAATTGGAGCTGGGACTGCCGCCTGTCTGGGCTCTGGAAAGGGTGACAACAAAAAATGAACGGAAGGAAAAATATTTAGCCTTTCATAACCTTCAAAGCAAGGCACTAAGCATTGGAGAATGTGCTGAATGTCCCTCTGGAAACACTGGATGGCTTTTGTGGGATTTTTTGTTTCCTCCATCCAGCTCTAATGCTGGAGGTCTTCTCCAAATGCCAGCCGAAGCAGCCATCCCAGGACCCAGCTTTCAGAGCCCCTCTGTGTCACACAACTGGTGGGAGGCGGACATCCTCCTAAAAGCTATCTGGCTCCCCAAAATGGAGCTATGATGTGCCCCAAGTCCAGCTGCAGCAGGATGAGGTGTGGGGAGGAGAGCGCAATGGAGTTTAACGGTCCTGCACAAGGTTTCGGTGCCAGGTACGTGGCCGGGGACATCTGGCTGCCATCGCCTCCCTGGACATCTCTCAAGGCTCTTTGAAGCTGGTGCTGCTCATGGTCAATCTGATACGTCCCGGGCAGAGCCTCGGTGCTCCCTCCCCGTGCCCCGACCAGCAGCCCCATCCGGGGGTCGGTTGTGGGCGTCAGGTTGCAATGGGTACCTCTCATTTTTATTTCCTGCTTTTGAAGTCGGATTTCCAGAGGTGAAAACACTAAGTTCCGAGTATTTTAAGGCCCCGTGGAAGAGGTTTATGAAGCATTTTCACCCAGGCTGCGGGGGAGAAATGCAGCGTTGTAAAGAGGCACAAAGAAGTTCAGTCTCCAAGGACTGAGGAGCATATCCAGAACATGATGGGTTTATTCAGGTCACCTTTTTCATTCGCGGCCAGTAAGGAAATTAATGAAGCTCCCGGAGTTATTACCTCTAATTCATGACCTATTAATGGCAATAAAGCTTTAAGAAAGCACAAGAGATATTATGCTGAAGGGCAAAGGAAACACCGGTGCGTGGTTCTCAGTGGTTTATCGTAGTGATTTGGACTCCCGTTTGGGAGAGAGGAATTACGGGGTTTGATCCCTGCTCCAAGGACCACTCTGCATTTTATTGGGGAATAGCATATGTAAATATCGACACCCAAGAAAAATGGTGGTTGGGCAATTAAAGGCCGACTAATCTAACTTTAATTTTTAAAAAAATGGATGAAGGGAGGAAGTTACTGTTACAGAGGTAAATGGAAAATTATATAAAACTGGAGCAAAGGTGAAACAAAGGTTAATTGAGCCTGACGTTGCTGAGATAATGGATCTCTTAGACAAAGGAAATGCGGGAGATTGCATCTGGCTGGACTTCAGGAAGGGCAGGTTGCAGCGGCACGGGGAGGAGGCGGGACAAGGAGGGCGTTTCAAAGGGAGCTAAGAAACTGGGCAAGGGCAGGTGACAACCAGAGGAGTGGAGCCATGTCCTTCAAGATCCACATGGAAAGCAACGTTGTTCGATATTTTCATTAATGACTATAACAAGAAAAAAAAGTGGGGGGGTGCGCTGACGAAATCTGCTGATGGCACAGATTCAGGGGGAAACATCAATAAC
This sequence comes from Phaethon aethereus, assembly GCF_964289735.1. Classification (NCBI taxonomy): domain Eukaryota; kingdom Metazoa; phylum Chordata; class Aves; order Phaethontiformes; family Phaethontidae; genus Phaethon; species Phaethon aethereus. The sequence continues at coordinate 2,735,780 of NC_138580.1, read as the reverse complement.
TGGAGGGCCTCCAGGGCTGAAATAAAGGAGGGGAGAGGAAATTCAGCAGAGTAAAAAGCACTCGGGATCTCACAGTGAAGACTTGAGCCCTACAATAAAAGTGTAACCATTCAAAATGATTAAGCAGAAGAGTTCTGCCCAGTCACGGAGGAGGAAGACCTCCCAGGAGATGCACAAGAACCTCACTAGACCTCATCCGAGACATTGCACACAGCTCTGATCAGGCACGTTCAAGAAAAAATGAGCTCTCTGGGTGCAGGATAGACTACAGGAACTTGGTGCATTTCAGCTACCAAAATCTCAGCAAAGCGAAGCATAGGAAAATCTGACTGCTCTCTGTGAAGACGTTTAAGGGCCAGATATTAGGCAGAGGCCAGAAGTTTTTCAAGTTACGGACAAGTGGGAGAACACAATGGGAACTGGAGGAACCCTTTAAGACCTGAAATAAAACCATTACAGCAGTGAGGTTTCAAAGACTGAGACACTGTTTTGGTGGCCAGTTGTGAAAGCTAAGAAGCCGGCTCCACTCAAGGCAGTGGATGAGTACTTTCTTAGGTGCGGAAGGAGACTATTTGATGTGGTGCCTGCAGTACCAGAGGACTACGTGATAAACCTGAGGATCTGCCAAGTCAGACCAGAAAAACCTGAGATCCTGCCACCCACCCTCGTAGCTGATCTGATCACCGAGTGTGATAACTAACACGCAGAAGGAGGGGGAGTGCGCAGAAGGGCTTGATGTTGTCGAGGATTTTTTGTTCCCACGGTCAGCTGGGTGGAGGTGAGATCACCACCAAGAAATTTGAATAATTGTCTTCCAGCACCTGCTGTAGCAGGGCACAGCCTTCCTCCTTCTCCTGTAGCAGCATCCCAAGGGTTGAGTTTTGGATGCCATGGGTCTCAATAACTGCCTGATTTTTGAGATCGGGAACACATTGAAGAATTTATTGGTGATAAAACTACTAGCAACCACTTGTTATTTTCCAGGTTTTCCACAGCAGCATATCGGATCAGAAGAACAGGATTTGGAAGTATTAATTACTTTGGGCAATCAAAGGTTTCATTGCAACATGAAGCTAGTCTTCAGTGTAGACAAAATGCCAAAAGCCCAGTACTGGGAGTGGGGAGGGGGTACAGGGAGATGTGGGGCTTGGAGCCTGAGGCTTGGGAGACGCTGATGGTTACATTCAAAAACTATAAACCAAACCTCTCTCCTACCTCCACTCACTGATTATTTGAAATCAGCTTAAATGCTTGAGTTATTAAGGTTGAGTCCTGCCGCTTCGGTCCGTTCAACGTTTGTCTCTTCCCAGTCAGCGTGAAAATAGACCCGATCGATTTACTCATAAAAAGCCAGTGAGTAGTTGATCGTGGTGCTTGGGGACGCGTGCGGCTACCTCAGGGTGGCGAGGGAAAGGCAGAAGGGTGTCCCGTTTAATTGCACGGCTCCGTGCAAAGCAGCGTGGTGTGAACCACCAAGCCGAAGGGCAACCCATAGTCCAGTGCCTCATCTTCCCTTTTCAGGCAGGAACAGAAACCCCGGATCTCTCCAACCGTAAAATTACACGCTTAACAGTGGCCGTTACTTTGATTTTGGTAGAAGTTTAAAATCAATAGAATAATTTTTAAAACTCAGTGGAATGAGTGGTTTGCAAGATGTAAGCATTCAGGCAATACTGAATTTAAATATCTAATATGATGCTACTCAAAAATTGGGCGCTCGGGCTGGCTATGCGCAGGAGCTCGTCTCTTCCCGTATCTGCCCCGAGGGACCACGAGGATTACACGCACCAAGAGTGATATATCTCTTGGGCCTTTTGATTCCCTTCATTTTCCCGCTGGTAGAAACAACATGGATGTTCGTGGTTCCCTGCACCCTTTGCAACGTTCGCCGGGGACGTTCCCTGCCCGCGGCGCCACAGAAATGCTCGGGTGCTGCTTTGCTTCTCCTGAGCAGATGCTGCTGAGCTCCCCGGGTGCCCGTGGCCTCTTCCCTTTGCAAAATGTTTGCCGAGTAACTTGGCACAACCCCCCAAAATACACTTTGCTGGCTGAGAGGCAGCGGCAGCAGCGAAGCAGCGTTTTCCCTCAGACACACCATACACCAAAGTGCTCGATGGCCGGGGGGTGTTTCACCACAACCCCCTTTCTCTCCCCGTGTGGGCCGGAGCGGGAGAATAAAGACCAGCCGATGTATTAAAATGCAAAGTCAAATGAACTCCTCCCCTTCTTTTAGCCTCATTAGGAGGGCCTTCCGTTCGGCAAATTAAGATGAGCCAATCAAAACCGCATTTGCAAAACACACATTAACAAATCAGTAACTGTAAAAACAGCCATCAAAATAGCTTTTAATGTTTCCAAATTGACTGCCGTGAATGCAGATCATATGGTGCTCAATTGAGTCTAGGAATGAGCTGTAATTTCTGCATATTTATATACCAACAGCTGAATTGCATCTCTCAATTTTTCAGCCCGTGGCTTTCAAGCCACAAGAATCCCAGCTCTGAAAACTCTTTGATTCAGCCCAAAACAACGGTCGGCAAAGCATCGGGCGAGGAGGAATTTCAGCCACGACTTTTTTCCCGGTAAGTTGACATCGCTGCGGCGGTGGCAGAGCTCGGGGGCAGGAGGCGGCGGGCAGCAGGGGCGGGACGGGCAGCAGGGACGGAAGGACGGGGATGCTGGACGCCGGCTCTCCCGGCTCGGCTCGCCTCTCCCTCGCGGCGGCTCATCCCCTGGAGACGGGCGGGCCGAGCAGTCTGGTGGTGGTTGGGGCGTGGAAGGGGTGACACGGCGAGACTGCGCTGCTTGCGTCAAGGGATCCGGTTTGGCCGGGGGACAGAAGAACCGTGGGCCAACCCCCAAATCTAAACACCCCGGCAGACTTGGGAGGCGCAACAGCAATGCCAAAGGCTGCGACCTGCTCCCCCCTTGCTCCGGAGGATGCTCCTGCGCCAGCCCGTGCCCCCTCAGTCCTCCCGAAGGCTGCGGGAACGCGGAGCAGGGCAGCGGCTGGGAGTTGGCCACGAGCAAAACAAACCTTCGCCAACACGCCGGTCGCCGTCCCCCGGAGCCAGGGCTGCTCCCGGCGAGAGGAGGGAGAGGGAGAGGAGGGAAGCGTGGTGCCAGCAGAGGGAAGAGACCTCATTTGTGCAGCGGGGAGGTACTGGAGTCTGGTCAGCCGTCGTCTGGTACGAGCTCGTGCTTGGATCAAACATCATCAGAGCCCCGGCAGGCACATGCATACAGAATCACAGGCTGACAGAATCGTTAAGGTTGGAGAAGACCTCCAAGATCAAGTCCAACCATCAACCCAACACCCCCATGCCCACTAAACCATGTCCCAAAGTGCCACGTCCACACGTTTTTTGAACACCTCCAGTGATGGTGACTCCACCACCTCCCTGGGCAGCCTGTGCCGATGCTTGACCACTCTCTCCGTAAAGAAATTTTTCCTAATATCCAATCTAAACCTCCCCTGGTGCAATTTGAGGCCATTTCCTCTCGTCCTCTTGTCCTATACCTTAACGAGTGGATTCCTGCACATATTTTAAGACTAGAATAAATGCCTTTAAATAAAAAAAACACTTGGATGTAATGTTTCCCCACAGCAGGAACATACTGACTATTCCCCAAGGTACTGTTTTGCTTCCTCGTACAGTCCAACCTAGAATGATAACCGTACCGATGATTTTAAATTAAGATACATATGGTGTCACACTCGATTAGAAGAGTGCATGAAGTATCCTTTAATTTATAATAAGAAGATAATCCAAATACAGGAATGCTAACAGACCTCCACGAGGAAAGGACTGCCAAAAAAGCAAAGCAGTGGCCAAATTAGTGCAGCGAGGCAGCAAGGCATGGTTTGGCAGAAGCCTGGGGCAAAATTATTTGGGGTGGCTGGGAGACAAACCAGGAGGCTGTGGTCTAAGCCAGCAGTTCGCCCGTGATGGGACAAACTTGTCCGCAGTGCTGCACAACCCCCTGTGGCCTCCTTTATGATAAACTCTTCCGTTTTTTATTATAAATAATACATGTTTAATAATATGATGAAATTCTTAACCATAACTCTTTGTAAAGGTCTGCATCTGTAGGTACCTGCACCGAGCGCGGCCCGATGTAACCGTAAAATTCTGCATTCCCCTGTGCTACAGAAGCCCTTTCGGCAAAGGAAATGCCTTTATACTTAAAACACCGACAATTGTATTTTGTGTGCCCGGCCGGAGTGCCGTGCGCTCTCGGTTCCTCTGCTCCATACAACTGTCCTCGGCGAGGGAGAAGAAGTCGTGGGCTGGAGGAGGTTCAGCCCTTTGCAGGATATATGGGCAGGATCTGTTATTTCTGCTGATTTTTTTCCAACCGGGTTGGAGGCACGAGAGGGATTTTTGCCCGCAGAAGGGCTGGGAACCCAAACCAAAGCTTCTGTCGGGCCGTGGGATATCAGGTTGCAGCAGATTTTTCTAGTTAGAGGGAAAAAGCCGACCCAGTAGCCCTGTGCCGGATGGTCGGGAAAGGGGACTTCCACCTCCAAAGGCTTCCTATCAAAACTTGGGGGTTTTAAACTCTTCAGCCCCAGTAGGAAAATACAGCATTTTGATTAAACTTTTGTGTCATCCAAATGAAAAATTTGGGGTACTTTTCTTTATATCTCGTTTCCCAGCTGCTTGCTTTGTTTAGTGAAAAAGACGCCAAATATCACCAAATTACACTCAAAATCTAGGCAAATGTTATCGGTATTAATTTGGTGAGAGCCCACGATAAAAAAAGAGGTGATAAATGTGATTATTGTGCCTTTTCCTCTCTTCCGTTTGTCAGATCAGGCCTCCAAGCAGAAGTCCCATTACTGAAGGACCTTCCTCAAAGACGAGCAACACTTTTTGCTCGTGCGCCGAGAAACGTGCTATTTCGGAAGCGTGTCTGTCTTTCCATATGTTAGTTAACACCCCTCCGTAGTTACCATAAGTTATCCCAGATGGAGGGAGAACTGGAATTCCCCGGGACCAGCGCGGCAGCGTAGATGCCTACACCGGCATCGGTGCGGTTTTGCATAGAGCTTTTGAAACTCTGCCTTCTGCAGGCAAAATACAAAATAAAAAATACAAGCCGGCAGAAAATGTTTCCATAAAAAGGAATTTCAAGAATTCCTTGGCCAGCGGCAAAGCTGGGGGTAGCTAAAGGTGGGAGCAGAGAGCAAAGCTGGTTGGGTTCGCCCGCTCTCACCAGGCAGCACGTTTCTTTACGTTATTTATGAGTTGCAAGGTTGAACTGCGGAGCAGTACGTAGTGTCGGACAGCAAAGGAAAGCCCTGGGTAGCAAGTCGCTTTGAAGGTGTGACCTACAGGGTGCAAAAGGGATGTTAAGTTATTTCCTTAGCGGAGGTAATGCAGCTTTCTTAAAAACCGCCTTGAATATTTTCTGTAAGTCGCGTTTTAAAACAGCGTCTTGGATTCAGTTTGGGCTTACGATTTTTGCTTTCGTTGCTAAAAAAAAAAAAAGGAAATTTGGAATTTCCGGGGCCAGGCAGCAGCGGTGTAGGCGTTGCGCTGGGGGATGAGGAGGAGAGGTGGCACGTCGCTGTCTGCGGGCTGGGGATGCTGCAGGACCGCCTGGCACCTCTGGACGTCCCGTGAAACGGAGACAAAACCCTGCTCGCAGCAGCTTTTCTGGGAACGCGCATTAAATCTCGGCTTGCCAGGGCAGCCTCCGCTCAGATCAGCAGAGCCGCCCCAGCCACCGCGGAGCAGACCTCAACAGACTCTTGTTTTCCCACCAACCCACCATCGAGTCATCCGGAGTTCGGATTTCTGTCCCGGGCTCCGGCAGCAGCACGGCCTGCGCTCGGAGCAGCACTGATGAACTCGGGGGTTCATTTCCCCCCGGGACGGGCGGTTTTTACGGCAGGATGGTTTTGGGAGCGGTGAGAAGGCGTCCTCACTAACGCCGTCTCTAACTGGCAGAGGAAGGAGACGTCCGGGGGTTTGAGGGCTGAATCTGGAGCATTCGGCCAAATTTAGGAGATATTTTAAGCGTGCCCCCAACAACACCTCCTGTTTTGCAGAATTATCTGAATCTGCTGCAAAAATCCCATTTACTTACCACCACTGTGGAGCTACCCCACAGCTGAATCCCACCCGCTATGAAAATACTTACTGATTTTAAAAAAAGGATGTTAATATTAGTGTCCCCATTCATGTGTGCCATCGGATACAATCAACAACCCTGGCCATACTATCCCCCAAGAGATCTCCTGCAATTGGGAGGAATATGGCCAGGACAGCCTGTTCCGGTCCCTGGGCGTACGTTGTCTGTTAGCGGGGCTCAGGTATTACACTTTATATTCTTGCACAATATTTCCCAGCTGACTGAGGAGCTCTCGAGATGGTTTTTTTGCCCCCTTTCAATTCATGAATAATGGAGTGAGGAGAGAGCGTCTGATGAGAGGTGACAAACGAGCATCCTCAGACACGAGCAGGCAGGATCCCATCAGCGTTCCCCCCGCGTGCTCCACTCCTGATCACCCCTTCAACAGCTTTGGGCTCGGTCTTCCTCTGCGAAGGACGGGAAAATATAAACTGGGAGAAGCATCCCTGAATATAAAAATTAGCGTTATCTCCTTTCAGGAGCTTTTGCCAAGAAGCAATCGCATCTAAATGGATTTTCATTTCCCATTTACCCCAGCCCACAGCTCAGATTTCTCTCTATAAAACCAACAACGCAATTACTGAGGTTTGGGGCATTTCTCCCTGTTTTACGGCGTAATAAAATACACCAGACCTGGTCTTCAGCTGGTATTAGTCAACACGACACCGCTCAATGACCCACTGCTGATTTACGCCCGGGGAGAACCTGGCCCAACACGCTCCCCCGTTGCATCGCCTTTCCCACCCCTGCCCACGTGGCGTTATCCGAGGAGACCAGAACAGGCATTTAGCAGGGCCTGTTGTGATGGGACAAGGGGAAACGGTTTTAAACTGAAAGAGGGCAGATTCAGACTAGATAGAAGGAAGAGATCTTTGACCATGAGGGTGGTGAACCCCTGGCCCAGGTTGCCCAGAGAGGTGGTCAATGCCCCATCCCTGGAAACATCCCAGGTCAGGCTGGACGGGGCTCTGAGCAACCTGGTCGAGTTGGGGATGTCCCTGCTCATGGTGAGGGGTTGGACTAGATGGCCTTGACAGGTCCCTTCCCACCCAAACCGTTCTGTGATGCTGTAACAAGTGCGACCTGCTTGGTGCCAGGACACCCGGCCCCTTTGCACCTTGCGCTCCTTTTCCTAAACTTTGCATTTCCATTCACCATCACACCCGCGGGGTTAGAGAGAGGACTTGGGGGCTGTCACTGTGCTACCCTGTTTGCTTTCCTTCTTTTGAAGCTGCTTGTCCACCTTACAGGCGCACCGTGAGCGGTACTGACCTCGGCGCTGCTCGTCGACACCGCGGAGGCTCTGGAGCATCCCAGCACTGCTGCGAAGGGGGACGCTGGCGTGAAAGCCGGCCCCGAGAGCAACGGAAACCATCAAAGGAATCCTCCGGAGAGGACGTTTTTCCATAAGGACCATCCCATGCACGTTCACGCTGTGTGGAGCTGATGGCACACAACCGCATCTTGTCTCGGACGCGTTTTTCCTGTCTGTTCATTGCCGCGTAAATAGTGACGCATACCAGAAACGTGGCAGCAGATATGACCTAGAAATACGCCTTTTAAAATTTTCCAAGATCTAAGGACAGGAAAGTACATTTGCATTTTCCAAAGGGGAACTCGGTGGTTTTTAAACGCGTCTGATCACGTCATTGTAGCCGCTATCTTAAAATGATCGAAACTCAGGATATATGAGTGAATACGGGTTTTAGTCAACGCACAAAGAATGTACCTTTTCCACTCATCCAGCGCATTGCTGAAGCGCACAAGGATGGCTTGTGTGGTGCTTTGCAATAAGCTCCCTCGTTTCCCTGCTCTGAAATTGTATGGCTCTCCTGCAAAGGTCGTGGGTACAACACGGAGCCGTGGCTCCTGGGTGGGTGACGTGGCAGAGGTAGCCGTGTCTGGGCAGAGGGAACCTCCCGAATCTCTCGTGCCCCCCAAAAGCTGGTGCCCATTCCATTACCCAGCCCCACATCTCCTGGGCAATAGCAGAATTAACACCAGAGTTGTAAGCAGGGAAAAAGTCCCCGGCGGGTTAGTTGTCCCTGAAGAGGAGTTGCTGCTGTGGGTGATGAGCAGCAAATCCGAAGGTCTTCTCTAGCAGGGGCGATGTGGCAGGCAGCTGCGCTCTCGTGACACTCCTGTGAGATTTTACTGCTCCAAATGACACACCATTGCTTGTCGGCATTTAGAAAAGCCTGCAGTTACTCTGGCGAAGCCTCTGCCGGATTTCATTGATGGTTTTGGGGAGGGGAAGAGCATCTGACGGGACTTGCTGTCGGACATCACTCTGTGCCACGACTGTGGTTCACACCGTCCGCACCCACTAATGCAGTGACGGGACGACTTCATTTTCCCCGCAACATTTCAGATTAAATTCGTTTTGCACTACGGGCCTGTGTACCTTAAAACCAGACCTATTTTTTCGCTATCCTAGGATGGCCTTACTTCTGCAAACCAGTGACAAATCAGCCAGCCCGTTCCGATTTCCTTTTCTTTGAACCCAACTGAACTCATTGCAGTTGTTGACCGCTGCCTGCAGTTTGATGACCGGCACAGTTCAGCCCTGGCCTGGGTGGCAGATCTCAGACCCCAGCTAAGGGACGAAACGCCCAGATGTCACGCTGCCTTCCAGGGGTGGCCCGTTTTCCAGCTTTCCCACCGATAGCTACCCGAGAGGCAAAGCAAGATGGGGTGCACCAGTGGTGTCCCCACGGGTGGTGGCTCCTGCCCGGACCCTGACAGCAGCAGCAGGGCCAGGAACCACAATCTGCTGTCCAGCTGCTCAAAATCCTCTCGTTTCCCTCAACCAGTAATGCCCCTGTTTTAGCAGGAAATATGTTCCACCACTTTTGCAGGCAGGTGCCTGGGCACTGGGGGACTGTTGCGGTTGGGATGGAGGTCCTGGGAGCTGGTGTGGTTTGTGCGCCGGTATCACCCTCAGCACCGCTCGCAAGCCGGGGAGATGCGTGGCCGAAGCCCCAGCTGAGGCTGGCTAAAACATCTTTCCAAAGCTTGAGGGTCTTGACCCCTTTCTCCAAGTAAAGGGCATGGCAGCATGCAGCTGCTTGATTTAATTTCTCAGGTGAGCGTGTCGATGTGGTGAGTAAGGGGGAGATCCTCTGTCAGAGGTTTTAGATGCTTGACGACGAGGGCAACCAGGCGCTGAAGGGAAAGCCAGAGCCGCAGAAGATGAACCTACTGCACACCCCAAGGGGAAAAGGGGAGCGGTGGGCAGTTCCAAACCCCGCTGCTGAGCTCCCGAAGAGTAAACCCAGCTGCAGGTGAGCTGGCGAGCACCAGCCTCTCCGTCAGTGACGAGCGGGTGGCTCGCCCCGGGGACCAGAGCTGCGGGGGGTGCAGCAGCGGCTTTGGGGGGATGCCCTGCAGCCAGTCGCAAAGCTGCCACTGCCCTTTAGTCCTCAGACTAAGGCAGCGGCTTAACTGTCGGGATCTAAGACACCTTAGTGCTGGACCAAGGACGTCCTAGGCACAGGCTTTTTTTAAACAGAAAGAACAACTTAAACATCCTTAGGACCATCACTAATAGTGGTGAAATCAATGCTCTTATTTTCTTTCCTTCGCTGTTACTTGTGTTACTGATCTAGCACTACAGTAGATGTGCACTTTAGGCCAAAATGCCTGATTTTCGCTTGCGCTAAGACCACTTCTTACCATGGGGCTCGAAGTGGCCCGTTTAAATTCACTGAAAAGGTATTTAGCAGGTCTGGAGATCTGCAAAATAGTCATTTTTTAAATGAGGATCAAAACCACGGCTCAAAGAATTTACAAGTCCGACTGTGCACCATTAAAATAATTGGTTGCAGACTTCAACAGGTGAAAACTGGATATTTCTTTAGTAAGAAAGATAATCCCAATTATCCAAGACGGGATCGCTCGAGACAGACAGCTGCAGGCAGCGGTGTGGGCACCGGCAGGGCTGGTGTGCCTGAACTCCTGGCTGGACCAGCCACCTGCCTGACTGCGTCCGTGCCTTCACCGAAGCCACACACCTTCAGATGAGAAGGAATTTGCCATGGTCCCACACATCAAAGGCCACGGTCTCAGCTGGTAACTCCTGCCTCAAGACCCATCCATTGTGGTGGATGTCGCAGGTATATTTGGGGAAAATATTCAGTCTTTGATTAGATGTTTCTTCTCCTGCTCTCTGGCTGATGTAATCCAGGGCAAACTGCACTAAATGAGATTTTGAGACGCAGGCTATTAGATTACAGGATGTTATATTAAATTATTATTGAAATATTATTGCGTTATTGACATAGGAGCTGAAAAGTATAATGAAGGCATCAAACAAATGTAGTCTGGCCAGAGAGGGGCCTGACCGCACCCAACGCTAGGCAACCACGCTAATTAAAACCGTCATGGTGTGGGATAATCAGCGCTCAGTACAGACTGGTTTTGTTCACCGGGCATCAGTGGCAAGATCTGGTGGGAGCAGCCCTCGTGCTTCAGCCCGGGCACGGCTCTCATCACCCACCCACCCTGGTGAGCCACCCGGCAAGCAGGCGAATGCAAATAACTGTGCGCTGTAGCTGCGTTTCCATTAGAAACCTAATTTACTACCAGCAAAAACAGCCAGGATAATTACCGTAGTAAACGCCGGTGGTAAATATTTAGAGGGAGCAGGGACGCCCTCCGAGACATTTGAGCTGCCCACCGCCTGTCGAGCCGCTGCGCGGGCGCGTGTATATGTCAAACGCCATGGAAATCGGTGGCAATAATCTGTTTTAATGATGCAGGGTCTGTTCTCTTGACTTGCGAAGCCGTTGTGTCCCACCTGTGCCGCTATTTTTTTTTCCTTTGAGGGAACTGCTCCCATCACCTCCTTCGAGGGCACTTGTGGTTCCTGGGATGCAGCTCGCGCCGGTCCTTGCCGAAGCCACACCGGGCAGAGCGGCCTCGGAAATGCGTTGCTGCCGCACCCGCAGGGACAGCCGGCTCCTTACGCTGATGTACCAAAGCTCTAAAACGAGCCACAAACCCCCGAGCGTCCCCAGCGGGGACAGGGCTGAGGGAGGCACGTGCAGAGACACGGCCCTGCTTCAGACACGGATGCTCTCCACCCAGGGAGGGTATTTTGGCAAAACCAAGCCAGCCCATGTAGCCATTTCAGAGCAGATTTAAGCAGGTCGAGAGCCCGTATCTCCTGCCCGCTCGCTGCAGGGACGGAGCAAGGCAGCACCCGGCAGTCGCTGGCTGGCTTCTCCCAGCATTTCCCCACGCCCGTGGAGGTTGTGGGGGAAAATCCTCCTCCCAGGGTCCTGCCAGAAGCCCGAGAAGAAATATCCTTGGGATGCCATAGCGCTCACAGCCCGTTGCTCCAGCTTTTGATGAGAAACAGGTTTTACAATAGTAGACTTCAAACTTCACAAGTGAGAAAAAAACCCCCTCCCATCCATGCTGTCGCACAGATTTTGGAGAGCCTGATGAGGAGCCAAGTCAAAATATTAGGAGTTTTTCATTATGTGACCTACGGGTGCTGACAGACTCCTGAGCCGGATGCGATAAACACTGCGCCTGCCCACGCAGATGAGCGAGGTTAACAGCAAGGCGTTCCCGAGGAACCCAGGCACCAGGCGTCGGGAGCAGAGACATCCGTCTCCGCGGGTCTCCTGTAGCCCCGTGCAGACGGTGAAGGGCCCCGTGACGTGGAAGACGTGTGATGGGACAAGGAGCGCGCCTTAGACTTTATGACCTTTCAGATTACCACGGCCTGAGCTGCTCGGCAGTTTGGGGACAGCTGGTGGCACGTGGGTGGCGATGCCGCAGTGCTGGGCAGAAAGCTCCCGTTTGGCCGAGCGCCGAAAGAGCTGCTGGCGGTGGAGTTGTGATGGCCACTGGTAGCTCTGGGACCGCACACGCAGCCAGCGTGGGGGAATGAGTGGGGCAGAGAGGATGCACCCCCTCCAGCCTTGGAGGAGTCCGAGACCCAACCGGATGAAGCAACGTGGTCCAGCCCCACAGCTGACCCTGCATGGGGCAGGAGGTCCCCTCCAACCTGAATGACCCTATCATCCCGTCGGAGGGCTGGGGACTCCTGAGTCTTACGGAACTGCTCATGCGCCTCTTGCCGTCGTGTCACCCGTAACCTCTACACCACACTTTTGAAATGGCCGACATCAGTATTTCCCCACTTCCACCTGACATCAAAAAGCCCTTCAGAGCTCTCCACCCCCCTTCCTCCACCAGCTCCCTTGAAGTGGGGCTGCTTTTGTGCAGCTGGAAGGGGCTGGGGCAGCCGCAGAGCCGCCTGCCTTTCCCTCGCCCCTTTGCTCTCGAGGTCCTTGCCCACCTTGGGTCACTCTGGTTCAGACCCTTCGTACGAGCAAAACCCTTTTTGGGAGGGGAGGAGGCTGTCGGGAGGAGTGAAGCACAGGACTGCTTTTTCTGCAGATTTTAATCATGGAGGCTCTTTGTGTTACAGGGATTATTAAAGTTTTTATGAACACCTCCAATACTTCAGAGCCTATGAAGCGAACTATAATATTAACATTTCTAGCTGTTTCCCCTAAATCTTTCCAGTTACTTTAGGTAACCAAATATTGCTTCTTCCACACTTGCTTGGAGAGCGATGTACATACCGAGAACCGTTATCTTGCAAAGTAATATGAAATAAGAAAGAATCAAGAAAAAACCCCTTTGGAGATCTTTCCTACAGATACCGCCATGTAAGAGACCACGGACGGAGCTGGGTGGATATCTGAGGAGGCGGCAAATCTTGCTCTCTGGCAGCGGAAAGCCTTGTCCGCTCGCCCGGTCGATGGCCAAGCCACCCGCACCCACCCAGGCACTCCGGGGGTGCACACCCCTGCTGCTGCCCCATTAATCGTGTGTCCTGAGGCTCCAGGTCGATTATCACAACAGGCTGATCATTACGGCCTAACGATGCTCAGAACATCCCCTCCACCCCTCCATGGAGCAAGAACAAATACTCTGGAGCACAGGCAGGTACACCCGGCAGCGCCTGCCCTTTGGAAATACGCTTCTTAAATAGCTCCTTGCATCAATCATCTCTTTGTAGCGCAGCGTTGACATCTTTCCTTCCCCAAATCCCTCCCAGTGGGTAAAACATGTACTGGGTTACAGACTAATGGCAATTAAAACGTCTCTCTCATAATTTATAGTGCTCCCGTAATGGAAATCGCAGGAGTCGCTGGGGCGCTGGAGCCCCCCGGTACCCAGCGGCGAGCTCTGCTAGTGGCATCAGGGAAAACGGCAACGCGGATGAAGCGGTCCCGTGCTTGGCCGACTCCGAAGGAAGAGAAAATTGTAATAAACTTCAAGGTTAGCCCAGAAAAATACATCTGGGGAAGCAAAGGAGGAAAAATTTTGCCTTTTCCCTTTCCTCTCCAAAGCGGACAGGGTGTTCATCCGGACTTAGAGGGGATCTGCTTGGATACAGGTGAAGGTGGGTGCCAGCGAGGAGGAAATAATCACCCGCTAGTCGCCGATCGCAGAGACCCGGGCTGAGCCCGAGTCTCCCTGTTACCGAGACAAAGGCGGGGGATTATGAAAGCATTGGTTTACTCATCAAAAATCCCTCTTATCCAAATAATAATGAAGGACAAGAAAAGAGACACGAACGCAGCTGGGAACCCAGCCGTTGGATCGCAGAGACTGCGGTTTCAGAAGGGAACATTTCCGTGCTGCAGAGGAGTTAAAGCTCACCCTTTTATTCAGCCTCTCGCGCTACGACCACGGCCTCGGCTGCCGAGACCCGCAAAGCTTGTGGCAATGGGCAACGGAGCAGACCAGGACGAGGGGCACCTCCCCGGTGACCCTTCTTTCTTACCGTTCAGCCTCAAGGTTTTGCTAATTTTGCGTGTTTTAATGGAGATAGCACCGGCACGGTGCCCGCAGACGGGCCCGCGCGCCCGTAGCTCTCCACGGGCTCGTAGCCAGGCTCTGGTTTAGTCGCGGGCAGAAGCAGCGGCATGGGGAAACGACCCCTTGGCTTGGCCGAACGTGGGGCGTGCTGTGCTCTGCTATCCAAAAAACCAAAGGCAAATTCACGTCATGGCTTGCTCCTGCTTTCTGCGCTGGAGCTGCTCTTTGCTCACTCAGGATGAAAGGGAAACCTTTCAAAACTCAGTACATTTTTCTGATAATACCAAAAAAACTGCACCTGATCAAATTCCCATCCATTTTGCTGGACAGAGTCTGAAAGCTGTCTACGGTTCAACCAGAGCGAGCCATTACCCCATTACCAACGAGCCGTTGTCCCGGGGGGGGCTCCAGTTTCCCCCCAGTTGTGGCTGGGATGCGAGCGCGAGCCCCCACATCCCCGGGCCCGCCAGCATCCCCCAGCCTCGACTTCCAAACTACGGGAAGAGAGTTTTCTGAGCTGTCGCTATTCATCACCCCACTGGGACAGGTCGTTTTGAGCTGGTTTCGCTTGTATCTTAGCGAGTTCGCAGAGGAGAAAAAATAGCAGAGGAAAACCAGAAAATATGGGGGTAATGTAACCAGGTCCTGTGTCTGATTATATCACCTCTAAGTACCGGCACAGCAACTTGTTCAGCTGCGATATTTTTCTGTGCAAATACAGAGGTGGAAGCCACGCTGCCCTAGGCCAGTTAAATGTTTGCCTATCAATCAGCAATGGGAACAAGAACCGTGTAAAAGCCACCTTTTCATGGCAAAACAGTCTCCAGCCGGAGAGTTGATTTTATTTGTTGCCAATTAATATAAGCTTCTCAGCGTGGCTTCAGGTATTGGGGTAAAAAAGGATATGGGCAATTCAAGGTTTTGCTGTGGGGTACGCTGCCCAGGTCCCAGCGGCTGCGGTGGGGTGGCCTCACGAGCATCCTTGCCCCGCTCATGGGCTTTGGGTCAGGAGGAGGGAAAAGAGGTGGTAAATGTGTATATTGCTGGGGATGGAGCCTCGCCCTGCTCGGGGATGTGTTGGGTGATGTGTTGGGTGATGCCAGTGGGTGACCTTAGGTGCTTCCCCCCAGCAAAGCAGAGTTGAGGCCATTTCTGACAACAGGAGGGAAGGATGGATTTCAGGATCCCAATTCAGTGGTCCGTAGCTAGTGGCAAGTCAGGTAACCTGGCACGCTGACGTCTGTGTTTGCATGTCCTAAATCGCACTTAGTTACCAACTCAAGGGCCAGAAGCGTCCTTCAATACATCTTTCTCGTACCTTTTTGTTTGTTTGTTTGTTTGTTTGTTTGTTCCTGGGCACTTTGCAGAACAGATCCCAGCTGCCAGCGCTCCTGCAGCTTGAAAGGGAAGACGAAGGTCTCGCAGTGCCCGCCGGAAAGTGTGAGTCAGCGCAGGAGCATCTTCTCTGCCGGCGCTGGTAGGAGCCAGGCTGGGAGGGAGCAGCTCTGCCTCCGCCGGACCTCTCCTCCAACTCCAGCTTCTGTAAAAGCGATTGCATCAATCGGAGCTGGGTGTTTACTTCTTTCTCCTACATCTGTGATAATAAAGCAAAATTAATACGGACCCCTATTAACTTTCCTTCATTATCACGGAGCGGGGCGCATTTGTGCAGCAGGTAGACGAAGCCCCAGGCGTATCTGTAAGGGTACCCGTGGCGTACGTTGCTTCCCGGCATTGACCAGAAGCGGTCTGCTAAGGACGCCAGCCTTTTAAAGCAGACTCTTTTGCCTTGTTTCCCAAGTGGCCAGCCTGCTGAACTCCGTAGGAGAGCTTCCATTGATTTAAATGAGGTTTTGATCCAGCCCTGAAGCACTTCCCGGATTTACAGCCCTTCTTCTGAACAGCAGGTGAAACAAAACCCGAACAATATCTCTGCCCAGAAGGAAACACCGACACCAAGAGGAGCCTCCGACAGCACCGTTGGACACATCGCTTGCCCCCGATGGCACGCGAGATGTCCCTTCCGCCGCTGCTTGTAGGAAAGCCACCGGTGACTTCAGCCCCCTCCTGCTCCCTGTGATGCATGGCCTTGGGAAGTGCTTGAAACTAGTTGGATTTAGGTTAATCAGAAAGCTCGCATTGTAACTTTCTAATTTAAAAATGCCCTTTCTTTTTTTTTTCCCAAGCTTGAAAGTCAAAAAATTTCCATGTGCACTCTCTGAGAAAATGATTATACGATGACTGGCCTCTAACATCATATGATAATATAAAACAATAGACAAAGTACCAAATCCCAGTCTTCATAGGATATGTAACATTTTTGCCCAAACCAGTGTGTTCTGAGAATTTCAGCTAGGGGAATTTCCCCCGCAGATTTTCTTGATACGATTGAGAAGGCATTCAGATCAACACTGTGGTTTAAAGCTTTATCTACAAGTCTGCAATATTTAGTGTTTCAAGAACCAGGGCTCTGAACGTTGTCCCCCTTCCCCGAGGTCATACACAGAAATACGCTTTTGCATCTGTATTGCTTTTTGCCTCAGCTGTGTGTTTATATTTCGGTGCTCAAAGCACTGTAAAATTCAGAGTAATATCTAGAGATGTAAAGACACGGATGAGAATGAGGAGTATGTCATGGGATGGAGGGACAGACTGTCCTGCATGCCGCTCTCCTGGGCTGAAGGGAACAAGGAGTGGGCAAGGGGACGGGGAAGACAGGTGAAAAAAAAGTAAAATAAAGAAAGGAAAAGAGTGAAGAAGAAAAAAAAAAAACAACCCAGAGTGCCCGTGGAGTGATAACATTGAACGTCTGAATATTTACAGCTATTCCATTGCATAATCATACAACGATTACACCACCTTAACCCCAGGGCGATGCTTCGTCAGTGTCTCTGCCGCCCTCATCAGCGTACCTAACGGGTTGCGAAGAGCCAGGCCGGTTCCAGGGGCTCCCCGTGCTACGGGGGGCTCGCAGTGCGTGTTGCCCTAACGTCTGAGGCTGAATTTTCATCAGTTTGGGCTGGATCTGTCCCCTAGGCGGGTGGGAGGGGAGAGCCATCCCTTTCCCAGCGTGGTTCAGAGCACAAGGTGCCTCCTCGGTGGGCAAATGTGGGGAGACAAGGTGAGCGGGCGCAGTCAGGAGAGCGAAGCGCTGGGAGAGGCGGTGACAACACTTGCAGCTCTTTCTTTTTACGGAAGGAGGAAACTGGGGTTTAAAAATCCACTCCTTGTGGCCACGGTCAGGCTGATGCACTTGTTCGCTCAAACCTATACCGAGCCCTCTCGAGCCAAACCGAGGAGCTGGCACCTCCAGCCTGGGTCCCACCCAGATACCGCAACGCCCACGCTGCAGGGGCTCCCCGTTGCTGTCCTTCCGTGCCTGTGGGCAAGGAAATCACGAGCAGCGTTTGCCCGGTGGGGCACGTGCTGCCTTCCCGTGACGTATGACCTCTTACTGCCGCGTCCTGGCGTTGCTCTCGTGGGCACGGGGTGCTGTAGGAGGCACCTGGGCCCATCACAAACTGTAGGCAGTGGGAAACCGAGCCCTAAACCACTCTTGACCTGGCTGTAGGATTTCAGCTGCCGAGTCGCTCAGGCACACTCGAAAATGTTATCACTGAGAATATTTCAGAGAATTCACCTCTTAAAAACCCAAAGGACGCTGCTAACATCAGATCCTGTGGATGACTACAGGGAGCAAGGCTTTAGGTAAAAAGTAGAGGTGCCCATTTTTCCCACAGCTCGCCTAAGGTATGTGGCAATGTGTAGTTTAGTGGTACTGACGGGAGGCAGGAGAAATAGGTCCAGTCCGCATTAATTTCAGTTGCTCTTCATTGTCCACAACACAAGCTACATTACATATTCCTTTCTCTTCTCAGCTTCTATTACCTCCTAGACTGAGTGCTGAACATGGCAACTGATTTAATTCGTTTGGCTCATAGTATTTTTATGAGGGTAGTTCTGCATTTTCTTGACCATTTTGCGATAAAGACTCCTGCCCGATGTGGGGGCAGGAGTGTTAAGGTTCTCCTGTTGGTGTGGATGCTGGCTGCGCCATGCTGAGCAACTTGAGGGTTAATATCCCATTCCCACCATGCGACAAGTATGATGTTAATCAATAGGTTTGTCTCAGTTCCTGAATTATTTAGGCTTTGTCTTACGTGGAAAATAGCATTAAACTCGTTGGGAAATGCTTTGAGTCTACAAGGACCGTGCAACCTGCGCTTGGCTCCAGCTGAAGCTGGTGAGATTCCAAACTTGGGACACCCTTGGCAGACGTTGCATTCATGCCGATGCACCGAAACCGTGTGAAATAAAAGGAATGAACTCTTGGGGAATGGTAGGCGAGCATGCGAGTTCAGCGTCCACGTGGCATTTTGCAGGGGTGGATGAGTGAGCGGGCGGTGGAGGGCGGTGGGAGGCTGGCGGGGTGGCACTTTGCTGTGGAGGGACGCAGCGGTGTGCCGGCCACGTGTTTGGGCAGCCCCAGTCCCAGATTGCGTACTGCCCACCAGCGTGCTCTGAAAATGGATGGTTTCCGTGCTTCGGGGGTGTCGCATGAAAGAGAAGGTGAAGCAGCAAGAGCCACCCACACCATCGCTGTCTGCTTGAGCATATGGTCCCCTTCATAAATATACATACAGGTACATACGTAAAGGCAGTGGGAGATAGCGAAGCAGGGAAACGCGCCAGTACGGATAGGATGTGCAACACGCTTTTGGCAGGTCTCAGTTGTACCAGTACGGGAGCACCTCGTCCCCCCCAGCCCTCCCTCGTCAGGCAAGCCTCCCCAGGCTGCGCCCGCCGGCGTCGGTGGAAATAGGAGTTCAGCCGGGAATGCCCTGCAGGCAGCGGTCGCAGGCGTGAACCCCAGCTACAACTTCGTGGTGGCCCAAGACCAACTCCAGTAAGCCCACTTCAGGTTTTCCCAACAGCACCTCTCTCCGCAGCAAGGCAGAGCCCGGCTTTGCCGGTCGCTTGCTTCCTCCCGAAGCCGCATTTCCCAGCCATGTACTCTGAGCGGCTCCGTGCGGGCGGTTTTTGGCAGAAAACAGCCAAACGAGATGCTCGGCAAGCGATGAGGGGGTTGACTTCTGCCTGCCGGTCCCGGCCGGGGCTCAGCATTGCGTTACATCCGTCGGTGTGAAGCTGAGCGCTCCTGGGAGAGCAAAGCCTCGAGCAGC
This sequence comes from Phaethon aethereus, assembly GCF_964289735.1. Lineage (NCBI taxonomy): Eukaryota > Metazoa > Chordata > Aves > Phaethontiformes > Phaethontidae > Phaethon > Phaethon aethereus. The sequence goes on along the minus strand of NC_138580.1, from coordinate 2,716,608 downwards.
CTCTGCTGCCGCGGGGCTAAAGCCGGGTGATGCGAAGACCTTGGCAAGGCGTCGGATGTGGTGTCAGACCTCGAAAGCTCAGACAAATGGATTCTGCATCCAACCACTTCCCGGGACTGAGGTGCTTCTCCGTCCCCCGGGTGAATTGCAGGGGTCTGTTTGCTTTTTAAAAACGACCTTCATAAGCCACAGCCGGCAGGGTTCACACAGCTTCTGGCCTTTCCGGAGCACCTCGCAGCGCTTACTGAATTCAGAGCCTTCTGGGTATGAATTTGCACTAAAATTCTCACACGAGCCCAACCCAAAAGCCATTTCCATGGACTGCAGAGGCCACCAGAGTATTTTCCAGTAAGGAGCTGGGGTGCTGTATTTTTCGGTACTGCATTTTGTCTTGCCTCTGCTCTGCATCCCGCATATTTCCTTAATTTTTCCCACTTGTTCTTGAATTATGGCTGGGTGGGTTTGCTTTTAGCTCTGCCTCCAATCGTTCGTACTGCTAATGACGGACTCGTGTATGCTAATTGGCATCCCGTAACATCCACATATATTTATACGTGCACCCGTACACCGATACGTGCTATTTAAGACGTTCTGTGCAAGGATATCCCCCGAAAGCAGATGCGGGGCATGTGGCGTGGGCAAACGTGAGATGCCAGCCTGAACTGTGTGTGGGAGCGGGTCGGAGGTGATTTATATCTCCCTTGATTGCTAAATGACCTCGCTGATAGCAACCATTAGTTTTATAGCGTTAAATTGCAGGAGACAATACGTTCAACGCCGATACGATGCGACGTACTTCAGATGCCGCGCTAAACACGTGTTAAAAAAACGACTACAAGAAACCCAGACAATTTTTCAATTAATAAACGTAGCGGGTGCCTGGTGGCTGAGCGCGCAACGTGTGAAAGGCTGCCGTGGCAGAAAGCAGCCGTTGGGTACTTAGGAAAAAATTTTGCAATTTCTAATCCACTGCAGTATTAATTTCCATAAGCATTTCATGGATCCGAGCTCGCACGCCCTCGGGGATGAATCAAAGCCGCTCTTCCCCGAGTTTATCTTGGCTGCGCAAATACTTCTGAGCAACTCGGGGTTTGAATTTCTAAGGGGAAGGCGGTGGCGATGGTACGGAGGTGCTTACGGGGGGAGGTGGTGCTGCTCAGCACGCTGCGGTTGGCCCCCGTCCTTCCCGCGGGACCTCCGCGAGTCTCCCACCACCAGATTTTTAAGGTCAGTTCAGAAGCAAAAGCCGGGAGAGGAGGCAAGCGACGTTTTGAAGATGCTTTGGGGCTTTCGCTGTGGAAACGTCTAAAATTTGACCTTTAGTTTCTGCGTGACTCATCCCCTCAGGGGTTTAGGTTGGGCTAATAATATTCCTGGAGTTTATGAAGGCAGGTGGGAGATCCCGGGCTGCCCGGGTGCTGTAGCCGTGGTGCAGATGGCACCGACCTGGCCTCTCGACCAGCTCCACAATTCCCGCGGCCCATCACTTGTCACTCACAACATCCAGGTTTCTCCGTGTGATCTGGCGTCCAAAGCTCTTCCTGAAACTCCTGATATTTAAAGCAGTTTTTTCTCTACCTTCGCCTTGCTAGCTCTCCCATTTAATTTTAAATATCATCCATGATAGTATCTTTTCTCTGCTTCCTCCGTGCGTAACCACATGCCTTTTTCTTGGTATTTTTTTAATTTAACACTGACTCTTATTTACATATGTGTTTTGAAGAGATGTGAAGTGAAACTTATGTCCAAAACAAAAATATTCTATAGAACGCAATACGTAGACACCTTGCAGCGTACATCCTGGTGTGGAGAGTTGCCCAGGAAGAAGCTTTTAAAAAAAAGAAAAAAAAAAAAGGCAGAATAAGCATCCTCGAAGAGCTGGCTGCTGCTTGTATCCATGAGCACGCTGGTTATTTCAGCAGGGCTGGCTAAATTAGCTGACAGCCAGCAACTGAGAAAATAAACTACTCCTGTCTATTTAATTTTAAAATAAATAAAATATTAAAAAAAACAACCGAGCAAACAAAAAACCCCTCCAAAACAGACCATGAACACTCTGATAAAATAACATTTCCAAAGTTTGCCTGCAAAGTGGCGTGTAAGGAAAACGTTGCACAACGAGCATCTTCCTCTCGGTGTTGCAATCGGGTCCCCACCCAGGGCTGGGGGAAGCGGGCGCCCAGCCAGCCGCTGCGGGCTGAGCTCCCTGCCCGGCCGGGGCTGGCCCCGCTTCTTTTTCAGCAAATAAAAGGAGTTAGCTTGCTTTTGACCTTAACTCACTATTTTTTTTTTTTTTTTTTTTTTTTTTAGTAGGAAGTCATTACAATCGTACAACTGGCAGGTCGGAGAAACATCCCCCAGCTGGAGGCTGGCCTGACAGAATTATGAATTACAGATGTTGCCGGCGCGAGGAGTTGGGTTTCTGAGCGGGCGAGGAGTCCCTGGGGTGGTCGGCGGAGCAGTGCCTGCTGTTTCGGCGAGCCTACGGGGAGAGCTTTTTTATTTTCCACTCTAAATGAACTTTTAACCATTTGGGTTTTGCCCTGTGTGTTGAAGACAAGTAACATAAAACAGGCAAGGATGAAGCAGAAGAGCCAGATCCTCAAGTAGGGCAACTGCTTTGCTGCGCACAGGGAAAATTACTCCTTAAATCAGCTCCACCACTCCCAAGCTGATGGATGTCCAGCCTTTGAGCTAAGCTTAGCTAAGCTCCATGGCTTGTTCTAATCCAAATGTACCGTTTACGCCCTGGAGAGCAGAGGTGCCGTTATCTCTGTGGCCTTGTCCATGATTCACTGTGTGTGATTAGGCCTTATTGCTACCTACATACCACTCAGGTTTTAGAAGGAAATGCTATATTTGGTTTGAGGGTTTGGGGTTTTTTTTCCTATTACTTTCATGCACAAACACTACTTGCTATTCTGTCCATTTTACCCCCAGAAGCCAACTTTGACTTCTGGAGGTAAGTTTGTTGTTGAGAAAGGGTCCGAGTCCCTCCATGGATGTACTCCACTGGATGTATTCACTTCTCTTATGCCTTTTAGTGACTCCCCTTCATTTTTACTGTGGCTCCTGCTCCCTAGTTTACCTGATGTCATTTGTAAAACATGAGAATTCATTAATCATTCTTGGCAGATCATTGGAGTTGGTGCACATGACATACATGAAGACCTGGGTTTGCTCAGGCTGAAGAAGAGAAGGTCAAGAGAGGATGAGGAGTCTCCTGTTGTACCCGGCTGACAGGATGTGCTGGAGGTGGGTCGCCTGTACCTGTTCAGCCCGGCAGGAACGCAGGGCTGGCGGGGATCACTCTGGAAATTGCTTTCAGCTGTCTTCAGAGTTTTCCACGCATGGTCACCTGGGGAAGTTGCCATGCATGGCATCATGGTCATCACAGGGCAGGGATCGTGCCCCTGTACTCAGCACTGGTGGCACTGGCGGCACTGGCACCTCAAATCCTGTGTTCAGTTTTGGGTCCCTCACAACAAGAAGGATGTTGAGGTGCTGGAGCGTGTCCAGAGAAGGGCAACAGAGCTGGGGAGGGGTCTGGAGCACAAGTCTGATGAGGAGCGGCTGAGGGAACTGGGGATGTTCAGTCTGGAGAAGAGGAGACTGAGGGGAGCCCTCATCGCTCTCTGCAACTACCTGAAAGGGGGTTGTGGTGAGGTGGGTGTTGGTCTCTTCTCCCAAGTAACCAGTGACAGGATGAGAGCAAATGGCCTCAAGTTGCTCCAGGGGAGGTTTAGATTGGATATTGGGAAAAATTTCTTTATTGAGAGAGTGGTCAAGCAGTGGCACAGGCTGCCCAGGGAGGTGGTGGAGTCACCGTCCCTGGAGGTGTTCAAAAAGCATGTGGACGTGGCACCTTGGGACATGGTTTAATGGGAGTGGGGGTGTTGGGTTGATGGTTGGACTTGATGATCTTGGAGGTCTTTTCCAACCTTAACGATTCTGTGATTCTGTGATCTGTGGGGTGCATGGGTGATCCCCTCTCCTCCCAGTCACCCCAGGTCTGCGAGGAAGCTGGGACCATGCCATGTCTCACATGCCTCTTGGCAGTCTGGTGGGGACACAAGACACACCTGCTTCTTGCCGTGAAGCCTCTCTTCGGCGGAGCCAGGTACGGGCGCGTGGTTTGCGGGGTGGCAAGTGGGCAGTGAGTGTCCCAGGCACTTTCTTTTTCAGGGCTGGACGGGAGAGCTGCGGCGCTGGATGTGCCTTTCATTTCTCTCCAACCTCCTTCCTAAGAAGTCACGTCCACTTCCCCTATTGCCAAACAGCCAACAGAAGACCCAAAGTTTACATTTTTTCAAGAGAACACTAAAAGCAACAATTTCCTGTGCTCTTATTACCCAGAGACCCTGGCCAGTGAGCCAGGCAGATTTATGGGGCGGCGCAGGCTGCCCGTTCCTGCCTGCACCGTGGGGAGCCCCAGCCTGCGTGGGCTGGGGACCAGGGATAAGGAGGGCTTCACACTTCAACTTTAAGGCTGAAGGGGAGGTGTTAGATCCCTCTTCTGCAGCTGGGATGAAACATTGTGAGGGATCGTTAAAGGCTCTGAATGGAAAACAATAACAAACAGAAAAGGGGAAAAACCTCATCTAATTCAAAAAAAAAGAGAAAAAGGGCGGGGGGGAAAGACGGAAGGGGTGGGTGCGCAGGCACTGTCTGATGCTGAACTCAAAGGCTCTCGCTGCCTCCTGCATCCCCCAGACGTGTCTCTCGGGCGCGTGAGGAGGAGGGGAGCGGAGGACGCGGCGAGCGTTGTCTTCGGGAGATGGTGCTGGTAACTGTTCCCAAGCAAGCCCCTTTCAGGCGGGTTATCGTACGCTGCTCACCTCGAGGGAGGTGTTTCCCTCGGTTTTACTTTGCAAGCTGGTGTGGAAATGAAGCGTCCCGCAGCCAGGCAGCTCGCAGGCGCGTAAATGAGCAACACAGAAACTTGTCAGGCCCTTGCAAAGGCTCTTTGGTTTTTGGGGGTTTTTTAAGAGATCTGCTTGAAAGCTGCTTTGGAAAAGACGGATGAGAAAAGCTGCTGCCAAAGGGTGATGCTGAGAGCAGCCTCTGGCCGAGGTGGGTGTCCAAGTCCAAGTCCAAGCCCAAGAGATGCCCCAGCAGACGCTGGGGGGGATCAGCTGCTACCGCCTGCCCGCCCTGCCTGCACCTTCCCCAAAGGATGGGAGACGGCGTGGGGTGGCTTGTGACCCATAGGTTGTGCCGGCCAGGGGCCATGGGCGCTGCTGCAGGGGTAACGGCTCATCCCCAAACTGCAGAGCGGAGGAATGAGACGCCACGTGCCCTCGGTCGATTCAAAACGCACCAAGATAACAGACTCTTGCTGGCGATGTGGCGATCACTTTCTGCTTCGGGAGCAAAGAGAAGCCATCCCGCTCAAAACTCCTACCGCTCGTCCCTCTGGAAGGTGGTTCTAGTTTCTTGCAAAACTCCTGGAGTTTGAGCATGAGCAAAAAGCATTGCCAGGTTTGAGGCGTGGTGCAGTTAGAGGCTGCTTTGCCATGGAGAACATGGATTCCTCCTGCTGAACGGAGTCTTTGCACTTGTTTTAACCAAATCGGTATTTTCCCAGAATTTTGTTGCTGTTTGGAGCAAGTGATGCATGGCATCAATTATAAATCCGAGTGTCTCTGCAAAGTGCTGGGGCCTGAGGGGGTCCACAGACAGCACTGGGTAAGCCCAAACACAAGCAGAAGGGACGTACGCAACATTTCCAGCAGCCCCTTTCCTCCACAGCTGATCTCCCTCTTCTTCATTTCTCTGGTCGGTCTTTACTTCTTCGTCCGTGTTTCTGTACATTTTTCTCATACTTGCCACCTCCACAGTCTCTCCTCACTGGGCTGCAATGCCGTAGACGTTAGGCATTGCCTAGACATGGACACAAGACGTAACCCTTGGGTTAACGGAGGGGAAGGGGCAGGACCCCCTGCTCGGACACAAGCTCCTGGGCTGGGCTGAGCATCCGCGCCTGGGCGGCAGAGCTTGGGCAGCGGGGAGGAAAGGTGCAGCAGCACTGTGGAGCGCAGCTTAGAGGAAAGAAAAACACTTATTAAGAAATATTATAACAGTAAATGACCCAGACACAGACAAGGGATATTTTTAATTTTTTTGTTTTGTTTTGTTTCCCTTTATCTTCCCTCCAGCTGGCCCAGAGACCCCTGGCAGCAGCTGGAAACCAAAAAGGTTTTGAGACTGAGAGGCACATGAGCCCCAGACAGTTTGATTGCTCAAACATTTCTCAAAGATTAGCTTTGTCAAAGCAAGCACCGGGGAGGATAAATCACGTGGACTGATCTTAGCTGCATCCAGACTGTTCCAGAAAACGACTGACTCAAAAGCAGTAGGGAGATGGCAATTAACTGAAGCTGCAGTATCGCACGTGAAGGCGTCCCACGTAGATGAAGAACGTTTCTTCCGTGCGGTTAAAATACAGGCATACACTTGCCCCATCCAAAAAATCACTGGCTGCAAGGCGTCGTAGAGATGAGCCAGATGTTCCTTTAGTTTCAAAAGGTCATTAAACAACTATTTTTACCCAAAAAAAAAAAAAGAGCAGCTTAGAGGAGCCATCCATTTTGTCACTGCTGTTTGCAGAACCCAGCGCTCAAAGTTAAGAGAAAAAAAAAAGGTATGATGGTGATCTTGAGTATATTTGACCGTGCATGTTTTCTCACCTCATTTATTTTTAAGTCTTGTAGCTTTGAGCAGGAGGAAGGTCCCTAGTTTGCTTCAGGAGAGCTGCTGCTTGTGCCCGGAAACCATCCTTTGGCTGGGGAGGCAGCCAGGGGTTAAGCTTCCCTCGCCCAACGTTCGTCTTTAGGAGCATTTTGCAACCCCCCTGTTGTTGTTGTTTATGCATTTCAGTCTTATTAAACACAGTTTAAATATAGCCCAGCTCTTCCTTTGCTCCTCCAGGCTCAGCCTGTGAGGTATTTTTACACGGCCACATGTAATAGCGATCTGGTTTGCCTCGGCTTTATTTATAGCTGCTATTCGCAACCGCCTGCGTCTGAGCCCTGGCCATCATCAGAAACACGGATTGGCCTTAGGGAAGGGCAGGAAACCCGGGTGGGTGCGTGGAGTTACCCCCGTTTTCCCCACCCAGCAGGCTGAGAGGCAGAGGACGGATGCTGCTGGCGCAGAGCACGCTCCGGGACACCAACGCAGAGTATTCGCAGGTTGGTTTGCTGCCTGCAACCTCACCAGAGGTGATAGTTTTTCTGATTTTTCTTTTTTTCTTCATTTTTCTAATGTTTCCAATTTTCCCAGGTGGGGAGCACTGCTACAGATAAACGGGTCTATAAGGTTTGATCAGGGATAGAGGAACTCAGGGGGTAATGCAGATGACTTTTTAAAGATCTTTACACATCTTCCATGCCCACGTTTATTTAAAATCAGTTCAATACAAATATTTCTTGGTACCTTTGAAGGACAGATCAGTGATCCCAGGTGCACAGGTGAGATAAAAATTCTGGAGACCGAATAAATGATTTTTCACACAGTTCAAATCAAGATGATAAAATAAGAAAAAGTTAGAAAGCTGGAGAGGGACGTCTTACAGAGGGATATAGTGATAGGACAAGGGGCAATGGTTTTAAACTGAAAGAGGGTAAATTTAGATTAGATATAAGGAAGAAATTCTTCACTGTGAGGGTGGTGAGGCTCTGGAACAGGTTGCCCAGAAAGGTGGTTGATGCCCCATCCCTGGAAGTGTTCAAGGCCAGGTGGGATGGGGCTCTGAGCAACCTGCTCTAGTTGAAGATGTCCCTGCTCATGGCAGGGGGGTTGGACTAGATGATCTTTAAGGCCCCTTCCAACCCAAACCATTCTGTGATTCTGTAATTCTAAATTACAATTATTTTGGTTTTGACATGAAAAAAGATACTTGATTTGCTCAAAATCTGGGTCTTTGAGAATCTAATGATGAGTGTGTTTACAGTGGAGTTCAAGACAACCTGTAGGAGAATTTATTGCTGTTTTATCAATCTGGTCAACAAATAGCCGCCAGTGGCTCCTCTCATCCTACAGCAATGCCAGCTGTAGCCAGATGTGCTACAGAGGGGAAGTGGAAGTGGAAGAGGAAAAGGAAGAGGCTCTTCGTCCCCCGGGCAGAGGTTTGATGCCCATGGGACATCGAGGGAGCCGCTCTCTCACCCTCACCCAAAACCAGCCCCACACCCCTGGTGCACCTGCCGGCATTTGCTTCCTGCTGTGATGAACCTATGGAGTAACACCAAGAAACCCAGCTATTTACCAGGGCCTAATTTGCCGGGTGATTATGTAAATGGCTGGGTTATATCACCCTGCATTCCTGCTTAGCTAGAGATAACTGCACGAAATGACGCTAAATAGCCGAGGGACGAGGAGGTGCCGATAACTTTCTAGTGTTCGCACTAACCTGGCAGTTTCTCGTGTTCACACGCAGCATCGCTTTGGTAGGAACACTGAGGTGTAGGGGCACACTGTCCCATTCACAGGGATGATAAAATGTTGGTTTATGTGGAGAAAGGTGGAAAACAGAGGAGGATTCTGGCAGCACAAAACCTTTAATCTCCCTGGGCCGGGATGTTAGGAAAAGCGGCGTTACCACCGTGGGAGTAGCCCCACGGGAAGGAGGACATGCTAATGGATCCTGTATGAGATTGCTGTGGTAGCAGAGATACAATCGGGAAGGACAGCATTTGGGGAGGAAAAAATCCAATAAAAAAGAGGTTATGAGTGAGTACTTGACCAGGGAAGATAATTTTTATCTTCTGCCCTGAGGACCCTCCACTTGCAAAGCGAGTAACTACCAACCGTCCCGAAACGCGGGGCAGCCTGAACTTGCTGGGAAACGTGGGAGCATCACTTTGCAGGTCCCGCATCCTGGCACAGAGACGCAGCTTAGCCAAGAAATCCTGTCTGACGTTTAGGCGCAGCGATGCTGCAATGACCAGTGCTTTCACGAGTGCTTGGGCAGAAACCCGACAGCACTAACTTAAAGGCAACGTCTGTCATTTTTAATACGGTGTTTAGGCACCAGAGATGACCTGAATAGGAAAAGCGAAGAAGATCTGTATATGGGACAGACATATTTTCAAGGACAGGCTGGGATTCACAGCGCTCGCCCCTGGGAGAAGCTCCATTTAATTCAGCAGGACTCCTCCTGGACCTCATTCACTTGTCATTCCCACGTTGGTGCTGCAGAGATCTTTTCATCGAATACGAAAAGAGAGCAAAGAGCTCTATATTTACACAGGATTGTATTGAAATGTAAGAAATTAGTAGTTTGAGACCAGCTGCTGCCGAGACCTACATTTCTACAGGGAGGACATGCGCAAACGAGGAGCCCAGAACCGCGTGCTCTGGTGGGGTTAATTTTAACATCCTCGTGAGACCCATCCTCAAACCACTCCTGAAATCCAACTGCAGCCGCTCCTCGGGGAAAGGGCAGCAAAGACCGGGCACGGTTGCCCATCACTGTGGCCTCGATGGTGGCTGGGGGGTGAAGCACCGATCATTAACGGAGACACTTGCTTAAAATCTCAGCAAAAGAGGCCCAAGGGCCAAAGACATGCACATACAGACACACATATACACGTATGTATGTGTACATATATGGGAAAATCTCATCTGTGAAGCACTGGTCTTTAACAAGGTGGTTCATTCCTTCTGGGAACCAAATCCGGATTATTTTATTTGCTCAGTCTTATCTGTTATGCTTAGTGTTTGGCAAATCACAGAAGACAAGTCTCGTGGCATTAGCAGGCAAATAGCAGGAGATGCTTTAAAGATGATCCAGCCAAGTGTAAGGCAGGGAACAACGGAGATGCAGCAGCGGGAATTGCTATTATTTGTGTAAGGAAGACTCTGAGTGGTCTCACGTTGGAAAATAGTTGGAGGTATCTAAACATGAGGAATACGTAACCGGGATTTGTCTCTTTGCCCGGCAGAACCTCTCCCAGATAATTCATCATTGCTGTATACAGGCTGTGATTCACATCGGAGGAAATGATGAATTTCAGACCATGCTGTGCATTTCCCTCGGTCCTTTTTATATCATTTGGTCAAATGATTATTCCATATTCCTTGTTTCAGCTGTGGTGAGAAAATAATAGGTGATTGAATCATTTCCCCTTATCTTCAAGTTATCACACTAAATGCGTGCCCAGCTGTCTCAGAAATGACTTACTGCATCCAGTTATTGTATGAAAGGAGGCACAGTAGGCTGTGGGTGGCTGTTTCAGTACATACAATTTTTTCACTATAATTCTCCATTTCAAACATTTTACAAGCGCTGCAGACCAGGGAGGTTCCCAGCCTCCCACTGGCTTCGCTAACAGCCCAGCGAGAGCTATAGGATTTCTATTTGCAGGAACTCCTATCATACTCAATGTGAAGAAGTACACGGCTGCCTCATTTTACAGAAGATGACAAAAATTGTTGGAGAAAAGGAGAATAATATAAAAGGTGGGAAGAGCTCGATCATGTTGTACAGGCACTCAAAGGTGTTTCGTAGTCGTCAGAAAATCACCTCCTGACCCTTGTGTTCGACCCCAGGGAGGAGGGAAACGTCACGTGTGGCATCAGAGGAGAGAAAACTCTACTTTCCATCCTCTTTTACTGTTCTCATCTTATTTTCCAGCATATTTCCAAAGTGCTGGAGCATTTTCCCTGCCAAGAGACTCTTTGCAAGGACTATGTCGCGTCGCCCCATGAACCCAACCAAAACACCACAATGGGCGTCATCTATGGCTGTGGTTGGGGAGAATATAAGAAAAATAGGAGACCGAGATATGCCTCTGGAGCAGCTCGTGTGTTCTTTTCATAGTTATCTCATCTTAAAATCTACTTTTCGGGGGTTGCCATACCCTTTATTTTTCCCCTCCTCCCTCAGGAGAGCTTATTTGCTGCAGCGCTCCTCCCAGCTTATTTGTCCCACACATTTGCCACCCTGTGTACCAAACCCTTCTGCCAATGCGCCTCGTGGGCACTTCCTAACCCTTACAATTATAACCCTAAACTTTTTTAATCCTTCCCGTGCACCTTTGCAAACAACTCGTCTGTGCAGCCGCCTTCCTCCTTCCTGGAAGCTTTCCCACGGCGATCCCGCCAGCGCCGCAGTTCCCGTCCCCCGCTCTGCTGAAAAAGCCCATTATCATTTCTGCCTTTGTCACTGCAGCTGGGCATTAAGCTAATAGCTTAAATTATTTTTTCCACAATAACGGCCTAATCCTTTCTCTTATCAGTATAGCAGATTAATTTTCCCAAGCATGGTTAGTACCTTGTCTTCTCCCTAATTATACAGAGAGGGATTTTGCTCCCAGATGAACGTGGCCTCAGAATTACCATCAGGCAAAGCCCCAAAGCAAACCCCCGACTTGGAGAGCATCTTCCTACTACCTCGCCTGGCTAAGACGAGGCCGAGGCAGAGCATATTGTGTGTCAACTATAAATACACTCCAGTCTCTCCAGCTGTGATTTACTGAACACTTCCCCATCATTCGCTGGTAGCGAGAGGCTGTATTAACTGGAGCAAGTCGGTGTGAACACCTCCCTTCAACCAAGGGTGAACCTGCTTGGCCATGAATGTTTCCAAGGTGGGATGAGCAGAAATAACTTCCCAAATTAATTACAGCAGAGCGCCAGAGCTGACATATTTCTGCCTGGCATTTGCACAGTTGGATTCGGAGCTTGCAGCGTCTTCGCAGCTTAATTACAAGCAAAAGATGCCGTTTGTTACAGCGGCGCAGAGCACAGTTGTCCTTATGGTTATTTCTCTAATTTATCTTAATAGCTGCTATTTTCATTAGCCAATAAGTGGTTCATTACGCTCCTCCAGCCCCAGCGCCAGCGGATGGAAGCAGCAGCCCCACGGCTGAGGCTGCGCCAGCATAAACTTTGTGCCAAACCAGCCCCAGGTCCTCGAAGCCCGTTACAAAAGCAAATACACCACTTGTATTTCACAGGGTTAATATCCCACCATATAAAAGCATAAACACTGAAAAATTACTCTCTGGGTCTTTAAGGAACTTACTTTAAAGCGTCGTTGTTCACCTGGAAGACCAGACTGGTCTCTCCAGACTTGTTCTATTTTACCGAGCCTGTAATAGGAATTTCATTTAATTTTTAAATGCCTGCCTTCATACGAGACCAGAAACTATTCCAAGGTCTCTGGTAAATATTTACCAGCCTCCTCCTGTGTAAAGACTAAGCATCTTAGAGGCTCTGCGGGCCAAATTCGCTCTCAGTTTATCCCTGTGTACACAGAGCGGCCCCGGCGCGGGCGGCTGCCACGTTACAAGAGCCAGGCGCCGATGCCGGCTGCCTTTAGAAAGTCCTCAGCTCACGTTTGCACCTTCCGGTTCCCCGCGGGGTCTGGTTTGGATCAGCGGAACGATTTCATGGCGTGGAGGAGTTCATCTGCTGGGAGGACATCTGGGTTCCCCTGGGTGATCGGTGACCACTCGCTGCGGTGAGCTAGCCGGGCACATCCTGCAACACGCGTGGGAAAATACCCCCACTAATTAAAATCCCTATTAGCACTGCCCTTATTTTTAATGAGTACTCAAGACGCAAGGAATCCATATAAATTCTGTTTTTCACTTTAAAATGACCCTATAGGTGGTGCATCATGCACCAGTATCCATGGTGCATCACGCAACTGCAACCGGCTGAGCCCATACCGAGGTGGAGAAACGAATATACTAACCTCATAAAGATTTTTAAATGCTAACTTAAGCTGATGAGAATGGATTATGCTCTCAGAAACCAACCACCATTTTTCTTTAACTAACGGTTAGAGTAGGAGAAACATCGGGGGGGGGTATCAATGTTTCATTACTGAAAGGCCTTACTGCCATGAGAATATTTTTTGGCTCCTGACACCTCATTAAGCTTATTTAACAACAGCACAATCCATTTGCCTGCCCAGTGAAATTCTTAAAATTAAGGGGGGAGGAAAAAAATAGGCATTTAACATCAGCCTTCCCACAGGAAAAGACTCACCATGGAAACGTGAAATATGGAATAACGTAGAGGGTTACAACATGAAGCATCATTTCATACCAAATCTGTATGTAAATTAGCCTGCTGCCCACCCATTCGTTGTGGGCACAGAAAGTGTACTGTGCCCCAGTCTGACTTCTTCAGACTTTTTTTCAATAAAATACAATTTTTTTTGTATTTTAGCTTGCGCAGGTGACAGGTGTTGGCTTTCTTTAGCATGAAAACTAGTCTCCGTAATAAGTTCACCCTGAACACTTCTTGTTCTGCAGAAAATAAAAATGATGGGAGGAAAAAACTCAATTACTTAAACTTTTAACTTTTGGCGGAAATGTTACCAGTTTTCAGAAGCACACGGTTTCATGGCAATATGCACATCTACAAATGCTGATCCACCAAAGGTACAGGCATCACACGCACATACCTTGTGCTTGCGGGAAGACGTATCTGACTCGTACAAATCCTTGTGATTTGCTTTGCATTTATTTTCATTTTGGGTCTCACCTGAATCTAGTTCCTCTGTGGGAACTTCTTTCCCCATAGAAACTTCAGCGTAACAGTGCTGTTGAAGCCACTGATAACTCTTAGCTCTTATTACAAAATAATTGGATTTATAACCTCTGGGTTTGAAGGCATTTGTGCTTCTACCCATACCTGGGGGGACTCTTTAACCTTTATATCCTTCCTCGTCTGCCCATGTGTCTCCTGCTGCTGAAAGGACCCTTCGGCGCGTGTCCCTCCCCAGGGAGGACAGGAATTTCTCGGCTTACCCATTAGAAACCTTGCTGGTTTTCCAAGAACAAATCGGGAAACATCCCTCACTTTTGCATTGCTGGCCAATGCTTGGAGCAAGAAGGGGCTTTGCTGGAACTGCTGGCGGTGGGGGGTTTCTGGGGATGCCCGTTCCCAGCGCAGGGTGCAGCGTTGGGAACCATCTCCTGCACTGCTGCTCTACCACCGCAGCCCGTCACCAGCCAGCCCGGGTGTCCCTGCCGACCTCGTGGGGTTCCTCCTGCTCTCCTCCGGCCTCACAGGGTCCTCCCTGCCCATCCCCAGCCTCGCGGGGCCCCCCTGCCCATCCCCGCAGCGCTCACTTGGCATGAAACAGGGGCAAGAACTGGGTGGCCAACGCATAACCCATGTCCATGCCCAAACTGCAAACAGGAAAAAACCTCTCAAACCCCAAAACTCCATAACTTCTACTTGCACCAAATGGCAGGAGCTGCCTCTCCGCCTCCATATGTGTGATGATAAATGGCTCAAACCACCCACTAAATTTCCAGTTATTATTCACTTTTATCGCATGGAAATGGGGTTAATGCTCAATAAAATGTTCCGAATTAGACGTTTGATATGCCGAAAGGAGAAGTGGCAGACGTGACTTGGTGCCGGGTAGTGCTGGGCCCCACAGTCGGCCCCGGCGCAGGCGCAGCACTGGAATGCAGGACGAGAGCCATTAGCCTGCAATTTCTGTGCAGGTAATAAAAGAGTTTTATAGGTAAGGGTCTGTGCAGTGCAAAGCCGAGTTATTGCTGGGCAGCCTTGGAGCCTGATAGGGTTCTTTCTAAAAACAAACCATTAACGTACGCACAATTAGGCTGGCTGTATCGCTACGCCACAAGCAAAATGCAACCCCTTCTTGAAATATATAACAGCCTTTTAGTTCAAGAAAGCTAGCGGGGAAAAATGTGTTAGCATTAAACAACTGTGGCTTTTTTATCACATCTAAAAATAACATTTATATAACCACCTACCCTGACATTTCACATCAGCAAGTGGCCAGAACCGCCTCGCTCAGCTGTATTAAAAGATGCAAACACAATGGGATTTCAGCAGATTTTGTTTCCTGAAAAAGAATTGCATAACTCAACCTTTAGAGGCAATAGGAAAGCCAAAGCGGTTTTCTGTTCTGGTTAAAATAAACCATATGCAATGCATCCTTCAGCAGTTCGGTTACATCCATTGCCTATGATAATTCAATATATTACCTCTGGATGTCCAGCGTTACGCGTGCAGCACGTAGCGAGGCAACAGCGACTAACCTCTGGCAAATGAGAAACCACTTAAAGGCAGCACAATGTGTCGGCTGGTGTCTGCTTTTGGCCTCTCGGGATGCACGGCAGGTGCCTGTGGAAAAATACCTTTTCCTTTCCTTCTTCTTTCTAACCCCGCTCCCTCGCGGACTCGGCACCTCTCTCACAAATATTTAGATCCTAATGAGAAAGACCTTTTATCTAAGCACGGTTAACGCAATACAACGCCGACGCCACGGGCGACAGCGTCTGAAAACAAGATCGTATTCTTTATTCCAAAAATAACCCCGGCGTTTGGGTGCGAAGGTGCTTCGTTATCTGTGGCACACGCCTCGTCCCGTTTGCGGGCGAATGATCTCACGGTTGCACCGCGGCCGATAAGCTCCATCTTCTGCGGTGGCGTGTCTTACGGGAGGAGAAGTGTCTTTTGGCTCCTGCTCCCTGGGCTTTTGGCATCGACACCTGAATTCTCTCCCCGCCTGCGTGCAGAGTGCTGCTGCCTGCGGGGCTCTCGGCACATCTCCTGTAAATGGCCTGTTTGTCTGTCCGGCCGCCTGTATGTATGGAACCGTGATGTTTTGGTGAATTGCCGGGTGCTCCCAGGAAAAAAAGAAAACCGTGTATTTGGGGGTCTGCGAGGAAGACTTTGGAGCAGATGGCGAACAAAAGCCAGGTTCCAGGGTCCAGGCATCGTACCTTGGTAGGACGACGCAGCTGCATTTTGGACAGGGATGTAGTTCTGGTCCCAGCCTTGGTCTTTCTGCTCCAGCTAAGAAAGGGCAGATGTTCTTCTCCGAGAACAATTGTTCTTCTTTGAGAACATCTACCGATGTTCTTCTCTTAGAACAGATGTTCTTCTCCAAGAACATCTACATACAGGAAAACTGAAATAGGAATTCAGTGGTGAAATACCCAGAAACCCAGTTCCCACTTCAGCTTTCTTGTATGTAGGTGTTCTGGGAGAAGCAGCTGAGCTGGGTTTGTTCAGTTATATTGAGCTCAGACAGAGGGGAGAAGGCCCACCTCCAGGCATAAGGGGTAGCATGTGGCAGGTGGACCTCCAAACCACAAGGCATTGCTTGAAGGCCCTCTTGGTGCCATGCTGCTGCCTCCGAGGAGCATTTCTCAGCTCTCCCGCAGCCAGCCTCTGCCGACTTTACAAACCATTTGTTACCGAGATTGATATTACAGTTATGTAAACATACATTATTTATCTGTTGTGGCCCTTTGAACTGCGTGAGTGCTCTCGGCTTTCCATTATTCCGTGTCTAAATTAAACATGGACCATAAAATCAGCCGCCATTTACGCAATATGAAAAAAAAAAAAAAAAAGATGTAAAAATAGCACTCGCAGTGTAGAGATTTCATGCCGTGTTCCCTGGATGGTAACGATTCAGGCATCACGCTTCTTCCTCCCGGCCTGTAAAATATTTATTGCTTTTTTGAAAAGGAAGAAAACCTCTTAAAAGTATCTGTGTCCTCAGCAGAAAGTTGTCCCCTGAATCTACTCCGCGGCCCGGGGCGCGCGGCTCTGCCGCGCCTTGCGGCATCCGCTGCCGCCTCCACGTCACGACCCTCTGACGCAGGGTTTGCACCACGCGGCTCTCGCTGGGTGCGGCCAGGAGCCCCCGGCGCCCTGTGGGACGTCCGCACGGGACTGACGCCCACGTCCCCGCTGGGACTGCAAAGGGACCTGCAACCTGGGGGAGTCCCAGGAGGGCTTTGACACCCGTATCCATGAAATGAGGGAGGTAGAAGCTCCCTTCCGCTTTTTTAACGTGAATTATACACTCCTTCAGACCCAAAGGGCCCACGTGTCCACGTGCCGGTCCCCAGGGCAGCTGCGGGGGGACCCGCAGCAGAACCCTCTGGCCGGTGGTAGCCTGTACTCGCCGCTGCTCCCTCCTGCGCGATGCACCTCAGAAGAATGGGTTGTCTCTGCTTCGGCTGTGTGCGGCGGCCGCAGTGTGGTGCTGGCGGTGTCAACGCTCTGCTCCCATCCCGGAGGCCGCACGTGCCGGGACTGGGCCCCTTGCGCTTCTGCTGCCAACAAAAACTGTGGTGGGAGAGGAGCTCAGGGAGCTGGTTCGGTACCGGACCCTTCTATTCAGTCCACCTCAGAGCATCCCCAGGGCATTTTAAAGCCTGCCTCGCCTTCAGACACCTCTGTGCTTGCTTGAGGCAGCCCAAGCCCCGATGGGCCCAGCCTGCGACGCACCGTCAGTAATCCCGAGAGCTCCAGCATCATGATTTGAGAGACGTGCAGCATCTTCCTAACCTATAAGGTGAAGGCAAGGAAGGTTTAGAAAATGAGATATTTGAAAAAATTCTTTCATTACACTCCTTTTTCAGAGTTGTTACGATCCATCCCATCAGTTAATGATGTGCAATCAGCAGAGTTAATAAAGATACCGCGCCGGAGCCCCAATTAACAGTGTCATGGAAACAACTGTCTGCACACAGGACATTGCCGTTGGGGACGGAGTTTTCTGAGGCAGTCAGAAAAGGCTCCCGAGTTACCAGACCCTCCATAAGAGATTTTTTTCTTATTGATGATGCTCCCCATGCTTCAGCAACGGCTGTACGACTTGATCTGCGCCCGGGTCACAGCAGATGCCAAAGCCACCCATCACCTCCACGACGCTGGCGTGGAGCCTCCTCGCGCTCTGCTAAGCGGAGGAGCAGCCGCTCTTGCAGGAACGTCTCGGCGATATCCGGCGATGTCCCAGCTCTCTCGACTCCAGCTAATAATAACTGGCCTTGCAACGGCTCGTTCCCTCGCCATCCACAGGCAGCTTCCCCTCCAGCGAGCAGCATGGCTGGAAGGAGGAACTTCTCAGAGCTTTAAATAACCTCCTGGGTTCCCCCGCCCGGACTTCTGCTCCGGTTGGAGCAGCTTTCCTGTTTGTTTGTTTGTTCCTTTTTCCTTGCCATGATTTCAGAGAGGAAGGAATCTGGCTTCTACCTCCCTGAAGAGCTCAAAGCCGAGCAGCCTGGGCTAGAAGTGCAATTGCTCAGCACTGCAGGCTTCGGTTGAGAATTAATGGTCAGGGCACTTTTACTGGTGTTTTTTTATTCTGGGCTGCCACGGGGTCATGACTGGTGATAAGCACGTGCTAAAATCCACATTTTTGAAAGCAGTTCATAGTCCCGAATGTGGCCATGAGAAAGGGAGGGCATGAAAATCTGGGTAAAGGATTATTAACCCTCTTTTTTCTCCTGATTTTATTTTCCTTTTAGATGGAAGGGACCGGTCAAAACCTGGGCTGACATTTAACCAGCTTGGCCTCACATTGTGTCGTGGGTCATGGCTGCTTCTTCGGCGAGCAGCGGAACAGCCGGACCCTGGACCGCTCCGTGCCCAGGAGGGCATCACCGGCGGGAGGATGCTCTGATCAAAAGCTGGGAGTTCCTGGTACAAGGCATTTCAGAGGGGCTGGGGGCTTTGAAGTGCTTCAGATATTGACCTCTTTTGGGCAAAGAGCTGTGAGCAGCAGTCGGGCACGACTGCCTCATGTTGGAGATCAAAGAGGGATGTCTGAAAAACATCAGTTGCCACAGCCATGCTGCCTGCTGCTTGCCTGCTGCTTGCCTGCTGCCTGCTCCCCACCGGGGCGGCACGGGGGCTTTAATGGCCAAAAGCTGCCGCAAGGGCTTGGGGTTCCTGTTCTCCAGCACTCTGCTCTTTGTGTTGCCGAAGCCTTGTGTAATTTCTAGAAACATAGGAATACTTAGAAAAAAAATCCAAAGTAATTTATTTCTAGGAAAAAATTCAAGCAACACTGAAAGGATGAAATCCTTCTGTAAAATATCTTCTCCTCCAGTAGCCAAAACCATTCTCTTCTTGTTCATGAAGACCCTTGTCATCCTGCAGCTCTCTGGGCTGCACACATCTTGTCTATGGCATGTGAAAGCCTAAAAAATGATGTTTATGCCATGACCACTCTCCTCGCCATCGGAATCACAGTGCTCCACGCTGTGCTCATGGACCAAAAAGCCTTCAGACCCAAATTCGTTCAACCAAACAGGTGGAGGGTGGTGGTAGTGGGACACCTACATCTCCAAGCCCTTCCTCAGAAGCTGTGATTTTGATTTTTTAACAAAAAATACCCTGAGGTCACCTCTCACCTGGAGGTGGCAGCTCCTTCCCCATCCAAGTGGGTGCTCTGGGGGTTTCAATATGTTTGTCAGATGTTTCTAAAAAGCAGCTCCATCACTAACTTGGCATGGGTGGGAAATATGGAAGCTGAAGCCTCCAGCTGGAAAGATGGTTTTGATAAATAATCAGTTGACAATTAGCCCAGGGGTGGGACTGCCTGCCCTCCCCAGACCTGGGGCATCAGCTGCTGGCAGGCGGGTTCCCGTCTGTCCTGCCCGACGTCCCCCGCATCACCCACTGCTCTCCAGGCGGACGATCCCGAGGTCAGCTGAGGTTTTCCTTTCCACCGCGTGCCAAAATCTTACAGGGGGTGAAATTCTTGGTGCTGGAAATGAGCTGTTGCAGGCAGGCGTGGCAGGCAGCAGCTCTCGGGCTCGGCAGCCCCCTCGCAGGCAGCCCCTGCCTCTCCTGACCCCACGGAGCTGCGCTTCCAGCGCTGATGGATGGGCTTGCCTGAAAAAGCCCCGTCTTGAGCTTCGCCAGATGCGAGATTAATTTATTGCACCTGTCCAAACAGAATGCATTTCTATTTTATCTACATTACTGCCTGTCCTGCAGCGTGATGGAGAGGTTTGGGTGTGCCCACGCTCAGATGACCTTGGCCCAGCCTGGTGGGTCTGTCCCCCCTGGGGACGGGAGGACACACGGACACTGAGCATCGCTGCGTTAGTCCAAAGATGAGATGCAGCAGAAAATCCAGTTCCTGGGACTGGGAGGCTGGCCCAGGGACGTGCAGGGGAAAGGATCTGGCCCTCTGCTTCAGCTGAATGGGGTGCACCAGCGGAAAAGCTCACGTTATTATTAATAAGGAAATGATTTGGCATGGAGTATCTTAATGAGACAAATTATGCACCGCGGTGCTTGGAGGGATGCAGCCTTCAGCGTGAGAGCAGCACGACGGTCCTTCCTGGAGCAAAGGAGAGGGAAGAAGGGCTGTATATCCACCAGAAAGTGCTGCTTTGCCTTCCTTCCCCCTTCATGGGCCAAAGCTGAGACCCAGCAGGATTTTGCTCAAGCAAAATTCCCAGAGAGTTCAGTGGGATTTTTGCCTACTTAAAGCTTGAGCCAGTGGCCAGGAATTTCTGCCTCTGCTGTGATCCAGCCAGGCTTTGCTCAGGAGCTTGTAAGCAGTCTGTTACCTTTAATGGAGGCTTTTTTCTGGAGGCGATTCAAGATTATTCCATTAGAAATCTCCTCGTGGTGGTGGGAAAGACAGCTCCCCCGAGCCGGGACGGCAAGATCTGCCCTTGCTTGATTTTAACCTTCTCTCTTGAAGAGACAAGTTCCTGAAGGACTTTGGAAATGATTGTTCCAGCTAATGAGAGCCAAAGGAGCTCTGGAAAGTGAAATAAGATCATAATTAGGTGAGCACCTTCCTTTCACCAGGTCAAGAAATTCAAAATTTCAGCTGGAATTTCAAAGGGAGGAGCAATTAGAGGAAGACGAACTTCTGACCCTGTAATTACAAATAACAGCTCTATAGAAGTATAAGTGTGTTCCTCTGAGCCAAACAACCAGGTGGGTGGCATTCTGCCCAAAATGACATTAGCAAAATTATAATTAGAAGGGCTAGCATCTACAAAACATAGTTTGAAATAGCTTAATCTTGAGGAATTAAAAAGAAAAAAGGAAGAATTTCCTCTGGGGAGATGGAGACAATCATAAGAAGAAGCAAAAAACACCTGCAAAGAGAAAAGGAATAAAATCTTCATGATAGGTGGGGGGCCACCTCCCGGGGATGCTGCTGGCGATGCCCGATGGGCACAGCGGCCCCTCTTCAACACAAAAATCCTCCCATTGCATCCTGAGCCTATTTTAAACTCATAGCTATTGCAAATGCTGCTTCAGCCCAGGCTGTGGTGATAACTCCAAGCACGAGTTTGGCAAGCCTGAATATTTTTACATATATTAGAAAGGATCGAATGCGGCTTTGCAAACTGCATAGAAGCAGATTGTTTTCAGAATTTTTAAGCAAAACCTGCTGAGGTCTTGAGAGGGGAATCAGAGGAGATGTGGAGCATCCCCCTTGTTAGAAAATGACAGCAAACATGATAGCTCAAAGATAGCTGCTCGCTGGTTTTGGTGCTTTACTTGATGTCAGGGAAAGGGCAGGACAGAGCCGGGCTTGGGTGATGCTGTGCAGGAACCGGCAATGGACCTTCATCCCTGGGGACATGGGGACATCCCACCTCCCTGTCCCCATCGGCTGCTTTTGCAGGAAAACCCAAAGCTGGAAGGAAAAAATCATCTCAGACTGAAAAGAGGAGCTGCCCCAGCAGGGAGGGCTCTGAGGGGACCTGCCTTCACCATCGTGATGGAGCAAATCTCTTCTTGCACAAAGCTTACTTTATTTTCTATTCGGCATTCAGGTCTTTAACTAAAGAAAATACAACACTACACAAAAACATGACATTCAGAGACATTCTTTTCTTTGGTTTGTTTATCAGCAAGATTAAGATTCCTGGCTGCGGAATAAAGGATTGTCTCCATTTATTTGTTTCGGGGCATGTGGAGCGCATTTGTTTCCTAGGATGCAAATTCATTGTTCATGCTCTGAATAAAAATCCCAGTGCCAGGAGCCTGCCATCAGATTCAGATCTCTTGGCATCATTTTTGCTCTAACTTCGTACACGGAGCGGGGATTTGATTTTTCCCAATATTCTGCCGGTATGTTTTGTCTCTGAAAAGCTCCCCCAATTTCTTTCTTAAACTTTGTGGCAGTTAATTTCCTTCTGTCTAAATTACTGCCGGTGGCTGTGAGGCTGCAGGGCCAGCTTTTGGGATCTAGGTCACGCCAGCGTCCCTCATGTGATGCACGCCGGCTGCCTGCCCGCCCACCCGATCCCTGCCAAAGCCCAGGCAGCGGCAGAAGCCGTGCGCCCCTTCCCGCGCGCGCCGGCCGCTGCGGACCGGGGGTCCTGGGTCCCTCGCGGCGAAGCCTCCGGGAAAGGAGGGAGAGATACACACTTTGGAGCTGGCACTGGGGGCATTCCGGCTCCTGCGCTCCTCTCAGCCCAAAGCAAGCAAAATTGGGCGTTAAAGTGCAGTTGGCTGCGGTTTCTCATTTTATTTATTTATCTAACTATCTTTTTTTATATATATATATTTATGCACGCGTGCACGCATACACATGGCTCAAAGCTCAGCTACAGCAGTGCGGGGGCTCAAAATCACGCACGTACCTGGAAAGCGGCTGTGTCCAGGAGGCACGGCTGGGCCGTTTTCGTTTCCAGCCCTTCTCTGCAAGCACGGTGGGCACGAACCCCCCGCCGCAGCCTCAACAGCAGCCGAGCAATCCGTGTGTCCCCAGGGCAGGCAGGACCCGCTCCCCCAGCCTGGCCCAGGGGCTGCCACCTTGCATCAGCTGCATCTGGGCACGGCGTGTTGTGACACGACTGTGCCTGACATGACGTGCCACCTTGGGAGATAATGAGTTGGAAATTTGTGCTAATAATTGTTTTGACTGTTCCCCAGGAATGAGTGAGGGTTTTTTGCAGCAGAACGTCTTGCACCCAAAGGGGTTTTATGAGGGGGTTGTTATCATTTTTTTAGATAGGAAAAATATCAGTCATGCCAACTGGAGGTTGGGAGTTGGTACCTGGCACCCCCGCAGCCCCTCGGGATGGCCCTGGATGCCCCGCAGTGCTTGGGCGGGAGCTTTCCCCCAGATCCCAGCTCCTCCCCTCCAAAACCTGCTGGCCCAGCCACCGTCACCTTTCCCATGACCAGGACCCTGATGCCATTGCCACTAAGCAAAGGACTTGTATCGCGGCCCGTAAGTATCCGTGGATGGGCACAGGGTTGCACCCCATCTCAAGGCACAGGGGTGCTGCAGGGAGCAAAGCCCTGGGCACCGGCTGCTTGCACGGGGCGGGGGGATGCGGGGGGCTATCAGCACTGAATCACAGCATTTCACTTTGCATCGCAAGGCGCTTGAATCCTTAACTGGCACCAAGCACGTTTGCTGTCTCTCTACCTGCTACAGGAACCCCAGAGATTTTTCTAACGAGCAAAGCAAGCTACCGCTGGTGGATTTTTCAAGTTCTCATAGCTTTACAAATTACATTTGCTCTAGGCAGCCATTCATAATAATCAACTTGAAACCACTGCTAGCACAAAAACTCTTTGCGTTGTCAGCAATACACCTCTTACGTACCGTACTGCCGTCTGTCACAGCTCACCGTAACTTGTAATTTGATTAAACGCCCTCCAAAATGGGGGGTTGGAAGCGCACTTGTCCGCAGCAAGTGGATTCGTGTTCCCCTCCGTTAGAAGGCTGTGTGATGTGACTTAGGGATGGAAAACACTCCTTACAGCGGACACTTGTCAAACACACTGGATCAGGGGAGTCTGTCTTTGCCCAGCACAAAAATGCCGTTTCTCTCCGTTTGGCTCAGACAGACAGACTCCCACTGGGCAAGCTGCTTCGCACCTTCCCCCCCAAAGCAGCACAGCTCCTTCCTGCCAAGGAACACGGCTATTTTGGCAGCCTTACCCCCATATAGATTTGGGGCTATTCAGAGGTGAGCAAGGCAGAGCGACCTCTCCATGGTGCAGGGTAGGACTCGGGACTGGGTTGGAAGGAAGATGTTCACAGCAGCTGGGGAAAAGGTAAAAATAGTTTTTCAGCATCAACAACTTGGGAAATACAGGGGCTAGCTATTGTGTTCCCAAATATGTTGAGCAAGAAGATGCCATTTTTGTAGTCCGAATATTTTAATGAGTTTTCTGCAGTTCCCCTGAGCTGAGCTGAGCTTTTGACCTGAGACCTGCTCAGGGCCTGAGAAGCCATCCCATCCTCCAGCAGCTCTGCTCCCAGGGGCTGTAGAGGAGTCTCCAGCCATCTGGACCACCTCACATGGTGGTCCCCATCCGCAAAACTCAACAGATCTGGTCACATCCCAGTTTGGCCAGGCTCTCCCAGCAAGGCAGGCAATCTTTCCCCAGGTCTAGAAAAGAGGTCCCTCCAGTAGCAGCCAAAACATCGATATTAAGACACTTATTCATTCATTCCCCACTACGTCTTTACACTTTTACTCCTTCCATAGGAGCTGGGCAGCTTCACCCATGCAGACAGCACCAGGCGTGCCTTTGCTGCCCATCGCCAGCAGCTGGTTTTGAAAAATGTGAAATTCCCCCATGCACCGAAGCCCCCTTGGCTTTCCCCGGCACAGCCCTGTGCCATGGGAAGGCTTCAAAAACCCTTTTTTCCTCAAAATTTACTGAGAGGGAAAGAGAGATAATAAGTAAACTGAATATAAGATTATGGGAAGGATTGTTTTAGAGACCACAAAAGAACTTTAATGAGGTCTGAGTCATATAAAAAAGGCTTGTGTTATGAGAGAGGCCCATCTGGAAGGGTGGCAGGAGCCTGCTGTTAACAAAATGCAAGTGCATCTTAAACCTGGCGCTTTCACATGGCTGGAGGGCGTGAAAAGCCGTGCTGAAATTTAAATAAAATATTTAAGGGGCACTAAAAGTGAGCTGACACTCATGAGGTTCGTGCTTTGGAGCGGGGATGTTCTCAGCGGGGCTGGGTGGGTGGTGGGTCCCATTTCGTACATCTTTTTCCTAAGCCTTTTCAGCAGCTCCGATATTATTTTGCAGTAATGTTTAGTCTCGCAGCAGAAAAGCGGATTGTAGTCGTGCGCAAGGTGTATGAAATACAGCATGTGACATCTCACAGATGTTCCTCTCCTTGAGAAATCGGGGTGTTTGATCCAGAGTGGAATAAAAATGTGAGACAACAGCCCGTGTAGGCAAAGGGAACTACCACACTCCAGCCGGCGTGATGGGGGTCTTGGGGTGTCCAGGGTTTTTCTCAGGTAGGGTCAACAGCACAGAACCAACACAGGATGTTGTCCCCTTTGTCACCAGCAGAGCCACCCATTGTTGGGTGGAATTCCTAAGTACCAGGAGCATCTCCTGCCTCAGGAAAGGGTAACTTTTTCTACAATACAGGAACTATAGAAATCATAGAATCTAGTCTAAATCTATCCTCTTTTGGTTTAAAAACATTACCCCTTGTCCTATTGCTACAGGCCCTGTTAAAAAGTCTGTCCCCATCTTTCTCCTCAGCCCCTCTCAGCCCTGGCAGCTGCAGGAAGGTCTCCCCGGAGCCTTCTCTGCTCCAGGCTGAGCCCCCCCAGCTCTCCCAGCCTGTCCTCCCAGCAGAGCTGTTCCAGCCCTCGGAGCGTTGCTGGGGCCTCCTCTGGCCCCGCTCCAGCAGGTCCGTGTCTCTCCTGTGCCGAGGGCTCCAGAGCTGGGGCAGAGGGGCAGGATCTCCTCTCTCACCCTGCTGGCCATGCTGCTTTTGCAAATCCAAGGGTAACGCAGGTTGAAAACCATTTGCAAAATTATTATAAATGAACAGGATATGCAACAACTTCCAGGAAAGCCCAGGCTGCCTCAGCTTCACTGAGGCAGCAGCTCCAGCACAGGGAATGAGGCTCAGCATGGCCACCATCAGCGAGGAAATTATTTCTGCATTTTAAGATGCTGCCAGAAAAGCCACTACTGAAATAAAATGGGAATTTTTCTGCAGGATGGTTTTGAATTTAAAATTTTGCCCATGGCGTAGAGGACATGGGTTTTCTGCTATCTTTAGCTTGATCAACTATTAACAGAGCATTAGCAGCCAATTAAATATGGCACCCAAGGGCCATTACTAAGGGTCCTGAGCCCTGGGCTCAGCAAGGGGCTCCAGACACTCAGTCTGACCCCATGTTTGCATGAAACTGGGTGGGCAAGTGTGGATGTTGAGGTAAATTCACGATGCCAGCATGGCTCGGGGTACAGGCAGCTGCCCACAATGTGATGGCAGACCTTACAGAGGCACCTCCAGCAGAAGGCCATCGAGGGTGCAAGGAGAGTCCCTAAATCACAGATATGAAGCATCACAAGAAGTGCTCCCATCTCCCCAGGATAGCTTGCTTGCCAAGCCTTGCAGCTCCAGAGGAAGCAAGGGCGATGCACTCCCTTTCTCAGTTCCCCTGCGCTGTCACGATGGGCTTTTACAGGCGTTAGGTTCATTAATGCTAAATAAAATGCTAAGGAAAGCAAGAAAATAACACAAAGAGGACAGGCAACATCTTTTCAGTGGAAGAACAGAGCAATGGTGGCATTGTAAGGAGCTCATTTACCCCTTCTGGGTGCTGCACATCTCTTACCGGGAGCTCGTAGACCCTCGCCACGTCCAGCTCGCCCAGCCTTCCCACCACCAACGCACATGGCTTGGGGTTCGGGAGGAGGGAAAAAAAAGGAAAAATTACAATTACTTGGAAAAAATTGCAGCAAAAGCAAGTCAGAAAGTTAAATGGTTTAGGAGGAGTCTGTGACCATACATGCCCTGGCAGAACCCCTCCCAAAAAAAACTCAGGGAAAAATCAGTGTGCAACAGTGAAATATGTTATTTCTGTAGCATTAAAGCCCATTTCAGTTTGACTTCTGAATTTACTTTTGTATACACTCTTATATTGTTACGTACTGCGCATATACCTTAATTAAATAAACTATAGCTCTTGCAGCAATATTTTATCAGGGAAACCCAAACAATTTTTTCTGACATCATTTAACTTCTTCTTTCTTTCACTTTTCCTTGTCAAAATATTCATCCAAACTGGCACATTCTCACCGAGTATTTAGATTTTTGCAGACATTTTTACAAGCTATTTGCATTTCTATGGAAAACTCTTCCATCTGTTTATTTCCCTTTTGCAACCGGCTGGGATGACTCGCAGCAGAGAGATCAGCAGAAGCCCAACGGCGCCGGAAAAGAGCCCGGCCGACAGCAACGTGGCTTTGCCTGGGCTCACTCCTTGTGCTTTCCCCTTGAATTATTTTCTTATCTGCTTGGAGATCCCGCCTATGAAAATAAATCATCCAAGACGGCCGTTCTTTGCAGGCTTCAGCAGCTAAAACTTGGCAAATTATTTGCAAAGCTCAAAACAAAACCCTCGCTGACAAAGGCGCTTTCAAAAGCCGAGCTACAGATGCAGCCCAATGTAAACAGCACATTTTTCAGGAATATTTTCACATATAATACAGGTTACCTTGACAAGCAGAGCCACCTTTTTTCCAATAAAATAAAATAAAATAAAATAAAATAAAATAAAATAAAATAAAATAAAATAAAATAAAATAAAATAAAATAAAATAATAAAACCAGGGCTTCAACACCCTGGTCCCTGCCTGCAACTTGTCCAGGCTCCTCGCCCATTGCTAGTTTCTTAGAGAAAAGAAACTTGGGGCTATTTCTGCCCGTTTCTGTACATTTCTGTAGTGCCAGGCAGAGAGAAATACAACTCCCGTAGTGGAGCTGGTGTTACTTTAATGCATAGATACTATAGTGATGCATGCTCCACTGTATGATTTGCAGAATAACAGCTGGGGAAGGGTATGTATCCCCAGACAAGGTTTATCTCCCCAGGATTGCCATGTTTATTACATCTTCCCAAGGTGTGAACTTTTACACCCCTTTGCACAGTAAAATGCATTTTTAGAGGCAGCGTGTGACAATCTCCTTCTCTGGGCAGCTCCCTGGCCAGGTGAAGTGTTGATAGGACGAGAGGAAATGGCCTCAAGTTGCTCCAGGGAAGGTTTAGATTGGATATTGGGAAAAATTTCTTTACTGAGAGAGTGGTCAGGCATTGGCACAGGCTGCCCAGGGAGGTGGTGGAGTCACCATCACTGGAGGTGTTCAAAAAGCGTGTGGACATGGCACTTCGGGACATGGTTTAGTGGGCACGGGGGTGTTGGGTTGATGGTTGGACTTGATGATCTTGGAGGTCTTTTCCAGCTTTAATGATTCTGTGATTCTGTGATTCCGTGATTCTGTGAAGTATTTGCTGGAATTGCTGTACACTGCCACTGTTCCACAGCCCAGCTCTCAGGTTTCACTTTGGAAAGATAGCTTACCCTCAGAAGCAGGAAAATCTACAACAATTAATGCTAATAATATATAAAAACCCCATTATTCAGTTTAAGAGGTAGATTACAACCAATGTACCAAATGATGTGAAATACGCTGGTGATTGCACCTGATGCAAATCTCCAGCACCCACCCACATCGCCCCAGTGCTTCGTGGAGGTTTTTGTCCCGGTTTCGGTGGCAGCAGCGTCAGGACGGGTGCCGCCGGCTGCAGGTTTTGTGCCCACAAGTGCCCAAAGACCCCCGGCTCAACCTGCCCCGCTGCCCTGGCTGTCCGCCCGCTCCCGGGGGGGAAATCGGATCACTTGAACCGAGCCAGAGAGAGGTGAGAACATAAGCGGTGGGAGGCTTGCTGCGTGCGCATGGAAGATGCTGAGAGCAGGGCCGGGCAAGGGGACCCCGCCGTCCCCATTGCCCCCAGCACCGGGCTGTGCCGGCAAAGCCCCCGGGGAGCGCTGACACGTGCCTGCGGGGCAATTGCGAGTTAATAATCTTTTCCTGGAAGCACTTTATCCTTACTGTGTATTTTTTTCCTCTGGCATTGTTCCTCCTTTCCCAAAGGAAATGTCCTAGCCCTTATTGCTCGCCTGTATCAAAGAGGTCAGCAGGAGCGACGCTGTCGCTCGGTCTCAGCCCTAATGAACTGCAGATGAAAGGAGCGACGCCACATCTCTGCGATTAAACACCTACATTTGCGTTGAAATTACGTGAGAGGCAGAGTCACACAGAAGTCCTGAACAGCCACTCGCAAGAGCTAACCCCCCCCCAAAAAGCCCACAAATAGGTTGTTAAGCGCTTCTTTCTCCTCTGGGCTCTGCAGAGCGGCTCGGACCAATGCAAGCGCCACGCTGGAGACCCACCGTAGCATGGCCCAGACCTGCTGTTGGCCTGGGAGATGGTCATTTACAAACCTATTTTCTTCAGCTGGGAGTTTTCAGGTACTCTGTTGCAGTAAGAAGCTAATGTTTATACATTAAGAGATTAAATAAATCCAGCAATGCCGTAGTTTGTTTACAGTTATCTTTTCACAGCAGGCATTTCTAGACCCACAGGTTCACCCCTTCCGTTTGCTCATCCGTCCAGCCCAGTAGCATCTGCTGAACAGGAGGTGCTGTTGGCCCGCCACGATTTATTTTTTGGATATTCACAGCTGATACAACCCCTGGTTTTCACCTTTGTCTCGCGGAGGGCCGGTGCACCCTGCCGAGTCTCCCCAGGGACATCCAAGTGTCCCACACGCAGCCATCAGCCATCCCCAGCTTGCAGCCAGTCCCCGTTCAGTTTTAAACACGGCGATTTTGACTTTAGTGGCCGCTTCCCAGCTGTGCCCGAGCACCAGTCACCCCCAGTCCAGGGGGTTGTACAAAAAAGGCGGAGGGGGGTGGCTCCTGCACCGGCCCCAGGGCTCGGGAGGCTCCTGGGAGGGCTGTGGGCAGCGCCAGGCGCACGCGTCCCCGCTGCCACCCCGGCTGTGCTCACACCTCTGCCCCCAGGCCGCGGAGAGGACAGCCCGGCGGCCTGCGTCCCCTCGGCCTGGGATGTCCTCTCGGCCTGGGATGTCCCCTCGGCCTGGGGCGTCCCCTCAGTCTGCATCCCCTCGGCCTGCGTCCCCTCGGCCTGGTGTGTTGCCTCGGCCTGGGGTGTCCCCTCGGCCTGGGATGTCCCCTCGGCCTGGGATGCCCCGCACCCGGGAATCCTCTCCCGGGAGCAGTGGGGAATGGCTCAGCCGCGAAGAGCCCGTGGCACCGCCGCACTCGCAGCAGCCTTTAACACAGGGGCTCGACGCAAATAGGTGCTGAAAGGGCATCTAACGACATTCCTCTACACGAGGAAAATCGCCTTTGCAATGTATGTAAGGGCTTTGCATGGGGCTGGACCGCGAGATTTGGCTGCGGTCCGTGCCCACGCACCAAACCTGCCAGGCTGGGGCTGGCTCCGCGTGCGATGCAGGATGTGCTCCCACCTCAGTCTGGAGCCGCAGGTGGTATTTGGCGGAAAGACTTGGGCGTACGAGCATGGATCAGAGCTACCGCAACGCCTCCATTTTCACGGATACGGCCCCCGCGCGGCGGCAGTGCGCCGAAAGCCGTTTCCCCCTGCTCCCGGTTCGGCTCCCTTGCACAGACACGTATTCTCCTACGTGCTGAAATAACCTGAAAGAGCCTCAAGTACTTTTTCATTTCCACTTGTAACCGTTTGCACGATGACAGTCGTCAGATAATAAAGACAATAGCCCGAACTCTGCTCTCAGAAAAGGCATGGCAGCTCCCGCTGAGAGTCATTCAGACCGCAGGTTTGTCTTCACGCGAGCCTGGGCGACCAAGAGTCATTTGGAAAAGATAATCAAAAATCATCGTATAAAGTCATGGATGTAATTTGTAGGCAAGAATCCGTTTTGGCTTACCCGTAATTTCACATGATCAGGCAAAAGTAGACATACACCCTATTTACGGCTTCTAGGAAATTTCTACTTGCCCAATTCATGTTAAACATATGGACCTCATTTTCTCTCACACCTGGCCATATATATTTGTTATGAAAGGTTCATGACTCTCTGGGTTATGTGACCTATTCCCAAGATGATTAGACTTAAATGTGTTTCCTGCTCTCCCAAATTCCATATAAACCAAATAAACCAATCCATAGATCCCCAGTGTAATATCCTGAGCCTACAAATACGCGCACGCAATAAGTCAGGGAGGAGGGAAAATCATATCGCTGCTTTCCATTAACTAGCAGCTGCGAGGGGAAGGTAATGAGAAAAAGAAAACCCTGGTAATTCAGGGAACAATACAGACAGATATTTGAATTTTGTCTCACTTAGCTGCACTTGACGAAAGCACTAAAACATATTTACACATTCTCACAGGTTTCGCCTGGTTTATCCTAATGCTTGGAGCCAGTTCTGCCATGCCAGTCAGACAGACAGACATATCTACTGGGACGGACACCTTCGGATCAACACCGGGGTCACTCCCCATCCTCTCCTGGGCTCTGACAACAAAAGGTCACGCTCAGACCCTAAAACTGGCTTTCAAGCCCCAGGGGGGACCCTTCTCTGAACTCAGAGCTGATGCGATTGTGCCATGCAGGGAAGGGAGATGCTTGTAGAGCCTCAGCAAATGGTGACGATGCTCCTGAGCACACCGAAGTGCATCGGGGTGTCTGGGCATAATTTCATCATACAGGTAATAACGTATGCAATGATGATGATGATCATGATGATGATGATGATGATAATAAAAAGATCTACTTCTATGCATACAGCTATAGTGGCACATAGCCCAAAGGCACAAAGGGCTCGAGCAGGGCTGGTGACCCCAATCACTGACACTCCTGGGCCATACGGTGACAACAGTGATGCTGGAAGCAACAGAGTTGCAACCAACTCCTTCCCTCCATAGAGCTCTTTGGCTCAAGACATGACCCAATAGTGATATTTTTTTTTGTCCTCAATACTATATTTATGCGATTGCTGACCTTTTTAAAATTGAGGACACTGAGATCTATCTGTTCTTATGTACCCCGTATGGAGAAAAAAATGACGCATTGCTGGCCTGAAGGAGAGCTGGGAGGTGGCACGGGGATGCAGTGGCCTGTGCAGGTCACACTCACGAGCGTCTGCAGAGGGGACTTTGTGGTGGCCACCTCTGCCCTGGGGTGAGCCCATGACTGTTGGCCTCGGCATAGCACTGAGCAGAAACCCGGCCGTGGCTGACAAAACCTTTTTGCTCAGCCAGATCTCGCTATGCGTGTTTGAAACGGCTTATTCATCTGCATGTGCAACGTTTGAGCGTGACTTTGGGGATTCGGAAATCAAATAAAAACTCTTGGCAAGGTTGCTTCAGCAGGGAATGTCGCCCTGCATGCAGCCGCGTCCTAAGGGAGATGCTGGAGCGGACCCCTGCGGCAGAAACCCCCAGTCAAGGTTATTGTCGCAGCGGCACCGCAGGCTCAGAGGGCACCGGGAAAGGACGGAGCGCTGCTTGATGCTGCGGACGACCGCACCCCCCGTGCTCTGCGCATCCTGCGGTTTCAGAGACGAGACAGTCCGTGCGGCAGCGTACAGCCACACGCTGCGTCCCGGGGACCCTGACCTTTCCAGGGGCTGGCAAGCAAAGTCAGCTCCTCTTGCAAGCAGCGGCCGGCATTTACGGCTGTGGTCTATACACCCCGTAAACACAGTACGCTGCTTTTCCTGCCGGCCCCTCTCCCCAGCCCACTGCATGCCGACCTCCTCGCAGCACGCTGCCCCGAGCCTGCCGGTCCCAAGTCACACGGGGACAAAAATCGAGCCCAGCAAAGAAAACATGGCCTTAGGGAGGGAGGAAAGAAGAGGGATCAGCCCAGCACTGTAAAAACCACCCCTCCTTTCCCTTGAGAGATTTTTCCCTTCGAGGAACTGAAACGAGAGCCGGAGGTTTTGCAACGACTCGGTGCTGATGTAGCGGCAAAAAATACAAAGTGAATCGCTTCCAAAAGACTTTAGTTGGATGTCATTATTTCCTGTCAGTAGACAGAAGGAGAGTGGAAAAACTCCTGTTTCGGGAGCCAAGCGCTGCAGAGGAGAGCGATTAGCAGATGGCATGGAAATTAGCTCATTATTATTAATTTGCCAGGCCTTTACCAGTTCATGAATTGCCCTTTGAAAGTTGAAAGCAGCGTGTGCATATGTACAAAAGAGGGCTTCTTTTGGCAAATCATCTAATTAATAGCTGTGCCACCCACCCCATGAATGGAAGCCATCCCCACCTGCCTCCGCACGGCCCCGCACCCAGATTTGGGGGCGAGCCGGCACCGGCCCCAGCTGGGATAATGCAGCCACTATTGCAGGGTGCTGCTCAATAGGAAACCTCCACCACTGGCCCTTATTAATGTGCTAATGTTTTCTTTGAAGAAGTTAATGCTGCAAAAGGTCTTTTTTTTTTTTTCCAGGGGGATTCTGTGAAGGGGGTTTAATAGTATTGCACATATATATCTATTGGAAAATTAAGATCAACCATACTTCAGTACACCAAAACCTCTTCTCCATCCTCTTTAAAATTGGATTTTAAATAAGTTTTGTTTAGGCCGTGATTCCCAACAGGATGTCCACATCCTTTTATTTCTTTCCAGAATTTCACTGCCCTGTGGATTCGAGAGGAGAACTTGGGCTGGTGAAGCAAAGTCTGAACATCTAAATTTATAGTGGATACATTACCTTGAGTTGCAGCTGCAATTTGACTTTTCTCCCAGCTCCTCTGCATAAAAGCTGCTGCAAATCACAGGCATCAAAATAATAATTCCAAAATAATTGATTATACAAACCATAGATTTGTAGGTCTTAAAGCGACGTGGTTTCTGCATGGATAGAGTACCCCAGGTCATGTAAAAACCACCTCCCTGCAGCTCCGCAAGCGGAGGCAGCCAGGTCACAGCGCTGGGTGCGTTTTTTCCACCCTTACCAGGAGCTGAAGCAGTAGGACAACACCACTTGAAAATGAACACCCCTCGGCCGTGCACACCACGTACGCGGGCCCGACTGCTGCCGATTAAAGCCGTCCGTGGAGGACATCCCACGTGCGGCCGCTTTCCAGCGGGAGGAAAGCCACAGCCGCCATCAGCGAGAGCGGCAGCGCCGCAAGCCGCTGCAAGGGCTGCAAGTGACACAGTCGCTTTCCTTGTCACGTTACACCCGCGGCCACATAGCTAGAGACAGGGGTAATTGCCCGAGCGTGTCGCCGCGTGTCAAAACTCCTAATTGATTTCCTCCTCGTTAACGCTGCAATGCTGCTCCGGGGCTGTATTTCAGCACACGCGCACGCGCTGCGCTCCAGCTCTGCCCAGGGTAAAGCGCTGGAAAGTCTGTGCATGTAAACCCAGCGAAACGAGCCACGGAAAGCTAATTAGAAAGCTCACGTAAATACGCTGTCAAAACATAATGCGCGTCGGGGTTCAACTCGTCGGTTACCCTGGGTGTTGCGGCAGGTTGAGTTCACGCTGCGCTGCGCGGTGACGTTGCCTTTGTTTGAGGGTTAGACGCCACTCCACGGAGCTACGACCATGTGCCCGTTTTTGCTGCTGGAGCATCTTGGATGCAGACCAGCATCACTCCTCCGCAGCGCACCAGGGAGCAGGGAAATTTTTGGTCCAGGTCGCAGCACAGGGCGCACCCGCTTCAGCGCCTGGCGGAGGAGGATGCACAGGGAAAGTCTCTGGCTTTAAGGATTTATGCGTACGGACGAAGGAACTGGCACCCTCTGTTAGAGTGGCCCTTTGGAACCCTCCGATTATCCAACGCGGAATTTGATTGTTTTGATTTGGATACGTGCGTGAAGTCCTTAGAAAAAGCTGCCTTGAAGCATTGCTGCAGCGTGAGGGGGACGAGGGGCTGAACGGTTACGTGTCATTCTCCAGACGGAAATCCTCAGAGAAGCTACAATGCGCTTTGTAATTAGAGTTAATTAACACTTTAGCAAATTGGTCTTTATTTAAGACCAGCTGCAAGGAAAAAAAGTCTATAAGCCCATAAAATATTAATTAGGACAAGTGTCTCGCCTGCTACCACCGGTTTCTGCGTGGACGGGCGTTTGGCGAAGGCTGCTTTGTGTCCCTGGATAAAGAGCTAAAGAGCAAGACCTTGAAATAAATAAATGCAAGATTTCAACCCTTCCTCAGAGAGCCCTCGCGCGCACATGTTGCAGGTACAGGGAAAAAGCCTTTGCGCCCTGCAAACGTAACCCAGGGCTTTGGAAAAGCGGTATAATAAACTTATAAGTACTAGAGATACTGTTTCGGTCGGAATAAAAAACAAGGTTTAACGCAAGTACGTTAACCCGCTCTGTGAGAGAGCGCAATGGTGAAATGACGACCACCAGAGTCAGCTCTGGTCTCATTCCTGGAGAGTTTTTTCCTTTTAGCTTTCCCATCAGGTGTGGCTTACATGGGACGCTGGATATTGTAGAGGAAGGGTAAATTATAGACCATGAGGCAGCCTTTTTGTTAAGATGCCCTGTCTATGCACCGTGGGAGAGCTGGAGGATACCTAGATTGGATATTCCTATTCTCCATCTATAAATTCAGGTTATTCACAGAATTGTAGAATAATGCGAGGCAGCACTGATGGGAGATTTCTGCAGCAGACCCTCCCCTTTCCCTACAGCAACCCCCTTGCCCTGGGAGTTTCCTTACTTGCTTCTCTCTGTTGTGCTGTCTGTATAAACTTATCCAAGAACTTCATGACAAATATTATTTGAAACAAGGATTTTTGCCCAAACTCTCCACTTTCATGCTTGTGGGATTTTCTGCTGAGGCCGCAGCGGGGCCGGTTCCTGTGTGGCTCCGCTCTGCTCTGACTGAATGAGGTCATGGGCTTCTCCGGGCTATAATGATCTTAAAATTATGTGACAGAAACAAATAGGAAATATTTAAAGTTAAGGCTCTGCAAGTACTTTTATTCAACACAGAGATAGGATCGCTTGGAGTTTATATCTCCTTGCTAAAAATCCCTTTAAGAAGCTTGGCTAGGGATAAGAAAACCTGCAAAAACTCTTTTTTTCTCCTTTTCATGTGGAGTCTGTATCCAGTGCACACTCGCTGCTGCTGCTGTCAGAAAATGTCATTTAGAAGAAGGTACAAAACCAGCCTGGAGTTTGCAGAAGAAAAGAAATTGCAGAAGCAAATTGCTATGGGGAAGGCAAAATGAAATGTGAAAAAATCCACAATTTCAATGGAAATTTTCAAACCTGTTTTACAGTGAATTCCCTTGAAAATATGTCAACTCCGTAACTGCATGAAGGCCATTATTAACCATTCCCGTTGGATTCAGTGAACAGTTTCAGCAAGGAAACAATTTCTTTGTAAAAGGAAAGGTAATTAATTCCAGGATGGTTTGAGGATGGAGGTTGCTTGTGTTGTAGTAATATTTGGTTTTTAGCATAAATTCAGGAAAAGTTTTAGAGGATTAAAAAGCTAAGCTGAAACAAACCATTCCAGAGCAACACCAATACGAGTTTTTTCTTTTCTTTTTTTTCTTGCCTGACAGTTTCACGAACACTGAGCCATTTTCCTTCATTCCGCCCCAAACAAGTGACTATGAAGTATGGAAATGCAAAATAAGAACTATGAAATATGAGATAAACATGAAACATGAGAAGTGGAATGTGAGATGCTCAGTTGTTTGCAGTGATGTCAACCCACGGGTCTGCCATCTCCTGGGGTTCTGCTTTCTAGCACGAGCTGCTCAGCTAAGACCTCTGTGTCCCTGCGCTCCTAATTTACTGTCCCATTACAAATTTGCTTTCTGCAGAATATTTTGTTTCAGGATCCCACGGTGTTGTTCAGCAGAAGGCAGGACTGGAGACAGTCTGGGGCAAGTGGGGATGCCCTGGACGCCTGTGTAAAGTTGGATGCACCTATGGGTCAATGGGATATGAAGAGAAGAGGCTGCTGAACATTGCAGTCACCCTCCTTAAGGATGATACTTCATCACCTTGAGAAAGCAAATTAAGCACAAGGAGCTTAGGGCATGTACTGATATATTTGGGAACGTGCTTGAAAGTGGTAAATGGCAGAATGTGGTGGAGGAAACCTCTCGTGGTCAGCGGTGGCCACACCAGAGGAGCCACCAGCTGCAATGTACTTCAAGCCCCTTCAGGAGCCCAGACCCACTAAGGAGCTGTCTGGTCCCAGGAGGAAGAGATCTGGGTCCTCCCAGGACGCGGCTCCGTCATCACTGGCAGCGTGAACCTCCCCGGTGACCGCCGCAAGCACCGTGTTCACCTCAGCAGATGACGCGATCCGAAGCGACGGCTGTAGCAACATGCGCTCGACCGGCAAGGTTCGTGCCAGGTGAGACAGAAGAGGAGACGCCGGCGCGTACCCCAGGAAGGTGTTGGATGCAGCGGGGACGGCACTTGCATTTCTACAAGGCGCAGCAGAATGTCAGAACGGCTCCTGCACGAATTAATGTGATGGGAAAAGCGCATTACAGGTCCATTACCGTTACTCACAGAAGAGAAAATATTGGGTGCACTGAACGACAGCACAGGAAAGTCCAAAATCTCCATTTTCAGAGGGTGAAATTCAAGTCTGAGCTATGGCAGTACCCCATCGAAATAGAAACTGCGTGTATCCCATTCCCATTTGTACGGCCGGGGGGCTGGCTTTACAATCTCAAGGAAAAAAAGACTTCCAAAGATTTAAAGAGACTCTGGATCAGGCTCTGAATGCCTTTTCATTTTACTTTATTCATATATCAAATAGAGCTCTCTGGTCTGAATAATTGCATTTTACCTGCTGAAAACATGGTCTGAAAACATAGCAATACTTTATTTCTTCTGATGACACATAAAGCATAAACATTAGGTTTTCTAAAAATAAAAAAAGTAAGCCTCGTTTTTCTCTTTAAATATAATTTACAATAGGAAACATTAACTCATAAATCACAGGCACAAATTCAGATAGAATTGAAACACTACACTCAGCAGCAGGCAAATTACACCCAGACCACTCCATCACCAAGTGCTCCTTCCAAGGGCATTATTGGAAATGTGTTCCTTGTAAGGTGAGTTAATAAAAACACAAAGAAAAGCAAAGAAAGAGCCCCAGAGCCATGTGGAAGGAGACCCCCAGCACCCCAGCAAAGCCAAGCGAAGTCCCTGCGATGAAGGAAGGCTGGATTCAGCTTGCCCCTCCTTGCCTGGCCTCTTCGCCATGGGGTGGTGGTCCAAGCGCGTGAGCTCGGGTTTGTGAACACTGATTTAATACATTCCTATTAATTCATTTACACCTCTGAAGTCGCTAGCTCTTCAAAGGTCGTAATCGCGTGGTTGGGCGTCTGTCCCGCTCTTCACCTGCACCTCATGCGATAGGACCTCCGAGGTGGTCCTACAATCCTCCGAGGAATCCATCCCAGCTGCACCCATCTGCCATGCGCTGAGTTGCTTGTATAAGGGCCTTCAACACGTGGAGAAGAAGGAGGAAAGCACCAATATTTAGCACCTCTAAAGTAGCTCTTGGCACTTACTAGACACACAGACCTCGTCCCATGCAGCACAGAGCTGCATGGACGTGGCGGCAGCTCTGCAGCAGCAGCCTCCGGCTCTCCACTTCAGGAAAGGAGCCTCAGAAATAAGGATTTAGCAGCTTAACTAAGTACCTGCTTCCTCTCAGATGTAACGTTTCCCTTTAGGTCCCCATCTCCCAGCAAGTATTTAATAGCTGGTCTTTATCCCGTGGAGCATCTCTGGCTTATGCTCCAACCCTTCAGCTCCTTTCTGCTCAGAAAATACAGTTTTCAGATACAGAATAATTACTTGCATGAGGGTTTTTTTCCCTTTAAACCTTGCAATGTGACTAATCCAGTGAAGAGGGATGTATCTCAGAGGATGTGTCAGCTGTGGAAACAAAAACCAGATGTGGCTGAAAGAGGGTGAAAGGGAACCTCGAAATACTTTCTGCTTGTTCGACACCCAGTTGCACCCTGCCACCCAACCCCGCCACCCAAAGCTGTGGGCGAGCAAAAGTCGGCAGGTTTGGGGAATGTCTTTACAGCCCCAAGGCTGGTAAATACCTCACAGCTGGAGGAGCGAGGTACCCGAGGTTTTGCCGAACAAGGCGTATACAGTGCATTGCCTATTTCCCATTTCCTTTTCTTTGCGTTTTCTGCAGTATTTAAGGCCTCCGGGGCAGGGGTTCCCCTTCCCAGTATAGGCAGCGGTTCTGTACTGGGGAAGGAAGGTATTTCTGGATATTTGTAGTTTCTGTAGGTTTGTGCTGCTAGGATGGTATGTCGTGCGGGGAGCTGGGCAGCCCTCGCCCCGCCTGGCGCGGGGAAAAGGCTGCTGCAACACAGAGCCCCGGCACAGCCTCGCGGCTCACGAACGACATAAAAAAGCCTCATTAAAGCCATGAGAAACTCCGAGCACGGAAAGGAGGATCGTGCCCATTGCGCTAACGACGTTCTCCTTCTGGCTGGCAGCAGATATGTGCTGCGTTTACTTTGGGGCTGTAAAACACCGCGTGCCGCGGCCATGGGGAGGAGGGATTCACAGCACGAGTGCCCTTCCCCTCGCACTTACGGCAAATAACAACCATATGGATTTAATTTTTTTAATGCCCTGCTCTGTTACACCCACACACAGGCATAAATAACGCAGCTGTGCAATGCGTGCAGCACGCGCTCCCAGATACTATAGATTGCTTATGGGCCAAATATAGATGGTTTATACACCAGCCATGGTTAGTTTTGAACCCTGCCTAGATGAATAAATGAGGGTGTTCCCAAGGACTAAGCACCCAGCACTCAAGTGGACTCGGAATCATCAGCCCATTGCTGCCATTTTTGCCAACTATAGAAAGTCTGATGTGTGTGACACAACGTGTATGGAGGTGAGGGTTTTCTTCCCCAAAAATAAAGGTGAAATGAGGTTGTTAGGTGAAGAGACTGTACGTGTGTGCCGGTGCTGAATTGGGATCATGGGGGGGCAAAGCCAGGTAAAGCCTGTCGGAAAAGAAATACTGCAAAACAACAGAAAGTTGCTTTGGTTTCACACCAAGAAACCCCTTGCAAACACACTGAGAAGTGAATAGCGGGGATAAAATAATGCCGGGTGCGTGGCTCATGAGATCTCCACCAAATCTGGTGGCAGTTTGTACAAGGGCTTGACAATATCATAACCAGGGAGGGTTTAAATGGGAATTCCATCCAAGGCAGGGCTAGGCAGGAGCAAGCAGCCACGGCTGGTATGGCAGCGGGTGTGCTCGGCATGAGGAACTTGGTCCATTTGCCCATGCCAAGGGGAAACCTAATTCACTGAATTTGAGAAAGCAGCAGATAAGTGAAGGGGAGAAGAAAGGAGATGGTGGGGGCAACGGGTGAATGAGCGAGTGGCCTCTGCTCAGGGGATGCTCCAAGCTGGTGACCAAAGCCATTGGAGAGATGTCCATTGGCACTGCAAGACCTTGGATCTGCTTTAGCTTAATGTGACTGGTCTAGTTTCAGTCACTCCACATGCAGATGTCCAAAGCTATCCATAACTTCAGCTTGGCCACATGCGGAGCCATCTCCATCCCCTGGAGGTTCCTGAGACATCAGTCCCCACATCGGGAGCCGCCAAGCAGCCAGTGAGCAGTCCCTGGGCACATTTATTAGACCCGAGACAAAACCTGCTCATCCCATGTCTACTGCAATGATTGATGATAGTGGGGGCAAAATTGTCACCCAACAATAAAAAAAACTCCTGAGGCAGACAGAGCCTAGCAAGGCTGTGCACATCTTGAGGATCGGCCAAATTCACATTATAACATTAAACATTGTTAGATCAGACTAAACAAAAAAGGTCTTAAGAGAGTTTCTCCTCCAGGACTTCCAGCACAGCTTGTTTCCTGCTGATGGTGTTTTAGGCCCCAATCCTTTACAATTCTGCATGGAGACTTTGAATACCCGTTGCAAGGATATGCCACAGCAATGAAAGAATCCAGCATTATTTTTAATGCCGAGACCAAAGCCTTTCACAAAGCTTTGCTTCAGTGCTCAGCACGAACTTTTGCAGAAACCCGGGGGGATTGCACGACGGTGCGTCGTCACCACCCCTGCAGCAGCGGCCGTCATTTCTGCTTGCAGCTAACAGCTTCAAATCCTCCCTCTCAAACCTCGATGACTTTGTCTCTCCCTCACTTAGCAGAATTGTCGGTAACGGGCACTGAAATTACTCGTTGTGCAGCTGCTAAAACTGGCTGGCGGGCTCGATGATGAGTGGAGGGGCTGAACCGTTTGCTGTTGCACTGGAGAGAAGAGGCGGCACTACAGGAACAAGCCCTGTTCGCCCTGGTTTGTCCCCCCAAAGACACACACCCATCTGTACTTGGCACGGTGCCTGGGGTTGCCATCTTTGCCGTCACCACCATCTGTCCGGGCCTGATTAATCCCATTTTCCAAGTGCTGCTGGGCTGAGGCTCACGCAGGACAGACCCTGCAACAAGGGATGAGGATGGGGAGCCCAGGGTGGTTCTTTCCCCCCCATCCCATCCCATCCTGCTCGCTCACCTCCCCGCCACGTGGTGCTCCAAAAGCAGCAGCAGCAGGTGTGAAAAATAACATTACCGAAAGCCATGACGGTATCTAATCCCTGCTCGCCTCCTCTCCATCAGCTCATTCCCTAATTTAACACATCTCCAGCGCTTGTTTATATCTTAGTGTATTTTTAAAATACCAAGAATATCTCCAGAGGGAGGAGGAGGAAGATGAGCCGGCGTTTCCTGCAACATGGGGAACTTTGCTGACCATCAAACCACTGGTTTGCAGGAGCCTTCTCTGCCCCACGAACATCGCTCCTTTCTCCCTGCCGCCTTCTGTGGCCCCCAAAACGGAAACACGGACGCTGCTACGGGACGGCAGCGGTATTGCGTTCCGAACACTGCTCTCGAAGTGTGAGATAAGCCACCCACCCTCTCCCGAAGAGCGCACGAGACGTTTGCACACCCCAAAAGCGCTTTGCGGCCGCAGCCCAGAGCTCGCACTGCTGCCAGCTGGCAGAAACCCAAACCAGAAAGGGCCGGTGCTGTTTGCCAGGCTGGTGAGCACGGGCACGTCCTTCCCCCTGCCCGGGCCCTTGTCCGCACCGTTTGTCACTCGGATGAAATAAATGCAGTAATGACACATGCTCGTGCTTTTCCAGCAGCTAAGTTTCAGCCAGGCTGTGCTCCTCCCTGCATCCGCCAGGCACACGCGTGTGCCGTGCGGGTGCCGGCCCGTCTTCGGCGGGATGCAGCCCGGGCCACGGCGGAGGACAGGCTGCTGGAGGAGGTGGTCTGGAGCCTGTGTGAGCCTTGCACAAACTTTTTAATCCTCGTCTCTTTATAGTGAACAACAGACCTCTCCCGGCAGTAATTGCATACGTTTCCGGTATATATCTCTATTGGATTGCCTTTGGCATCTAGTCCCATAAAAATTGCCTATTCAGTGAATGGATGTCATATGTCTTGAGGTGCTGGAGGGGTTAATGTAATGTGTAACCAATGTAAGATATATTTAATGATCTCTGAAATTGCTTCTGTGAAGCATCCACATAACTGCCACAACTCGATTTACTGCAGATCCTGCAAATAACAAATGTAATTACTTTGGAATCAACATAATATTAGGTCAGATGGGCTTATATTCCCCTAGTTTGCCGGAAACTTAATATAAATCTGAACCAACTGTCTATCTCCAGTCGTATTCCCTGGCTGTGTTCTCAGAAACAACATCCAACATGACTTCTCTGGAAAAATGTTTAAAAGCCAGAACGCTGTAATATTCATTTTTGCCTTATTACGGGCCTGTCGCTAAGCCAGGAGACTGCACATTTGCATCATCAGGTTAAAGCCTTTAACTGCCGATGCTGGTTTTGCCGCGTTAGCCATGTTTAGCAGTGCAGCCAAAGGCTGTTTGATCGTTCTCAGTCCTTGACATCCCTCGCTGTGCCTCGTGAAGGACAACCAGATGAAGAAGATAAAAAATACGGTATGATGGGAACGCTGACGCCCGCAGCATCGGCTCCAGTGCTCCGTGCAAAGGCGCTTTCACATTGGTTTGACTCCTGTCTGAGTCATGCAAGGTTTGGGTCGTCAGCCGTCATCATGGCCACAGCATTGGCTGGGGAAGCTTGGACTTTGGGGGCGCCTCTCCTTCCCCTTGCCCTTGCCAGTCCAAGGTTTGAATCCTTTCCCAGCTCAGAGGCTGACGCTGCCGGTCTGTTTAACCGCGGGTGGTCACCTCCAGCGTGCCAGCGGTGATGGCAGCAGATGGACCCCGGAGGGAGGAGATCCTCTGAACACTGGAAAGCTGGATCTGTCTGGTGGCTAGAGGGATAACTGTTGGATAACGTACGTATCTTAAATCTCCTTGATGAGCTTCACCTTGCCATAAGGCAGAGCATTTTTACTAGCCGGGTGTTCCTGTGCGCTTGGCTGGCTCGCAGGTCACACATGGCCCTCCTTTTGAAGGTCACACAGGAAAAACTCACTTTAAACACCTAGGGAGAGAAAAGAGCTCCATTCCTGTATGCTGGGTGGCTTCATACACCCGGGTTGCCACTGAGACAGGTGACTTTATGACAAGCACCACATGCTTGTCATCGGTAGGCGATGCCTGTGTCCCGGTGCTACCGGTGCTACCGGTGCTGGACACAGCCCCTCCCAGCATGCTTCCCCGTGCCGGCCGAAGCCTCAGCATGGATTTGCCTGAGCCTGGGGAGATGCCTTTGCCCGACACGTGACATCCCTACTGCCAGCATCATCCCCATCCTCCGCTGTTAACGGCGATTCCCTAAAGACACTCCTCTCCCAGGAAAACGTGGGCTACCAATGCCTTCTAATTTTTGGCTAGGAACAAAGGTTTTATGCCTAAATGATAAACCTCCCAAAATAAAGGCACAGGGCCCACGGCCGCACGCGCAGCGGCACGGTGACAAGCGAGATAAAGCAGACAAAGGCGCCGGGAAGCTCTCGTGTTGCAGTGCTAATAAATAAGGCTCTCCACCGTATCTCAAGTGGAGGAACATGCTGGTCGGTTCAATAAAACAGGCTATAACAAGAGATTTATATAGAATGTATTGGATTTATTCATTGAGGACTGTGTATCTCTCTGCGCGGTGACATTTTTTCTGCAGCGGGTCCTTCCCCGCCGGCAGCTGCTTATCGCCTGGTGCGTTTGTGTCGCAGGTGGGGGCTCGGGCGTTCAGGTCATGCTCACAGCTGTATTGATTGCAGGCACATCACAGGCATACAGATGTGTGTGGCTTTTCTGCCTCCAGCAATGTAGCTCCAAAATCCCCAAGCCAGAGAGCCTTCAAATACGTTGAAAAATAAATGGCAAAATAGCAATTCTTGGCAGTAAACACTCAGCTGAATGCAGCAGGCAGCCTCTCCCGCCCTGGCCACCTCTTCCAGGGGCCCCTTTCGCTCAGGAGCTACGCCAAAATATTTCTATAGTAGGCAAAAATGTGAGTTTAAATGGCTCAGAACACAATTTAGACTAAAGGTGGCTTAAAACATAATTTTAGGACGTTTGCTGCAGCCCTGTAACCTGAACACGGGTTATTTGTAGCTCACGCGGTTGCACAGAGTCCATGTGCAGACGTGAACAGCCCTCATACAAAGGCTGACACACAGCTATAGGTATGGCTATGTATGTATATAATGTGTGTATGTACGTACACCAGCGGTTCTCTGGGTCAGGGCAGATGCCACCGGCTCCTGTCCCACAGCCCCAGCGAGGCCACGGGGGCCAATGGGGTCAGTCCCATCCCCTCTT
Organism: Phaethon aethereus; assembly: GCF_964289735.1. NCBI lineage: Eukaryota > Metazoa > Chordata > Aves > Phaethontiformes > Phaethontidae > Phaethon > Phaethon aethereus. Next base: position 2,672,212 of record NC_138580.1, on the reverse strand, counting down.
TTTGCCTGCCAGCCCCATGCAGCACGCCCTAATCACAAGGCAAATAAGTCTAAATTGAGTGAGTTCTCATTATAGACCTGGAAAGTTATTTGGTTTCTTTTCTTCTATAACTGACAAGCAAATGCTTTGCAAGTACTGAGGTCGTTACAGCTCCAAATTTCTTTCTATATTATTATTATTATTATTATTATTATTATTATTGAATAATTTGACCAGAATACCAAGCCAGCAAGTCAGTACCCAGTGAATGCCTCACTGCCTGTAGCAAAGGCGCAGGCTTAGGTATAATCCACTTTAACCAAAGGCGCTTTTCACAGCAATCTAGTAACCATATGTCAAAGAAGTAGTTATCAGTGAAATTTGACTGTGCTTGGTTTCTTCTCCTCTTTATCATCAGATTACATTTAGTGAAACCCTAAAAGATTTGAGACGACCGAAATCTCATAAAGAAAAAGGAGATTGGGTCAGGAGGGCAAAGGGACAGTGTTTGTATGTCATGAAAGGGCTCGGAAAAGGAGACGTAGCGCCGGATCGCTCTGCATAAATAGAAGAATGCAGCAGCATCGTAATGTAAAATGCATTAAGCTGTCAAAATGAAGATCCTGTCCTCAATCACGCCAAGTCCCCCAGGCCTCTGTGTTAAATATTGCATCAAGACATTTCCTGTCTGGTATTAAAAAAAAAAGGAAGAAAAAAAAAGCAAAAAGGTGCCTTCACCCTCGGAGCATGGGGCTGTCCCCAGCGCAAGCATCACCTCCCCGGGGTGACCCGGGGACTCGCTTTTTGAAAGATTTCTCTCATTTTTCTCCCATAAATGCAGTCGGTCGATTAGAAACCTTCCTGGGAAAACCTGCTGTTCTGCTCCGGGTGGGTTTCGGCTTTGTCGAGCCCTCCCCCCTGCCTGCAGGCAGCCTCTGCTTTGCACCTAACTAGCCACCGAACCCCTTCACCTTAAATAAGCCCATTACTGAAAGGCCTCCTCCTCCCTTCCTTCGAGCTTGCCTACCTGGGGGTGCTCGGAGAACTTAATCTGAATTAACTTTGAAAGTGGATTAGTTAAACCTCATTAAATCCCTGTGTAGACAGCCTTTTTCAGAATTAAGGTGGCCTTAATTTAATTTACTTGGGAGCTTGATTTACTCCAACCAGCTCCTCGTGCACCTCGCAGGGACCGCCCCAGCAGCGTCGGTGAGAAAGGCAGCACCGCGCCATGAGCTCCCCATCGCCAGGATGCTCGGGGACGGCCACCCCAGCCCCAGCCCCAGCCCCGCCACCCTGCTCCTCCCCACGGTACCGCGGCCATCCCAGCTCAAAACGGGGGCAAGGCACAACAGAAAGCGTTTGAGCACTCAGTGCTTATTAGGCTTGAAAGTTTTCTGCAAAGGGCTTTGCCGTCCTTCAGCCCGCAGCCCCACCTGAGCCCAGGGAATGAGAGGAAGAACCACAAACCCCATTTTCTACCAGGCTGCTAGCAAGCAGCATGAATAACTTAACCACCCCTTTTTAAAAAATTTATAGCATCCTTCATGAAAAATACCAATACATTGTGATGAAGAAGCAGTTTCGAATTATGGATTGCAGTCTTTCCTCTTCTGCTTTGATGGTTGCCAGTGAACTCATGTTAGATCATCTCCAGCCCAGCCAGTTTGGTGCAATAGAATCACAGAATCACAGAATCATTAAGGTTGAAAAAGACCATTAAGATCATCAAGTCCAGCCATCAACCCAACACGCCGATGTCCACTAAACCAGGTCCCGAAGTGCCATGTCTACACGTTTTTTAAAGACCTCCAGTGATGGTGACTCCACCACCTCCCTGGTCAGCCTGTTCCAATGCCTGACCACTCTCTCCGTAAAGAAATTTTTCCTAATATCCAGTCTAAACCTCCCCTGGTGCAACAGCCTCAAATCTCGTGCACACTAAGCTGTACGGCAGTGTCTGAGCACGCCAGCGCTTCTCTCTAACTTGTGCTCGCTTACACACACCAGTGCGACGGCTGCAGTGAATAACGTCCAAGCTGGGACTTGCCAAGGACCCCAGCGGTCATCTCGGTTTTCAGGTGTTCCAGAAAGCAGGAGAGAAGGCCCTCCAAACCCTGAGCGGAAGATGTCACATCAAGGATGTAGCTCAATTTGGCACCTAGAATAAACCTGGCTACTGTGTTTAGGAGGATTTGCTCATCTCAGACGTCTAGCAGGAAAGGAGCCGAGGTCACACACACAAATTAAATTCTACCTAATTTACCCTGTGCATGTTGGGCTACATGTGGCTGGCAGAGCTGCAGGAGAGCTGCCCATGCCTGGGTCCAGCCCAGCAGATCAATGACACTTCTGAAGCCAGGGCAGCACCTAAATGTCTCCCCACAGCAGCAGCTCTGCACAGCTTCCTTCCCTGGGACTGGCACCCTCTGCAGCAAAAAGCTCAGTTTTGGGGTTGCTGCTTTGCTGGCCGGGGTTAAATGTGATCCGAACTTTGCATGGGCAGATCCAGCCGGTACCGTGTACATTGGATCTGGCCACCCCTTTGGGAAGAGATATGATCCTTCTCGAGCTGAAGGCCATCTCCAGCAAGGTACCAACCTGTGACAGGGAAAATAAGGGCCCGAGCATTAATGAAATCCTACCTGAATATGCTTTCTAGAAAGCAGTAAAAAATATCGAACCCCTCTCCTCAAAGCCGTAATTTAATTTAGCAACAAAAGCTGGAAGAAAGATAGATGCTTCTCACAAATCCTGACCATCAACAAACCCTTCTCTCCTGATACAATATTCGTATTAAGTTGTAAAGCCCCTGATTAAGGTATCCAGGAGCTATGACACCACCAGAGATGCTGCACTAAACAGCTCGTACAGAAACAGCGTGGAAAAGCAATTACAGGGAAATGCCCAAGCAGCAGAGATTAGCGGCAGCATTTTGAGCAGCTTTACCTCGTTGTCACTGGGTTCATTTTTAATGAAAGCCGGAGCTGCGCAGATTAAAGAATAATGTCACAGAAGGGGCTGATAAAATTGAGAAGATCCATCAGATTAATTACCAGGCTTAAAGGAGCTTGTCCATTTATTAGAAACAAAAGCCTTGGGCCACTTGCTATTGAAATGATGATATCTTCCCTTCTCCAATTTTTCCACTTGATCTTGTAAAACCAATTCATGCGGATGGTATAAAGTTAAACAGAAGTTTGCACGGAGCCCTTGCCCGCTGCCCGCTGGGGATGCTCGCCGGATGCTCGCCAGCCGGTGCTTTCAGAGCCCCAGCAAGCTCATTAGCATCAGCCTTCGTCTTCATCCTTTGTAGCGTGCCCATCGCTTTTTATTGAAGTCTTGCAGGCTGGTCCTGGTTGCTTTCCAGTCCTTGCAGACACCTACCTGCCTGTTCACAGACTATTTGAAATACTGCATCAATATTTATCATAACTTTGGAGAATAAGGAATATTTTAATCTTAAAACACTTATCTTGGTGAGGCAAGATTAAATAAATGCATAAATAAAAGATCTAGGCAGTGAACCTTTTAACCCCATGGTACCATTGCTTCAGTAGAGGCAAAGGCAGACAGGCAGTATCAGGGCTCCAGACCCCAAACCAGTGATTCTGAATTAAAATAATCCGTCAGCTCACCCGAAGCTTTTGAATTCACACATTGTAATTTCAGTTTTGACCACAATAATGAGGATAAAGTTAATAACAAAGGCTAAGCTTTGTCATCTCATCGCCTACGCTTCCCAACGAACCAAAGGGGTTTCCAACTCTCGAGGTCCCCAGAGCATTCTGCGTGGTCCAGTGGACTCCCGTGGGAGCCTAGTCCCTGCACCATGTCCTGGGAAACGAGGCACAGCTCAGAGCAGCCTCTGGGTTGCCCTAAGTTATCCCTGACCTGGAGAAGTCCCCAAAGCTCTGGGCTCTCGCAGCAAGGGGATTCAGAGCTCCCTCCCACCCTGCTGCCTAAACGCAGCAGAGAGGGACTGAGACTTGGTGGGAGAGGTGGCATGAGTGGCCAACCCGTTCAAAACGCAAAGGTGGAAACCAGCTGCAAGGAACACCGAACCCCCCCCAAAAATACATTTTTAATAACAATATTTTATTCAGCTCATCAGAGGGGTGACATTAATTGGGGGCAGTATATAAATACCCACAGCAACAGTAACATCCGTGGGCCAGGAAGACGAGCACATCGCGAGCGTGTTTTTTAGCCAGGGCCAAGCCCCCCGCAGCATCAGCCCACCTGATGTTGCTCTGCGGCTCCAGCCAGTCATAAATCATGGCAGCAAGCAATGAACCTCAAGCTCTTGCCTCAACCTGTGGCCGCGGTGGGTTATAGATATCCGTACGTGCTCTTTGCTGTAACAGGGTGTTTCTAGCCTTATATTTAGTGCTTGACACTGGCAGAACTGATTTGCTGCGTATCACTCCAGGGGCATGGGGGAGCAGAGGGCTCTGCCTCCCACCGTTCCCCAGCCCAGCCCGCGTGCAGGCTTGGACATTTCTCCTCAGTAGGAGGGAATTCACTGCCGGCATTTGGGGTTCTCGTGGCTCAGGGAACGAAAAGAGACTCTGCGTTTCTTGGGGCTCCCCTGGCTGAGCACAAAGGAAGCGCGGTGATACCAGGCTTGCCAATGCTCAAACCCAGGCGGCTCCGGCTTTTCATGGGAGTCCTCCCAAGAAATTCATAGCTTCATTTTTATTACTTATAGGTTTTGCAGCGCTCAGAGTCTGAAAATGAATCTGGCCAGGCAGCGTCCCAGCAGCATGAGCCGCACGAGGGAGATGGATAACGCCACTGACGAGCTGCGGCGGCTTGTTTGCAGGAACGATTCACCTGCCTCAACACGGCATTTTTTCAGCTTCACCCCTGAGTTTTAACTCCTGCTGACGTTGAACCAACTCAGTCTGGATGCTGCCAGCGGGGACATCGTCCCTGTTCCCATGCCCGGTCTGTGAATCAGCCTGCAACAGTCTCGGGACAGCACGCCGCGTGAAGAAACACTTTTCTCATTTCCTCCCATCTCTGGCCCTTTTACAATACAGCAATTGTTTCAGCAGTATCGAAAAATTTACATCTTACGCTTTAAAAAAAAAGAGTAATTAGAAACTCATAGAGCTAATATGACCACAGGAGTATGTTTTCTTAACTTTACTGTAAAACTACCATTCCTCTCTCTGCAGCTGATACCCAGGGAACTGTGTCTGTGCCGCTCACTTCCTAATGAGCTCATCATCCAGAGCAGTGCTTAGAATCAATTACCACCGTGTATGCAGGAGATGGACTGAAACTCTACCCTTTTCTCCATTACATGTACTTACATGTAACTATTTCTCATTGTAGAGGTTAGGGAAAACAGTGTTATTTTATTGGGAAGAAAGTGTTTCCTGTTGCAGACAGTATAAATGTGATTCAAAACATCAGTAGTGGGCAATGGCTCAATGTCCAAATGGAGATCAGTGATGAGCGGTGTCCCTCAGGGGTCTGTGTTGGGACCAGTACTCTTTAATGTGACATAGACAGTGGGATGGAGTGCACCATCAGGAGTTTTGCAGACAACGTCAAGCTGAGCGGTACAGTTGACACGCCTGAGGGACGGGATGCCATCCAGAGGGACCTGGACAAACTTGAGGCATTGGCCCACGTGAACCTCATGAGGCTCAACATGGCCAAGTGCAGGGTGTTACACCTGGGTCGGGGCAACCCCCGGTATCAGTACAGGACGGGAGATGAGGGGATGGAGAGCAGCCCCATGGAGAAGGACTTGGGGGTCCTGGTGGGTGAAAAACTGGACAGGAGCCGGCAACGTGCGCTCACAGCCCAGAAGCCACCTGTGTCCTGGGCTCCCCCCAAAGCAGCGTGGCCAGCAGGGCGAGGGAGGGGGTTCTGCCCCTCTGCCCCGCTCTGGGGAGACACCCCTGCAGGGCTGCGTCCAGCTCTGGAGCCCTCGGCACAGGAGAGACACGGACCTGCTGGAGCGGGACCAGAGGAGGCCCCAGCAACGCTCCGAGGGATGGAACAGCTCTGCTGGGAGGACAGGCCGGGAGAGCTGAGGGGGCTCAGCCTGGAGCAGAGAAGGCTCCGGGGAGACCTTCCTGCAGCTGCCAGGGCTGAGAGGGGCTGAGGAGAAAGATGGGGACAGACTTTTCAGCAGGGCCTGTAGCGATAGGACAAGGGCAAATGTTTTTAAACCAAAAGAGGATAGATCTAGACTAGATCTAAGGAAAACATTTTTGACCATGAGGGTGGTGAACCCCTGGCCCAGGTTGCCCAGAGAAGTGGTCGATGCCCCATCCCTGGAAACATCCCAGGTCAGGCTGGACGGGGCTCTGAGCAACCTGGTCGAGTTGGGGATGACCCTGCTCATTGCAGGGGGTTGGACTAGATGGTCTTGAAAGGTCCCTTCCAACCCAAACTATTCCATGATTCTACGATTCTATGTTTTCAGCACGCTCCACCTATGCAAGATTTCAGTGTAGACCAGTTATGGGGTTTGTAATTGCTTCGGGTTTCATGCCTCAGTGAAACGATCTGCAAAACATCGCGCACTGATGAGCCTTGGATGGATGCTTTACCTGTGGCTCGCAGACCCTGCTTGAACTCAGCAGCCACAAATTTGTCTGCTCCCCATCTTTCTGCTCCCCGGCATCTTCCAAACCCGGAGCCAGTAAGCCCCTCCAACATGCAGAGGTGCAAAGGAGAGGTACTGAACCCCTGCACCCAGATTATTTCTCTAACGGCTGAACACAGTTGGGGGTCCTGGCTACAATAAATGACATGGATGTGTTTCTCAGGACTGTTCATGCTTACATCGATGGAAGTAGTAATCATGTTTTTAAGCTTCCACTAAGAAAACGTTCTATATAATTTGCTAAATTTATACCAAACACAATAGTTTGTGTATAAAGGGGGATCTAAGTATGGAAGTCACTGTTTTAATATAATTGGCCTTTTAGATTAAAAGGCTCTTGTAATAACCTTTTTCAAAGAAGCAGAAAAAGTCATAATTGCAGAGCAGTTGCACATGATAGATAATGTTCCAAATTTAGAAAATTAACTCTTCCCTGCATTTCCCGTGGAGCTCTCCTTTGCCTGGCTGTACAGCCAGGATCAGGCCACTGATACTGGAAAATAAAAAGCTGTACGAAGAACAAAAGAGTGACACCGGGTTCCTTTTCACTGCGGGGTCCTGTGCATCTCCTACACCCAAATGCAACTTCAGACAGGCATCAGAGCAGGACCAGAGGCCAGGCAGTAGCGCCTGTCTGTGATGGCATCCCAGCAAATCCAGCTGCTCCCAAAGTGGGTTTATTGGTCTTTGGCATAATTTGGTAGACCTCCTATTGCTAATTCAAATTCGCCCAAAGAAATGAGTGAGAAAACATGGCATAACTTTAAAGACAGTGTTTTCATAAACGCTTTTTAAACCATTAAGGAGGAACTCTTCTGGGTGGAGAGGGAAGGGTCTCATAGCTCTGGGGTAGGGTTCACCTATGAAAGCCAAGCTCATAATTAGCTGTAGCACAAGAGCCTTAATGCTCCAGTGCCAGTGAAGTCAATTTACCTTTAAAATACATTAAGTGACCCTTTGGTGGTCATTTCCCTTTAATACTGAGGTGCTACGCAGTGACCCTGAAACTCCTGCAATCCTAAGCTTAAGGGACTCATTTCAGGGGAAGGCAAAGGACAAAACCCCTCACTAGCCTACAGCTCATTCTTAGTAACTTAGGTTTCCCCCCTTTGTCTTGGAAATCAATACCTTTTTTCTGTTGGATTAGTAGAATATCAACCTGGCCTGGCTGTGTAAGCATTTATTTTTAATATCCTGCCTACTGCAATACATATATTGTACGTGACAGTAATCACCATGCTCTAAGGTGAAACCAGCTCAGTGAAGCTCTGTGGGCAGCTGGAGCTCCTGGCGAAGCCGGGACAGGCAGACACAGGCTGCTGCTACCCGTGCTTCGTGCACAGCCCCACGTTGCGTTCCACGGCAGCCAGCCATGGTGGGAAGATGTGTAGCACATGGCAAGGAATATAACAGGCTGCCACGAAGGAAATGCTGCAAGGAGAGGTATTCCTCGCTGCTTTCCCACTGAGGTTCTCCTTGTAAAACAAATATCGCAAGATCCTATCATAATGACTTAAGGTGCTGAACGGAGACAGAATCATTTCACAGAATCACAGGATCGTTAAGGCTGGAAAAGACCTCCAAGATCATCAAGTCCAACCATCAACCCAACACCCCCATGCCCACTAAACCATGTCCCTAAGTGCCACGTCCACATGTTTTTTGAACACCTCCAGTGATGGTGACTCCCACCTCCCTGGGCAGCCTGTGCCAATGCCTGACCACTCTCTCTGTAATGAAATTTGTCCTAATATCCAATCTAAACCTCCCCTGGCACAACTTGAGGCCATTTCCTCTCGTCCTGTCGCTGGTTACTTGGGAGAAGAGACCAGCGCCCTTATCGCCACAACCCCCTTTCAGGCATCTGTAGAGAGCGATGAGGGCTCCCCTCAGCCTCCTCTTCTCCAGACTGAACACCCCCAGTTCCCTCAGCCGCTCCTCATCAGACTTGTGCTCCAGACCCCTCCCCAGCTCCGTTGCCCTTCTCTGGACACGCTCCAGCACCTCAACGTCCTTCTTGTAGTGAGGGGCTCAACACTGAACACAGGATTCGAGGTGCCAGTGCCACCAGTGCCCTGTACAGGGGCACGATCCCTGCCCGGCTCCTGCTGGCCACACTAGTGCTGATACAGATTTGCTAGTGCCGTAAGAAAGATGGGGATGAGAAGCTGGCGACGCAGAGAGATTCTGGGTTCAGTTGCCCAGCCGGGATAGTGGCTGTCACACCAGACGGGCAGCCAGCGCCGGGCAGGTGCCGGCCCCGCAGCCAGCCCTGAGTTTGCGCATCGGGAGCCCCAGGCAGCACCAGCAAAGCAGCACCCGCCTCCCACCGGCATGTCCCCAGCTCAGGCACGTTTCACTACCCAAATAAATGCCCCAAAGGAGCATCCTTTGCCCTCGGTCTTTTGTCCATCATTGAAACGCCCGGGATAACTTTCCTGACTTACCAGTCACCGATGCTGTGCCAGATGCTGTCACTCCACCGTGGGTTTAGAGCTGTTTTTTTTCACCATGGCCTAAAACCATTTCTGGCTGGTTAGAGACAGAATTTTAACATGAGTTGACTGACTCGCATCAGTGAATCGCATCCCTCAAACACTTAACACCGAGCCTGTCCACATCAGGCCGGCACCTCACCCGTCTGTTCACCACCACACAGAAATGAATCAGAATGTTAATATTTAAAATGTATCCACACAATACCATTTTTTTCTACTTAGCAATATGACGAAGGCCTCGGAGATAACCTTTTCCTCTACACTCCCTTTAATTTTTTTATATCGGTTTCAGCATTAAAAAAAATGGAACCAGTAAATCAGACAATTAATCATTTCAGTCTAGGAAAGGTCCAGTAAATCACCCAAGTTTTATATCTCTATTTTTCTGAACTTATGTCCAGGACCCTAGAGACTGAGTCCATGTGCTATTAATTTGAAAATAGGCAGTTCACATACTTGTGCAATGACCTCAGCAGCCATCTCGGCCCTGCAGACCCAGGTGCGCTGTGTAAAGAGCGACAGACACGACCGCGCCGCCCCGACACACGAGGAGACGATGTGTCAAAACAAACGTCAAGATTTGGGATCCATTTCGCCCGGCCCCAGCAATGCCCGGATTCGGTTTATCAGCGGCCCGCTGCAGCGCGCGCCCGCGTGAGTTGCGGGAGATTAAACCCAGGGCAAGCCCTGCCACGAGCTTTCTTTAGATTTCGACTAATTAAAGTGAGAAAACACCTCGTCACGCACCCATAGCTTCGGCGTTACCGGTATCTCTGGTTTGTTGTGCACGGTGTGCGTGGGGGCCGGCCCCCCGCCGGGCGCTGCCGCCCGCCTGCGGGTGACGTTTTAGGGGCAGGAGCCAGCGTGGCACAGGTGACGCTGAAGCAGGACAAGCCAAAGCCGCGTCTGCCGCCGGCCGCGTAGCCACCGACTCCAGCTGAGCCCCGTTTTGCCCTTCTCTCCCCTCCCGCTTAACGATCCACGCGGAGATAATCTAATGAGCGAGGGGCTGGAGAAGAGCGATTGATTGCCAGGGAACCGGCTCCAGCCTCTTCCCCATGCTGACCTCTTGAGGCCCCGGAATAAGAAAGCGCTCATTTCCAGCGCCCACCGCTCCTCGCGCCGGCGCGCCATCGATCCCAGCCTGCCGCCGGCGCTGCCCGCGCCGGGAGAGCGCGGAAACCTGCAGCCGCAGTGCCCGGGCCGGCGGGAGCCAGGGGATGCTCCTTTGAGCCCACGTGGCCTCTTCGCCTTTCCGAGCCGTTGCTCGCTGCCGGGAACGGCCGCGGGCCCGGGGGTGCCAGGCCACCGTGTAAAATCCACGTGGCTTTGGCTTCACCTGCCATCCCCAAATAGCATTTGAAGGACTAAGAAGAATCAATGGGTAGGGCTTCCCCTCCCCCTTGCCCCCTTGTTTGCGCATCCCTTTTCTCCAACGCAGCTCACTGCGCTGCTGTATTTAAAAAGCCTCTCCTGTATTAAAGCATGCCGGTCGCTCAATTTCGTCCTTGGATAAAAAAAATACGGTGCATGGTTAAGGAAGGGTTTTGGCTCACGTGTTTTAAAGGTAACCTCTGCTCCCCTCCTTGGGAGGGCAGCGGGGCTTGGGCACGACCTGGGGGACGCGCTGGGGCTCGGCCGCTCCGCAGACCGGCCGTGGCCTCGGGAGGTGTCGGGCAGAACCCTGCCTGAAAATGGCGCCTGGCAGCAGGGCTAAAATCGGCGGCTGGGACACCGGTGCCGCCTGCGGCACAGCTGGGTGGCCGGGGGTGTCTCTACCAAAATCCCCACCTTATTCCACAGCGTCCTTCTGCTGTCACAAAGGGCTTTTCAAAGCTTTTTTCCAAATTCTCACAGATGTGCACGTTGCACATTGCCACGCCAGCTGGGTCGGGTTTGGGTCAGCAGATAAAGGCTCCGTCTTTTGACCCGCGAACGGCACCGCCATAAGGTATAAACCCAGTTTGCTCCCGCACGGCTACAAAACCAGGGCTCTCGGCCCTTTTCTGCCCCTGAGCCAAGCACCTTCAGTGCGGGACGAGTGATACAGTGAGGCTGAAACTCAGGAGGAATGTTCTGGCAAGTCGTCCAGACGTTCATCAGAGAGACCCTCGCCGCTGAATAGCACCAAACCGAACCAACAAAAAGAAATCAGGCACCTGGGCCTGCAGCTGCGTGCGGCAGCTTCATTTCGGCAGCGGGGAGCGGGTTACCAGCAGCGACGCCAGGCAGCCCCCGGGAAACCGCGCGATGAGCAAAACGTTGAGAAACACGTTCTTCCCACCCCAGCCCGAGGTCGAAGCGCTGGGTCACAGCCGGGGCAGCGACCAGCGAGGCAAGGCCTTGGGTGCTTTCCTGATTCCCCGTGCAATGGTGCCCCGCACGCTGGATGAAGGCTTCTCCCCTACGGGCACGGGCTGACACCGGGACCCCAAACCTGGGTGCTGTGCACCCCCTTTTCCGGCTGAGACACTGGCGGGGAGGAGAGCACCCTGGGGCAGTCCCAGGGGTGCCCTTGCCCCACAGAGGAGTCCCCACTGCGTCTCCCTGGGGGACACCGAGGCTGCGGCCGGCGGAGGAGAAACGGCAACGTGAAAACCGGCGCAGACAGAGCCCGGCAATCATAGCACGTGGCGAAGACCCGCGCCGCGCGGGGCTTTCCGCTTCGTCTGCTCGATGTCATCCTTGACAACGCGCTCCTGATCGTCCACTCACGCCGAGTTTCCCAGACGCTGCTCGGGAATGTGAAATGGCGTGTAAAATCCAGCCTGCGTTTTGAGCTGTCTTGCAAAGCGCCAGGGACGTAACGTCGGAAAAGGGGCACCCGCGGCTGTCAGAGGGAACAGGCTCTTGTGCCGGGGAGCTAACAGCTACCACGGGTGGAAGCTGGGGCTGAAAAAGCCAAGATGACGGTAATTCTGCTCTGCCTATACACTCCCACCCACAGCAGAGGTCATTGCCATTAAAAATCCTGACATTTACTTGCCAGGCTTTTGCAGCAGGAGGAGCTGGAGGGCAATTTGTTTGGAGAGGCTCAGCACCGTGTCTGGCGCGTGGAGGGCTGGTATGGCACGCAGGATCCGGCTGTGGTCAGGGTGGGCACCCGCTGCCTCCAGAGCTGCTGGCTGAATATTGCTGTGATACGTGCCCAAGGCAGGATTTGGAGGCTTGTTTAGACACGGCTTGAACGTGCTGTGCCGGAGCGGTGAGAGCCCAACGCTTTCCCCAGGGAGCTGAAGGCTTCGGCATGGGGACAGCTCTGCCACCCCGCTTCCACCCTGCCCGAGGCCTGGGCAATGCACAGGCTCCAGGGTGGCTTCCCAAAGCCGGGCTTGTTTTACCCAGAGAGCCTGCGGGGTCCCAGCCAGGCTCTGGCAGGTATCATTCATGCACCGGCACTGCAGGAGCTGCTCCGCCTCTGAAAAGTCAAATACGCTCAGAGCAGCTCAGAACACAGAGCAGAGAAGTCTGGAGACTAATTCTTTATTTACTGAGCATCCATCAACGGGAAGGACAAACGGTCCAGGCCAGCGCACGTAGGAAACCTCCCCTCGAAGCATTTACCCGCTCAACACGAAGCCTGCGCTCTGCGGCGATTATTGCCACTATTACCACCCGTATGTTACTAATGTTATTTTTCTCTTAACACCCCAACGAAAGGCCAGGTCCTGACCTGAAGGGTAGTTCTGGTTTCTGCAGCCAGCCATCGCCACCATCGCCTGCAAACAGACTGGGGACCTTCCCACCCGCTTGCCCGACCCGTCTCGGGGCTCACTCGGTGGCTGCCCCGTCCCTGAGAAGTTTCTTCTTCTCCAGGTTCAAAGCTAGGTCTCCAGGACGTGTCTGCTCCTGAAAGGATGAGTTTATAGGACTTGACAGAGTTGGCTTTTCTCCCTGCAAAGGAAGGAAGTTACTTTAAGCTTAAAAAAGCAGAGCCATCTGGCAGCGCACAGCTGTGGAAATATTATACGTCTAATTATTTATAGAGGTACCTGTGCAGGGACGAGTTCAGTTCTTCAGCGGTCCGTCACTAGCTCGTCTGATAGAAAAACAACTCTGCACTTCTTCACAAAAATACGCACGTTGGGGTCTTGGGGCGGGGGCGGCGGCATCGTTTTCTTTGGTATTTGCAACCTCAAAGCAGCAACAAGTTTGATTTCTGCTGGTGGTCTCTGTATGGGGCGTGGGCTTATAATAAGACCTCTGGCATCTGAAAGCCATTAAAGCGTACGGTCACAACAGCCCCAGCCCTGAGCAGAGACAAAACAAAGCTAAGCACAGCCACAGATAATTAACCAACTCTGGTTTCTCCTTAAATCAATAGGAAGAACATTACAGGAACAAACAGCCCGGGGTGTCCCCGGGGACGTGGCTCTGCCAGCCTGCCACCCCCAAGAGCTGATTTCCCATGGAAATTACACTCTCAGGTCCTGGGCTTTAAGATCAGATTTCCCTTATTGGCTTCTTGGAGCTATTTTAACCCATGGGGAAGACCTCAAATGGAGCTGGTTGTGGTTTGGAACTGCTGGCTCCAAAATTTCGGAACGGGGAGGGATGGCCGAGTGCTGTGGGGTCCGGTCGGGGCTTCCCCACGCTGAGGGCAAGCGCCGTGCACAGGAGGGAGAGAGGAAACCTCCCCCGAGTCTTTGATGGAGAGAAGGTAGGCAGTTTCCACAGAAATGCTGCTGGGGCACAAAAGCATACTTTTCTTTGGGGCAAACGCTGCTGAGGGAGAATTTTCTGTTAGCGCTGAACGTCGCGCCCAAAAAAGTGTGCGTAAACGACAACTTCAACCCACGCAGCTGGGCACGTGGCAGGAGGGGTGCTGGTGTCCCCCCCGTCCGACGACCCGGCGGCCCCGCTCCCCACGCCTCACGGCAGCGAAACCCCTCCTGGGTGCTGGTTTGGGAAGCCAGCCCCGCCGGTGGCCGCGGGCTGACCCCCGCGCCCCGTCCCCTCGGCCGCAGCATCCGGCCCCGGCGCTCGCCGGCGCTGGGCGTCGCACGCAGGGCCGGAGGAGGTCAGGCGAAGCTGAGGACGGCGGACGAAGCGGTACCCCACGGCCCAGGCACCACGAGGCAGCAAGGGGGGGCAGACCCAGAGCCCCCACAGCCCTGCTCCGCCCTGGGGGAACCCGGCCCACGAGGCCGAATTTCTCCATTACCCAGAGACACGAAACTAGGCAGGCGGAGGCACCGCAGGGAGGGGCCGTGAATTTAGTAAAAGCCCGATAAATGCTCCCGCTGCCTTAATTATTCCAGGAGCAGTGATTTAGTGCCTACGAGGGAAGTGTCTGTTTCTGAGTTTTGGCAATAAGTGCTTGTGCATCCCAAATTACCCATATTTTATAATTAATAAAGCAGATGGAAGTTAAATGATAATCATCCCTGATATGTATCTTTTCTTCCTGATAAGAAAGGAATATTATTCCTACGATATTAGTAGGAATATATGTATATACACCCAGCGTATATATAGGCAGCAACAAATTTTCAAAGGGCTCCCCCACCAGCACCACCTAAACTGCATTTTCTTGCAATGCCTGAGCTTTCAGCATAGGGTTAGCGTGGGTCCGAGGACCAGGCTGAGAGTTTGGGGGTTCGGCAGCCCCAGGGAGGAAAGAGATGTTATCGCGATACCCCTCCGGAGCGGGTACTGGTAATGCCCCCCGCCTCCAGAGCCCAGCTGAGAGGGCATGGACGCTGGCAGCGGTGGCACGCACAGCGCAGGGGCTGTTTGCTGCAGCCCTGGAGAGAGTTTTATTGGTAAACCTCCATTTCAAACCAGCATTTGCAAATTATGGGAGTGCCCAGAGGATGAACTCATCAGCTGAACCGACACAGGAAGAAATGTCCCCGTATTTTATAGGAAAATGTCTTGGAAATGAAAACAGTCACTTTTACCCCTTCTCCGTTCTTATTTTGTATGAAGAAGTCTTACAGACTTACAGCCAAGCATATTTTCTAAGAATAAATGTTATCTCTTGTTTTTTAAATTAGAAATTAAAGTCTTGTCAGCCCTGGGATACTGGAAAGGAAAGTTATACTATAATATCACCAGACACTGAACGCTGGGAAAAGAAGGGGACTTAGTCAAAAGGTGTAAAAACGCTGTTTTAAGGAATGACAATCTCTTACGAACACTGAGCGAATATGACGACTCATAAAAATTCAGCATCATGGTTTCTTAGGCTAACGCGTTACAGCCAGCAGCATGGATGGATTAGATCCCAACCAGTCTTCCAGCAAAATGAGGAAAAAACAGACAAGACGCTTCTATTTCCTTTCAACACTCAAGTTTATTTTATTCCGTGACACCAGGACCCAGAAGAGAGCTCAGTCACAAAATAGCCCTTTTGTTATTAATTGTGACCCAGTCCTGCTACTTGATGTAGTTTCCTCTTGAGTTCTGCGGACCGCGACCCGCAGCCTTTGCTCTTATAATTTAGGCCCCAGAAATGTTCTGCAGCCCCTAATTTCATGCCTGTGCAACCGCCTCTGCTTCAGCATCGCCTCGCTGCGAAGGTATGCGTGCAGCAGATGGAGGTTTCTGCTCCGACACCGCGTCCTACCTGTCACCAGTCCAACAGTTTAAAGGCATTAAATTACTCCATCTGCTCTTGCAGCTTGCACCGAGCCTGTGCTTTATAGACTAAAGGGGATTATTTTTTTTTAATAAATGAATGAAAAGTTGCTTTGTAAATTCGAGGCCAGAGCTGACTCATAATCTCTGCTGACAAATTTCTGTCAATATTTACTGACATATCCAGAGAACTGTAATGTTTAAAGTATCAGTTTTTATGAGAAAGCTGCTTTCAGGAAGCGTCTGGAAAAGCGAAACGCACTTTCTCACATTCTCTCATTCATTTCTGCCTTACCCCGATAATATAAATGCGGAACGTATATGCTAGTAAAAGGGAAAAGTAAGAGGTTCTTGAGTTTCAGCTATGAAAAATCTTTCTACGTCTGTAAACACAGAAGTAGGGTAATTTGTAAGGGGGCGATTCCAGGGAACCTTTTCAGCTGGAAAATGCATCTTTTCTTAATGGTGTAAAACAGGAAACCTTTTGTTTTGCAGGTCTCATTGGCACCGCACCTTTCTGCTTCGTAACCCACATTTCCCTTGGCAAGCCCATAAAAACCATCATTTTCAGTGAGGTTTCCACCTGCCCTCCGCGGTTGGTGAGCAGAAGCGAGGTACGGGATGCAAATAGATTTCCCTGGATTTATTGCCATCAAATACACCAGAATTTAGCATACATTAACAGCATGGGCTTTAAATCAAAGGAGCATTTCTTAATACATTATTTATAATGAATCAATTATTAATAGGGATAGCTTTTTTCTCCCCTAATAAATTATTATGTACTCTACTACAACACGCTGTACCAATATGTACTATATAAATAATGTTACGTGTTTCCGTGTATGAGGACTTTTAAGCAGCTCACTAAGGTGTTTTCTATCATAGATTTTGATGTGTTGCATTCACTTCAAGCTCAAGCAATCAAACCTTACTGCGGGTACTTCATCTGGCAACAGAGAGATACTTCAATAAATCACTTGATAAATAACTTTAGCATTTACACTGGAATGTGGATAAACGTATTTTTTGTTTTGCTGGAAAATATGAAACTTTTTTCTTTACGCTTTTTCTGCTTTTTCTTCTTCAAGGCCAAATTTTTGCCTTCCCATCTCACAGAATCACAGAATCACAGAATCACTAGGTTGGAAAGGACCTTTAAGATCATCAAGTCCAACCATTAATCCAGAACTACCATGTCCCCTAAACCATGTCCTGAAGCGCCACATCCACACGTTTTTTGAACACTTCCAGGGATGGCGACTCCACCACCTCCCTGGGCAGCCTGTTCCAATGCCTGATCACCCTCTCAGTGAAGAAATTTTTCCTAATATCCAATCTAAACCGCCCCTGGCGCAACTTGAGGCCATTTCCTCTCGTCCTGTCGCTGGTTACTTGGGAGAAGAGACCAACACCCTCATCGCCACAACCCCCTTTCAGGTAGTTGTAGAGAGCGATAAGGTCTCCCCTCAGCCTCCTCTTCTCCAGACTAAACAACCCCAGTTCCCTCAGCCGCTCCTCATCAAACTTGTGCTCCAGACCCCTCCCCAGCTCCGTTGCCCTTCTCTGGACACGCTCCAGCACCTCAACATCCTTCTTGTAGCGAGGGGCCCAAAACTGAACACAGTATTCAAGGTGCGGCCTCACCAGTGCCGAGTACAGGGGCACAATCACTTCCCTACTCCTGCTGGCCACACTATTCCTGATACAGGCCAGGATGCTGTTGGCCTTCTTGGCCACCTGGGCACACTGCCGGCTCATGTTCAGCCGGCTGTCAACCAGCGCACCCAGGTCCCTTTCCACCGGGCTGCTCTCCAGCCACTCCTCCCCAAGCCTGTAGCATTGCATGGGGTGGTTGTGGCCAAAGTGCAGGACCTGGCACTTGGCCTTATTAAACCTCATACAGTTGGCCTCTGCCCATCGATCCAGCCTGTCCGGATCCCTCTGCAGAGCCCTCCTACCCTCCAGCAGATCAACACTCCCACTCAGCTTGGTGTCATCTGCAAACTTACTGAGGGAGCACTCGATCCCCTCATCAAGATCATCTATAAAGATATTGAACAAGACTGGTCCCAGAACCGAGCCCTGGGGAACACCACTCGTGACCGGCCGCCAGCCGGATTTAACGCCGTTCACCACAACTCTCTGGGCTCGGCCATCCAGCCAGTTCCTCACCCAGCGAAGAGTAAACCCGTCTAAGCCACGAGCCGCCAGTTTCTCCAGGAGAATGCTGTGGGAGACGCTGTCAAAGGCTTTACTAAAGTCCAGGTAGACAACATCCACAGCCTTTCCCTCATCCACTAGGCGGGTCACCTGGTCATAGAAGGAGATCAGGTTGGTCAAGCAGGACCTGCCTTTCATGAACCCATGCTGGCTGGGCCTGATCCTTTGGCTGTTCTGCAGATGCCCTGTGAGCACTCTCAAAACCAACCGCTCCATAATCTTCCCTGGAACAGAGGTCAGGCTGACAGGCCTGTAGTTCCCAGGATCCTCCTTCCGGCCTTTCTTGTAGACGGGCATCACATTGGCAAGCCTCCAGTCTTCTGGGACCTCCCCTGTTAACCAGGACTGCTGATAAACGATGGAGAGTGGCTTGGCAAGCTCCTCTGCCAGCTCTCTCGGTACTCTTGGGTGGATCCCATCAGGCCCCATAGACTTGTGGGTGTCCAGGTGGCTTAGCATGTCCTTGACTGCTTCCTCCTGGATTATGAGGAGTACATTGTGCTCTCCATCCCCGTCTTCCAGCTCAGGGGGCTGAATATCCTGTGGATACCTGGAGTGGTTATTAAAGACTGAGGCGAAGAAGGCATTAAGTACCTCAGCCTTGTCCTCGTCCTTGGAGACAATGTTCCCCGCCATATCCAGGAGGGGATGGAGATTCTCCTTGCCTCTCTTTTTGTTGTTAATATATTTGTAAAAACATTTTTTATTATCCTTTACGACTGTGGCCAGACTGAGCTCTAGCTGGGCTTTTGCCTTTCTAATTTTGTCCCTGCTTGACCTAACGAGATCCTTGTACTCTTCATGAGTTGCCTTCCCCTTCTTCCAGAGGTGATAAACTCCCCTCTTTTCCCTGAGTCCCAGCAGAATCTCCCTGTTCAGCCAGGCCGGGCGCCTTCCCCGGCAGCTCTTCTTACGGCACATGGGGACCGCCTACTCCTGCGCCTTTAAGATTTCCTTCTTGAAGACTGTCCAGCCTTCCTGGACCCCTTTGTCCTTCAGGACTGTCTCCCAAATTCTGGGGAATCTCCTTGCAAATCTGGGCGTATCTTAGGTTTTAATTTTTCTCTCTATTTTTAGATCCAGCTCAGCAGGCCTGACTTGCCTCTCGTTTGCCCTAATGCAACCTTGCGGACGCTCCTTGCTGAGCGATGGTGGCTTCCCTGTGGTTCTGGTTTTGGGGTCCTCCCCAAAAACCGGCAGTAACTGGGGGTCTCCTTGTGCGGAGCAGAACGATCTCCAATGCAGAAGGACAAATAAATACCCAAGCTGCCAGGTACACGAGATCTGCGGGCTCCTCTCCCCTCACTCCTCCTCCCTTTGCTTCCCACCAAAGCCATATTCCTTTTCCAAGGAATATGGAATATGGCTCGCTCCCTCTCCGTCGGACCTCTAGGCAAAGCAGACTTTCACCTTCAGCCTTTCAGCCACCCCCGATTTTCCTCCTTGCACCCCTGCCCAGCACACCCAGCCCTCTGCCAGCCAGGCTGGCCCGTGAATTAGCTCCAGGCTTCCCCTTTTCTTTCTTTTTTTTCATGTAGGACTTTGAGTCCCCAGAGAACATTCTTTCTCCTGCTGAGTTCTCGAGATAACCAAATCATAATCACAAACCGCCACAAAACATGCAACGATTCCCCAGTGGGGTCTGCCACCATCTCTCGCCCAGCACCCAAGGGCAGAGAGTGCTTTTTTTTCCTGCCATCTATTACTTCACATTGATTAACTCTCTGCAGCCCTTTTCCTGGGATTGAGATTTTAGGACTGTTGACAGATGAAAATATACTGTCTCATATTACATTATTTTCTGCTTATGTTGCCCTTGGCCAGCAGATGTTGTATGATTCTGCCCCTCTGCCCTGCTCTGGGGAGACCCCCCTGCAGGGCTGCGTCCAGCTCTGGAGCCCTCGGCACAGGAGAGACACGGACCTGCTGGAGCGGGGCCAGAGGAGGCCCCAGCAACGCTCCGAGGGCTGGAACAGCTCTGCTGGGAGGACAGGCTGGGAGAGCTGGGGGGGCTCAGCCTGGAGCAGAGAAGGCTCCGGGGAGACCTTCCTGCAGCTGCCAGGGCTGAGAGGGGCTGAGGAGAAAGATGGGGACAGACTTTTTAGCAGGGCCTGCAGCGGTAGGACAAGGGGTAACGGTTTTAAACGGAAAGAGGGGAGATTTCGCCTCAATCGAAGGAAGACATTTTTGACCATGAGGGTGGTGAACCCCTGGCCCAGGTTGCCCAGAGAGGTGGTCAATGCCCCATCCCTGGAAACATCCCAGGTCAGGCTGGACGGGGCTCTGAGCAACCTGGTCGAGTTGGGGATGTCCCTGCTCATGGCGGGGGGTTGGACTAGATGGCCTTGACAGGTCCCTTCCCACCCAAACTGTTCTGTGATTGTATGATAAATCCACATAGCCCCAGTGTGCTATGGAGCTGTGCCAAAGGCTCCAAACTCCCCGATGTTTCTCTGGGTCAGCAGGGATTACCGCTGGGATACAAGAACCACAATCAAAATTCAGCTTGTATCATCATATCAAAGCAAGTTTGAGAGACTTCATTTTCCTTTTAATGCCTCTCTTTCCTTACTGTTAGTCACTTTTGGCTTCACTAGCACCATCTCATTTTAAATGACAAGCGAGGCCCTGCGTTCGGCTTGCCTCCTGACTGAACCCGAGTAACTCGATGTGCCGTTGCGATCCGCGGTGTGAATTATATACCTACATCCCTATAGCTCCTCGAGAGAGCTGCGGTTATGGCGTCTCTGTGACAACGATGCACAAGCCTGGGGCTGGCTGACATCATATTTCCTCCGTGCACGATACAGCATATCCCATCAGAGAGGAATATTTCCCCTCAACTAATTTATAAACCAATCTGTCCCCGGTGCAAACACGTGTGACCTGGAACGTGTGACTTCCACGAGCGCAGCGGGCAATTTGAAGCAAAGCCTCGTCTTTTCCTGGCAATAACAACCAACCCCATAGCCACGGCTGGGCCGGCGGTGGCGCAGGGCTGCGTGGCTGCACGCCGCTGCCGCGTGGGTGACGGCAATGCTTTGGGCAGGCAGCAGTGGCATGGCCGTGCCCGGTGCGTGCCAGCAGCGCCCGCCGGCTGGACACGGTGCCTGACCAGCCCTCTGATGGCCCTACCCAGGGGACAGGTGTTTTTCCTTCTTGGCTTTCTTTTTAACCAAACTGAGCGCCTTTAGCAGACCTCCCAGCCCTTCTTCCCTGGCACCCTGCACAGGCGGAGGTTTGAAGACCTGACGCCACGCTGAGGGACACCAGAGCAGTGCTGCGCCGAGAACAGCAGCCTTCTGGGCTTTTGATAAAGCTGCGTTCATCAATCCGATACATACCGATTTTGCGATGTAGTCCTACGTTTCCTTGATGTACACCCACCACGACCTTCTGTGCTGGCTACTGCAGCCGCAATGCAGTCACACGTCGGATTATTCCTCGTTCATACATGCTGCACCGGCTTTCAGCTTTCATCTTTTACATTTCTCGGTGTGGGATTTTTTGCCACAATGTAGGATTCAGAGTCAAGGAAATGGGAAATTTCTCAGGAGCTCCTGATTCCCACGGGGCAACACACTCTGAGCAACAGCATGGGTCCTGTGCCACGGCTCAGGGGTTCGGTCCGGCTCGCCTGCAGCCCCGTGCGCGCGGTGGGCATCTCTCGCCGTGAGGTCAAAGGGTCTCTGGCCAGGACACACGCAGGGACACGTGCAAGCCACGCGTTTGCCGAGGCCACTCTTGACAGCCAGTCATATAACAAAATCTAGCGGGATGACACAAAAAACATCTTGCAGTGAGAAACTTTCTACTTCTTTGTTTTCAACAGGAATGCCTCTGAACTGATTTTTCCGTAGCCAGGACCCCCCCAGGTACGGGAGCTGGAAGGCAACGTCCACCGGCTGCGGTGGAAATCGTTACATCGGAACAGTTTCAGGAGAGCCACAGGGACAATGGAGGAACTCACCTGATAATGAAAGACTCCCGGAACTCAATTTGTGTTCCTTAACGAAAAGAAGGTTAAGAGAGGATTCACTCACAGCCTCTAATTACTTCTGGAATTTAAATGTGATAATAGAGGGCTCCCCGGTCAGGCAGATAAAAGTACGCGCAACCCGCTGCCTGCAAGATTCAAATCCAGGTTTGAATTAAAAGCATACTTTTAGTGGTGTAGGTTATCAACCACTGAAACAACCGTTGAAAAATCTTCTGATTTTAAGAGGTATTTTTTTCTCTGTAAACCTAAAGCTTTAGTTCAAACAGAAGAGTCCCCAGGCATGTTCTACACAGGATTTCAGACTAGATAATCATTATGGCTTTTTCTAACCTTATAAAGTATTAACATGCCATCACCCTTCTGCCCTCCTTTTATACTCTACTCATCAACCAATAATTTTTTTCAGCAAACACACGGCATTTCTTGAACATGGTGTCACCTAGGAAGCTATTAGTGATAACGAGTTGAGGACTGTGTCCGTACAACACCCTGGCTGAATGTGGTAGGAACCATTCATGGCCGAGAGTGACTGTCCACCGCTGCCGCGTATCGCCAAGCACGTCAGCAAATCCCCACTGAGACCAGAGTTGTTTTTCCACCTGGATATCAAAAGGAGATGTTATCGTCAGCATGCCAGCCTGGGGGACAGCGAGGGGTCGGCGGACGTGGGTGCTCCTGGCTCTGCCAGGAACGGGCTCGGCCAGAGCCATGAGCAAGAGCGGGAGGAGCTGCCGGGAGGACCGGCTGCTCGTCAGGCTTGCAGGAAAGGAAAGGCTAGAGAAAATCACATTTATAGCCTTTCCAGCATTAAGCCTGAACTGCCTGCACTCGAAACAGCAAATCCACCAGGAACTCTGTCATTTGCCATGCTCCGCGTTAAGTTTTACAAAACCGCGGCATGCTACAGTGGTGCAAGTTCAGATTTGGCGCGCAGGATTGACTCGTGACCCGTTCCGGTTTGATGCCAGAATTTCACGTTACAACCTCCAAAATCCCTGGGATTTGTATCACCGTTTCACACCACCGCCCGTACGCGCGTTTTCCTCGTCCTGCCCTGATGCGGGTTGGTTGGCGTGGTCGAGGCGTGATTACAGCAGGCAGGGCAGGCTCTGACCGTGCCCCCGGGCACCCCCCAGCCGAGAGGCTGCGGGTCCCACCAGCCAGAAACTAATGATATTTCTGCTCCCATCCTCCCGGGGGAAACAACTGAACACGATGAGCGGGGTTTCTGCGCTTGGATTTTCCTAATATACACCCAAAACATGACCCTGGCTGCACAGGCAAACTCTGTCAGGGATTTTAACTTGGTGTATTTTTTAGTCTTTTTTCCTCGTAGTGATTTTGTTGTAGTGCTCAAAAGTGGTAAAACACAGGTAACCTGTTAGTATGATATTTGTTGCTGCAGGTTCTCAAGGCTGTTGCGATAGACCTGTCACCATTGACATGTGCACCAGAAAGCATTACCAAAGCTTGCCCTTCAGAGCAGCAAAAAAAATACATTAAAAAATCCCATAATTCTACAGGAGACTAGAGGAGTGAAATAAATTTCCGTTATGGATGTTGTACGTTTCCTGCCTCCAGTCAGGCCTCTGAAACGTGCCCCTTTGTGCTGCTGAATTTGGCAGTTTAAAACACGTATCTCCTTCCCTTGAGCACGGGGCATTGGAAGGATGTCACTTGTTCTTACCTGCTCCAGCGTGATCCATTACGCTAAAGCATCAGATGATTGAAATCCATGAGACAGAGTCAATTCCACCAAAACTCACCCAGAAAATGCCACTGGAGCATCTGTTCTGTGGGAGCATCACCTCCAGTGAGGCCAGAGCCTTACTGGGAGGGCTGGGAGAGACCAGCCAGCCTCTGAGCTGTGGGTCCCTCACAGCCCCGAGTCACTGCTGCCCAGGCAGGACACCCTGCAGGTGGGTCAAACAGAGGTGCCGGGATCTCCCACCTATGTCACAAGAATGAATTGAAGTAGGCACGCAATCCCCACTACTAGATTGATTTCACATGGTTATTTCCAGTGTATTAATCTGCAGCTTTCTCATAATACCCAAACAATGAGCCAGCCCATCACCTGGATGGTTTTCAACACTACACCAGTCTTCCTGATAGCTTACACTCACATTCTTTAGCAGCTTGTGTTAAGCTCACAGGATGGATAATAAAGCAACAGCACGTTTGTGGAAGATAGGTGGACATCCAGCGATATATAGATATACACACATAAATATATAGGGATATAGATACATATATTCTGAAGCATGGAGCATGCTACCCATTTGCAGCTGCTTACCGATGTACATGATACTCTAGTTATTCACGAGCGCCAGCTGAACACGTCATCTTCATAACATCAGATGGCATGTTAGTCCTCAGGTTACTAGGTTTTACTCTAAAGAAAACTCCTTTTTCTGCCCATTTTAACTATTGTGTCCCAGTTCACCTAATTCTATCTCATCCTAGCACATGAAAAAAGAAATGCTGAGATTTTCCTTATCTGTTTTATCCCTTCCTGATATCTAATATACTACTCTTTATCAAACATGTGAAATAAAACTAGCCCCATTCAGTTCAAATGTGTATCATAAATCAATTCCTTTAACAAGGTGACAGCAAAAATACCCCAAAGTGTGTTTCTCACTTTGTCTTCCCCTTCCCCAAATGTCTCAGGACAGAGACATTACAGCAATCTCTGAAAATCAAGTTGACATCCTCTATGTTATTCATTGGTTTATGTATTTTTTACATGCACACTTTATTTTGTCTCTTGTCCTTACCTCCTAGTTGTACTTACTCCCTCAAGGCCACCACAGGCAGTATAAGCAGGGAAATAATTTTCAGGTTGAGTAAACTCTTTTAAAAGTAAAACCCACATGTGAGAAGCTTTTGTATCGGAAAATGTCTTCCTCCCAACCTTACCTCGCTTTACACTGGTAAGCTTTTGCATTAATGGCCTTGCCTTTGCCCAGTTTGTTTGGTGAGGCTGTACTTCCACCACTCAAGGTGCTACCGTGATGAAAAATGTCACAACGATGGAAGGTGCCACCACCATGGAAGGTGCCAGCACCATGCAAGGTGCCACCACCATGCAAGGTGCTACCACGATGGAAGGTGCCACCACCATGGAAGGTGCCACAACCATGCAAGGTGCCACCACGATGGAAGGTGCTACTGCCATGCAAAGTGCTACCATGATGGAAGGTGCCACCACCACGCAAGGTGCTACTGCAGTGGAAAGTGCTACCATGACACAAGGTGCTACCATGACACAAGGTGCTACCATGATGGAAGGTGCCACCACCACGCAAGGTGCTACTGCGGTGGAAAGTGCTACCATGACACAAGGTGCTACCATGATGGAAGGTGCCACCACCACACAAGATGCTACTGCGATGGAAGGTGCCACCATGACACAAGGTGCTACCATGATGGAAGGTGCTACTGCCATGCAAGGTGCTACCATGATGGAAGGTGCCACCATGACACAAGGTGCTACCATGATGGAAGGTGCTACTGCCATGCAAGGTGCTACCATGATGGAAGGTGCCACCATGACACAAGGTGCTACCATGATGGAAGGTGCTACTGCCATGCAAGGTGCTACTGCAATGGAAGGTGCCACCATGACACAAGGCGCTCAGTGAGCAGCTCTGGCAATGGGTGGCACTACGCTGGGAGACTGCACCTGAGGACTACCCTGTCACTCAGAGGAAGAGATCAACATCGCCACTGGCCTCAGCAAGAGCTCGTGCTGCCCTCAGGCCTTTACCCCCCGCGGGCGCTTGCATCGGTTTCTGTGCGGGGACTGCAACGCAGGGCAGGCAACAGCTTTGGCTCTGTTATAACAACTCCTCTGCCCTACACCTGCAGCCTTGGCTCTGAAGGATGCTGTTTGGCAGCGGAACGCTGTTCCCATATGGCTATTTTAAAAATACATACACAGAACGTAAATCAGCTGCAATTTCAAGAACTCTGGTTGCGTTTTATATTTTTCACACAACACAGCAGGCGGGATGGAGTGGCAGGGGTGCTCAGAGGCTGAATTCCCCACCAGCACACACCATTTACCAGAGGTTTAGTGATTTTCACCAGTGAAGGATGTGGTCAAGGAACTCTTCTGCCTTTGAAGGAATTACATAAAAATGACACCTCTGTGCACAGACTCCTTCCCCTCTCCAATAAAACGCTGCTACTCCTTTTCACACCCAGCAGCCATCAGAGGCAACACAAATCCTCGCTAATCCAAAAAGCAGATCCGGTTCATCTTCCCACAGACAAGTGATGGGAAAGTATATTTTTGGATTCTGCTGATGCACAAAATCATCACTCCTATTTCCATATATCAGATGTTTTGGATCCAGGTTGTGCAGCATTTACATCAGTGGCGTTTATCTGTATTACCAAAAGTAGTGGAAATAACACCGTGGCTAGGACCAGTCTTACCCAAAACTACCTACCAGTGAAGTTCCTCCCAGCCCCGCTTACCTGGGACTAGCCTGGGAGGATGAAGAAAGCTCAAAAGCTTATTAAACATCAGGATGGTCCAGCTAAAAATGTGTTGTGAAGAGCAACCCACCCTGACAAACAGGTTGCTGCACTCTCTGCAGTTTCTGTTATCCGTAATTTGCATTTTTCCTTTCTAGAGTTCTACTTTATTAACTTATTTTCTACACACTTCTTGTGCCTTTTATGTACATTTAATTACAATATTAATCAAAGCACTCAAAAGAAGTTCCTAGGCAAAATGAAGTTACGAATTTGCAATTTGGGAAAATTTGAAAACCTATTCATTCTATTTATATTTAAATATTTTAATGTATTTTTAATGCCTTGGCCCTGACAAAATGCATTTTCATTCAAGCAAATATTATGTTGAGAAAATACTATTCTCTCACATTTACTTCTTTGTCAAGTAATTGATTTAAAAAAAAAATTCTCCTACGTTATAGATAACGTTACAGAAATTGCAGAGGGCAGATTTGTTCAGTTAACAGGCATTTTTCATGAAAGCCCCATCTTTCTTGTAAGCCCCATTTCTACAAAGTGTGTTTCCGCTGCCAATTCATGTCTTCGATGCTCTTTTCAGAGGATGTACCATAAATGCACGTAACCTACTGGAGCAGCACGATCTGCAGTGAGGCCAAAACTCTGGTGGTGCTTGGTGCCCTGTGCCTGCATGAGAAAAATCCTTCCCTCACCTCTCCCGGCACATTAATAGCCTCAGCCCAGTGAACGCGTAGGTAGGACATGTTGCATACATTTTACTGGACACAGTGTAAGCGATACCCAGGGATCAATGCTGTGCTGTACGGATGGGGATGCTTGGGAGCTCAGGAAAATGTTCTGTATTGCTTAGAGAGGGCCGTGCAGGTTAAGCACGAGGTGCTTGCAGAGCAGCTATTAACCTTCTCAGAAGTAATAGTGGAGTTTGGAGACTGGTTATTTTTAACCTAAGCAAAGGCTGCAGGCATGTGTAGAAATGTTGCTAAATAGTGTTTAAAATGCCCTCTCTCTACACATATGTGGGTGCATGTATCTCAGTTTCCAGCCGATTACTGCCTGGTCCAAAGAAAAATCTCTGTTATTATTGAAAAAAGGCAAAGCACAGCTACCCCCGTAACTTATTCCTGAATGGCCATACGCAGGGTCAGAGTCTGTCAAACATGGAAAAATAGACCTTTAAAAAGAATAAGAAAAATTGTCTGTGGACAACAGCTTACCAGTACTAGGTCTGAGTCTAGGTTCAACCACAAGACTAAACGGTGAAAGCCACCTCCGCACGAGCTCCATGTCGGCTTGGGGGAGTGCTGCACACTGAGGAATAAAGCCACCAGCACAAGCCCTGCAAATGAGTTGTTTTCATCTCAGGAAAGGGACCTGCACTGAACAAGCTCTGTTCTCCAAAGATGACACTTTGGTGATAGGAAAAATAACAAATAGGTTGTGAGGAAGCGGTTGGGATGGAGCTGGGAATGATGGCAGGGACCTTCTGGTGGTCTTGGTGCGCCCACAGGCAGGACCAGGAAAGGGTGAGGCAAATTCATGGAGACTAAACTGTCCAAGGGCTGGTCTAGGTACAACGCGTGATGAAACACTCGCTGCTGGAAGCTGGGAGAGGCTACAAAGGAAAGGAGCATTTATTTTCTGTCCCAACCAGCAGGAACCTGAGCGAGTGCCCTTGGCGTGTCCCAGTCCTGTCCTGCTCCTCCGATCCTGCCTCTCTATGCAGTTTCACAGCTGAGTTAGCTAAAAATACTCCTTTGTCTTGTACTTTCTAACTTCCTGTGCAGTTTCTCTTTAGACAAAAGTGGGGAATGCTGCCAAAATCAGATACTTAAGGAACTCTATTACTTATAAAATCAACTGTTACCACGTGACAGCTGCAAACATCTGGAATTCATCTCTCCCTGGTACACTCTTGCTCCATGTGGGACTCGAGCATGCTCAAATATCAGCCTTGAGCAGAGTTTATGCAGCTTTCTCAAAACTGAAACAACTCCTGCAGAAAGTGTTTTGCAGATAATTAAAATTTCAGAAAAAAATGGGAAAAAATTAACATTGTCAAAGCAAACAGGCGACAGAGAGATTTTTGAACGCTTTAATGATACTTCTTTTAACCTAAGGAAAGCATTTTCCTCCCTTTTTCCTCAAAGTCAGATATGAAGTGTTTCTCATCTGTGCATTTGAACCGAAATGCTGTTCCCCAGGCACCCCACAAGTTAACCCACACTTAGAGCTGCTCTCTTGGGCCATGCACAAGCTGAGCAGGAAACCCTCTCGGCAGGATATCTGGTGTCTCGGTGTCCAGAGCGGGGAGCCGGTGCGAGCACACCTGGGTCCCAGCGAGGTGCATGGCCACGTCTCTCCCTGAGCAGCACCGGGAGGAGAGGTCCTCGGGGCAGGACAGGCACCAGCATGCACCTGAGCTGGGGGACCCGGGGCCGTGCATCGTCCTCAGAGTTACCAAAGTCTCAAACCTCAAAGGGACACTGGTTCCTCCTGAAGTGTGGGGTTTGGGCTGATTGTGGTCTTGGACGGTGATAATACAGGGTGCTGAGCCAAAGTGCAGAGAGCTGGTGCAGGTGGGATGGGAAATACCTCTGCGGTCGTGCACGAGCTCTTCTGGTCTGCAGTGTTGTCCCACTCAGGTAGTGCTAACAAATTATAGGTGAATATACTGATATTCAGAATAGGTGATGCCTCTTTTCTGAGGGAATTACCAACATGTAATCCACACATCAGTGTCAAATTAATACATTATTTTCATTGAATATTATGGAGAGTAGAACTTTCTCCCCTACCATACACTCACAGAGCATCACCCAGTCAGGTTAGTCCTAAAAAATCCTTACACAATTTTATTGTGCAACACGTTAGGGTGGGATCCATTCAGGGGGATTAACAAGGACCCTCTGCCTTGATGAAAAAGGTGCAAATAACACTTTTACTTGCTGGAAGTAAACCTCACACCCAGCACTTGGATTACATTGGTGGGCAGCGCACTCCCTGTCCTGTTGCACTGATCCCAGCTCCTAAAATATCTGTTCCTGGGATTAGTCCTCTGTGGTCAGAAAGAGCAGAATTACACAATCATTGGTGTGCAGTCTCCCTCTCTGACTAGAGAAAAATGTAATAAATTTATATGGGGAACAGCTCTATTATGTGCAACTCTTTTATGTACGCTGTGCTCACCAAGAGCATCCCCAGGGCACAGCTCTAAGTGCTCACCCCTCTGCAAAGCGGTCAAGAACCAAACAGGACTTTGGAGCAAGGTCCTCCCTTTCCCTAACTTTGGAGTTTTACTTTATGCTCAGGCACATCTCCTGCAGACCTCCCAGCTGACTACACACAGCTGAATCACTCTATATGAAATATTCAGCAAGTCGGAGGAGGAAAGCATGGGAACAGCCAAGCAATCTCATGAGGGAGGCATGGGAAGAGAGAGGAGGAAGACACCTGCACTGCCGGCCATATCCCAATTAATATTTAAACATTTTACACAGAGCTGGGACATTCTTAGCAGAGTGTTTTGGAAAAACTCAGCAGTGTTTTAATTCGGAGCCTCCCAAGCTCCCCGAGCAGGTTTTATGTGCAGCAAGGCTTGTGCCCAGCTCTGCTCCCCTCCCCTGGCACAGCAACGAGTGCCTCCTCTTCAAATTATTCTCATACTAATTAGACCATGGTAAATTAAGAGAAGCATCAATGGGCAGTCCCGGCCTGAGATGCCTGCAGCCGCTTAAGCTGGCAGGAGAAACAGCTCGGAAGGACACGTAGTTCCCAGGAGGCCACACATAGGTTTGCTGAGGGTGAGCACCGGGTGCATTTGCAAGCTCCACGTGACACAAAGAGAAATTTCAAAATTGTAACCATTAACTTCATAGAAATGGCAGGCTTTATCCACATGCAAATTGCACTGAAAACCGTATGAGAATTATGGATTTTTTTCCCAAATCTTCCACCTGTAGATGACAAATGCCTACTGATATGATAGCTGCCGGCTCTGCTGGGCAAAGCAAACTTTCCTGCATTCAAGCCCATTAAGAGGGGCTATGACTTCAGGGCTTTTTTCCTTCCTACATATGCTCTGTGCTCCCCAAGCAATTCTTGCACCTGGAGCTGCATGGCTTTGGAGAGACATCACCCCATCCAAGAGGCACTGTGGAGCTTCCCTGGGACACTGCCAGCCAAGACAGGTCACTCCTCTGACTGACTGCTTGCTGCGGCACCTACTCCTGATAAATTAAACCAGCAATGCTAAAAAAAACCCAAACCATTGCCAAAATGCACAGCCACCCTGCACCTGCCGTCCCAGGAGGAGCTCATGCTCTAGGTTGTATCTAAAATAAGACCCTGCATCACCTCATTTGCAGATCCCCAAACCTTTAACTCCAAACACAGTAAAAATGGTGCCCATGCAAACAGCACTCCCAAATATTCAGAGAGTTCATATTCCTATAGCAAAAAATCATTAATTTTTTTTTTGTACAGCAGTTTGTTTAATCTTTCTTCTTGTCATGTCACATAACTTCTTACCAGAGGAGAACCACTCTTCTCATTGTATCATGTTCACAGGGAGTAACACCGTTGTGGCAAGTCACGTTCTCAGCAGTCAAAAGCTTTGGTTTCACTCTGGTTTATATCCCCAAAAGCTATTTAATAGTTTGCACATTCCTTCCCATAAAGTTTGCCCTTTCAGTAATTTATGGCTTGGCTGGAGCAAGGGCATTCAAAGTGCCGGAGCTGAACTCATCACCGTGCAGAGCAGCAGATGGGAGCATGCACCGACATCCTTACCTGCGTGGCATGTGTGCGCACCGCGGGGGCCACCGGCTGCATGGACAACATCAATGTTCCTTCTCGAGAACAGAAAATTAGGACCTAATCCCCGTGCAAGGGATCTCATCCCAGAAGAAATTGGGAAGACCATGGTCAAGCCCTGGGTTGGACTCCCCAGTGTCCACCTGTGCTACAACCTCCTACCATCCGTGCTATGCAGCAGGGCGGGCGTTTTTCTGCCTTTCCGTCTCAGTTTCACACAAATCACAGATTATGTTCCAAAATTGTGCTGTTGGGAGCTTGCCTCGTTGCTCAGCAACTGCATTTGTACTGAACAGAGCGTGGGGTGGTGGGCAGCTGCGTGCAAATGCCTGCCGGAAAGGGAACGAGCTCAAGATTTGGAGAAAGGTATTTAGAAGGGAGAGCAAGCACTTCTTACCAAGACTAGGTAAACCGCAGTTTATTTTAGTAATAAAATTCAGCAGTAAAGTGTTGCAGGAGGAGGAAAATATACTGACATTTGCCAACAGCAAAGCTATGGGTGGAAAAGTGTCATTTTGGTTTCCCTGTTCTTCATTGCTCCAATTAGCTGTGAAAAGGAAGGGAATAAATAGCATGGGACATACCTGGACTGTTGTGGCTGTCGCGCGAGCGCTTGGCCCATGCCAGCCAGGGAAGTGTGAAATGTGGCACGGTCTGTGCTTCCCCCCCTGAGAGCTGGTGACACCACGAGCAGATCTTCTGCTTCATCCTCCGAGGAAGTGTGGCATGTTCAAGAGCGAAAAACCGCTTTTGCAGATTCAGGAATTCAGCTTTCTTTTACATGTTAAACATAGAAAAAGGCCTTTGGGTGCAGGAAGA
This sequence comes from Phaethon aethereus, assembly GCF_964289735.1. Taxonomy (NCBI): domain Eukaryota; kingdom Metazoa; phylum Chordata; class Aves; order Phaethontiformes; family Phaethontidae; genus Phaethon; species Phaethon aethereus. The sequence goes on along the minus strand of NC_138580.1, from coordinate 2,640,159 downwards.
TCCTGCCCAGAACCTGCTGTTGTTTTGCTTTCCCCTTGTAAGCCTTGCTGCTGTAATCCACACCTCCTGCTCACCAAGCTTCAGGTTACTGCTCTGCAAGTGGCAACTAGGCTGATCCTGACATCACTTCACAGTTTACAGAATGTTCCCCTTAATTATTAAACACAATACTTACAACTCATCGCTCCAGATCCCTTTAAAGCTGTTGCTGAGCTCTGATCCTCTTCTGCGGCTGCCTGATCCCAGTCCAACCTCCCACTACCTCCATCTGCAGAGCAGTTCCCACTGACCAAAGCCTGTAGGAACATGCTCTGTGCACCCAGCAGATCAGAGCTAAATTCCTGTCTTTCCCACCTGCTCTTAGCTTTCCAACCCAACCCTAGTCATTTTATGATTCCCATTTCTTGCTTTTAAGTAGAACTTACGTGCAGTGACTGCTGCTGTTTGTTACACAATGATGGATGTGCAAAAACATGAAGGAAGCACTCCCGATACTGTGAGGTTTTTACTCTTAAAATGCACTTTTTGAAGTCATAATATTTCAAAGCACATTTACAATATGTTTGCAATATGGGTAAAAAGATTACTTTCGTCTCCTGGAAAATGTAATTTTCCAGTAATTGGTGTTCTCCTACAGTATCTCATATACATGCGCTAATCCCTCTCCTCCAGCCTAGCACATATTTTTATGCTATGTTATACTAAAGTAGGCTGCTGAACTTCCCCAGTAGCTCTGATTTTTAAAATCCCAGTAACTCCTTGTAAAATCAGATTTCCACAAGGGCAGAGAGTTTCTAATTATCTATTACATGCTCTGAGATTCGGTTCTATGCCCATAGCACAATTTTCAGCTTTTCTACGATTTGCAAAACTGTCAGCTCCCCACTCCTCAGTTACAGCAGATTTTCTGAAAACAAGCCAATATTTTCCTGAAAGGTTTCACGTTCAGGATAACAATGGTTTTGGTGGTATTACGTGCATATTCTTGAAGGTGAACTGATTTGTATTGTAATCATTATACATCTATTATCTGCAAGGGCATAAAATCAGAGTAATATTGTATGATCTGATGTGACTTCACTTGTACTTACAGTGCAAACACTTGCGACTAATGCATCTCTGCCATCTCCGCAGTGAGGAAAAGGCCTTTTTTCTGCTACTAAGGCAAATAGACGAGGTTTTGGTGGGGTTTGTGCGAGTCCCTGTCCAAACTTCAGTCCTGCTGGGGCCTTTTTCTCCCAGTCCTACTTGCTGCAAGTCTGTGGCAGGAAATAGTAACTATCTGCTGAAAATTTAATCAGTTCATCAAAACATTTGGGTATTGTATTACTAATTAACTCAAAATAGTCAACGTAACTCAACGTAACCATGTTTCATGGAATAATAAAATACAGAGATGGTAAAAATCTATTAGCATACCTATATCCTCCTGCTGTCTGTGCAGGATTGCTCCATACAGAGTATTTTTTTCTCCGCTGTATATTTAATACTAATTTTCCAGTACAATGGCTGACTATCATTCTTTATACGCTATTTTTTACATAAACATTTTAATTTCTCTTGCATAAACAAGCCTTGTACCTCCTGTATTGTAATATCTGTGTTTTCCCCATTAGTAAAAGCTTTAACATTAAGCTGAGTTTATTCTCCTCTCGGCACGGAGTTGGCACAAAGCACCCTCACCGCCACGGCAGCCGACGGCAAGAGCTGCGACACATTAACACGCGCCCACAAGAAACCTGAGGATGAAAGAAAAAAAAAAAAGGAAAAACGACAACCCAAGGAAATCAGAAGGTACTGTATCCTGTCATGATGGAAAATCATATCAGAAAATACTCCAAAACTCACTGGTGCATCTTCACCCAGAGATGAGCTGCCCATCCACCTTGATACTTTAATTTCATACACCACCAGTTTCTAAGTGAACAAATATCAGGATGTTCTAGAGTCCAAATATCCAAGTATATTTTCTTCTACTTGCTTCACCCCAACGTTGCTATAATATACTGCCATGCTAAGAGTTAGAGCTGAAAGAGTTTTCTTGTGTTTAAAAGAAACTTTCACTCATCCGTGCTGCTGGCTGCCTGCTGCCCCTCCTGGGCTGCTGGGGAGCCAGTGCAGGTGAAGGAATCCCATTCTTACATATCACCCAGCTATTGCTCCAAAGCAAAATCTTCAAAGGCAATTACCTTCTGCTTTAACCTCCAACAACCGCAGTTCAAAGGTCAGTGCTCAATAAATGAGATTTCTGCTCAATTGTCTAATCACCGTTAATCTTGTTAGAGTGATCCTCAGCTCCATCTGTTCTCCAACGTCTCTGACTTGCACTTCTCCCATTCCTTCCATCTTCCTCCTTTACATTTCCTAGGACTTCTCCAAGCACTTTTACATATCTTTTCCTTTTGCTATACTTGGAATTCTCAACTTTTTTTTTTTAAACAAACTCATTTCAAATGCTTCCAATTTCTGAATAGCTCTTATTTAAGCTCTAATAAAACTGTATTGAAAATGCTATTTTCTTTTGTTTTGGCCACTGTTTCAATCTTAGATATATTGACAGTCTCTATTCATGCTTTTTTTTTTTTTTTTGCCTCTCCTGATTTTATGCTGGTATAGGTGTTTATGAACTTCTTAACAAAAATAAGAAACTGTTCTCAAAAAAAAAGAAGGGAGCAGAATTATGCTGTGGGCAGTTTCAATGGTGTTGATTCTATCAATTGTCTACTGGGACAATTTCTCAACTGCAGGAGAAACAGATGCTTAAAAGGTTAAAAAAAAAAAGAAACCTTTAAGGCAGCGTGTGGAACAAAACTGGAAGTTTTGAATCCTCAGAGATGTCATTTTTATGTCAAATCGTAAAAAATCCAGGCATTATCCATCTGACAGTATACATGCATTTGTTTCTATATTTAGTAGCTAGGAGATAAGCTTAATAGCTAGCTCGCATTTGCCATCAGTAGGTCACGTGGCAGGCGTATGCGTGGGACAATGCTCTGCTTCTACAGCGTGAACTTCTGATCCCTACTTCATTTGTTTTACAAAAGAAAAAAAACAATCATAATTCAGATCTTAACACATTTCTTTGAATGCTTATCATGCAGCTGTTCAAATTAAAGATATTTGGGTTTTCCTGCTGGCAGCTTTAAGGTTATTCTATAGGAGGGAGGTGGGAGAAACAGTCTTAGTTACCCTGAAACAACGAAATATTGACAACTAGCAATATCCTTCTATCACAAAGACGCTGGTACCTGGTTGTCCCGTTATTACATTCAGTTCAGAGGATCCCTGGCGAGATCAACACTGAAATCCCTGTAACGCCTTTTCCCCTGCCCCGTCTTTTCACGCGGGCAGGAGCCTTGCTCCCCGTGTGAGCCTCTCCCCTCGGGGTCAGACCTTTCTGAGCGGCTCTTCCACTGGCTGTTCCATCACTCACTGGGACTCCGTTAGATATGGGGAGCAACAAAGCATTATCCTAGAGACACTTTCCTTCCCATCCTTTTCCTTCCCTCTTTTTTTGTTGCTTGAATATTTGTTTTCCTCAAAATTTTAAAGTTATGCCAATATTTGTATCTTTCCAGTCTTCTTACAAAAATAATAAAATTAGTGAAGCCCCGACAGAGCCCTCCTGAGACACACCGATCCAACTTCCAGGCGAAGAAGGTGTACCACACGTACACCTCTGCGCTGCCTCACGTCTCACGCAGGCTGCTTCCATAGGACGCAATGATTAGATGTGCCATCGAGCCGGGCAGGCTTGGGCAGTCGTTGGCTCGACAGTGTACCGGGAAGATGAGAAGTGGGTTTTGCTGCTGAAAGCCCTCGTCTTGCAAAGAGCTGAGCAGGAGCGGTGGGACTGAAGTACCCCGCACGGCTCAGAGGCGAGGGGTCTGATCGCTTCTCAGCAGGGAGGAGGCATGACCTGCACGTTAACAGAAACCTGAGGAGTGCCAAAACCGGGTCTTTTGGGTTTCTGCAAGCAGAGTACCAACCACAACCAGATAAAAGCCCCGGGGAGATGCCAAGGCTCCTGTGTGCATCAGCCCCCACCTGCACCCACGGCAGGGTTTACGCGTGCAGGGACACGAGACTGCTCTGCTCTCCCTCCTTATTCCACCCTCTTTCCCCTTTCCCAAGCCTTGTTAAAGAGAGAAGAAAAGCTGCTAACATCCACGTTATCAAAATAGCATGGCATCCTCCAGATACGCCGCTCTGCACCACAGAGATGTGCTGGCTGGCTCACGGCTCTCATTAGGAAGAGCACATCGTTAATGCCCCCAGAGCTGGCAGGGACAGGATTTCACCCGTAACGCTTCTTGCACTGAATTCAAGCCATTCAGCAGTGAGACACACCACCTTGTGATACAAATCCCTTTTCATTAACTATGGATTGCCTTAATTAGGTTATCAAGTTTCAGGAAAATGCAGTAAAAGCCATTCAGCATCGAGGTTTGGGTCTCTGCATACCCAAAGGCTGCCGGCACAAAGCCGATGTGCCAGGCGTCACGCGCTGCAGATGGCAGCCGTGACGGGCCGCGACTGTCGCATCCTTTACGAGCTGAAACGCAATTACAGAGGGGGCTCTGGGCGCCCAGCTGTAAGCCAGAGGCTGCCTTCCCCGAGGGAGTGTAAGACAGCTGAACAAAATAAAAGCACCAAGGTCATAAAAAAGGTTAAAAAAAAAAAAAAAGGTGTGAAGTACTGGCTGACTGGTCCCTCGGTACTGGTTTCTGGTGTTGGAGGACAGTGGGTTTCACTGGCATCAGGTGCAGCATTTAGTTCATCCAAACGGGGGGTGGGGAAGGGGGGAGGGAATGTCTTTGAAAATCCCAGAAGATGTTTCTGTCCTTATTTCAATGAGCATTATTTGAGGGGGTTTTCAGCTGCAGAAAGGGTAAACAGTGTCTGAACAGGCACAGAGAAGGGAAGGATGACCCACTGTGGGTCCTGGACCCACAACTGGACCTGCCATGGGATCTGCAGCAGGGCCCACTGAGGGACCCACGATGTGATCTGCTGGGGAACTCCCCAGGGGACCCACAGGGAAACCTTCTGAGAGGGCAAGCCATGTGGCATGCCCTGGGGCCTGTTGCTGGGCCGCTGTCGGACATGACAGGCTCAGGGAGGGGAGGCCCGAATAGTGGGAGTCCCCAGAAAGGGGTGAGGCCAAGGAAAAATGGGAGGCCCAAAGAGTGGAGGAGGTCAAAAAAGTGTGGCCAGGGGCACCTCCCACAGCACTGTGGGACCTGTTTTGAGACTGGCCACGAGACAAGCAGTAGAATGCCCCAAGATTGTTTTTCCAAAGAGTAGAAGCCCGGAGAGCGCTGGAGACTGAGAGAGACAGGGAGGCACACAAAGTTTGGGAGGCCCAGAGAATTTAAGGAGGCAAAAACAGTTTGGCAGGTGCACAAAAAGAGAGAAAACCAAGGACAGATGGAGGTCCACCAAGTAGGGGAGGCCAAAAACTTGTGAGAGGCTGAGACTGAGATGGACACTGAAAAAGCAAAGGAAGTACAAAGACCGGAGAACAAGAGAAGAGGCCCAAAGAGGCCCTCCATGGGATGCAATGCAGCATCCGCTGAGGGACCCGTCTCAGGACTTGCCGTACAACCACACGTGACACAAGCAGTAGGAGGCCCAGAGAGTGTTGTTCCAAGGGGTGGTGGCCCAGAAACTGTTAGACCAGGAGCGTGACAGAGGCCAAGGTGGAGGTTGAAAAGGTGTGGGAATCCCAGAGGCCGTCCGAGGTCCAGGTGAAAAGGTATGGGAGGCCCAAGAATTGGGGGAAGCCCAGGAAGTTAGTCCCAGGAATTGCAAAATAGTGTGAAAGGCACAGAAAGTGGCACAAGAGAGTAGAGGCCCAGAAGGACCTCTCATGGGTGACTCTGTGGGACCCACTACACAACCTGACATGGGATCAACAGTAGGAAGCCCGGAGAATGTTGCTCCAAATAGTGGAGGCCAAAAAGTGTTGAAGGCCGAGAGAGAGATGAGCGCAGATTTTGCAACGCCCAGAGAATTTAGGAGGCCAAAATTTTTGGCAGTCCCATGCAGAGGGAGAGGTCCATGGAGAAATAGTGGCCCAGAGGGAGTGAGAAGCACACAGAATGTGAGAGGCCAAGACATGGGAGGCCCATACTGTGTCCACCATCCAAAACTTACCCAGTTTCGTTAAAAAAAAACAAATTCTCATGTTTTTCCCCCCTTTCCTTCAGGGAGGAACAGCAGCGCCTCAAGCCCTCACCTTGCCCACAGGTCCTCTCCTGCCTCTCCCCAGAGACCACTGAAGCCTACAAGTGTTTCTCTGTTCCGGAGCATATCCACAGCCAAACCTCACCCATCTTCTCATCTTTATGATGAGAAAGGAACGGATTCCATTGAACAAGCAGGGTTGTAAAAAGGAAATAATCTTAGCTCAGCAGTCTTAGTTGGCTGTTTGGAAATCAAACCATAACTGAAGGGGAGCAGGTTAGAGTCTTGGTCTTCTACAACTTCTTACTATAGGCAAGAGCTGCAAGCCAACACTGATGAAGAGCAGAAGAGACAGCAAGGCAGAAGACAAATGTAATGGGAGAATGACCTCCATTGCACAGCTGAGACAGTTGTGTAACACAATCACCAGGAGAGCCAGGGAGCCACTGCCCTGGGCTGCAGGCTCATCCAGCATGGAATGGCCACCCCTTGGGAAGGCATGTGCCCAACAGGTCCTTGGTTGGAGAGAAGAGCTTGCCCTCAGCAGAAAGGCTTCCATGCAATTTTCATGTCTGCTGCAAATGCTGGATTTAACAAAACCTTACCAAACATACCTCTGCTTTTCCAGCAAGAAAACCAAAGAAAATCTATTTGCAAGGCCGTGTGGGTACCTTGTGTGCTTAGATCTGGAAGCACACCAGAGCCCTCAGATGGCAGAAAATAAGGACAACTGGGGTCTGTGAGAAAAGCCAGGCTGGCACACCTGAGTACAGTTATACACTCCTTGGACCAAGCCATATGGGCAAGCGCTGTTTGCTGTGATAAAGTTTTTTCTTTTTTCCCTCCCCCCGCTCTGTCTCCAAACTGTAGGTCACAGCATACCCAGGGTTTTACTTTCTTGCTCCCAATGGTGCATCAACATTGTATTTTGAAGAGTTTTCTGCTTAATCTTTTTTTATTCAGAGACCTCATAAAGGGAATAAGGTGCAGCATTAGGGTAGGAACCCTTTCCTGAAACGGGGACAAAGGCCTCGGTTTGTGCTTTTTCACTCTCTCGCTTTTAAAGTGCATTCCGCTAATGTTTACAACCATTTAGAGAAAAATACTCCATTTGCCCTAAGAGCTGGTTATGGGTTTGTAATGATGAAATAAAAAGCCAAATGATTTCATCCTGGCTATTGGTGATGGGCTCAGCCAGGCAGTAAAAAGGTCCCTGTGGTGCACGTGGGTTGTACTGAGCTGCAAGCCCACAACATGTCTGCTGCAGGAGGGAAGGCAACGGTTAAGGCAGCCCTGGAATAGCACCATTTAAAGAAGGGATAGATGCAAAAGCTTTTGGAGGAGAGGGAGATTAGAGTCCCTGCTCCAGGCCCTGGCTCAAGTCAAGGGTTTAGAAACCGTGGGTGAAACCTGAGCCTAAGCCAAGGAGCAGCATCCAAGTGCTCTCCTGTACAGCTGAGAGGACAATTTCCACCGCTGCCAGTCCTGTTGCAAGGGGAAGGAGCAGGGCAGGGAAAATGAGATATAATCTGATGAAAGATGCCATTACATAGATTGCAGAGTTCCCTGACAAATCAGGAAAACCACATGGCCTGATTACTGTTTGGAAAAAAAATATTAATGCAAGCATCAATGCTTTGCAAGGAATTAGAGGATGTGTGGATGACTGTATTATCAAATCTTAAGCAAATACTTCGCCCATTAGAGCAATACACCTATGTCACAACTGAGCTGGAATACAAGTTCTTGGGTCACATCACTGCAGAAACCTTCAATGACAGCCAAGCAGAGGGATCAGCCTTGCTCTGGAAAGCTGCAGACCACAACATGGTCTGCAAAGATGCTGTGTCCAGACCTGTCATCTCGATGGCTCCCATGGGTTACACGCTGCCCTAAATGTGCCTCCTGAGCTTTCAGCCCTCGAAGGAGTGGCTGTCCCTTCCCCCTAAGGCTCCCTCATGGACAACACATGCGTTATTTACCCATTAAATCCATGGCCTCCAGATACCCCGTGTCACACTGCAGGGTGGTTTCTCACAGCATGCAAACACATTGACACCTGGGGAGGGGGCCTGGGGCATATGCATCACCCCAAGCACAAATGCAGGGATCCCCGCCCCCCGGACCATCCATCACCTCTTTCCTTCTCCATTCCTGGCTTGGCTTGTGCTGCCATGCCAGTGCTGCGAGGAGGGAGCCTTGCCCCAAACCTCGTGCAAGGCTTTGGCTTTCAAGAGCCGTCCCTGGCCACTCGTGCCTCGCCATCCCCAGCAGCGTGCTGGCTCTCCCCAGATCCCTGTGCCCTCTAAGCCCTTGGGACAGGGCAGTCCAAACGCAGGTTCCCCGGAGCCAAAACTACTCCAAAAAAAGTTTCACCCCATCCCTTCTTTAAAAGGGTGAGACAAGCATTTGGACATGATGAAGCATCTATTATCTATTGTCTGAAATGAAACTTGGGGCTAAGAGGGACCCTTGCCCAGCCTGCAACCTTCAACAGTAGACTTTAAAAGGCTATCAGCTTCTCAAAAAGCCAGGCCCATTCGAAAGAAAGGCCTTGTTGAGGGCCATAATGGCAGCTGAATGGCTCTCAGATTGGCTCATCATCTGGTTTTAAAGTCAATATTGATGAGGCCCCAAGCCAGCAAAGAACTTAAGCAAAGTACTTCGGGTTAAGCACCTGTTTTGTCAAGGCTGAGTGAGCATCAGGGGCTCAACTGCAGCCTGTTAACATGGAAATGACATTTTTCTGTTATCCTAAACTGAGCACTGATAACTTTTTTCCTGTGCCTGACTCTGCAAGCCATAATAATGAAGAGCTGAAAGATCTGAAATTTTGATTTTTCTTTTCTTCTGTAGATGCAAAGGGGTGAACTTTCCTCCACAACACCCCATGGCAAATCTGAGTTTGAGGGATTACAGCACAGGTCCCACTGGTAACTCATTTGCCTTCAAAAGGCAGTTTTGGGAGTGCTCCAGGCCACCCATCCAGGATCATGGCAGGCAGGGATCTCAGCTCCTTGCTGTCACACCTCTGCAGGGGGGGGAAGAGATCTAGCATTTAACAGAATTTATTGGTTCCACCATGCCCCAAGTGGCCTCAACTCTCAGCCCCACATGTTCAGACCTGGATATCAGTCTTAAACCTACTCCAATCTGAACCAGGGGGACCACCTCCAGCAGCATACTGCTAAGGACGGCCCAAGAAATATCTTCTCAGCAAAATGTCAAGCTTCACCTCTCTCAGGTAATACCTGCACACAAAGAAATTACATCAGAAATGACTTCTCTCAATCTCAGTAAAAGCACATTAGGAAAACCTTCCACTTCTAGGAAAAAGACTTGATAGCTGTGTTGAAATTACCTCTGGTAATTTTAACTGAGTGGAAGCTTTTATATTCGATTGCACCAAAAATGTAAAGCATGTCACTTATTAAGCTTTTATGTCTGACATTCAGTCTGGTACCTGACGACATCTTCCCTGCAATCTGGAGATCATGCAGCTAATGTACTTGGAAATGGCAGAATTAGGTATGGTAGAAAGTCATTAAATTTGAAATTAAATGGGCTCTCTTGGTTCTTGAAGGTATTATCAAAAAAAAACCCCATAACCCGTTCCTCTGCAGAAGTCAGAAAACATCCCTGATATTGGCTGGCTGAGCTTTCTTGTTCTTCCTTTAACAGTGACAATTAGTTGACTTAAGGGGGGGAACCTGCAGGCTCCCACAAAAATGAAGCATCAAGTCCTCCTAGCTGTTGGCACCAGCCAGGGCCCGTGTCTTAGCCTGGGCTTTTTTAGCCCAATTTCAAAGGTTAAAAAAAATGCCATGCAAGTGGTTTGATGCTCTGGCAAGCCAAGCTATTTTCTGCCCGAGGTTTTTTAAGCAAGAAACAACTAACAGTACATCATAAGGCTGCCTTTAAGGGGCAATTGCAGGGAGGGACAAAAATCTTAGACTAGTCTATTAAAATCCACATAAAAATAAATATACAAAAATAGCTGAAGGAAAAATGCGTGTAAAATGTTTAGGCCAAATTAAACAGCCTAGAAATGCTTAAAATAGTGTTGCCATGGTTTCGTACACCAGAAGGATGCTATGCCGTCTATATTCTGTGATTTTTTCCTGGGATCTGGGAATCCCAGCCCCATAAAAGGCGATGGGCATAAGATGGCAGGGCTGGCTCCTCGTCCCATGGCTCAGCAAAGCGTTCACCTAGCAAACCCGGGCACATTTCTGTCCGTGGGCAGCACCAAGCTACCTGTGCAAACTCACACGGCATCCACTCCTCTGCAGGAGCCTGACAGGTGACTGTACGGTGTTACGGGTACAGGCGCAAGAAGCTAAAACCCCTCAGATGTCACATACTTGCCGTGCACTCTGGGATCTGCCGTGCCCTGGAATTAGCAAGCAGCGCCTGTGACTTGTAGAGGTCTCTGGAAAACCCGGGTTCCCCCCTTATGGCTGAAGCTGAGGCTGTGCGTACCCGAGCACACGCATCCTGCGATTCATTAACATGGTAACCATCTCTGGGTGAACGTTAATGGTCTTTGTGCGAGTATAAAATGATGCATCGCTGCCAAACGTCTGGCTGTGGTTAACAGCTTCAACTCCAAAGGTAAGCACCACAGAGGAAAATATAAATGCGTTATTAAAAAAACCCTCTCAAAATAAACCTTAAAGAACAATAAAAACAAAACAGTTACAATATAAACACACCCTTTTGTGCCTCTGTTGCAGCACATACTACAGAACATATGGCGTATAAGATCACCCACAGACCAGCGCTTCCTGTAAGGGCTAATGGTAACTCGAGATGGGGAACTGCAAGGCGTGCTTTCCCCTACTGCTGCTACCAGGGACCCCTTCTGCGGTTCACATGGCTCTCACCCCGATAAGGAGGGCTCTTGCGAACCACTAACTGCTCTCATTAGCAGTGCAGGCAATCAAAACAGATATATCCCAACAAACACACTGGGCAAGTTGGTTGTATCTGAGCATAACCATGGGACCTGCTGAAAACGCCACTCCTCTGCTGCGGGATGCGATGCCAGCAGCACACTCCTATCTTGACACCACTGCAGCTATAGGAGATATAGCATCTCCCCAGCCCGAAGCATCGCTTGAACCCGAAGTGGACTTTGTCTCTTTTTTTTTACTTCTCAAGTTATTCAGCTGACGCACCCATTCACAGGCACAAAGTCCGCAGTCCCGTTCCCCATGCCAGCCCCATTGTCTGAAGGGTACCCACAGCGCATTGGCAGGGACACACCGCACACGCATCTGGGTGAAGTGTGGCTGACAGGATGAAGGCAGCCTCATAAAACCTGCTTTGATTTGTTTAATGAGCTGCTTATTGCCAAAGATGAAAGGAAGGAGCTAACAAATCTGGGAAGTGCTATTAATGTTGTTTTCTAGCACGTCTTGATAGAAAACACATACGTTTCTTGGCTTTTACATGAGCTCACTATCACCAAGCTTTGTAAAGCTGGGTATAGGAGGTCCTGAAGCTCTGGGATATCATATCAGGAATGGCCAAGGAAAGATACCAAGAGGATATTCTAGCTCTGCAGCCCTCAGCACAAGAGAGACATAGACCTGTTGGAGTGGGACAAGAGGCAGACACAAAAATGCTCCAAGGGCTGGAATAGCTCTGCGGTGAGGACAGGCTGGGAGAGTGGGTGGGGTTCAGCCTGGAGCAGAGAAGACTCTGGGGAGAACTTACTGCAGCTGCCAGGGCTTAAAGGGGGCTTGTAAGAAAGATGGGGACAGGCTTTTTAGCAGGACCTGTAGCGATAGGACAAGGGGTAACAGTTTTAAACTAAGAGGGTAGATTTCAACTAGATCTAAGAAGAAATTTTTGACCATGAGGGTGGTGAACCCCTGGCCCAGGTTGCTCAGAGAGGTGGTAGATGTCCCATCCCTGGAAACATCCCAGGTCAGGCTGGACGGGGCTCTGAGCAACCTGATCGAGTTGGAGATGTCCCTGCTCATGGCGGGGGGGTTGGACTAGATGGTCTTGACAGGTCTCTTCCAACCCAAACTATTCTAAGATTCTATGACATGGTGTCCCAGGGGTACCCACTCATCTTCCTGCCTCCCACTGGCAAAGTCCTATAGCACCACCATCCCCAGCGGGGAAGGGGCCAAGAGTCAGAGCCTGTTGGTTACATCATTAGCTGCCATCTAATTAATCAAAAGAATAGTTTTTAGAGCAGAGATGGGCCATCCCTGACTTCCCCAATATCACTACAGGCCCTACAATGCAGTTAAAACATGAATGTCCAGACAGATGTACAACCCTCAATGCTGCCGATGGCAGATCTCCTTTATAACCTCATAACCTCCATGTCCCATTCACAAGTTGAGCAATGGCCAAAACCCAGACTTAATAAAAGGGCCCCGTACCAGAGTTGTGATGCTCAGGGCTCCAGCCGCTCACCCCAGAATGCCAGGGGGTCTCATTAGCGCATGGACCAGCCCTTGTCGGCGCTGCCTGGAAGACGAACAAATCCCCCGGATTCAGCGGTACGAGAGGCCGATGTAACGAGCTCTGCGCAGCTTCCACGGGTGCGAGGCACTGCGAAACTGCCGACAGCTACAGAGGTAATTTAAATGGTGTATGTTTGAAGTGTAGTTCACATTAAGTACCAGTGGATAGTAAAATACTTCTAATTATTCCCACATCCCTAAGTTTTCACACCATTCCCCATCCCCCTAAACTCCCCTGTTTTCTTTTTCAGAGTTAATTCTTTTTTTCAGGCAAAGAAAAGCACACAAATATGGTTTGTTACACAAAATAAACTGACATGCTTTGTGTTTTGGCTACAAAATATGCAGGTTCTGGGAACAGCATACTGCATAAAAACACATTTTCACAAGGGACAATGTTAGACAGAGCAGTTCCTTTCCCTAAACAAAAACAAGTCTTGTTCGCTAAATCAGTTTTTCTTCTTTGGCTAGGGAGAAGTTCTCAAAATTCTTCATTTCTTTTCAATTTACACAATTTTCATAAAGTATTTTTGAGCCCTGTGCACTGCCCGAAGCAGAGGCTGCAAGCACAGATCTGAGCGTGGGCAGAGTGCTGGGGAACGCTCACGATCAGGAAAAGTCTGAATGCGAACATGTAAATGCAGCACTTGGTGAATTTGTCCCCAAATGTCCCTGCTCAGCTGCCCCTGCTCACCCTCAGCCAGCTTCAACACCAGCATAACACAGTTTTCTGGCTCTCTCAACATTATCATGAACCACGATTTATACTCTACTCTCTTTCTCAAGGCACCAACTTCAATCCCTGCAAATACACGAGATTCTCAGCAGTCATTACTTTCACAATTTCCAATTATTTTCACTTTCAGACTTTTTAATCTGTTTTTCAGTTAAAGGGCTGGAAATACACACCTTCAAAAGGCAGAGAGCTCGACATGGAGGGCTTTAGGAATATAAACATGGAGTGGGGTCTTGTGTCCCATGCTTCCTGAATGCTTGAAGCTGACAAAGTGTTAATATTTCTCTGGCCTGACCTGAGTGTGTTATTGTCAATTTTTATTCTGCTATTGAATGCGTAGCCTCAGGCAAGCATTTGCCCTCTTTGCCTCAATTTTTCAATCCATGAAATAACAAAAAAATTACAATACTTTGACAGTTATGAAAACACATGACATTTATACTCATTTTACATAATGCTTACTTTTCAAAAAATGGATGCATGGCCTCAAATTTCATGTTAATGCGCTGGACTCTTACAGAAAGTATCTCCAGAGGCAAACAGAAATAGTATAAAGTTCACGGCAGGTGGGACCAAGACTCCACAGTATGAGGCTGTAGCAAACCCCTCACATCTGAGGAAAACCAAATCTTATTATATCAGGAGCCCAAATGAACCAAAGAACATTATCGCTTCATCTATTCAAAATTTCCTGAGCCTAAGGTGCCACAAACACATTTATATGAATGATTTTAGACTAGATAGATGTCTTAATATTTAAGATGTCAGATGGAGTAATACGTAAGTAATTATGTTTTGCCTTTCATTCAGTCTTTGTCAGGGGTACAGACTGATGGCCCTAGAGATTGAAGGCTTCTGTCTAGACAGTGAAAATACTCATTTTTAACACAACAAGCACGAGCTTTTCCTGCCACACTTTCCCAAAGGGGTCAAAAGCAGAACTGATCTATCCAGCTGTGGTTGAATCTCATCCAGAAGAGAATCCTCCCTTCGGTAGTCTATGGAAATATGTTACTATATGGAGCACATACAGCTGCTTTCCCGAGCAGCAGTGAACTGGTACTGATATGGAGCACAGCCTCAGCGCGTGCCCTTACCAGTGCTGCCCGTACTAAGAGTAGTTAATATTAAAACTGCCATCACTGGGTGCCTCTGCAGATCTACCATGAACAGGCATTCTAGGGTCATATCTCCAACCCAACCTGGGACATGCAGGGCAGCAAAACTCAGCCTCTCCCAAACCTCCTTTTGGGAAACCATCTGCACCCTCTTGGGAGATGCACTCTGGACTGGCACAAGCCAGCAGCAAGCCACTGGCCCATGGGAGGGGAAGGCCTTTTACAGATTGATCTACTGGTTTTCCCTGTGTTCAGTACAGCCCTGCGGGGCCTTGTGGACTCCCATGGGTGCCCACCAAAACCCATGCATCCCCAAGACAGGGGATGAAGTCCCAGCTCCTTTCGAGGTGATGAGAAACTCAGGCTGACCTCAGCAGCAGTCTAGAGGCAGGAAGGAGGCACTTTTGCTCCTAATCTGTGATCATGCTGCAGCCATGCCTGTATTTATTGCCTATGCATACCACACTACAAATTCAGGTATAAATTCAGTACAGAACACAATTAGTCAACCATCCGTTAGCAGCGTTACACATGGATGTGCAAAACAGGTTGACATAGCCCAATAGCAGGGCTACTAAGATCTACTCACCAATGCAACCATTAAGATGAACGAACATCATGATTTTATCTGTAAGCTTTTAGCTGTTGCCAGACTTGTGCAGTTGTGAAGAATCTGCAAAGGCCACTTAGCAGCAATATTTGAAAATTCTGCTTTATTTTGCCCAGCTTTTAAACCAGTTATTTGCAAAAAGTAATTTGTGGAAATGTGAATATCACACATGAAGGGAATTAAACCATTTCTCAAACTCCCATGCCTGCTCCAGACCTGCAAAAATTCATCCTGTGAAAAAAATATGTTTCATTGAACTGCATGATATAAAAAAAGGTGTTTCTTCCAGAAACTCAGAAAGACACTGCCCTGTGCTTCTCCCCTCCCCGCTTTGGTTAACTTGCCCTGATTTGCCCTCTCCTAACAGAGCCCATTCCATGCACCACCATCACCTCATCAAATTAGCAACAGCCCACAGTAAATATTTAAAAGGAAAAATTTCACAGCATGATGAGCAGACTTTTGCATGTTGGTGTAATAACAGAAGGAGAAACAAAGACCTCTAAGAAATACCAGTAAGAATTATCAAAGGGTCTTCAAGTCTCACATGCCAGAGCTGCAGCTACAACTGTGTGCAGGCACCACATTTTGCTGATCTTGAGGCTCATTAGTGGAAACACAGCTGTTTTCTCCAGGAGCTTGCCAGCTTCTTACTCTAATACTGACTTGGTGGGGGGGAAGCAGTTTTAATTACCACCTGGAAATAGACAGCAAGTGTTTACAAGTTGCAATTGGCTCTCCCATAGGGAAGAATGCAGAGTTCTCTTAACTCTTCGGTGCTGTGACCCAGGTATTTACTTCTGTTTGTATTTGCGCAAAGCCTGGGAGCGGTGATGGATGTGCCTTGGGACTGGCTGATACAGAAGCAGCAGCATAAACGTCAATTGACATGAAGTTACGAACTCAAGCGTTGATCCGCGCAGGCTGAGGTCCGAGCAAACCAAGCACAGCGCGCTTGCAAGGCCTCTGGCACGCTCCTTTTTAACATTTTGGCTGGGTGGCACTCTCAGCATGCAGTATTTGTCACTGAGCAAAACCAGTCAGTACCACAGACTCCTGAGTGGGAAGGTCTGCATCAGATACTAGGGCAACTGCGGGCATCTGAAATGCTCAGGAAACTAAACAATGCCTCACCTATGGTTGTACATCTGGAATACTTGCCCAAGAGTTGAAAGAGACCTGCTAGATGTGAGAGGGTTTTGCTTTATCTCTGGGTGCTGGGAAACTTGGGGGAACGCCAAGCAAGCACACATGTTAACCAGTCTTTGATCCCAGAAGACAGGCTGGGATCCCTGTGATCCAAACGGAAACTGGACACACAAGGACCGTTTTACACTGTGACTTTGGTGACACTGGATGCATTTTGCAAGCAAGGCTAAGCGAGGGCTCTTGCAGGAGAGGCACCACCAGCCCTTTGGTGCCTTCCTCCGCATTTCCAACGGAAAATGGACAACAAAGCAGGTGGGTAAGTAGAGGCAAAAGACTTACATGAAAATAAACAGCAGGACTCCAGAACTATCTAAAATCTGTCATTGTGCTGTTCATCTAGACACTCTGCACAGCAAGGAAGGCTGTGGATGCTATCTGTAGCAAGTACTGCACATCACCTCTTCCAAAGTGGGACAAATTGCTGGAGCGTGTCCAGAGACGGGCAACAAAGCTGGTGAGGGGTCTGGAGCACAAGTCTTATGGGGAGCGGCTGAGGCAACCAGGGTTGTTTAGCCTGGAGAAGAGGAGGCTGAGGGGAGCCCTCATCGCTCTCTACAACTACCTGAAAGGGGGTTGTGGCGATAAGGGTGCTGGTCTCTTCTCCCAAGTAACCAGCAACAGGACGAGAGAAAATGGCCTCAAGTTGCGCCACGGGAGGTTTAGATTGGGTATCAGGAAAAATTTCTTCACTGAGAGGGTGATCAGGCATTGGAACAGGCTGCCCAGGGAGGTGGTCGAGTCACCATCTCTGCAAGTTCAAAAAACATGTGGATGTGGCACTTCAAGACATGGTTTAGGGAACATGGTGGCTCTGGATTGATGGTTGGACTTGATGATCTTGAAGGTCCTTTCCAACCTTAGTGATTCTGTGAAATTCTCCTCCAGAGGAGGCTAGCTATCCCCAACAGCTATAAACTTAGTTTCAGCAACTGCCTTAATACTGCACATCTAAGCTCTGGTAAGATAACTATCATTCTCAAGGATCCTACATTTTATTAGGTATTCAATGTGATTCCTTATGGCAGTACTCAAGTCTGGAGACTCTTCAAGGTTACCCACATTAAAAAACTAAGAACATAACATAAAAAAAGCTAAAAATGTAACACAGGCCACAAATCAGCAAGACTTAAATACCTTCTGTGGCTCTGAGGCTGATGACATTGCACACCAAGTTCACTGCTGTGCCTGTCTGCTACCCAACCAGCTACAGCCCATGAAGAGGAGGGGTGGTGTGAAAGCTGGCCTTGTTTCTACAGCATCACTGCATGCTCAAGAAAGCCAAGCACAGCTCTGTGGCGGTGCATGTGCTTTAATAGGAATGCAAAGTGGTGTGGGAAGAAGGAGCAGGAGCCAAGCAGCTGGCTTCAATTAATCATCAGCTCTCTTGGAGGCTGGGAGGATGACTCTGCGGTGGTGAAGATCAGACCTCATTGGCTGTGGAGAGGGACCGAGGGGAGGCAGGTGGTGTGGGCAGGCTGTGATCTGCTGGGGCAACCTCGGGGCGTGTTGGTTAGGCGCATGGGGGGGCAGGGGGCTAGCTCTGCAATTAGCATCGAGCTAACAACTAGGTAAATACAGTTATTCTGGCTTTAGGAGAGTTTGGGGGCTGGGCTGATAACTGTAGTTGTTATAAATACTGTGATTTTGTGGGTTTTCTTAATCTTTCCATCTCCAAGTTCTCTTTTCTGTTTCTTTCTTTTGTAGCCAATTCACTGTCGTTTGCTCTTGCGGGCTCTGCTAGCAGTGGGATAGTTGATGTAGCTGAACTTTAACAGCTCCACATGTGGGGAAAAGTACTCCAGCTGCTACCAAGAACAGTATTTATGACCATGTTTTTAAGTGTGTTTTTGGAAGCACAGGTAAAACCATATCTGTGTAAGACTCTGCTCCCAGTGCCTGTCCCTTTTGCATCTAAATGAGACCCCCCCAAAGGAACATCTCTTCTCTATGGAAATAACACTGCACTTCCCTAAAGGCCTGTCTCTACCCTATGTAAATAAAATCACAGCCCCTCCAGGCCTGTCAGTGCTAGGCATTAATGAGCCTGCAAAATCATTTCTTCTCTCATTTGGTTTGGCAGTGCAGATGCTTAAGTCTCTCAATGTGTTACTCGGAAGGTTTGGAAAATGTAAAGTATGCCTGAGAGAAATGCCAAATCCCTTAACTCATGGGGGAAGTGCTCATATAACTTAGAGGGGGGAAAAAAGCGCTCTCGGTGGTGTTTACTGTGTGCATTAAAACTTCCCAGTTGTTAAGAACTGGCAGGATCTGCATAAGAGCTATCTGCTAATAAACAGAAGCACCCAGATGATGGTAAAAATGGCGAGTTTCTGCAAAGTCCCCATGTGCAGGCCAGGCAGGGCACGTCTATTTGCAACACCTAAAAGTGATGTTGCTTTTATTGTAATATTAGGAAAGACTTGTCAGAATCCATGCCAAAATGGAAGAGGTTTTGTGTTTCTTTTGTTTTGTTTTGTTTTTAAAGCGTGTCTTAACCGGAAGTCAAACCCATCGATATGTACCAGCACTGCCCACTGACTTAAGTGCCAGCCATGCCAAGAGGAGATGGGATGGGCTATTCTCATGTGCAGGAAGGGTGAAATTCCTGCATGCAGCGGTGATGTCTCCCCTCCAAAGTCCTTGTACTCGGTGGGAACTGGAGGAGACCACGTGCCCAAGAGCAGTGCAGGTAAGCTGGCATCCAAGCACAGCTTTCCATGGCAGGTCCTCACCTCCGAGGGATGGAGGTTACCAGGGAGCATCACCAGAGAGCAGAACTGCTGGCTTTCGCCTGTTCTTCCTTCCAGGAGCTCCCTCCTCGTCTCAACGTAGCGGTAACGGAGTGGTCATCCCCCACAGCTCACGTGCGCATCGAGGTGATCTGCCCTGCATGGTGCCACGTTGTGCACGCCTGGTTCAGGGCTCTGCGGGCTGAAGTAATGATGTGTAACAAAGGATTAACTAGAGCAGTGCCATCCGTCATTTCAGTGTGAAAACAGTAAGTGCTTGATTTCCTTACCCGTTTTTATATAAAGAAAGAACTGGGTATAAGAGCACCTCATCTGAGCAATGAAAGACTGGAAGGGACCACTCCCAACATGTGCTCCAGGCAAAGGTGACCTGAGCTTCACTTCCACCAGCTAAGGGGACAGAGCAGGTCCGGCTTCTGGCATCTCCTCCTTCGGCTGGGTCCAGCCAGGGAGACTTTGGGATTTCAGCTGCAAAGCATCTGGCTCCCTCTTGTGCTCCCCGTGCTTATGGCAGGAAAAGTCGGATGGGACAAAGTCCTGCTGGTGCAACCCGCTGGGAAGGTGGGTCCTGCTCGTCTCCTTGTGTCCAGCCCAAGAAGCAGATCACATCAGGAGCTGTTAGTCAAGACCTGACCTGATATGGACCATCTCCATGCTCTGGTACCCTTAGGCTTGCCAGGAAATACCAAGCTGTTCCTGGAGCACAGCTAGGGAATAGGGCGTGCAGCTCCATGTGCACAACGTGCAGCCTGCCGCTTGTAGCTTGATCGGGGATGAGTTGTGACTGTCAGCCATAGCTTCCACCTGGAGAAAATCCACCCTTCTCCTGCACAATTTAGACCAAGTAGCAGCACTACCATCCGTATATACTGCACTCAGCATGCGATGCGTTTCCTCTTCCGTAACGTCAGAAATTTAAGGAGTATGAATGATTTCACCTGTACAAAGATAATAGAACTTTGTTTTTCCAGTATTTCATACACCTTTTTTTTTTTTTTTTTGGTAAAGTACTCTGTGTTGCCGGTCCTGATCCATACTGCTCCTATTACAAAGGTCGTAGCAGTAACGAGTGGGGAAATCCGGCTGAAAAATAGCTTTAATGCAATGCTCCAGCAGCGGTGGCCGCTGCCGTTACAGGTTGTATTTCTTAACTGAGTTACTTTATGAGATTTCTTTAAAGGTCATTAACGGGTGTCAGGAGACAAAGGCAAGCTGTGTTAGGCAAAGCAGAAAAAGGGACTTGTTTTCCAGCAGATGTTCTACAACTCTCTATAGCTAAGGAAAAAATAAGTACAACCAGACTGGGCTCTGTCAATTCTGAACTGTTGTGCAGTTTTGACTCGATCTTTCTGGTTTTTGGTTGTGTGTGTTTGGGGTTTTTTAATAACTATTTTTTTTTTTTTTTTCTCTTAGCCAAGTTGTTTTATCTTCAGGCAGCCTGCTTGAGAAATCAGGGAAGACTCCCATCCTCTAATGGTAGGTAAAAATGGTAAAGTATCTACATGTGATTTCACTATGCTCTTAGTTTAAGAGAGAGAGATGGAAAAGGTCCTTTCATCAGTTACTGCGGCAGATTGAAGGGTAAAAGCCCAAAGGACAAGAAATGAGTTATTTTGAATTAAATTGGATAGAAGCCACGTATCCTGTAAACACCCACCAGCCACACTAAATGCGAGGGAAGAAGTCACCGCAGAAATGTTGTGCAATGGAGACGGAATTTCCCCAGCGCTAGCTTGGTCCTGCTCTACAGCTGCTTTTCTCTTGCACAAGACGTGCAACAAAACAGGAACGTGTGTGTTTGTTTATGGGAGCCTCCGGAGAGCCGAAGCAGAGCCAAGCAAAAGCCCCAGCTCCTTCGGATACACAGACTGCTCAATTCATCCCCTCTCTCCTGGTGGGAGTATGTTCCCATCCGACCCCAGCGGGCTGCAGGTACTGACTCACCGACCACCCGGAGCTCACCCTCAGCTGATGACTATTGCCTGTTTTCTTCTGGGTTTTATGGTTCCGAGTCTCCAGTGTGGCCGGATGAAGACGTAAGCCTAAAAGTTGTCTTAAAGAATTAGTTATTTGCTAGCAACACTATTTATTTTTCCTATACTTTTTTTTTTAAAGTGAGACACATGGCTCCCAAAAGTAGCAAGTACTTCTTCCTTCGGAAAATGTCACTCTGGCATGGCAATCTTTCAGGAGATGTGACAGATCTTTTGTAGTATGTGTTTTTTTAACAAATGCACAGAAAGTTTCAATGCAACTCAAAGCTGGCAGAGGCCGTTTTGACGACACTTACACCTGCAGGAAGGGCTTTTTTCCTAGTGGAACAACCTCCTTCCCGTAGGAATTGAATACATCTTTCACATTGCATAATTAGATGCACAGGTACAATGGGGAGAAAAGGAGGTTTTGTTCTCCCTTTGCCAGGGCAGCACTTTGTGTCAGTGATGGAGAAAGTACTCCAGTAAACCATTCTTCCTCTGTCCACCTCTCCCGTCCCCTCCAGTCAACAAGGAGATTGTTTTTGCCTCCAAACTGTATAATATTTTCCCAGGGATGTCAAATTGTCTCTTGAATCCTCAAGTTTTCAGGTGACAGAAAACAGTGTTTCCCCCACTGACCATAGTGGGGTGCTGCCAGGAACTGGGCTCAGATTCTGCTGCTGTTTGTGACCTTTTTTATTTTTTTTTTTTTTAGGCTTTGTCAGTAGGAGTTGTGCCTCAAGCCAAAATTAGGCTTTGTATTTTTACAATGTGAACTGTTATGTATTCCCTTCTGGCAAAGGGCAGCAAGCATCAGCACAGCAATAAGGACAAATATTTTGTTGAGGTCTCCCGAACAAATCCTCTATTCAAACTAAAAGTGCAAACCTGATGCTGAGAATACTGAGTCAGCAGCGATATTTTAGATCTAGGAATAATGTCTGATATGGTTTCCCAGATACCTTCCAATACACAAAAATACTAAATGCCTTTGTCAAGTGGAGTTTAATAGATACAGCAGTGCTTTGGTTTCCATAAAAATAACTGTGAGAATGAGAGCTGGCAAGTCTCTTACCAGACCTAACACTGATTTGTTTTGTTGTATTGAAGTATTCATGGTAATGACAAAATTGGACTTTTTTTGCTCAACAGCTATTGTTTTCCATGGTATCTGCATCATGAAGGAAGGAACAAATATGTGCTTCACTTATGATGTTATTCTGCTGAAACGCTGTTCATATTTTTACAGCAAACACTAGTCTATCCTGGTGGATCACAGCTTTTTTACTGCGACAGAAAGCAGGTTCCTCTGTGGGGTTAAATCTTAGAGTACCTCAGTCAGTCACAGGCTGTAGATGCCACAGCCTCTCTACTATCACTTAGTAAAGACCCTGTGCTGCCCTGCCCTTGCACAGCTACAAGGAACCATCAAAGGTGACAAAGATGAGGTTCCCAGCCAATGCTGCTGCAAATTTGAGAGGGGACCTTATCAATGTCTATAAGTATCTGCAGGGTGCCTGCCTTATGGAGCCAGTCTCTTTTCAGTAGTGCCCAGTGACAGGACGAGGGGCAATGGGCATCAACATCCTGCAGAACAGGAAGTTCCACCTCAACATGAGGAAAAACTTCTCTACTGTGAGGGTGACGGAGCACTGGAACACGCTGCCCAGAGAGGTTGTGGGGTCTCCTTCTCTGGAGACCTTCAAAGCCCGACTGGTCGCATTCCTGTGCGACCTGCCCTGGGTGATCCTGCCTTGGCAGGGGGGTTGGACCAGATGATCTTCACAGGTCCCTTCCAACCCCTACCATTCTGTGATTCTGTGAAAAAAGGAGCCCCAGAAAGCCTGGAGCATAACAACAGCTACTATTTACTAATCCACCCTGGACCCAAATCCCTATTTACTAGGCACTCCTTAAACACTAAACAACCAAGGCAAAGCTCTTTTTTTGTCTAAAGAAATGACATCCTGGGTATGAGACCAGAGGGAGCAGATGGGAGAACACCGGGAAACAATGAGACAATGCCCCAGCGCTGCCAAGGACGCAGTGGCAAAGGGACATTCAGCGAGTGAATTGGAAAAGGAACTGTTAGAGCTGAACCAGGATTCAACAGAATAATTTTATTCAACTCTCATGTTTTCAAGATTTTCAGTTTTTGACGGAAAATCCTTCAGTAAAAAAGGCTTGCTTGCCAGGCAGCGAGATCTGAATGACACCTGTACCAGTGCTGCAAACTGTTGTTGTCAAACTTGACTCAAAAAGCAACGTTCAGCCAGCAGTAACCAGTCAGGATTCAAACTGACACCAGTGCCACCAGTTTACCAGTCTATCCCTAAACATTTATTGAAGTGAACAGGAAATACTAATGAATCAGAAAAAAAGTAGGCTCTTTAGAAAAGAGAAGGGAAGACGAAGCTGGACCCTGGGAAAGAGCACTAATTTCATTAAAGGATTATCCTTCATAGAGGATTTTCTCTTTCACAAGGTTGAAAAACTTCCCATCTTTGCTTAAGCTCTGTGGGGAGCACCCAAAACAGCTCGGCGCTGGATTGCTGCCCGCGCTCCGTGGGGAGCAGAAGAGGGGCTCTTCCAGGGCCTGACTCTGGGCGCCCGTGCTGAGCCCCACCTCCGGACGCCCTTGATGAACCTACTTCTACAGGGGAACTTGGAAGAGGTTAAGCCTTTGAATACTACTCCCCCCACTTCCAATTCAGCAAAGTACTTAAGCTCATCATCTTCCCACTTTGACAGTGTATTTTCATGCACAGCATTGGCACTAGTTTAACAACTTTATCTTTCATTGGCATAATTGCAATGGATAATCAGTCATGACAAGAAAATGCCTAAAGCATTTCCTTAGGCTTTAGGTTTTGGCTTCCAAATGAAAGTCCGGGGGTTGGTTAAAAGAACATGGGCACGATATTTTGTATAACTAATATCTTTAATGGCATAAAACTTAAAACATTTCCTGCACGTAAGGCAAAAGAGACAGTGCTCTGTGTGTTTTGACAAAGTATTCTGAACACACTGATATCACACAATAAAAGTTACTTCCTAACTTGGTTTTATAAAAAGCCTAAATTAGGATGGGCATTTGGATCCTTGTAATGGGTATCAAAATGGAATTGCATACACAAAATCTGATTCAAAAGTCTAAGTGTCCCAAGATTTTCACATCAAACTTTTAATATACTTTCATGTCTACATAACATGCTGTCAAGGGATGCTGCAGATGCCGTTATTGCTCCTATGAAAACAAGTTCACTTTTTTCCTGCTTTCAGGAACTTCTAATGCCATCTTCTAAGGTCTTTCTCAGGACATGACAAGCCTGTAAATTTAATAAGCATTCCGTGTCAAAGCCCTACCTTCTTTGTGCATCTCAATGACGTGAACTTCTTTCTGCAGATAAAGGCAACAGAAAAAGGCCACCATTCCTGTTTTCAGTGGTCATCTCCTTCCACAAAGAAGCATAACGTCAATGCAGTATTTTGTATCAGGTTGGCTCGCCCACCTTTGTCAGTCTGACTTCTTATGCCAATGAGAACTCTTTTAAAAATTCCTCTTTTCTCATCATATGCTCCCTGACAGCAAGACAGAATGAGTGTGCATGTGCCCAGAACGCAGTTAACAAAAGAAAAAAGGTGGCTGTATCTGGACAGAGGAGGCCTGACTTCTTCAGCCTCTAAGCTCAGGAGAGATACAGAGATCATTTGTTTCCTGTTCTGAACTATATTTTGTATTTGGAGGGAAAGGACTTGTTCACACTCATGTGCAGACTTCCCAGCCTGTGAGTGGGAGGCAGGAGACAGATCCGCAGTGACACAGAAGTGCACAGGTTGCACCAGTACAGTCTGTATGAGAAGCACAATGCGTAAAAAACACGAACACCAACTTTCTACCTGTTTTGAAACAGGCTCTGAATCTTATTGCTCACTTCCTTTGTAAATTCAAAAATCTCAGAAGAATTTCCTATAACATCAATGTGAGTATCATAAGGAATGATCAAAACATAGGGATAACGGAGTTTTAGACTTTCACATGCCCATTTATATCTCTGCTTTTCATCTCTGGTGTGCTCCTCAAAGTAGATCCTTTCTTTACGTAAAGCATTATGGAGTTCCACAGACTGATTTTCAATTTTCTCTTTGACTCTTAATACCTGTCCAGCATCAGACGTACTTCCAGCATTCTTAATATATACTGTAGTGATATCACCATCAGTGACGTCAGAAATTACAACATCATCATTTACTAGGAATGTCCCGGAAAAAAAGAACTTCATGTAGTGATAGGTATCTGTGTCAAGAACAACCACTTGTTTTTCCCCATCTCTATCGTGAACAAAATTACCCGTCTCCGTGGTAAGTCTCTGTTGCTGTAGCCTCCTTCTTGGTCTCTGATGGAACTTACTTTCTTCTCTTTTGTCCTTCTCTGAAAGGGATTTTGCTTTCAGTAAGAGAAAATCTCTTAGCAATTTGATCGCTGGAAATGACCCTTGAACAGAAATATGACCATTGGATTGCAAAGGACCAAAGCTCAAAGCTGTGCTCTTCTTTTTAAATTCTTGTATCAGATCTTCTAAAACAAACTGATCTTTGAAAATAGACATATTGAGGACAGATGTGACAGAGCTGAAGACCTAGAATTTTGAATTAGAGAAGTTAAGTAATGGTTAACATAACAATGGAAGTACAACTACATAAATTATGAACAAGCTTACGTTTTCACAGTAACGGGTTACTTTCAGCAGATAACGTCTGGACAACCTCTTGTCTTCTAGTCGATGTTCATCCTTCTTTAGAACATGCTCTACAACTAAAGAGAAAGCCAGATTGACTTGTTGCACCGTAAGATAATGCGTCACTGCCAGCCTGATGGCAGAACACGAGCATTTTTCTCTTGATGCTTTCCCTAACAATTTCCCATACATACACACAGGCAATTCAATACTCTTGCCTAATATTTTATGTATTAGTCAAAATTGTTCAGAGAGAGAGACAGAAGCCTGTCGTTTTAGAACATTAATTGGCAGCGATTTATTCTCAAAGGCCTGACTACAAAGATCGTATCTGTTATGCATGGTATAAATTTATTCCTAAAAACAAACATAACAAACGCTTTGCACGAAGCCTGTTCAGGGTCACGACTTCACTGAACAGAAAAAAAATACTAAAACTTTTGATTGACTAGAAGAGTCTAGTCTCCCCGTTCTGTAAAATTCTACTGCCAGTAAACAATTTAAAATAATTTGCTTTAGGGTTAACATTCTAGGGTTAGATCTTTGGGGGACAGCTGTATTTACTGCAGTATATTAATGCAAATACCTTCTTGATCTTCAAAAGTTACATATGCAACTCCTTTTTTCATTGTTGGATACATTACTTCTTCCACATCGCCACCATTATTCTTCGACATTTGGAAATGAATCATCAGTATGTCAGTCATAACATCATCGTGCAGAAGGCCATCTGGAACACCAGCGATGACAACTGTCCTTGCTGATTTAGCAGCTTGTCCTGTTGCCTGGGCAGAGACATGGCACACCGTAAATGACAGGAGTACCCGTGGCCTCCCATGGAGGTTACCTGGCTTCACCCCCATCGAAGTGACTCTCCTTCCTTTTGCACAGACAACACGTGCATTTAGTAGCTAATTAAGAGTGCTAAATCAGATTTCAGTGAATGCCGGGCTCCCTCAGGCACCTTCACATTACTGTGCAGTAAAAATTGGCCTAACTCTTAAGTGTAATTAACACCCTCTCAGTATCTTATTTTCTTAGAGCAGTAAAAATTAGAACTAAATTTGACAGTTTCTCAAATGAAAGGTCCAGTGTCACACTGGTAAGGTTGTTTCCTCTGATTCTAATATTCAAAATTTGAAGAGAACAAAACATTTTAATTGCATGTACTGTTCAGTAAGAACTGTCTTATCAGAGTGGAGGGGTCAGATTCAGACCCTTGATTCAACAATACTTGTTGAATTCATGAGAGCTGGGATCTACGGTTGTGCTCTCAACTCATCTCTCCACTTACTAAATGGATAACCTTGTTAAATTGGAAGAATATAATCCCAGTCATCTGAGACTTGCAGTGCATGAAACAACTAACCACATACATGATTTTCATCAGAGCCAAACCTCCCAATCCTGCAAACACGAAACTCATCCTATTGGATTTGCATCCGTGTCTTGTTAAGAAAAGCGTATTTTCTTTCCATTCTTATTATACAAACATAAACAGCAATATTTCACTGGGAATATCACAGCAAAATTACTGTAAATGGTAGAACACCGAGTAAATTTTGCAACAGTTCATTGACTTTTTGGAAGAAAGAAAATAATTTAGTATGTCTGCATGGCAGCGTTCATGGGAACGAACTGTCAATAACTTCAGAGCGACTGTGCTCGAGGTCAGTCACTCCATCTAAATTCCTTAGGCTTCTCTGACAAAGTTGCTTCTGGACCTGAGTTGCATAAAACATTAGGGCCAGCACAGCAGTTACAAAGCCTGCAGAATGCGCCGCCGGGGGCGAATGCTTTGTTGTCGTGCATCCAAAGCCTTGTTGTGGACCACCATCGCAGTGCTTCTAAAGGGAGAGAAATTCAATGCGACTGTGCAACCGTGCCAACTTTCAATTCATAAAGACAGGAGGCCTTTTTTAATCACCCATCAAATTTAAAAAGCCAGGAGCTTTAATTATATTAGGCAATTATGTTGGTGGTAACGTTCGTGCGAAAGCAAGTTTCTGCGCTAATGAGACAACATGAAGAGAATATAAACAAGGTGCTTCCAAGATCGACGGAGCTTTGTGCAGGATTTTCTCACGCTTCACGCAGCCGATGCAGCCCGTGCCCGAGCGGGAGCGCCCAGCTGCGCGCCAGCCACCTCGCACCTCGCCAGCTGGTGTCCCGGAGCAACGCTCATGCCTGCCGGCGAGGTTCGGAAAAAACCACACCGCAACACAACCACGCACATACGGTTCGTTTGTGCAGAATCACTTCCGAGACAAGCCTGCCTTCGGCGGCGGCGGCTGCCGGACAGACGCGCGGAGCCCCCGCAGGCGCCGCGGGGACGCGGGCGGGCGGGTAAGGCAGCGGAGCGCGGCGACCGCCGGGCCGTGCCTTTGCCGCTTCGTGGCAAACCCGCTACACGGATCAAGGCCGACAAGAGGGCGGGTATGACGACATAGGCCTCGTCGGTTCTCAGCGTTGTTAAAAAAAATGAAATAGTCGCACTCGTGAGAGGGAAGTCAGACCTGCTGCCAGCACTAACGCGAGGGCCCGGACAGCAGGCCGTGGCAGATGGTGCCCGAAAGGCCCGGGCCCTTCCGCGAAAGCTCCCGGCGGGAACCGGCCCTTGCCCGCGGAGGGCCGCGGCCTGCCGCGGCCCCGGCCCCACTCAGGACAGCGGCGCTCCCCCCCGCCCGCCGCAGGCACTTGCCATGGCCGTGGCTCCGCCGAGGTGGGGCTTCCGCCGGCGTCCGGAGCAGCGGGCGGAGGGC
This sequence comes from Phaethon aethereus, assembly GCF_964289735.1. NCBI lineage: Eukaryota > Metazoa > Chordata > Aves > Phaethontiformes > Phaethontidae > Phaethon > Phaethon aethereus. The sequence goes on along the minus strand of NC_138580.1, from coordinate 2,611,582 downwards.
GGCTGGCCCCCGAGCGCCGCCCGTGCCGCCGCGGCGGCTCTCGGCGAGGAGCGGGAGGGCTCGGCCTGCCTCGGCCCGGCGCGGAAACCGAAAGAGAAACGGCGGGCGCTGCGTGCCGGGAGCTCCGCGGCGGGGGCGGGCGGGGGCCGCCTCCTCCGCGCCGCCTCCCTCCCGCGGGCAGCGCGGCGCGGGTCTGCGGCGGGGTGGCCCCGGCGGCGGCAGCGCCGCGCTGCTGAGAAGCGGCAGGAGCTGCCCGGTAGCCAGCCCCGGCGGGCGTTACCTGGTCCTGCTCGTCCCTGCCCCCCCTCCCCGGAGCCCCTCACTGCCTCCTCGCAGGGCACGGCTGTACGAGCAAGGCGCCCAGGGGCACGGCAGCCACGGGGGCTGTACCGAAGGCGTGCAGAGGGTCCCACGCCAGGGCTGCCCGGCTGACTCGACCTGGAGGTTTGGCTCCCGGTGGAAGCTGCACCTATGAAAATGTACAGAACGTGTATGTAGAATGGGTATAAAAAAGCTCCGAGGGCTGGAACAGCTCTGCGGTGAGGACAGGCTGGGAGAGCGGGGGGGTTCAGCCTGGAGCAGAGAAGGCTCCGGGGAGACCTTCCTGCAGCTGCCAGGGCTTGGAGGGGCTTAGGAGAAAGATGGGGACAGACCTTTTAGCAGGGCCTGTAGCAATAAGACAAGGGGTAACCGTTTTAAACTGAAAGAGGGGAGATTCAGACTAGATATAAAGAAGAAATTTTTGACCATGAGGGTGGTGAACCCCTGGCCCAGGTTGCCCAGAGAGGTGGTCGATGCCCCATCCCTGGAAACATCCCAGGTCAGGCTGGACGGGGCTCTGGGCAACCTGATCGAGTTGGGGATGTCCCTGCTCATGGCGGGGGGTTGGACTAGATGGCCTTGACAGGTCCCCTCCAACCCAAACTGTTCTGTGATTCTATTCTTCCAATTTCCAGTCAAAGATAAATTCACACCAGTAGGTAGAAAAAAGGATATTGCCATTTATAGAAACATCACCTAAATTCTGTATTATTGTTTTTCATCATTAAAAAACTGTTTTCCTGCATTTATGTGGCACCACTATTGCTTTAAAATTTAAACAGCATCATCAATTCATCAGAGAGAAAAGCAAGACATTTACAAATACTGATTATCTCAAAATGTTACTGAAAATCTCATCTTTATTATATGTACTTAAAACAGCAGCTTCTCACTACTCCCACACATTGTATTACCTTATAATAATTTCAAACTTTTTCCTTTTTTAAAGATTTACTTCTCAACATTTTTCAGCGAGGTACACTTAAAATTCATGACATTTTTTTACCTTCATCAGGTCGTCCCCCCCCCTTTCTTTTTAAGGCATCTGATCTTTGCAACATTTTAGGACTGTTACAGGCAAAACTACGCAATCACTCCAGTACTACTACTTTTTTTTACAAATAATTTCATAATTGTCAGGTAATTAATCCATGCCTTTGCATGCACTATACAGCAAGAGGTGCTACAGCCACATCTATCTCACCCAACAGTAAATTCAAAACCAGCTGTGGTGCTAGCAGCCTTTTAGTTTCCAATATTCAATCTTATCTATCACCTATTAACAATTTTCCTAGAATAATGATACCTGAGGTATATTTGTAGTGCTGCTCTTGCACTAGCTTGGTACATTGTCCTTTTTCTGCATACTAAAATGTCAGCTACTACGAAAATAAGTTACTTTCAATGTTAGACCCATGCTACTTTGACGTTCAGATTATTGTTGCCAAACTATTTCAGCCCCCAAGGGTAGCAAATAAAAACGACCACAGCAGAGAAGGGAAAACATTCCTCCTTAGAAAATCAATCCTTCTCTGACTTTGCACTTCCATTTTATTTCAAAGATCTTCTAGAATGAGAACTGGAAGGACAAACTGGAAACAAAAGGGGGACTTTACATGCTGAAAAATTAATTTGCCCTAAACTCTGTATGACTTTTTCCAATGAGCCCCTCTCTACATACCCTCCCAGAGCCAGCAGCCTGGCCAAAACAGACACCTCAGCGTTTGCCATCAGACTGTTTTCCCCGGCCTTCTTCCAAAGCAATCTGTTTTAAACAAAGAATCGTCTCAATTCTTAACTGTAGTATTTTCAAGTAAGCAAAATCATAAACAAAAATGAGGAAAAATGTAATTGTAGAAATAAATATTAAAACCAAACAATAAACCAGGCTATTAATTTATCAGAAGCTCAGCAGAATTTGCATCAGATCCTAGCAGAGGTAACAGTGTTTCAACAGCTAAAAGCAGTATTACTATGGCATTTCTTATAAAGGACAATTTCTTGAGTAAATCTGTGATATTTTTGCACTCTCCCTTTCCCTTTTTCTATTTTAATTTTATCACTAATTTGGTAATGCAGATTTTATAAAATTACAGGATAATTGCTTTCGGGCATTTGCATGATTTGCACACAGCAACCTCAGCAGGGCTGGAGTTCTGTCAGAGCTACCTTCTGACACTGGCACTTGAAAAAAGCAGGTCTGTGAAGGCGCTTTTGGTTGGGATTACATACAGCTTTTGTAACCAAAATGTAAGAAGGTACAGATTTATCTTGCTTTGGTGTATGTGACCTATCTAAAATGTGCAAGATACAAAATCTGAAAATTTGCAGACAGCAATCTTAGATTTTTTCAAGTGCTGGTAAAGGCTTTTTAATGATCTTAAAGGTCTTTTCCAACCTTAATGATTCTGTGATTCAATCAGGAACCTCTGGAACAAGCAGCGAGTTTTACTGCATTTCTATACAAAGTCTGTGGTGTTACACAAATCAGAAAGAGCAGTAGTTCCTCTTTTTCAAGTACAAATTTCAGAACATTAAAGTACAATGTCTGCATAACTACCTATGCCTCTGATGAAGCAAAACCTCAACATTTCATGAGTTCAACGTACAATTTTCTGTACGGCATTCTAAATATCCTCCTCAAAACAAACCCATGTTACTCCTTTTGAAACATACTTGATTTTCTCTATTTCCCCACCCCTATTACTAGGCTTTTGAAAATGAATTTCAATCATGTCCTGTACACTTTCCTCGTCATCTTCTGTCTCTTGAATTCCTTTCAGCAGAATGGTCTTCTTAGAAATCCCACAATAGAGCTATTGAGGAAAGAAAAATAAACTTGTATTACACATCAGCTGTTGCATGTACACGCACACACACTGGATTTGGGGATGTCCCATGACTCTAGACAGCATAAAAACCCATGCCCATACATGATACACACCTGCAAAGAATGTTGCTGTATCTCATGAACGCACACGCTCTAGTCAATGCTTTAATTATAAAGGCCTGATTATATACACAACACTGACTTGATTACAATCTATTCCTACAAAGTAAAATTTTAGTGACAATATGATGAGCAAGCAGAGTAGTGTTACAGGAAAAATCACTATTTGGGTTGAATGAATGAAAAAAATGGATGAGCAAATGTTTCATAGAACAAGGGTCTTTGCTGAGACTGTCAACAAGGCCTCTCATTAGGGATGAATATGACAGTGCTTTGTGACTTGCAAAAACGTTGTTGTGTCTACTATTAACCTACTTCACAAATAATTCAGTATCTGCCTCCTGTCTAGCACAGACATTATGGTAAGTAATGATATAATTCGATCAAGGAAAGACATGCACAGCCTTTTAAAATAAATTATGGCTTTCACACTGCAAAACATGAGATTATCCACAGAGCAGCGTATTGCAGTCTCACACTTGCTATTAAGTTTCACAAAGTGCGTGACACAAAAGCTTCTGCAGCCCTTAAAACTGAAAATTCTGCCATCTCCTATTTCCCACATATCTGTTCTATTTAAGGGTTAGCCCAGGCTAGATTCTTTTACCTGAAATTTTTCCAAGTGTACGGCGGTGTTTGGGGACACAGAAAGCCTATAGCACCTTCCATTTACAAAGAAAGGATATTTAGTACATCTCACAAAGCTGTTAGCTGCTGTAATGGAGAATGAGAAAAGAGGAGAAAGAGTAATATAATCTAAAATGCATTTTGTAAGCACATTAAAGAACAGACTAGTCTTTCTTATATGGATTTAGAAACTAATATATGATAGCACACTTGCAGATTCTTCATATGCATTTTGAAAAAATGTTATTTGGCATTTCCAAAAAAGCAAAATCATTAAATACCCAAAAAAGCCTCTGAAATAAATCTAAAGCAGCTGCTCTAAATGGATGTGACTCCACTGATCTTCATAGAGTTCATACAGTTGGGCAATCTGAATGCCTGTCTAACTTCATTCTCATGAAACAAGAGCTAAAATCAAATACATTTTCCTAATTTTCTTTTTGCAATAGAAGTGCATAGCAATGCAAAGAAAAAAATAGGCTTTTGTCAAAGACATAAAGCTTACAAACTGCGTATCAGGTCATGTTTGATCAAAAAGGAATATGATGACATACTGCTTTATTTACAGATGTGTGGGTTAACCTACATCTTTTCCTGATCTACTTAACTCTCCGTGGGAAGAATTTGCTACATTCAGTGGTTAAGTTAACACAGAATAATATGGAGTGGAGTGGAATGGAATGGAATGGACAATATGGCCTGTACAGCTAGCTAACAAAATATTACATACTATACCTCCAGGTCTGAGGAACGTAATAACAGCTGTTCTAGACTGCTTGTCATATTTCACATTTTCTACTTCTCCTCCTCCTCCCTGTTCAGTTTTGTAGAAATTCAGCTCTAATTTGTCTCTCATCCAGTCTTCAGGAATGGATAGCTCAGGGACTTCTGAAATGTTGATCTTCTTTCCAGAAATAGTGATATGGAGCTAAAAAAATAATTTTTTTTGTGCACTTGGTGATGAAAAACACACATAAAAAAAGAACCTAAAGCTTTTTAAGTACTGCATGTTTGTATCTTTATAGTTTCATTTTCAGTTGATTACCTCAAATTTGATTCCCATTTCAAGTGTAAAAGGCTTCACTCTCACATCTGCTATTTTGTTGTCCAGGTTCACAGTATGGTTACCCATTTTTATCAGTCGCTGGGCAACTAAGGAAAATCACAAGTTTTCAGATATGAAAAGCCTTGTTTAATCACTACAGAACCAAAACTACTCCCCAGTCTCTTAAGCAAAATCTCCTTTTGCACCAATAAAGGAGAAATAAGTAACAGGCAACCTGATCCCACTGTCCGTGTCTTCAGGCATGTCTATTTCCATAAAATCTCACTGGCTATAGGCTACTATCTTTAGAACAGTATAGAATAGTAGAATCTTTATGCTGTCAAAAGATGTATCAAGTAGTAATACTAGACTTCTCATACATCATTTAAAATATCCTTCGATGAAAACCACATCACTACCAGGTGCAGAGAACGCCTATTAGTAATGTTAGATTTTAGCTGTAAGAAATGAATCGGACTACACTAGCTTTGGATGTGCAATGTACTTGTGTAACAGTTATACACCAAGCAGGCCCAGCCAGAGTGCCTGCAGGCTCCTTGCAGGCAGGCACCAGGCTGTCCAAACAGCAAACATCCCAGTGGGAAGCAGGCAAGTTACAGACTGCACCATCCCTCTGTCATCTCAGATAAACCCATCATCTGATGTGCACACTTAACCAACATAACTGCTGGCAGAACAAGGTACTGCCCAGAGTAAAGAAAATAATCAAATTCTGCTGACAAAACATTTTGAATCATGCTTGACAATACTCTGTGAGGTGGAAATAGTCCCAATTTCAAACAACAAGTATTGTTTTTATTAGCTGAGAGCAGAAATCTGGTAATCCAACAAAAACATGCAGAGTGCTTGCAAGAATTTTTTTCTATTGATTGGTATCATAACAGTGAAACGTTCTCCATGTATTCTTTCTTTGGCTGTTGTTGATTTTTTTTCCCCAAATGTTTATGTAAATTTTTTCCCTTTGGCAATGAAATATACCAGAGACATTAATTTATACTTAAAATATGCCTCATACCTTCTTCGTCTTCAAAAGTAAGCAGTGCCTCATTTTGATTCAGTCTGAATGGGATTTTTGTAGTTACACGAAAAACACAGTGAGTATTCATATCTGGATAATCATCCTTCATGTCTTCCATGCAAGTGAACTTCATTTTCATTTCCGCTACCTTTTTTTTAATCTAATATTTTAGAATCAAGATAGGGAAAAAAATAATTTCTGTAATTTATTGCAGAACCAAAAAAATGAACAGTAGTCTTTCCTTGAAGTGCTACATATATTTTGGGTTTTTTTAAAGTTTAACAGTCAAGCAGATTGAATTCATGGCTGTTAAAACAGGTGTAACTCTTCTAACTAAACTGACTAGTTGTACTTGTCTATTCCTGGGATTTTTGTCAATGAGATTGTTGTTGGGACTTTTTTCCCTTTTGATTAACTTTGAACTTAAACTTGACCTTACATAGTAAAAATTCAATTGAAGTCCACAGGGATTTCCACCTGCAGAAGTAGAATACTTTTGGGATCTAAAATTTGCAAAATGCAAGTATCAGAGTCATTTGTGTTGTTATTTATCTTTGCATAATTGCATCACTGCTCTACAGCAATGGGAAGTCTGCTAATAAACCGCCTTGTATTTTGCCATCTTGGTAAAAGACGTAAGAATATCCGGGTATTTTATAACTAGGATAAACAGAAAACTGTTCATGAAAATGTGGGTTAGGAAAGGCTGCTTTGATAGACTTAAGGGAGTTTCAGGTAACTCTTTTTTTCCCCTTTACATAACTATTTCAAAATAAAACCCTGTGTAGAAGAAAAATACTGTTTGTGTTGAGATAAAATAACCAGAGTAATTAAAGCATTCCTGCCACTTATCTTCAACGCTAGCATCTTATCTACAAGCCTGCTTTCTTTCCATTCCCTCTACTGCCAACGGAAAGAGAGTCACTTTTCCCAAAGATAATTCAGACATGGGGTGTAGGCCCCTGGAGCCTTGCCCTCTCCAATGACTCTATGGGAAATTTAGGAGGCTGCACTTAACTGACATCTCCTGAACTTAGATATGTAATTTAGAAAGCTAAAGCTAACATTGCAACATGTTAACGTTAAACAAGGTAACACTTGGATAGAGTTTCAGTCTCTGTATAAACAAAAAATGATCACAGTTTTCATCTTCCTGTAAATTCCCAAAAATACTTGGTTTTGTTCCAATTCAGAATGAAAACAGGTTTTCAAAAGCTGAAATTTCCACAAGAAAATTTTCAATTCCTGAACACCTCAGAACCCATAGCAGTTTCACTAAAAGACATTTTGGATCCCAAGTTTAAATCTATTTATTATCACTAATATTTATCGGGCTGCAAATTGAGTTATTTCTGATTTCGAGTAACATGAGAGAGACTATAATCAAGTCAAGCTCAATATAGGCTAAAATAAATGCTGCATTTGCCATATAATGGACTTACCCCCTTTCTTTCATCCCCTTGGACAAGAAATATAATATGAGAGTACTTGAAAATTACTAATGCCATGTATATTTTTTATTCCAGTGTCTTCCATTTAATAGCTTTCTGCTTGTCTTCATTCCTCTCATGTTTTTAATATCTCACATACCTGGATTTGTTTCCATATCCTTAGCCTGCTTCACATTATCTTGCCAGGTAAAATACGAAAATGAAACTTGAAGCTGTATTTTACATTGAAATGAGTAGAGGTTCAAATGCTGAACAATTGGCTCCAATGGTCTGGAACTGACAAAATAAAAATGTGCCCTTCTGAAAGAAAAATTGCAAAATGTTTCAAACTTTACCTGACCATCCTGTGAAAGCACCGAACTACATTTTGCAAGGTCTTCTTTGAGCTTTTCAACCTCTCTCTTCAGCTCAGCGTTTTCTTGGTTTAGTACATAGAGTTCTCTCTACAGCCCAAAAAGTATTAAATGCAAAATTAAACACATAGAAGACAAAAATATATTTTGGCAAAATCTGTACACATTAGAAATAGTTTTAACTCTTAATTAGTCTACATGACAGCCATGCATGATACATTTTTTGCATAGCTTTAACTATCTGCAAAGTAAATTCACTCACCAAGGAGCAGTTTCAGTCAAAGTAAATTACAGTAAGAGCATTTTTAAAAAGAGGTATTAGTGTTTCCAAACACATACAGCATACCATAAATTGCACAGCGCTTTCCATAGTTCATGTCTGTTCCTTATACATGCAAGGTCAGAGCCTATGTCAACACACAAACATTTTATTCTTTGTACCATGGGTGATCTTAGTAACTGTTATTCCCTTTTCTGAGAAGTTTGCCACGTGAGGACAGTTTCTGACACACTGCTACTCTTCCCTCTTTATACTTCTTCAGCAAGGAAGAGGGAACACCTCTTCAACCTCCTTTCTGCTACATACTTCCTCCACACCAATGAATTCTAAATGGGCATAAAGCCCATGTAACTAAATCCAGTACTTCCTGGACAGGGAACACAACAGAATGAGAAAGGAACACAACTGAATGAGAAAGAAACACAGCAGATGTAGTCAGCGCCAGTCATATACAATTAGAAGATGGCTCCTTTAAAGTCATTAACTACTCGAGACATTTAGACCAGTTCCCATCAGGTGAAGATAATGTAAAACAAAAGCCAGATGATGATAATGATCTCTTCTGGCTGTAAAGTCCAAACATGTACGATTGGAGAACCAAAACCAACTTTCAGAAAATCTCATGCCAACCTGAATGTACTTAACCTATTAATTATATTTTAATAGCTTGTAATACTGAAGCCATAATTTCTCATCAGTGATTTACAGGCCAAACCAAACTTCACTGAAACCACTTTCTTGACAACCTATGGAAACTTCTCCTATTACTGTACCAATGACTGCATATGGCACATTGAGGAAATGAACCAATTAGTTCTAGAAAGAACAGCCCTCTTCAGACAGATTCTGGCTCTTGCCCAGCTCGTTGTCACTGAAGAAATGCTAATCCCTTAGGTGCTGTGACATCCTATAAGACTGGCTGGGAGTTGACAAAGCAGTGGAATAAACCAATTCAATTTTATCTGCATCACACGAAACTGAGACTCATCTGTTTGTGGAGAATCTTGGAAGAGGAAGACTGGTTTTGTCAGTCTTCGTCTTCTATACAAGACAGATCTCAGTTTTGCCTTCACTCTTCCAACATTGCCATAAGACTTACTATATTGCACTGGTTCTTAATCTGCCACTGAAAAACTATGTGTAGAACATTCTAGTCATACAGTCTGCAAACCTGTAAAGCTGTTTAAACTGAAACGGAAGTGTTACTCTTATTTTCTCTAATCAATACCTGCTTCACAACTCCCCAAATACTAAGTAAGCCTTCTCCATACCTCATGGGTGTCCCTAGACATAATAATGTCCTTATGTTGTTTCTCTTGAAAGTCCTTTAGCTTTATCAGCTCCTCCTCTGCTTTAACACACTCTCCATCAGCACTTAATTTACAGAGAAGAAGGTCAGCTTTTGCTTTCTCAAGTTTTTCAACTCTTTCCTGGATAGTAAAAAGAAAAAGATTTTAAAATATTTTTTCTTCCATGGGAACAAACAAAACCTTCAGTAAAACCTTTATATTTATTTATTTTTAACACTTTGGATAAATATTTTTCTTAGACTTACAAGTGTAGTTACCACTGAGATCAACACAAGCACGTACCACTGAAGAATAGAGAACAAGTTAGACAAATATGTTGTAATTGGGGGAGAGGTGATTTGGTTTTAGAAGGATGGACTAAAGGTCTTCCAAGTATCTTTCAGCTAATTTCCAGGATTCTATGTGCTTTATAGAACTTGCCTTCCATTTCTCCAGTTCTTCTTTAAGTCTTTCCATCTCATCTTTTGATGTGCCAAAAAGGTCAGGGGTTGTCATATTCTGGAGAGACAAGAAGAGGCACACACAGGTTTTCCCCTCCATTAGACAATAACTGAGACAAACCAAACAATTCAAAATAAAAAAAAAATAAACCCTCTGCAGTTGGATGAGCATTTTGCCATGGTAGTTTTCCATGTATGTCCATTAATGAAACTCCAACGTATTTTGCCCATGGGCCTGTTTGCTGTTTTTCTCCAAATATGCAGGCAAGATATGTGGTGAGTCAAACATTTTGAGAGACCGATTGTATTTCATAATTAAATCTAGAATCTGCATGCCAGAGGATAGTGTATACCACATAATTTTTAAAAAATGCACTCAGACACTAAGGCCAAATCACTGAACTATTTTAATGGCTGGACAGGACAAAAATCAAAGCAGATGGATCCTGAACAGTAATCATTATTTGCTAACTATCCAGCTGAAAATATTCACGGGCTAATATTTTGATAAATCACAGAATTACAGATAATCAAAGCAAGTTGTCTGTATGTTCTTCCACATGGAACTAAGCCCCTCAAATCCACTGATGTTTATCTATATGCTTTCTCAGCAGTTCCCCTAAGAGAATGTATGAAGAATATACAAGCCTAATGAGAAAAAAATTCAAAAGGGGATGCTTCCAAGCTCAGGGAGATTGGACAATAAAAGGTAACATCAAACAGGAGGAAGGTGATAAAAGAAGCATTTCAGAATTTAAGTACTTCAGGGCAGAAGTTCACAAGCATGGGAAAACTACAACTGGATAAAGCCCAAGTAGAGAGAAAATCTTCTCTGTTCTGTTTTGTTTCTATGGCTGCAATATTCTGCAGAAAAGAAAAAAAAAAATCCAGGGAGATCTGTTGAGACAATCCCTCCCTTTTATTTAAGATTACATAACACTTGAATGTGAACCATGAAACTTAGGCATGGAAAAGGTCAATTCCCTTGGTAATGCTGGGTATTTCCTAGAAACAATAAAATAGAAAATAATTTTTTCCACTACTTTGTCCAGTTTCAAATGCCTATTAAGCAACAGGGAAATCCTCATCTGTGTATAACTTAAAACCAGAAAAAAAATTCCTTCGCTCAAGGGATTGAGTGCAGCAGGATGCACGTGCCACGGTGGGAAGCTGATAAGAAAGGATGCCTGTTTTTTACTGAGAAACAGTCTAAGACAATAGTTTTCAACATGAAAGAAAGAAAATAATAACAAGGAAATGCAGGAATTCCCAGGGAAAGTCCCATCCAAACTACTTGCCACACTGCAGGAACTGAATCAAGGGAGGTGCCAGGAAAAAGGAAATTCCCTTAAGAAACCCCCACAGGGACAGATGAGCAAGCGAGGTAGGACAGGAAAATTCTAACAGAATCTGTAATGCAGACACATTGGAATGGGACTCTCCCTATGGAAACAGGAGGCAGGAACAAGGAGTGTCCAAAGTATTAAAGGATGGAAGAAGGTGAGACAAGCAGTTTCAGAAGCACTGTCCTAGCACACACCTTCATTCAGAGATACTATTGTCAAATACAGATTTTTTTCCAGGCAGCACATCAGGAAATACTTACAAAACCATTATCTTTTAAAGATAGCGGAGGACTTGTTAAATCCATTGAAGCCTGAGGGAACAGGAAAAAACATTACAACATTGTGTGTATTGACTTCTTTTTTCCCCAGCAGAATAGAATACCAGAAAGGAATACCAGAACCTGTGTTGAGCTAAAAGAATTTTTAAATGTAAATGTTGTATCATTTTATAGGCAAAAGTGATACATATTGGATATCGGAAGCCTCCTTCCTTACTAAGCATAAATGCCAGAGATGTATGTGAGGAATTCTGCATTGCATAACTTAATTTTTCTGTCTTGAAATGTATGTACTTACCTTTACGCTACCTTTGTACTGTTACACACATGCTTAACATCCTGTATGCTCTGTGCTTAAGAGATATAACCCTTAAACCTGTTTAACACAAATGAAAATACTTCCTTTACACAGCAGATAATACAAAATCTGGAATCGGTTGCCACAACATTTTGTGGAGGCAGATAAAAAGGAATTTAGACAAGTTCATGGGCCACTGATCCAGAAACAGAGGCTAGGCAAATCTAGCCTGCGGATGCTGGGGCAGTGCAAGGGCTTTGCACCACGGGTTAGACACTCTCTAAGCAGCGTCATCTAACAACTGTCAAGACCTGGGTAGCTGGCAGCCTGGCACCCTGACCCGGCTGGGCATTCCTGGTGCTCTCACCTGGAAACTCTCAGCTTGGTTTTTACCCGACACTACTGTACCTGTTGCATTCAACAACGATGCCTGAAATTGAGGCCATCTTTGGTTAAGGAATCCAGGAATCCCTTTCTGGTTTGCGTTAAGTTACCAAAATTTACTGACTGACATACCGATTCCTGACTTAGGAAAGTGAAAGTAGTGTAACTGAAAAACATCATTGCTTGGCTTCTCCACAACAGTCTGGCCGGCAGCTAAGAGGCCCGTCTCTTCCATGCCGCCATGCTTTCTCCTGTGGTCCGGGGGACCAAAAACGCATCTCGGCCGCGCTCGAAGCTCCACCAGCCCAACAGCCCGCGCTAGCCCCGCACCTCCCGGGGTGAGGCCTGGGAGGGCGTCCCTGCCACCCTCTCCTGTGCCGGGAGGCCGCTCCCACCCCGGGGCCGCGGGGACGGCCGCACCAGCCCCAGCGCCTCGAATAGCCCGAGATTCGCTGCCCCGCGAGGGCGAGCATCGACAGACACCGGGCGGGAGGCAGGCGGCCGCCCCGGGCGGAGGCCTCCAGCCGGGTCTCACACAACTCACAGCAAGCCGCGGGTCCCTGCGGAGGCTGCCGGCCGCGCTGCGACGCGCACTTCCCGCCCGGCGACAGGTCCTGCGCACCCCCGCGGTCCGCACCTCGGAGCCGGGCTCCCCGCAAGCCCTCCGCTCCCGGCCGAGACACCGCCCGGCCGCCACCGGGGCCGCCCGCTTTCGCTTTCGCTTTCCCGCTGGCGGAGGAGGAGTTGGCCGACCCCCCCCAACCCCGGCCCTGTCACACTGAGGGAGCGGCGGCGGAAAGCCCGGCCCCGGCTCCCCGCGGGCGACGCCGCTCCTCTTGCTCGAAATCACGCGGAGGAACGTGGCGCCGGCCTCCGCCGCCGCCTCAGCGGAGAGCAGCGCGGCCGAACCTCCCCGCCGCGACAAGGCGCTCGCCGCCGCCGCCGGAGGAGCCTGAGCGGGGCGGGAGGGCTGCGCGTCCCACCGCCCCTCAGGTAGCCGGGCCTTGGCTGCGGCGCCTGGAGGTATCCCCGGTGAATAGCCTGTGGGCAGCGCCCGCAACATAGCGTCCCGCAGAAAGTGGGAAAATCCCGGGGGAAGTGGGGAGGGGGTGGGCTGGGAAAGGCCGCTCGATTCTGCGCTTTCAGGGAGGGCACAAAGGCCTCAAGTCGGCCATCATCTCCCTTCCCGTTCACTTCTTTTTCACCCATCTCTTAACTTGGCTGGAAGCTTCTGGTTTGGCCTCTGGATTTCTCTATGAAGTGACTAAGACTTGGCGTCCTCAAGCTAATTCTGGCGAATTTGTCTTATTTATTTGTTTGTTTGTTTTAAACCACATTCTCTGGGATTATGTGTTTGTATTATGAAGAATAGGTCACCAGGCTGTGGCAAAATGCATAAAAAATTCAGTGCCAGAAATACCTTTTGCCAAGGGAGACTCCACATTAAAAAAAATAATTTCTGGAAAACCCTGGAAAACCAAGCAGCAGGCAGTGGCCACACGGTCCTTCCCTGGGGTGGCAGCAGCCCACCATCTTGGAGGGAGCCCGCCATCTTGGGTCAGGGGGATGAGGTGAGGCCCTGGGGCAGGGGGTGGCTGCCATCTCCCATCAAGCAGAGGGCTTCATCCTCCCTAGAGGAGTGTGGCTGATTTATAAACTCTTCAGTATACGGTTTTGTAAAAATGATCCATGGCAGACACACATAGAATTGGGCAACAAAGTCATTGATGGGCAGGCTATAGGCAATGCCGACTTCATTCTGCAGTAAGTGTTTAAGTTCTCTGAGTTTTTTTCACATTCTTTGGACTGGTGCACTAATCTGACAACTATCCCCTATTCCCCCGTCACAAAAAGACCTGCCTCTGGCCAGATCGGTTCCCAGATCTGTGACCACAACTGCTACTGCCAGCACGGGGAAAGAAGGGAGGAGAGCTTTAGCATGCAAAGTCAGCTTAGAGAAGTCATGAAATGTGGACTGTCGTGAGATGACTTACGGTTACAAACATTTGCTGCGTTAGCCAGTGGGTACTCATTTTCTAAAGAGATTTCAGGGAGAGCTGCTTTGGGGAAAAAAAACGCTTTGATTTCCATGATGATCAGTTTGTGGAAGAGAAAGCACTGGCTCCTCATTGAAGGGGAGGGTGAAAGGCTTCGGTTACTGAAGGATCCTTCTTCATGTAGGATCCTTTCCTTCATAAAGGAAAGAATATTTTATGGATCCTGAGAGAGCTGGTGTGACTCACTTTGCAGTGCAGATTGTGTTGCTAGGACAGACTGGACTTCTCGTGATGGGAGCTGTCAGGTGGCAGGTACAAAGTGTGTGTGCTTAAGCATGGGTGTGTGAAAGAAAAGTACCACAGACATCTTTCACTAATAACTCTTGGATTCAGGAGCAGACAATGCGTCCAAGATTGTAGCCAAGCAGTTGGACACAGCTGATTTAATTCAAGACTAACTACCTGTTTAGATACACATAATAGATGCTTTGCAGTCATGAACAAAATTTGGGCAATGTCTATGTCTTGGGCCAAGAAAAAAAGAAAGCATATTGCTTGCAGGTTTCCTTTAAAACTAAGCTGACTAATCTTTTAAACGTTACCCTCAAAATTGCAAACAGACTTGTACTCATTGTCCGAAGTATTTTGTATGGTTAGCAGTCAGTCAGCACTGACTGTTAAAGAAATTAATCCTCAAAAATTCAAAGTGTGCCAAATAGTTGGAGAAAGAGTAGAAGCTGACTTTGCCACTTAGCAGATGTGGACTTCTACTTTCAGAGAAAAGCAGGAGGAGTTGTATAGCAGCAATGCATTGCAGTGAAACTGGTTGGGCTCTGTGTGCACACTTGAGGGGGCCTGCGCAAGAGCAGCCAGATTAACGTTTTCAGAACTTTTGCTTTCATTGGCTATACAAAGGGAATCTTGGATTGCACCCTGCTGGGATAGCAATCACTTTGTGCCACTGAATTCAGTGAGAGTTTTACCCATGGGGTAATTATTATGGCAGTTTCAAATGTCCTTATCTGGTTTTTAAGATAAGTGGATGAAACTATGGCCCTGAAGTTGAGAATTTTTTTTTTTTATTTTCTGCCTTGACAATGGATAACTATGTTTACTATTGCTTTATAAACACAAAGTTGGTTACTAATGAGATGAGTAAAAGGGAGAGGTTTAGCTGGAGTAGCCAGGGAGGAGGAGGTGATTTTGTTATGACCTAAGTACATCAGATTTCAGATTTAAATGTCAGAGTGGCAGGCTGTTCTCCAGTAACCGTGGTCATGTTGGGAAGTCATTGCTGATCTGGAAGAGCCTTATTTCTCTAAACTCCAGGGAATGCAGCAACGCCAGTCTGTTTACATGGCCTGCTTTGGGATTTGAGCTGAACAGTGTGTTTGTGCTTGTTTGGTAAAGGAAATTTATTGGAGATACTGGACTGAGCCAAGTTCTGTAACTGAAATGGAGTTGACTTGGAGTTACCTGTTAATCAATTTCTATGTCGTCTTAATTTATAGTTTTAACCACATATGAATCAGAGTAGAGGGAAAAGCATTGATTTCATAACTCTGAAGAGTCTAGCTAAAGGGGAAAATCAAGGAGTAAAATATATCATAGAGTACAAGAAGGTTTAAAACTCTCAGGATTTCTCTGAGCAATCTGCACTGATACCAGATTTGTTCATTGGGAATCTGAAAAACTCTTGATGAGCCTAGAAATCTGAACTGGAAACTTCAAAAGAAAACCATGTCCTTTCTAGCAGCATGACATTAGGACTCATCTACAGCAGGAAATACTGTGATTAAGCTGGAAGAAGGCTTACAGCCATAAGCTTACCTTTTATTGGTATGAAAACATACCAATTTGACCATACCTCAGCTTCTGGACAGTAACTGTTAAGAACCTCATGGCATTACCTTCACAGGGAGAGTATTTTGATTCTTTTAAAGTTAGAACAGATCCAAAGAAGGAAGTACATGGAATTTAGGTGCTTAGGTCATAACTGTCATCATGAAAACCCTGCTCAGTGCCCATCTGATCCTTGAGGTACCCCAGCTGCAAAGGAGCCTTTCTCCAGACAGGTCTAGTAGCATCTTAATGTTGGCAGTTCGAGTGCTTTAGCTTCGTAAAGCCAGATTCAACCACTGAGGTGTTCTGATGGCACTATACTAATGGTATTGCACTTTCATACTCCGACAGAATCATGTTCCACAGCTATCCAGTTTATTTTGTGCTTTCTTTCAAAACCTGGCCAATAGAGGCAGAGTGATGCCTTCCCTGCTTACCCTCAAGATTTGCAGATTCTGGAAAATGGTGCATGCTTTCGTAGACTGTTAGTGCCTGGAAAAAAGGAAATACAATTTCAGGTTCTTCTTTCAGGACCTGCTCATGTATTCTGTCCACTTATTATCACACAAATACGTTCTTTAATAAGCAGGGTACAATCATAGAATCATGGAATCATAGAATGGTTTGGGTCATCTAGTCCAAGCCCCCTGCCGTGAGCAGGGACATCTTCAACTAGACCAGGTTGCTCAGAGCCCCGTCCAACTTGACCTTGAATAAATGATGATTCCTGTTTATCAGCACTTCTTTTTTTGCCTTCTTTGAGAAGTTTTCACACATTCTAAAAGAGAGAACAGAGACCCCATGTTCTAGAGCAACCAGTATCGTGTGGTCAGAGCACAGTTCCAGCAACTGGGAGAAATGGGTTTGACCTCTCTTCAGTCAACCCAGGTATCCTAATCCTTTGCACTTTCTCCAGCAGTTAGCCTGCCTAAAGGGAATGATGATTGCTGCATCACTTCCCATCTTTAGTGATCCCTACTCAGTTATTGGGTAAAAAAATCCCTACAAACCCTGGGCAAACAGAAATGTCTTCTTTCTGTCCTTGGTGCAATGCCAGGCCCTGGAGAGGAGCAAATCTGCACATTAATTGTATTCTTAGTCACTGTAGGTGATATCTTATGCAGTGCTTAGACTGTTAAGCAGCATTGAAAATCACCGTGATGATAGGTCTGGATCTCACTGCTGAGATACCAAAGTCTATAGTTCATGAAACCTTGATGTCAAAGAAAGACCAAGAACACACAGATGGTGGCAACTCTAAAGAAGCTGTCCTATCTACCCTTTCATTCCCATGTTTCTCCCATATCTTGAGAGTTCATGCAGCCACCTGGCAATCTAGACTGGGAAATGAACCAGCTTAAAAACTAACCCTGAACAAAGCTGGTTTTAGCTGGCTCATTTCTCCAATCGAGTTCATCCTGTGGTCAAAAACCAGCATGCCGTCCCAGGAGGGGGCGGCATGCAGCAGGGTCAGTAGGCTCAGCAGGGGTGAATAGCAACTTATTTTAGTGGCGCTGCCAGCGAAATATGGCTTAAAGCACTCATCAAAATACAGCCTCATTGTCTGATGTGGTATAGGGTGCCTCAGTGCCGTAGAGGAGGCTCCAGGTTTTGTTTCAAGGGGCCTACATTTTAAGCATCACAACACACAGTCCTTTTTTCAGTCCCTTTTTCTAGCAAGGGAAGAGAGAAAAATATACCTGACAATGAACATCCAGCACCTTTAGATGTCAAGTATCTGCTTCTTATAAATGTACAAGTCCATTTCCAACACAAGCAGAATTATGAAATAAATACTCTATACCAACCTACATTCTTTACAAGAAGGATTCTGAAATGTCTCCAGCAAGACTTGGGAATGTTTCAGCTTCCCTAAGATGTGTGTCCCAGAACACAGTACTATGAGGCAATGCAGTGGTTTAGTAAATAGTCCCAGCAGGACCGCTAGAAAGCAAACAATGAAGAAGAAATCATCTAACATGCGCGTTGTTAGGCTTGAATCACATTCCAGTTCTTTGGCTATAAATCTCTGCATGTTAATGAAATGCTTCTTTCAGATAACGTTGTTAGTGTTTCAGTGAGGATTATTGGTTTATATAGGCAGAATAAATTCTAGTGTGCAGGCCATTTTACACAGAGAAGATGTAAATGAGAGGGAAAGGAGAGTAGGAGAGGGGGTAGAGGAGATGTGCCTGTCAATAGTGCTAGTCTATGCTTTTATTTTATTTGATGAATGAATAGAAATGGATTGGTTTTATTCCTTAGGAATAAAAATTGCCCCTGAAAATTCCAGGTGTGTCCCAGGCTAACCATTGGCCACAGCCTGGACTGTAACAGAGGGCAAAATCACAGAATCACAGCATCATTAGGGTTGGAAAAGACCTTTAAAATTATCAAGTCTAGCCATCAACCCAATACCCCCATGCCCACTAAACCATGTCCCAAAGTGCCACGTCCACACGTTTTTTGAACACTTTCAGTGAAGGTGACTCCACCACCTCCCTGGGGGTCTTCCTTTGGTCTGTGTCTGGCCTGAATGACAGATTCTGAAATTGTCCATATATATAAAAAAGATATTTTCTGTTTCTTGCCAAACTTTGTAGTCAGCAGGATTTCTGAAAGAATACTCTATCGAAATAATCTTTTGGGGAGTGTTTAAGTAAGTGCCTTAGTCTCTGGAAATGCTTTTTGAAAGAGGTTGTGATGTTCCCCCTTTTTTTAATCTCCAAAAATTATTTAATACATACCATGCTTCATGAAAGAAACACTTACTGAGTGTAAAGCACATAAGGTCCTGTCTTAAATAGAAAGCCATGGTGCAGCTGAGATAAATTAAAAAGTAAACACGTGTAAGTGAAAACATGGGAATTCTTATGTAGAAGATATCTCTGGGAAGTGATGCAATCCCAGTATTATACAGTTTTGGCCTTGGCATATTACTGGAAAAACTCAGAAATCTAAATGGAAGGAAGGTCATTTTGCCTAAAAAACTGTTAATAAGAATTGAATGTATTAGGTTTAGTTTATTAACACCACTGTTTTGGTCAGTTCATCTCAATCTCCAATTCAGACAAACCTTAGGGTTTAATAAATAATATACTGATATTCCAAGTGTTATCTTCTGTAAGCTTTAACAAACCTAACCTAACTGGGAAAATTGTTAAGTAAGTAAAAACGAAAAGCTCACATTTTTAGAGAATGTAGCTTCTCTTTCCAAATTCTGCCTCCAGCCTTAAGTCTTTTGGCAGAGCCCACGTTGCAGAATGCTGAATAGACTCCCTGCAGATATTCGCATGTAATTAATTTTACCCTTTTTTAATTGAAAGGCCCAACGTGAAGCCAAGGATTAACTAATGGCTTTCTCTTATACTTCTGTGGAAATCCCACTTCCTTCTCCACAGAGATATTTCCACAGACAAGCCTTCTAGGATGTATATATATAAGATTTAATGGGTTAGTTTCTTTTTTCCTTTTCCTTTTCCTTTTCCTTTTCCTTTTCCTTTTCCTTTTTCCTTTTACCTTTTTCTTTTTACCTTTTTCTTTTTTCTTTTTTCTTTTTCTTTTTTTTCTTTTTTATTTTTTCTTTTTCTTTTTTCTTTCCTTTTTCCTTTTTCCTTTTTCCTTTTTCCCTTTCCCTTTCCCTTTCCTTTTCCTTTTCCTTTTCCTTTTGCTTTTGCTTTTGCTTTTTGCTTTTCCTTTTCTTTTTCCTTTTCCTTTTTCCTTTTTCTTTTTTCTTTTTTTTCTTTTTCATTTTTCCCTTTCCCTTTTCTTTTTTCCTTTTCCTTCTCCTTCTCCTTCTCCTTTTCCTTTTCCTTTTTCAAAATAACCTGAGGTTTAATTGTTTTGTATGAACTTGTATTTCAATTTCTTCCTGTGCTCATGCACATGAAGCACTCATTTGAAGATAAAGACACAACAGCTGTTATCCCAGCCTATTTCCAAATGAAGTGTTACTAACTCTAAGAGCTCTGTTTAGTTTTTGCAGTTTGGTTTTTTTGTAAACCATTTTTTATGCCACTGATTCTGGCTGAAGGTATTTTGCTGTGTCCAGCTCTTAAATATGTGGCTTATATTCCCTGATACTCTCTTTAAGATCTGACAAGTCATCATGGTTACATGTTAAATCAACATTAAAAATGTCTAGTGTGATGTTATTCACATCTGAAGGCGGCCTTAGAACACGGTGAATTAATTTGTATTTTTGTTATTTCACCACAGAAAACTAACAGTTTTAGGGAGGAGAAAACTGTTAATAAATTTGGGTAAAAAACAGTTGTGGCACAAAAGAGAATATATTGAAGGAGCTCAAATATTTGTTTCAACTCTTTCAGAATGAAGCCATTTGATTTTTCATTTCAGACATTTTGGAAAATAGCCATATTTTAAAAATTTTTTTTTAAACCTGAAATGAAAATTAAGTACTTTAAATCAAACAAAATACTAAAACAAAAATTACCCTGTTTCACTAAAAAATCACTTTTTATTTTGAAATAACAGAAAATTTTATTCCTTTCTATCTTTTCTTCTTTCTGTTTGGCCAGCAAATAGAAAATTCATGGAGTTTATTTCTTGGATTCCTGTACAAATGTTTCTCAGCAATTACCTTTCCCAGTATGAATGTGCAGGCAATAACAGTCTTGCATCAAAGCATAGGGTATTCAATATCCAGTAAAGTTTCCGTAAGATTTGTGTCATCCTGGCTTTTGGGGAAAGATGATTCATTCAGATCTACAGCTTCATTACAGTGCTCTAAATTTAGGATATTGATATTTTTATTTGATGCAGCTGTTAATATTTGGAGAGGACAGAGCATACAATTTCTGGAATAAAAGCCAGAAGTCCTTCTACTTACACTGGCTGCTCTATAGCTTTTAAAATATTCTGCTGAAGTTGGGCTGGGATTCCTAGAAGATGCCCAGAGCAGTTCTGCAAACAACTGGGTATCAAAACCCACACATATTCCACCTGTATGGAAGCACATATATGAAAAAAATGAGGAAAGTTTGAGTAACAAAGCAACAACCAGAAATTAGCCTAATTTTCATTTGAGTAATCCATTGGGGCAATGCTATCAAGGAGCACCTTTGATTTTTTTTTCCTGCAGGCTGAATTTGTATACTTAAAGATATTGAATTATAGACTGAAGTTACATCTTGCTTTTGGCCCAGATGCAGATCACAGTTTTGTCACTTGAATCAGCTGCACGGGGTTTGTGATGGTGCAAAGTTTTTCTAAAACTATATGCTCATGTATATACATCTTTAAGTGCAGAAATTCATATGTCAGTAAGGCACTTTCTGTAGTACTGCTTAAAGACTCCTCACACTGAGAAAAGAAATCTTTCTGACTTATTTGTTCATTAGATCTGCAAGAATTCCCTTCTAACTTTTTGTTTTCTAGTGGCAGGAAATTCTAATTTTCCATTTATAGTCTCATTTTGATTTTTTTTCTACAGTGCCTGGAGCGGTAGGTAGTAATACTTACTGTTGGTTCTTTCTTAGCAAGATAAATATAAAATGAATATAAATTAATTCTATTGTAAATGACAGGGAAACACAACAGCAGCTATAATGCTGCTGAAGCCTCAGAATGACTAAGAATGCTTAACTGCAATTAGCTGGGTTATTTTTATCCATTTATTGACACATTGTATATGATGCTGGTTTAAAAGGAATATAGTTCAATAGACGCATTTGTACAATTGAATTAATCTCTCCTGAAACAGATTGCTTTGCCTATTTGAATCGTTATTTAGGAGTGAGGTATTCTAATAGCATGCTAGATGGCCCAAAACTGGGGGCTGGCAGAGTAAGAGAAGCACAGTCAGAGCATGAAAAACAAGGACAAATCAATACTATAAAAATAAAATTTGCTAAGTCACAGTCTGCCAAGTATGTGAACAAAGCAAAAGGACACTTTCATAAACACATAAAGAGGAGGAGGTTGAGACCACAATCATGCAAAAATAACTTAATGGAGGAATGTTACTATGGGATAGGATAGTCCGTTTTCTTTCATAATAAGAAAGATGACAAAGAAAATATACCTTAAGAAAGGAAGTAAAGCAAGGAGAATACCAAAAAAAACCATAAAAACATATGTACATCAAAATGATCTGGGAAGGAGACAGTGGCTCACAGCCACGAGTGAAAAATAAATATATAAAACACAGAATGATTAGAAGAGGAAAGTGTGATGTTATCCACAGCAAATAACTTACTCACTAGTATTGTACGTCAGACTGCAAAAGCTGAGGATTGTCTCTTTTAGAGACATCTAGACTGCTAGCAGGTCACTCCATTAATGAAGATGCTGATGGCAATTGTCAGTGACCAGCTAGAAGAAAGACTCCAAACGTTGTCATTTCAGAAGCAGTAGGAATAATCCATACCATTATAACACCGCTTCCAGCCAACTTGTGCAACTGGGCATTTCCAGGATTATGACACAATGCCAAGAATATCGGTTAGCACCATTCTGCATGCTGTAATCATGGTATTGCATACATAAGGCGATGATCAGAGACACCAGCTTGTTTCTCTTGAGCTCACAGGATGTGAACTATGCCCACGCATATGAGCAAATCCATAGCCCAGCTCTTCACAGAAGGTTAGAAAATGGGTGAGAGAGATCTAATAGATCATATGAAACAAAATAAAATAAAACACAAAAAAAGCTGGTAAAATACTGAGTCACCCATGGCATTAGGAAAAGGAAGAAAATTTATTTCCTCAGAAGCTGAAGCAGACAGCAGGAGGGAGGAGAGAAAATGAATGTGCAGTTGGGTAGGAAATGAGTGTTGCAGGCATAAAGGGACATCTTGAGCAATGACTGCTGAGACTAATCCACTGAGTATGTTATCACCATATTCATCTATTTGGGTTTCAGGAAGGAAATTAACACAATACTGCAAAGCAGATTAATGCGTATGGTTTGTTTTTATGGGATTGGAGGTACTGCCCTTGAGCTAACAAGGCGACTCTCAGACCCAGGACAGATTCTGCCACTACCATGCCAGTGTCCAGGGTGGTAAGCTAACATTTAGTTTACCAAAGCACATCCCTGTGGAAAATCCCTGTATTCAATTACAAAATCTGACACACCACACAAAATGAGGAGTAGGATAATAAGAAAGCAAATAAAAAGTAATAGAGAAGTAGAGAGGAGTAAGTGATGGCTTAGGCCTTTTGAAAACAAAAAAGTGCAGAATGCTTAAGCTGTCCAGATGAGTGTCCTGGTTTTGGCTGGGGTAGAGTTAATCTCCTTCCTAGTAGTTGGTATAGCACTATGTTTTGGATTTAGCGTGAGAATAATGTTGATAACACACTGATGTTTTAGTTGTTGCTGAGTAGTGCTTACACCAGTCAAGGACTTTTCAGCTTCTCATGCCCTGCCAACGAGAAGTGGGGAGGGGGCACAGCCAGAAGAGCTGACCCAAACTGGCCAAAGGGATATTCCATACCATACGGTGTCATGCTTAATATATAATCTGAGGGAGTTGGCTGGGGGCACCACGGCTCGGGAACGGGCTGGGCATTGGTCAGCGAGTGGTGAGCAACTGAATTGTGCATCACTTTTTTTTTTTCTTTCTCTTCCCTTGCTGCCCTGTTAAACTGTCTTTATCTCAACCCATAAGTTTTACCTTTTGTTTCCAATTCTCTTCCCCATCCCACTGCAGGGCACGGGAGGAGTGAGCGAGCGGCTGTGTGGTGCTTAGCTGCTGGCTGGGGTTAAACCACGACAATGAGCGATGAGGTTTGACTCCAGAGCATCTCTGAAGGGAGTACTAGTGCCTGGTGAGCCTGGTGACGGCCTTCCTGGGAAACAGCCTAGGACACAGCATGGGAAGAGGTTTGTCCTAAACTGTAAACATGCTTTTCCAGATCCAGGGCAGTGGTCTGCAGTTCTAAGCAGGTGACCTCTGTCCACTTGGGATTCACAGCGTGGGTGTACACCTTGCCACAGAGTGGGCACGGGTATGCGTGCTACTGAAGAGGAAAGCAGACCTTAGCCTGTTTTTGTAAAACATGCTGCTGGCAGCGCAGTAATGCTGCAAGCAAGGGCAGCAAGAAGGCATTAGAAGGAAATAGTGGAAGAAGGAGCCTGAACAAGTAAACCCTCATGATTTTCCCCTTGTCCTGGATTCTAGGACCAGCCCCAGACTCTTTATGCATTTTACATAGTTGTATTTCTGTAGCCACTGGATGAAACGCATGATGAGTTCTGTGGCCTCCAGGTTTTCTGAAGTGCTGAGTTTAGGGAGGAGTGATGCAAAGCTGGGCTACCCACTTCAGTTTCACCCTGGGTCTAATAAATACCTTTTTTAATCTGTCTACCAGGAATTTGATCAGAAACAATGCATTAAGATAACACGGAGCAGGAGACATTTTGATGACTGCTTATAAGGCCAATTTTTCCAAAGTATTCAGGTACCTGGCAAGATTTTCAAAAGTATTTGTGCACAAACTCATGGGAGTATTTTGCTTCTGAAAATTCACTACCTGCCTATGTACATCTTTGGGTATGAAAATAATTTTAAAAATCTAAGATGTTATGAGATGGACAAATGAATGGGATTTAAAGTAAAACAGGTGAAAAACAGTGGTCAGATATTCAACATTTATATGCTCTGAATGCCCAGGGGAGGCTCATTTAATGGAAAGGCTGTAAATTCTCACACTTAAATTAGATGCTTAGAGCTAGACAGTGTGAATACATGTGCTATATTATATGCCAATGAAATAATTATAAACATAGGAGATTAAAACAAGCCCTTATGACTGCTTAGTTACTTTAATTATAAAAAAACCCAATAATTAAAATAGTGAAGATAAGTGTTTACTTTGTAGGCAATGCTCTGTCAATTTTGCAACAACTTATGCAATATCTCACTGAAAATTTAATGTGAGTAATGTGAATTTTTACTGTGTTCTTTAATTTAGTTATTAGTTCATTCTGTCCACTTGGTGTATTTTAACTGTTGCCAGGACAGGGATCATTCTCACAGTGCCACAAAACTGAGTAGTCACATAATTAGTATAGATACATAAACTGTCAGAGAGGAGAAACATTTTTTCCTTTCCACAGAAGTAATTATTCACTGCAGCTTATTAACAATCCTTTGTAGGCATAAATAATTATCTCTAGTATTTCACACATGGGAGGATTTCTTAGAATTATCCATTTTTTAAAGCACATAAGCTTACAGGAATGTTTATTTCCCCAAACTGCTTGAAAACAAAGTCTTTCTTGCAATAATTGTCTCCATGTGGTTGAATGGGCACCAGTGATTTGGCTCTAATCTTGCTTTCACCAATGTAAAAATAGTTAATATACAATTTTTTTGAAAAGTATTGTAATGTAAACACTAGATGTTTCATGTAAGTTTGCCAGACACTAATATTTCATGGACATGTTTGCCAAAAAGAAGCACATCATCTTTTAAACGTCTGATTATTAGGTCTTTTATGTGCATGTTGTACAGGCATGTGTCTATCCTTAAAACCTTCCTAATGTCTGAGCACATCCTGGTGTTCAAGATAGCACAAATGTTTGGTTGATGGGATAAAACAGCATTTTGGTAGGCAAGTTTTCTTCTGGGAACAAAACTGTTTGTCTTTGAGGTCAGATGTGACTTCAGTGTTACCAGCTACAGGAAGATAGAGGAACAGGTCTCTGTCTGTACCTGTGGTTCATACCATGAACCCTCCCTAGGATCTTCCTCTGAGCACTGAAGCAAGTTCAGTTTCCCAGAAGACAGGAAAATTTTTCTGTAATGGTACCCCTGGATAACAGCTTCCAAAACATAGGTTCAGTGTTTTAATCTGCTTGAGGATATTGGAACCTACATAGCTTAGCCGCAAAGGGCATGTGCCAGTCAGCAGTCCATAGATATTTTGGGGTAACTCTCTCAGCGTTTCCCTTTAAAGCTGCTCCACTTTGGCTAGGAAACTAAATGCTCCTTGTATCCAAGAGGAGGAAAAAAACATTATTCTAAGCCTGCTGGAAGAACAAGGCCTGGGTAATGTTTTTTACTACATTGGCTGTTTGATGTCTAGTATTCAGTGGACAAACCTCAAGTGTCTGTGGTCCTAAGGGAGTAAATTCTGTACATCTGACTCTTTGCATACATTAATTTTTCAACTGAATATTAATATTTTCACATACACACATACACCCCCAAAAATTGTTGCAGCTTTCTTTGCAATGGCTGGAGTTGCAAGTTATTTTTTCTTACAGGACTTTCTTGGAGGCTCTTTGTCTTGGCATCCCCCTACCATATTCCCCATTCTTCAGTATCATATTCTAAAAACTGTGTTTACAACATTTTGTGACTTTTTAAATATACTTTTGTAGTTTAAAAATACAAACATAGAAGAACATCCATGAGACACTTGTAAATTTTATGTCAGTATATATGTTTAATTTTGATAAGTTCAACTATTTTTAGAATTACTGTCACTATAGGACTTCAACTGACAAATATTTTAACTTGGCAAATGTTCAGATTTTTTATAAGTGAATCCATTATACTCTCCTAACATCTGCTTTTAATAATACCAAATGTTTTTGGTTTGTTCTACTTTCACATGAAGATTTTTGTTTGCTTTTTCTTAACTAAAGCACCATTACACAGAATGGTTGATTCTTATCTCATTGATGTTGCTGATAAAAATGGCATTGATTTCAATGAGAATTAGACTATAAGACAAAGGAGAGTAAGTTTTAAAATATTTAGTTATAAGACAAAATACTCTCTGAAGTATTCTCTTAACACTGTGACAATAAATAGTAAAATCACTGGCCAAATAAATTCTCATGTTATAAAATTCTTCTAAAATTGCATCATCTGAAGCATATAGGGAACAGAAAGAGTTAGAAAATTTGATTAGAAATTCCTTCTGTCCTTCCTTTAAGTACAACAAATGTGTGGCAATTTAGAAAACCTGCTGTGTAAATTCGTTGGCAAGTGAGTTTCTCACTAGTCCAAAGCGTAAATGTAGGAGTTTCATCAAGTCTTTTCCACAACACACCATTTCTGTAAAAATTTTCAGCTTTCACTGAAACAGAAAGCATACAAGAAAAGAGAGGTTGGAAAAGCAAGTTAATATATTCAGGTAGGCCTACCAAATCTTAGTCGTTTCTTTCATTTTGGATGCATTTTCATACTTCAATCACCTTGTCAAAGCCATTTTAAATGAAACAGGTATTTTAAAAACCTGACTTGTTATTTTAAAAGGAAATATCACTAAGATCATATGTCAAACTAGGATTTTGTATAAACTGAAAGGTCATCTGGAAAATATATGATGCAATCCTGCACTATCGGACACCGCAGAGTCTTTTGTTGGAGTACTATGTTTAGTTTTGGCATGACACTTCAAGGAGGATGCAGGCCACCTGGAAAGGGTACAGGGGAGAGGAACAAGAATGATCAAGAGCCTAGAAAATGTGACCTACAGGAAAGATGAAAAGAACAGCCTGGTTTTTTTTAAGGAGAGACCTGAAGCAAGATACAGTGACGGTTGTAACAACACTTTCCTGTTACAAAGAGATCGTAAAGAATCTGTTACTTTAGTCTGCTGAAGCAAAAAGAAGAAAGCAGCTAAAGTTGTAGCAGGAAAGATTTTAGTTAATACAAGATGTTTTGGTTAAAGAAGGTATTTAAAATGTTAGGATGAGTTAAGCACCAGAGGCTGTGGAATTGCTGCCACTGCAGGTTCATTAGAACAGGCCACACAAGTATCTGCCAGGAATAATTCAGGTGTAATTATTTCTGCCATGTGGCATACAGTTGGGATCTGGTGATTCTTAAGGTCTGCATGGAGGTCCTGCAGTGTGGGACAATCCTTCAACTTCTACCTTGACAGCTTGGTTCATAAAAAAAAAAGTTTAAAATCAGACAAAATTTATTTAAAATGAGATAAAAACAAGATAGCACTGAAAATGGCCTTCTTTCAAAGAACATCAAATCCAAGCTCCTGCTCAAGCATCATCTCAAAATAAGTTAGGTGTTCCATTTGTTTGGCTGTTCTAAAACTTCTCTGGTCTTATGGTTTGAAATTGTCTTCTGCTTTTCAGCCTGAATTTAACTCTATATAGGATGGGATGGGATGATATTTTTTCCTTTCTTTAGGTTACATAGCTCTTCTTCCATCCTTAGTTTTCCCACAACATAAATTCAGTCAGTGTAGTCATATTCCCCCCTTTCACATCAGAGGGGAAAAATATTTTATTTTTTTCTGATAAGGAAAACTTAGCTTTAATTGTTTCACTATCTCTTTCCCTGCACTCCTTTTTCCTACACTTTCCACCAAGTAATTTGTTCTGAATGAGATTACAGTTTCTTGCAAAAAACCTCCCAATGAAAGGCCTTTCACTGCATGCCTTTCCATTTAAATGAATCATTCTCAAAGTTATAAACAGTATAATTGTCATACCTTCTATATCACCAATAGTAAGATATGAATCTTAGAATACAAAAGCTATAAATATTTTCACCATTTTAATTAATTTATAAATAGAAGAAAAATTAAAAGTTTAGGTGCTTAATATTTAAATTAATGCAAAAGAGATTCATGACCCACATACACTACTGTTATTTTTTTTTAATTCCTTCATCCTCAGTGGTTCATTCATTAAGCTACTGATTTTTTCCCTGTGTCATTGCAATTAGTTTTATATTGCTGTTCTCACAGTTTGAAAATTACCAAGTTAGATGTGCACTTCAAACACTAGTCAACACCACCGAAGAGCTTTGAAACAGTGTTTCTTAACACATATATGTATAGCAAGAGTTAAGGAAAGCCCCCCCCCCCAGCCCTTTAGATAAGATTTGTCTGGGTTATATTTAAAAGTGGAAAATTTGGAAGAAAACTTAAGAAAATACTGTCAGATGAATGTCTCAAAGTGCCCACGTACAGCTGTGGAATATCTTGTTGTTGGTGAGAGGTTCTGCTAGGCTTTGCAGGCAAAACCTCTCCTTCCCAGCTCACTTGGGAGGCAGATGTATAGGACTGAATGTGTTACTTTGTTGACACTGCAAGTTGCACAGACTTATGCTTAGGCTGAATCTGGAGCATATGTCCAGTGTTAATGCAACACAATAGCAAAAATTAAGTTGCTTCCTTGGGTATCAAAATATTCACCATACCAAATTACTCTTCCCTTTTAAACATGTACAGAATTTGTTAGTGTCCAACAAAGATGAAGTTTATTCATTTGAGGGATTATTCAGAGGATATTATAATAGACATCTGTATCCTGACTTCAAGACTGGATGACCTCTCGTGATCCCTTACAGCCTCAGTTATTCTGTGATTCTGTGATTCGTAAGCCATTGTATTTCTTTGGACTTATTAACAAATCGCCTTGTTCCTCCAGGCAGGTATATATTCATTCAAACATTAGACCTTGTATAAATCAAGAGATGCTGTCAGATACTGCCATTATTAGAAATGCTTGTTACTTCATGTCCTTTATTTATTAAGTTGCCTTTTCTAACTGAGGCCTTTCACCATTAACAGTTAACTTCAGTAAAAAATATTTTTTTACTCATTATTGCATGAGTGTCTTTCTCAAGACTTTCAGTATGGTAGTCATAATTACAAATCATCTCCAAGCTGGTATGCACTCCTTGCTTTTGAGTTGGTCACTGCTAACACATTTTTGTGATCTTGTGGGACTGGTACCCGCCTACCACAGAACAGAACAATTCTGTGTGGTGTCGACATCTGGCTCTGATATAAGACCATTAAGCTATCAGATCACGTTGCAATAACATCCAAAGGAATTTGCATGGAATGGCAGAGAGAAAAGGTGTCCTGTGCAGAGGACTTCTTTTGGAAAGAGAAATCTTAGCACCAGTCTAAGAGGGTTCTTTTCATCTGAATCAGTAATTTGTTGGTTTAGATTATCAGTGAATGATATTGCTGTTGACTTTTCATTTTCTTTTGGTTTCCGTTCCTTCCCTTATGCCCCTTTATTGTTTCTAGGTTACCAGAAGATACCACAAATACATCACAATTTCAAACCAGCAAAGGCTAAGCGCCAGACTCCTTCAGCTAATGAGAAATGGATGCTCCAGAGCAACGCACTCAGCACTGTCTCTTCCATTCACCACCACCTGAAAAACTTATACTGCTCTCTTCACAAATCATATCCCAGGTAACCTCAGATATGTGTCTTGGATAGTGATGTTTAGAAAGCAACAGACTTCTACCAATAAGCTTTCACAGAATAATGTTGGATTAGGTCTCATTCGAAAAGCTTGGACTCTTATCTGCTGGGCATTAAAGTAGAAAACAAGTACAAATAAAGCACCTATCCTCAAATCTAGAAAGGAGAAACAGAGTAGGGCTCCTACCTCCATGCAGTGAGACGAGTCTCTGGAATGCTTTCTGTTTTCCATACAAGCTGCAAAGTGTGGTGGCTGAGCCTGGTGAACAAACTGGCAAGCAGTATCCCTGGTCCCAGCACCCCTCTCTGTGGCAGCTCGCTAGCACAGCAGCAAAGAAGACAATAAGCCACTGTGCCCGGAATGTCCTAGGCTGGTCTGAGGGAGCCAACGGGCTGTCACCTGCTTTTTGGGATACCTGAGTGGAAAGTCCCAGTGCCATACCTTGACACTATAGTGCACATGAGCTTTGTCAGGACCAAAAAGACATTTAATATACACATCATACACCTATGGCTGCACACCGAAGGTTCAGACTCGAATGGGTAAAGCACGGGTGTGCACAGCGGGAATGTACATGTAGGTGAACTTTACTGGAAGAACAGGTTTGCTCTCAGTGAGCACTGAAAAATGACAGGTCAAGATACTGGTATTTTGGTGGAAGGGGCCTTGCTACTCTGATGCAGGGGAAAGGCTCACGCTCAGCTCCGTTTCCCCACAGCTCTCCCCTTCAGTATTTGCCTGAGCTGTAGGTGGGAGGAATATGTGTGTGTGTCTGTGTATACAATGTAACTAGGCATTCATCACTTTATGTTAAGGCTGGAGTGATGAAGAGTATCTTCCTTATTGGTACAACAGTCATCTATGTAAAATATTTCTGAGTAGGCACAGAGTCCTCCACCCTTTCCTTTTCCTTAGTTTAGTTTGATTGTGTTCATGTTCATGAGCACATCTTTTTTCTATAGTTCCTGACTCAGGAGTTGCGAATGTTATCAGAACTGGAGAGCAGAGTCTTCCAATGGCTGCTCAGAAGTGTGGAGCACCAGACCATTTTCCATACTCTCATCTTTCCCCCTTTCTACTCTCCCACTCACGCACCAGGAGCAGCTGCAGTATTCACTTTCAGCCAGAAGGGAAGACAAGCAGACAGCTGTCACGCTATGAATCAGATTTTAAACTGTGGTTTGGAGGGGAAGATTTTTGCTTTATTTCCCACTTGCAGAACAAAGAGCATCTGTTTTTGACGCTTGCAGTTTTATGCTGATCTGGGAGTTTGACTTGCAATTGCAGATTCCATGTAGTGAAATTGAATTCAAATAGCCAATGCAAAATATTCTCCTTACATTTTTTCATTGATTACGTCACCGTGAAATTAAATCCAAATTTTATACAAAAGAACAGAATGTTTAAATGAGAATGAGAGGTAGTATGTGTGATTCTCTTTGTTCCTGTAAATGGTGTGACTAGAAACACTGCAAGCAGATAGACTGGTTATTAGTTTTATTGTTTCATGGAATTTGAAGACAGTGAGTGCTGAAGAATGAACAGAGTTTGGCTTGAAAAGTGTTCATGTGTGCTGCAGTAGTGAGGGATAGAATGGTTTCTTGGACACACTGGGAATCTAGAGAGCCAAAAGTGAGTCACATGGACAACTGCAGACATCACATTTAATTGTGTAATAATACTACAGCAAGCACAATTGGAGCAGGCTTGCTGACCTCACAGCTGAAAGCACTATTTAAGATCTGGCTACCAGATGTTCCAATAGGATCTAGCCAGCTGCTAGCAGAGGTTACCCTGAGTGTTTTAACAGGGAATATTTACAGCCTAATAGTTAGGAAGAGATGATTGCACTAATTTTCTTTTCTGCCCTGCTGTGGGACAAGGCTCAAGCATGGGGATTCAAGGACGGAGTGCTGCATAACTCTATTTGGTTAGGTAAGAAATTATTTAATCACAAATGTTTTGCTGCAGAAGTCACAGTGTTTGTCTAACAGTATAAAGATGAGCACCTAGAAATACAAAATTGAGCTATGCGTTAATGTTAGCAAAATCCTGCATTGAAATTGGTGATCATTTTATCTGAGCAGTGACTGTGTTGTCCTTATGAGCTTACTATTTTTACTGTTTCTCTGAAGTACAGGAAAAAGTAGTTATGAAATATTTCATCTGAATGTATTTTCCTACAGCATGAGGTAAAGTGAAAACAGCATTAAATAACAGTTGCTTCTAATGAAGGCAAACAAGTATGAAAAGAAACATTTTCCAAAGGAATTAATTACTTTCTGCATGAACATACTTCAAATGCCTGGGGTCCTACACATGAAACTAAATGATCTGGAAATAATAGCGATAGTATTTCCTAGGTTTCTAGGAAAGTACAGAAATGTATATGTTTTGGCCGTTGGTTTGTTCACATCATTAAACAGTGGAGAGAAGATTTCAAAAGGGCTATAGAAAATGCTGTGGGAATAGTTTCTTATACCTTGAGTGGGTTTAAATAGCTCCTAAGAGTCCTTTTATAGATCTTTATAATTATCTAATACAACAGAAAAACATATTCAGAATGTAGTCATATAAAGGATGCCAAAACAAAAACATGCAGCGAGTGCTCTGTTCTATAGACAAATACTTACAAAATCCTTTATCCTCTCTAGAATGTTGTATATTTCTTTAAGGATTTTAAGGAATTCCTGTAGCCAGTACAGAATTCTTTTGCGCTCAGATGTTTCGTGAGGGGTTGGGGCCACACTCTATTAGCTGGTGCAGCAACCACCTGACTCCAGTCCCTTCTCAGAGGACCATGTAAACCAACAGGAACATAAATGAGAAGAAGTGATTTATATTGTTTTCCATTTGACTGCACATTTTTAATGACTTCTCTTTTCTCCTAAACTTGGAACATGCCTGCTGTGTCCCATAGTTGCTGAAGGTGCTCAGGTAGGGGAGAGCTCCACGGGGAGACAGCTTGGCAGCTTCATGCACCACCACAAGTGGCTGCTATTCAAAAAAAGGTTGTAGGGGCTTCTACAACATAAATGTGAATTTGTGATAATAGTGATAATTTAAGCAGTTTTATGAATTGAAGTCAATTTGAAGAAGAAATTTCTAATTCTTTAAAATGAAGAAACAGAGAGTTAACTGGAATGGATAATAAAATTATGTTTTGCTACACCTTTAGCATTTACCATATGAATAAATAAACCATGGTTTAAAAACTGATGACTTGCTCTAAACAAACATGCACATGCAAAATCCGGAAGCACAGTGTGCAATTTTGAAATAACTACTCTGCTTTCTTATCTCCAGGACTCTGTTGAAGCGCCTTTAGAAATGCACCATCTAGTGTAACTACAGCAATAAAATTATTGAAACGAACCTCAAAATGCAGTTAATTGAATTACCAATAGAATTAGTGGCTTTATATATAAATGCAGAAAAATTTGGCAAAATTACAGCTATCAAATTTATGCATTTTTGTATTTTAAAAAAAGCGTAACTTGAACAGTAAAACAAGTAACCCCAATCTCATACTCACTCTACACAAGCATTAAAGGCCCCCTCCCTTCAATAAAACCTAGGAATGCACAGTGACATCTGAGCTTGGCTTATCTCCTCTTCTTCTGATAAAGCACTATCAAGTGCTTCAAGATTGAAAATGAAGGGTGTTTTGCACTTTACCTTTCTTCCTCAAAAAATCATCAGCACAAATATAAAATCTTGAATCACTGGCAGTCTGGAAATGCTCATGTCTTTTACTTTTTTCTTGTTACAAAACATCTTTTGTTTTCTCAGTAAGCATGCAGTCCTGCAGCAGCTGACTGTATCACCTTCCTCTTAATGTCTTTTTTGTGTGCTCATTTCTTTTCTTGCTCATTTTTGACACAAGCACATCGTAACCAAGGTTTTATTTTCAACTGATGAGAGGATTGGAGCAGTCTTGCCCGAATATGCTCATATGCTTATTTGAGTGCCAGTTCTTAGTACCACAAAGTAGGTTTCCCAGGACAGCTGCTCTGCTCTCTGTGTTCAGAATTTCATCCCTGTTCGCACAACCGTGTGTCAGCGCAGTTTAGGGGACATACCTACCCCATTTGGTGGAGTACTTTGAGACCGTGTGCATTAGCAGAGGCCCATGCCAGTAACTCTACATGGCCATCCTCTGCTTAAAAGTTAAATATTTGTTTTTATTTAGCGTTTAGTATTTGTGTCATGCATATTGAGGGTACTTTATTAGGCCAAATTTCATGCTTGCTGTGTTTGTGCAGAAGAGGTTGGCTACATTTTACCGTCTCCTACTGCTGTGGGTGAGGGGGGCGTCACTGTCCTTGCGGGATCCTGCTGTCTCTGGATTTCAAGGAGAGATTTTAAGAAATGTGAGTTGGAAGAAACATGTCCTGTCAGCCATGTAACCCATGACTTTTTGAGTAAGAACCAAAGAAGAAAAGTGCGTGGAGAAATCTCTGAGAGAACAGTCCCAATATGCAGGTTTTCAGGGAAAGAACGAACAAACTTTGCTGAAAATTCTCACTGTTGTCCAGGAAAAGGAGATTTCAGGCAGGTCAGATAAAGAGAGCAGCCTTCAAACAGAACCTTCAAACAGAATGCCCTGGCAGAGAAGATGCCCAGCTGAGGCTGGCACACATCGTTCTCTGTAGTGCTGGCCCCATGGAACGCTACGCAGTTACAGTGGCAGGCGTGCGCTTGTGCTTGCAGGTAAAAACAAAATTTCATACAGGTTTATCTACATGGCCATGATGCCGCCTCCATAAAGACTAATAGTAATTTGTGCGTGTGTGTGTTCATGTATGACTATGAATATGTCTATATATGTGTATCCATATGCGAATACATAAATATGTCAATGTATATTAATAGTAAGTACAACGCTTTGACCTAGGTTTGGTTTTGCTGATGCGGTTTATCTTTCTGCACAGCCCCTAATGTAATTAAGAGGGAGGGGGAAAAAATGGCAGTGAAAGATCTGATCAGTTAATTAGGATATATTGTTAGGGAATCCTGAATCATTAAACTGTGACGACACCAAGCCACTGTCAAATTTCAAACCTTGGTGGAGTACATGTGTGTGATCTATCCTTCCAAAGGCTACTTTTGTCATGTTACGAGGGAGTAACAGAGATACAGATTGGTGATTGCTCTCAGCAGGATAACACCACCCACCAAGATGCTGCACGAAGACTCGGTGTTGCTGCCCTTGCAGAAACTGTGAAAAGCAGATCTTTCCAGTAATATTCTGAAAAACGTGATGCCTGTCCATAGTCACATTTATAGCATAAATAACTGGGGGTAGGTACCTTTTGAGGGATAAGATTTGAAAACAATATTGCCAGGCGAAAAATTTAGGAGAACAACTAAAAATTGTAAGTTTTTACTGTCAGCTCCCAGGGTGATGAGTCTGAGCAGTGGCAATTCCCCCCAAATCCCTGGTGGTACATCCAGCAGCAATTCCAGGGAAGGAACAGGGTGCGTCTTGCAAAGGTGGCTACAAGTTCAAAGGGGCTTTTACCAGCCAACATCATTGGCAATAAGCTTTAAGATTGCTCTTGCTTTGGCTGTGACTGGTCACCTTTGCAAAGGTGACAAAACTTAGAATTCAGCTGCCCTTACTCTTTGACTCAGTGTAGGTGGGGCGGCTCTGCTAATCCAAAGCACTAGAGTCTGTGTTTTTCATTTCACTTTTCAGTTCACTTCCCTGTGATCTGCAGTGATCAATAATGTCAATTCTAGGTTGTCCCCTGAGTGAACAGTGAGGCTAAATGGTGTGCTGTTTTCTGTAGTACTTGGATTTTCAATTCACGCATACTGAAGCCAATACTATCGTACTGTAAAGAAGCAGTGAGTGGATTTATTAGGTTAGACATGATAGACTATTGACTGAATGAAAAATAATACTTCCTATGAATAAATTTTTAATTAAAATAGGGGTTTTTTTTTTAAATATAGCATATTCCACAGCTGTTAGCTGTTGTGACTTTTCTTTGCAAAGGAGCTGGCTTCTTCGGAAAGATTTTTCTACAGTATATGTGTTACCCCAGGCCCACTCCAGTGACTTTCCCATCAACGTTACAGAAAGCAGCTCTCAGTCTTCTGAGACTATTGTCAGCAATATCATTTACTTCACTGGGCGCCAGGCCAGTGACTGTGGGTCCAAATACTACATTGGCAAACATCATTCTTTATCTAATGAGGGTTCTCACCATTGCTAACCACAATTCAGTGGTGACTATGGGCTTTTTAAAAAAATATCCTAACCTAGCCAAAACTACTGACTCTAAGTATGTCCCTAGAAAAGACATTCTTTTCTTCCCTGTGGTACAAATAACTACTGTAAAAAATTCCTCCTGTTTTGCGTCTTTTTTCAGTCGTGTTGACCAGTGATAGCTACAGACAGGCATTTCTCTCAGATTATACTAAGGATAAGAAAGATCTAAACAAAAACAGCGTTCAGATTAGATACGCAGATTTGTTCTGAGACAGATTTCCATACATACAGCATCAGACAAGTGCAACATGCAAGGATTATAAAACTAGTAATAGTACTGACAGTTTCGAGATTTCCCTGGAAAGCTGCTTTATATTGTACTTGCAACAGCAAAGAAAAAAATAATGAAGAAAGTGTATTAATTTTCTGTGCAGCAAAAATGTCAGCCAGCAATTGTTCTGGTCCTGCCCTTTGTGACACAAGCTCAGATATTTTTATTTCACATTTTTATTCCCTTTAATTTCTGCTTTTCCTCTATCCAAGTAGCTCTGTTTTAACTTCTCTGGAGATTCAAAACAAAGCTCCGATTCATCTTACAAAGGCACTTCAAGTTACATCCAAAAGTATGCTGTGATAGCAATCCAGAAGGAACTTCCCCCGAGTCGGATAGGATGCAGGGAACCAGTGATGCTGACACCAGCTGATCGTTCCCATAACTACTGCCTTCTGCGTAGTCCTGGGGGAGTCTTGCCCTGCATTTGTTGACTTTCTGTTGTTCAAAAACTCACCAAGCTCTGACTAGCTCCGTTGTTCAAAACTTCTCCCAAACAAAAACATACCTTTGGGTTGCAAAAACATGCCTTTTGGTTGAGAGGGACATACTTTCCTGACACTTTCCAAGCGGCACAGCTACTAGCTGAAACATTTTGTTTCTCTTGTTACCTGGACAGTAGCCCAACATGCAGGTCTTGGGGCAACTGCTGGAGGTGGTGAAAGCACCCCGGAAGGTGGGCCAGCTGGGGTACAACACTGAAATCATTTATGGCTTTGGTCCCACAGAACGAGCAGCTGGAGTGTATCACAGGGAGTCACGCTCTGGGAAGTACCAGCTCACCTACGCAGAGGCAAAAGCAGTCTGTGAATACGAGGGAGGACATCTAGCCACGTATCAGCAGCTGGAGGCGGCAAGAAAAATAGGTTCGAAAAAGATCATGGCTGTTTGCTTTTCACATCACTCATTCATAAGGTTGCCAGTCTTGTATTTTCATGAATGTTATGAACTCTGGGACTGAGAGACTTGTAAAAATCCCTGGATTTTTGCTCAGGTTGCATGCAATTTCCCCCCTCAGTAAATAGAGCATGACTGCACTACCTACAGAGCTGTCAGGGATAATGCACACAGTTCTATGCATCCCCCAGAGCTCTGGGTGCAGCACAGTCCGGAACCAGCAACACTCGCTGGAGAGCCGTCTGGCTGAGCTGGGAAGCACCTCCCCAGCTACAGCACCTGGGGGCTGCAGGGGCTGCGGAGGAAGGCGTTTGTCCCCAGGGAGCTTCTACAGTAAATGTGCATTGCTATTTTTCATATCCTCAGTCAAGATGTTTTCATAATGTTTATTCCATCTATATTTGGTCTGAGAGAGAGTGAGTGGTATTCTAGGAGTGAAAAGCAGAGATGAGTGAGGGATCTACTGTATTTCTATTTGATTCCTAATGAGAAATGATGAATTTATCCAGAGCGTTAGGAAAACAATGGAAAATATCCTCCACTCTAGAAATTTGCAGGCCGTGCCGTTGAGTCAGAAGCTGGCTCTCGGCAGCAGCATACATGTAAAAAGGGTACTTTTGTCTCTTCTAAGTAGCTTCATAGTCCTAGGACACCACAAATATGTTCCAGTTCGTCTTGGTGAAAACATGAATTGATCTCTACCAGACAGTGAATCGCACTGCATTCTTTGGCTGTTGTTTTTAAGTTCTCAGCCACAAAATGCATTAACAGGATCTTTTTGCTTAGCAAGAAATACTTGAGGCATTTCAGGTATTTAAATTTAAATTGAAAGTATTTTAAGTAAATACTTCGTTTTCTTAGCTGTCTTCTCTATGTAGTACTTTATTCACTCTCAGAACTTAATGCTGCAAACTCTTGAGATATGACTGAGTAAATTTGTATGACTTCAAAAGGGAAGCAAAGAACACACTTATATAACTCACCCAATATATCATTTGGTTACAAATGCTGGTACAGCACTTAAAACTCCCTACTTGGGAAACTATATAGTCCATCTGCATTTGATTTTTGTTTTCAAATGAAGAACCAATAATCATATTGTGGAGAACACAATGCAATTTTATATTCTGTGTTTAAAATTACCCTCTCAAAGTACTGTTCTTTCCTGTAGTTCAATTTCTATTAGGCCAATTACACCCAAGTCATTGATCAGCTTCAGTAAGACTTCACTTGAATAAAAAGCAGAGTTTCTTGCCTAGGATTTATCACATCCATGTCACATTTTCTCCCTGTTGCAGGTTTCCACGTGTGTGCTGCTGGCTGGATGGCAAAGGGCAGAGTTGGTTATCCCATAGTAAAAGCTGGAGCCAATTGTGGCTTTGGAAAAACCGGTATTGTCGATTACGGGATTCGCCTCAACAGAAGCGAGAGATGGGATGCCTACTGCTACAACCCTAACGGTGTGTTTAAAAACAACCCATCACTCTTCGGGTCTAAAACTATGACTACACGCCGTGCTATCTGGCTGCACCAAGGCACCCAGGCTGTGAATGAGTTAGCTTCAAAACCATAAATATGCTGTCTGAGAAGGGGGCATATTGGTACAAATTTATTTGGAGCCTTGCACCAAGCCCCCTCTGCTGTTACCTGTAGCTGATCTGGCTTGCTCAGAGCTCCGTGTCTCTGCGCTGCATTGTACCATGTATAACTGGGCCTAAGCAAAGTCCTTTCAGAAACCAAAAATGTAATGATATGCTGTTACTGATTAAAAAGGTAAGTAATATTTCCAATGTGATGTGCGAATGTCCCGTTTTGTATGAGAGTGTTTACATGTAGCCTACAATTTCATTTGAATAACTAATCTGAGGTGTTTAACATGGGAACCATTTTCCAGATATTTTGCCTGTAAACAGGATAAATTTAGTGTTAACCCTTATTCCTTCTTTCTTGTGCCTGAGACAGAACAACCTTTGAAAATGAATGCCGTGTCTGGGACTGAAACACCTGGCAGATCCAGCTCCCAGCGGTGCCTTGTGTGTGTATTTGTGTGCGCGTGCATGTGTAACTAGATGGAGAAAAGTGGATCTCCAAAGCAGATCTGGAGACACGGTTCAAACATGACTGACAAGACTTCACCAGCTACGGGACATCTCTCCATTCCCCTACATTCACTACACCACGGATGACTGAAATACTGCCATGGCCGCTGTTTCAGCTTAGCTTGATATCACTTCGTATAGCAGGGAAGACAGAAAAAGTGGCCCCAGCAAGAAAAGTAAAGCTTAACATTGTGCACTGCTTGGCTCGCTCTCCTACTACTCCAAGTGCAGTACCCTGCCTGGCAGAGCCAAAAGTTGGAGTTGTCCTGACATCTGTACAGCTGTGCACATTTTGTGTTTGTGCTTGCAGGGCTTGAGCTTGTTTATGTTAGCTGGGCAGTTGTTAATCAAATAGCTCTGTGGGGTGGAGGACATTCACAGATGTTCAGCATACAAAGAAAGCTGCAAGAGAGACTACCGCATTCATTATTACTGCATGTAAACTGTCAGCCCGACTTTCTCCTTTGTCAGCCTTCTCCCCTGGGCTGAGAGGTAGTTATTTGCCAAATGCAGTGTTTGGTTAGAGGACAAAAGGAAAGCAGAACTGCCAGCACTCAGCAGAGGGCTTGAGTCACCCCCATCAAAAAGATATGTATTCCCGCTTGATGGACAGTCTGCTACAAAGCCTGGCAGAGTCATCTGTTTGCAGGTGTGAGACAAGTAGCCTGGGGGAACAAAGACAAATCTCTGATTGAATTGAGCCTATGCTCTTCTCTAGGATGCTGAAGATGTAAAGACGAACTTGTGGAACTGTTTGAAATGTACATCCAACCTAGCAATGATCTGGAGCTGAAAAGTACAGGGCTCGTGGCCAATGGACAGACTCGGAGGGTTAAGCATGCTGTCCAGCTTAAGGCTCCTAACTCACATGCCCTGAAGCACCCTTAGAAAGTAGCCCCCTCTCCCCCAGGTCTGAACTTGGGGAACTATGACAAATCCTAAAGTCAGGCAGTGTGAGATCCCCAGATTGGTTGGTCCTGCACTCGCGGAGTTGGTCACGTTCAAATGGCCGCTGAACAAATGGGAATGGGTGTTTTTCATCCCAAAGGGAGTGAAGAGCTGCAGCAGTAACAGGAGTACAATGCAATGTATGTGATCACTAGCCTTTTTAAGTTTTCTTGTAGAAGACACACTTTCAACAGGTTTTTGAAGAAGAAAGGATGAAACCGAATGTCAGGGTGACTTGCGAGTACAGCTGTGAAGCTTACAGTTTGACATCGCCAGAAACCCCGAATGCCTTTTACATAAAACACTTAGCTCTGGCCCAAGGTCCACTGAAGTCAATGAAAACTTTTCCTCTGAATTCAGTGAGTTTTGGATCATGCTTCTTGCTTCCAAAATATCTGCTCCCAAAAGCTAGGAATGACTGACATTTTTTGTGAGTGCTAAGTGCTTAAATAGATGAAAAGTGCTATTATGCTGGGTGTTCCTATGTGATTTTCTATGAAACTGCTGGGTCAAAGTGCACAAAGTTTTAAACCAGAGCCATATCCAGAATGAATGCTTAAACTCTGATGTTTTTATTTTTCTTTTAGGAAAAGAATGTGGTGGAGTCTTCACAGATTCAAAACATGTTTTTAAGTCACCAGGCTACCCAAATGAGTATGAAAATGAGCAAATTTGCTACTGGCATATTAGAGTAAAGTACGGACAACGTATTCATCTGCAGTTTCTAGAGTTTGATGTTGAAGATGACATTGCTTGTATGGCTGATTTCTTGGAAATCTATGATAGCTATGATGATGTCAATGGCTTTGTGGGCAGGTAAAGCAATTCCAGCTTTAATTTTTTTTCCCCAGAATATTACTTTAGAAGAATACTGTATTACCTTATCCAATTAGCACCTCTGATATGCCCATAATACTTGTAGCAATAGCACCTGACTTATCTTTCCTGGCAATTTACTGTACTGTCATTAACACAGACCTGTAAAGAGTTTCAGAAAATTGCACTTTGCCCTTTTCTACTTTGTTACATTACATGAAAGGAAGCTGCATGACTTTTCAGTTAGCTGCTTACCTTAATTCTCTATTACAGGAGGAACTCCTAGCATCTCAAACAGTATTTTGTATTTTCTTTAATTGAAAGGAGGGAGGTGGGTTGTTAAACTGTTAGCAAAAATGTATCTAATTTAAGTTACTATTCGCTACAGAAGTAAAATATTTTCTAACAATATCAGAACAGAAGTGTTATACCTCATCTCTCTTACTAGATTTAGTTTCCCTCTTTGCTTAAGTCTCACTTTCTTTTCTTCGATGTCATATTTTTGCTTGTCCTTTGGCAGTCGTATTTTAGTATGAAGTACCTCAATTTTCCAGACAAAAAATAAACCAGGAAAAGTGATAAAACCCACTTCCTGATTCCTGCCACTTCCCACATCCTCTCTACAAATCATGTGTAGCAAAGCAAGGATGTAGTCCATTTGTTTCGCCTTTATAGATAATTTTACATGTTTTTCTTCACAATGTTCTTCCTTGCTTAGCCTTGGGTCATTGTTCTTTTCCTTAACACCTTGTTAAATTGCTCTTTTCCTTGTTTTGCATCATTTACTTCCTGCATATATTGAAAAATGTTTCCTGCACTTTTTCCCCTCCCCTAAACCTTACTATAAGATAATGACAAATATCCTTTAGGCAGTTGCTTTAACACGGAGAGGAGAATTACATACACAGGGTACCTACAGCCAATTTAGCTCCATGAGCCATAGCTCCAAAGGAGAGTACAGCCTGAGAGCCACCGTTCAGTGTCGGTCCCCATATAGCGGGGGTATGGCATATTTGCTGTGTCATTTAATCATGACCATTTATATTTTTTTCCCAGGTTTTGTGGAGATGAGTTGCCAGATGATATCATTAGCACAGGTAATATATTTCCACTCTCTATGGTAAAAAAAAAAAAACCCAGGCTGCATCCTGCTGGCCTTACAGTGGTAGTACACCTACGCATGCTAATGGGATTTCACACAGGCGTTTTTCTACAGCAGATCTGTCATCAGCAACCGAGCCTCACCAGCAATCTTCATGCACCAATTTTTCCCACTTCAAGAGCAAGGACTGCAAGAACAGCTCCAAAGCCTGTTACAGACATTATTCTGTGTCTATGTTTAAACAGAAGGTCAAGGTCTGATTACATGTAAATCAAAGCCACTTTTACCTCTCTTTGCTCAAGCGTTGCAAAGTCGCTGTAGCACAGATGTCACGCAGGCTACCTCTGCAAGGAAGTAGCCATGTTCCCTGGGATAGGCTACGATAGTCTGTGCAGAAACTGACGTTACCACACTCCAGCTCACTGCTGTAAACAGCAGAAAGAGAACAGAAAAGTTGAATTGTGCCATCCCTCATCTCCCGGTTTACACGGGCCTGGTGGAGATAAGCCGATGATGCTGATGGGAGAGTTGATGTGGTGACCTCACCCGTGTGTCACCTAGTGATCCATGAGGCTCTATGCCAGATGTGTCTAGAACGCAGAGCAGCATTTTAAAGAACAGGAAATGCTTTGCAGAAAGCAAAAGTTTATCAACCTCTGGGCTCTGCAAACAAATAAAACTGATGGAAATTTGCCTGGTTTTCCATAGGGCTAATGGAACTCTCATCCTCCCAAGCCACAGCTCGAATGTAGACAGACCAGG
The DNA here is from genome assembly GCF_964289735.1 of Phaethon aethereus. NCBI lineage: Eukaryota > Metazoa > Chordata > Aves > Phaethontiformes > Phaethontidae > Phaethon > Phaethon aethereus. Next base: position 2,568,267 of record NC_138580.1, on the reverse strand, counting down.
TGGATTGCTCTAAAGATCTCAGAAGCAAGCGAGAAAGAACATTTTAAAAATAACTCTGAAATACCACATTTTTTTGCCACCCAAGACCATAACCTTTGTTTTTCTTTTTCTTGTCCCAGGCAATGTTATGACCTTGAAGTTTTTGACAGATGCCTCAGTGACTGCTGGTGGTTTTCAAATTAGATATATTACTATGGACATGCCTTCAAAGTCAAGTGATGGAAAGAATACAACATCCCAAGGAAAAACAAACTTCTTATCTGGAAAATTTGGTATTATGTGAGCAGAGTAATGAGATACACTCATTAAGAAACATGTTTTAGAACCCAATTCAGATATCTGTTTCTTCAGATAAGACATTTTCTGCGTATCTTTCTGACTTTTTATTTTCTGCTTTTATGTAAGTGTTGTTAATAAAGTATACTAGGAAATAAATTATAAAATATACTTACATGAATAATAGAAAACTATTTTTAGATTACAAGTACTGTAAAAATCTGAAGAATTAATTGTTGCCAAAGATTTAAAAATTATTTTTCTATATAGACTGCTCCTTCTTCTCATTTCTTGCACCACTTGAACAAGCCTTTTGTGTGACTGTTTCAATTATTTTTCAATTTATTATGCTGTTCTCACCTTATTTTCCTTGATTTCCACATATTTATTTTTTAGATTGTTGCTTTGTTTCTTCCTATTCTCTACACATTATTAATTTTTTTATTAACTCATTTCCCTGAACTCAAAAGACCTTTAGAGTAAGCTTATTTTTAAGATACACAAATTCATCTTGTGGATGGCCTAGCAGCCACCCATGTAATTGTCTGAAGTCAGAAGATTGGGAAGCAGCATGAACAGCACAGAATCAATTATATTATTGTCATAATTTTGTTGTGAGATGAGTCAGAAACTACTCAATGAATTTTGTCAGAGTTTCCTCATCCAGAGAAAAGACATTCAAGTCCTCTCACATCTCTGATTTCACTTAGTAAAGAATCAAATGAAAGACTTGGTAATGATAATAAAACTGGTGATATGAAGCATCAGAAGAAATTGCTAACTGAGTACCAGCAAATCCATTCAGAAGATACTGTTGAGATGCTGTATGTTGTTTACACGGGTTTTAAGACTGTGCTATTTTCAATTGATGAAGATAAATAATTCTCCATATGTTTTTAACTTCAGTTTAAATTCCTCAGTCTGAAGCAGCATTAAAGCTACCTCTGTTTTAATCACATCCTGAGTTTCCAATGAATTATTTTTGTTTCTTGAGAACTTTTTAAACTTTGAAACATTTTTCTTGATTTAAAGCAGTAAATAAGTTTTAAGAGTTCTTTTCTTTTGCTCTGAATGTTTTTTTGGCCCCAGACCTGCTGAAGTCTAATGCCCACTGAGAATCTTCCTGTGAATTATTTTGTGCATGTGTGTGGAGCATTGTGAATTCCTCAGAAAGAGTTTTGCACAAGAGGAGGGGAATCTTAAGCTAGTCAGACCCATCTTTGCTTTATTTATTCCAATTCTCAATTCTTTAAATTTACTTAATCTTTGAGCTTTTATTGGTGCAGTTCCACTGGGAGTGTGATCTGTACTGGAGAGCAGTGTTGCATCTCGCACTGCAGCTTCTCTCCTGTCCTTTCCAACACTTTATTCAAGCTTCAGATGGGCACCAGGAAACAAAATTGCTATCACTAGGTTTAATGGCATCGAGCTGCACCTAAAATCTGCGGGTGCCTTTAAATCTTGCTACCTGGTGGACTAATAAACCTGCTCACATCCTCCTGTTACAAAATGTCGTTCCAGTTCGCCTAGACCAGCAAAAGTGTTTATTAATAATAAGGAAGACACATGAAGAGAACTGTTAACATTTTATTTGTCACCTAGGCTGGGGATTTTGTTGGTTTTGGGTTTTTTTTTGTTTGTTTCTTTCACTGAGAAGCAACAGGTCTTGAACTGGCACGGATCAGAACCAAGGGTTGTACAGGAAATATCTGCCCGTCTGGGAACCCCCGTGGAGCCGGAGGGGTAACGCTGTTTGGGGAAGGATTTCTGTGCAGCAGCACTCCTGCTAAGCATCTCCAGTGATGTGATGCCCTGCGGGTGACTGAGTGTCCTGGCTTCAGCTGGGGAAGAGTGAATTTTCTTCACAGCAGATAGTGTGAGGCAGTGTTTTGGATTTGGGATGAAAATAACGTTGATAACGTGCTGATGTTCTCAGCTGCAGCTAAGGAGCCAAGGACCATCCTGCTCCTCACCCCCCCCCCCAGTGAGCAGGCTGGGGGTGCAGGGGAAGCAGGGAGGGGACACAGCTGGGACAGCCGACCCAGGCTGGCCTAAGGGACATGCCAGACCATATGGCATCATGCTCAGCATAAAGAGCTGGGGGAAGAAGAGGGAAGGGGGGTACATTCGGAGTGATGGCGTCTGTCTTCCCAAGTCACCGCTAGGCATGATGGAGCCCTGCTGTCCTGGAGATGGCTGAACCCCTGCCTGCCCATGGGGAGTGGGGAATGGATTCCTTGTTCTGCACTGCTTGCCTAAGCGGCTTTTGCTTTCTCTGGTAAATCCCCTAAAAAAGACCCCGAGCACTTTCTGTTGCACTCACTTTTCCCTGCCATTCAGAAACCCCGCACCTACACTCGGGGACCCCTCCGTTAAGTGGCCATCAAAAAAAACCGACTGGAAGTGGCTGCGGGGCTACGCATTTCACAGCACCGACCCACATATCCGGGCCTTAGGGAACTTCAGGTTTGTGCAGGTGGGTTTCTGTGGAGTTAGAGCTCAGCTGTAGCCGCTGAGAAGCTCTGAGAGGTCTAGAGATTATTCCCCAGTCACAAATAAACGAGTCCTTGACTGAAGGGCCTCCGGCGGGACCGAACTCCCACCACGCTGCACTCCGTCAGCGGCGCCGCCTGAGGGGAGAGACTGCCCCTCGCGCCCTCCTCCCCCCGGCCGCCGCCCCCACCAATCGGCGGCGAAGGGCGGTGCCCGCCCGGGGGGAGGAGGGGCGGTGCCCGAAAGGCGCGGGAAGCGATCCATCGCTCCGCGCTCCACCGCGCGCGGGCAAAACGCGTGATGCCGTTCGATGTCCTCTGGATCGGCCGCCGGTCCCGCCTCCCCGCGCTCTGATTGGCTGGGCCGGCGCAGCCCGGGCCCGCGCGCCGCCATCTTAGCCCGGAGTGAAGGGCGCGGAAAGAGCGACGGCTGGGCTAGGGGCCGGCGGCATTGGGTTGATCGCCCGCTCACTGTGCAGGACGCCTGGCCCCCGCCCCGCGGCACCATGAGCGCTCCCGCTGCCTGTTCCAGCCTGCAGCCCCTGCTGGAGACCCTGGAGGACCCGGCCGCCCCGCCGGGGGAGCTCACCGACGCGCACCTCACTATCGTCAAGTGAGTGGGGGCCTCGCGGAGGCGGCGTGAGGGGAGCGGGGAGGCCCGCGCTGCCTGAGGGGACGGCGGCCGCCCGGGGCCTGTGTGGCTCCCCGCCGGCGCGGGGCGGCGTGCAGGCCCGGCCTGGGGTCAGGGGAGAGCGAGCCCCGGGTAGCCGCGGCGGAGCGAGGAGGGAAGGCTCTGCCTGGCCTGAAATTCGGGCGGCTGGGGAGAGCCGCGGGGCTTGGGGCTGCGTGGCCGCCGGCTGGGGATCGCGGGAAAGTGTGCGGGCATGGAGGGGGGAAGGCGAGAGGGAGGGCGTTTTCTTGGTGTCTGCTTCTCCAAGAGCCCCTTTTTGGTACATTTGGGGAAATTGCGGGGGTGGGTAATTTCTTTCCTGCTGAAAGAAGACTCGCATTTCAACTATATGGTTAGAAAGGTTAGGGTTTGGTGTGATTTTCGGGTTTTGGAATGATCCTGCCTTAATGGTTAAGAAGTACCTTCCACAAAGAAATGCAATTAAGTTCTGCTTTTACCTGGACCTTTAGAATTTGTTAGCATGTGCAAAGGCACTCTCTGTTTCCATCAGCATCCGTCTTTCAGATCTGTAGTCACTCTTAAAGCTGCAACTGCTTAGATATCAGTGATACTAATCATACTGTAAGATTTTACAAGTTTTTGGTAATAACTGACAAAAAAACCCTCCTAACTTAAAAACGGTGCTAAGCAACAACAGATTTCTCAGGTTGTCTTCTGGATGCTTGCACTTAATATGGTTGGGTTTTGCTATGTGAAAGTTATTAGTAACATTTTATAGAGTAAGTATAGCTTTTCTGTATGGATGCTTTTCAGATAGGTGCAAAGTCATCACTGCTAGTTGTCAAACCATAATTCTGGAGTGGGGATCCTGCATGCTAGAGCTACTTTTGGGGAGTGTGCTTTTTAAGCTCATACCTTTCTGTGGAAAGTTTATCTAATTTTCAGCAGTCATTTAAAATTTTCATATTAATTTATAAACGATGATTAAAAAACTGAAAGCTCTTAATTTTTTTTTATGCTCCATAAGCACAAAATGGGTCATTAGTCACTTCATGTGTCCTAGTATATTGGGAAAAGGTGTACTTTATAACACTATTTTACTGATATGTTAGACTAACTATGTGGTGACTGGCATTTTTGCTCTTTAACTTCTTCAGTGTTGTACTTAGCTTTCTAAGGAAAGAAATTGTACTGTGCTAGCTAATGAATTGTGTATTAGAAGTTCAGTTATGTCAGTTATAACACGTCTAACCTGTGAATATTGCTTGTTTTCCCTTCTGCTCCCTGAAGTCGCTTGACAGGTGAGGAAGGCAAAGAATTCACTGCAAATGTCAGAAGACATTTTCCTCAACTTTGCAAAGTGTTTAAGGTATGTCTTTTCTGCTCAACTTTCTACACTTCAGTGAACAATGTTTAGGTGGTCAGGATCAGTGGCCGTTGTAAGACTTGAATTTGAGTTCATTTAATAAGAATTCCAGCTAGTAATGTAGCAGCAAGGGTTTGTTGGCAAAATATGTCTTCCATGTTATTAGAAGATACTACAGAAAAATAGAATACAGGATCTTGGTTGTGTTCATCCAAGATCAAATGTAGTCAAATTTCATCTTTGAGCCAGAAAAAATACAGTAAGTTCTGTCTGCCTCTAGAAACACTGGGGAATTGGAATATGCAGTAAATGTCAAATTTTTTGAAGATTAATGTAAAGACTTCTTAGCTATCTCTCTTCCCTTCTGTTTTAGATGTTTAAAAACAATTGGAGAGTCAAATGGTAGTACATAACAAGCGAAGAAGTAAAGAACTCTGGATGTTTAGAACTTACTTCAGTAAAGATGTCTAAATTACAAAGGAAAAAAGTGTCTTCAGAACCTCAAATTGTTTTATTGATTTGCAGTGTATGTAATCAGGAAGGGTTTCCTACATGGGTGCATTTTTCATCAGGTGTTTTATTCTGACAGCTCTCTCTTCATTGAGCAGAAGTGTTGGTATTAAGACAATACTTCACAGTTACTTCTGTAAACTGAGACTTTATGTATATGTTTTTTTTTCAGGCACACATTTCTAGTCAAAACTCAGAGCTAAGTAATGCAGCATTACAGGCACTGGGATTTTGCGTTTTTAATTCAAAGGTTACATCTGAATTATCTGGTAAGCAAACAAATGTCAGTGTGGATGTTGGTAGTGTGTGCGTGTATATAGAGATATATATATCCGAGTTCTTTATTTCTTTGTTGGCATCTACTTTAATTTTGACAAAGTTTACAGTTCCCAAGGTTTTGTCTCTAGTATGAGCAGTGTGATCAGTTCACTAATCTTGTACAAATAATTGTAATTTTTTAATGCTGTTATACTAATACTGTTTTACTAGCCTCTAGTTTCATTAAATGCTTTAGTAGCAGTTAAGTACTGTAACTAGTTTTGTGTAATTAGTAATCAAAAAGATGCCCAGGTGGAAAAGGAATGAAGAACACTTTTATTTGTAGAATTTATGTATGTATAGTAGTGCTTCTCCAGCCTTTACCTGGTGATTCATGGTTGTTGCAAACCAAACCATTCTGTGATTTAATGTAAGGGACCTTTAAAGGTCATCTAGTCCAATCCCAAATATTGTGCTAGTAAATATTTCAAATTAAAACTAATTTAAAGTAATCCAAGATCTTATGGCCTACGTTCCTAGGAAGTGCTAAATCCCTTTAACAAAAGGCTGAGAACTTGAGGCTATGCATCAAGGTAAAAACACTGGATTTTTTTAATAGGGGATAGCTGATGTCCGAGTTGGCTGGTCCTCGGGAGGTACCTCTTATGTGTTCCAGGGTTCAGGCATATCCAGTTGCAATAACATGATCACAAGGTGCTCAGTGTCAGCTGTGTGTTATAGGTTGTGTGGTGGTGGAAGGTGGCTAAGCTAAGGTTGCCTTGTGTGTGCCTGAAAGGCAATGTGATTTGGTCTTTGTATGGTGCCGGGGTCTGTAGTGACTCTTCAAATGGTAATAGCAAGTGGCATACTGTCAATTATTCTTTTTCTTCTCAAAAGTGTTAAATACTCTTGAACAAATGTTCTGGAATGACCTTTATTAGAGAGAAGCTTAACCTCTGACAAGACTGAACAAAATCATATGTCTGGATGTGCAGAGGGCGTTTTTTTGTGACTGCCGTTCTGTTTACTGAAATTGATTCTTTCAGTTCTTCTACTCCTTTTCCAGTGTGTCCTGCTTTCCTGTTACTCAAACTTTAGCCTGATTTCCTGTGAGAATGAGGCATCTGTAATAATGCTGATCTGGTCCTGTCCCTTTCCCTCGTAATCTTTTTTAACCAGTTGATAAATTGCAGTCAATTTTGTTGGAGAATGTCAGGCTTCAGAAATAACTAAGTCCTGGAAACAGTGGAGAGTTAGGGAGAGATGTACTCTTGATTGAGGAAGGCACTGTATGTGAGTTTGTTTTTGTGATAGTATAATCAGTTACCCATGAAGTCCAAATTCGTAAGAAATCAGGCTTCATTGGTTTTTGAATTTTAAAGGAATACATGCAACTAGAAAGACAGATGGAAAAAATCATGTAAGTCCTGTGCTAACCTTATTCTTTTTTTGTATAATGAGCTCACTGTCTGGTAGAGAGGTTTACTGCCCTCCTTAATAATGAAGTATCTTGTAGACCCTAATATGAATTGAATTTTTAATAAATTAAAATATTTTGTTTATTAAATAAATTATTTTAATAGTTAAGTGTAACTTGAATAATCAACTATTTAAGCTTCAGCTCTAGTGGCTTTAGGTAAATTTGTCTTCTAGCTTTATGGCTTGCTTTTTCTTATAAAAGTAATACAGATATACCACATTAATCATATCTGTATATTAACACATTTTGAGCTTTTTTGCTAGCTTATTTTGAGAGAAATGTCCAAACATTGCAAAAAAGTAATGTGTAAGACATTAAAACATGTCCATTAGGACTTCTAGCTGAGTGATCTTTAGTAATGCTAACTGAGCAAAATTACCTGAAACTTGCTAAGAAGCTGATGAGAATTGCATGAACAGAATTTGAGTGCTGTGCATTCTGCTTTCAGCAACTGAAATACAAGACTTGCTTTCAACGGTGAACAGTGTTGCTGTAAAAACTTCAGACAAAAACACTCGCACTCGGGCACTTTGGGTAATCTCTAAGCAGGCGTTTCCTTCTGAAATTGTTAAAAAGGAGGTAAGTTGTTTTTTTTTTTTTTTGTGGCCTGATTTTCCTAGGGAGATGAGGCTTGTTCAGTCTCTTGGTCACTCTCAGCAGCTTTTGAATCTGAAGGTTGTTTTCCATCAAATTTGGCAGCCAAGTATGGGGTCTGAGTTCTTGGAAAAATGGTAAGGGTAGCTACAGAGAGAAAAGAGCCAACAAACTATTGCTTTTCTTGAGGGAGAAGCTGCAGTGTGAGCAATTCTATTAGATACCAGTGCAGCAGCATAGGGGAGAAATGTTGTGAATACTCCACTTTGGTCAGAGCTCTAACCTTAAAACTAGACCCAGCATAATCCAAACACAGGGCACAGTCCTGGGAAACAGTTTCATAACTCCAGCTCCTCATGGAAATATTTGTATTTAGGTGCTGACTCTAATGTTCTTGTATTTCCTCAGGTGTCCAGTATTATTTCTACCTTGGAAACAATACTTACTAAAGGAGATGTACAGTCTATGGTGGTTGAATATGAAGCACTGAATGTTGTTATACGGTACGTCCATTTCAGTATTAAATTGTTAAAATAGATGCTTAGGGTTTTTTTTAAATGTTGAAACAAATTTTTTTTTTAATATTCTTTGAATTATTGTGGTGGGTTGACGCTGGCTGGATGCCAGGTGCCCACCAAGCTGCTCTGTCACTACCCTTCTCAGCTGGACAGGGGAGAGAAAGCATAACAAAAGGCTTGTGGATCAAGGTAAGGACAGGGAGACCACTCACCAATTGCTGTCATGGGCAAAACAGACTCAACTTGGGGAAAATTAACTTAATTTATTATCAATCAAATCAGAGTAGGATAATAAGAAATAAAAATTGAATCTTCAAACATTTTTCCCTACACCCCTCCCTTCTTCCCAGGCTCACCTTCGCTCCTGATTTTTCTTTCCCTCCTCCCCCCTGAGCGGTGCAGGGGGACGGGGAATGGGGGTTGTGGTCAGTTCATGACACGCGGTCTCTGCTGCTCCTTCCTCCTCAGGGGGAGGATTCCTCATGCTCTGCCCCTGCTCCAGTGTGGGGTCCCTCCCACAGGAGACAGTTCTTCAGTCTTCTCCAATGCAAGCCCTTCCCATGGGGTGCAGTTCTTCATGAACTGCTTCAGCCTGGGTCCCTATGGGGTCACAATTCCTGTCAGCAAACCTGCTCTAGCCTGGGCTCCTCTCCCCATGGGGCCAAAGGCATTGCCAGGAGCCAGCTCCAGTGCGGGCTGCCCACAGGGTCATGGCTTCCTTTGGGCATCCCCCTGCTCTGGCGTGGGGTCCTCCCTGGGCTGCAGGTGGAGATCTGCTCCCCCATGGAGCTCCATGGCTGCAGGGGCACAGCTGGCCTCACCATGGTCTTCATGGCGATCTCCGCTCTCGTGCCTGGAGTACCTCCTCATCCTTCACTGACCTTGGTGTCTGCAGCGTTGTTTCACATATTCTCACTGCTCTCTTTGACTGCAATTGCTGTTGCCTTCTACCCCCCTCCCCCATCCCCCCCTTAAATAAGTTATCCTAGAGGGCTACCACTGTTGCTGATGGGCTCTGCCTTAGCCGGTAGTGGATCTATCTTAGAGCCAATGCCAGCTAGCTCCATCACATACAGGGGAAGCTTCTACTAGCTTCTTCCCTCCGCTCCTGCTACCAAAACCTTGCCATGTGAACCCAATACATTCTACTGCTTGCCTTGATGAATCACATATTTAAGAATTATCTTTAAAATCCACATTTATCTCACAATCTTTACAAACATTACATCAGCAAAAATGAATTCCCTACACCAAAATCAAAATATCATCACAATGCCTGAAGAAAGTGGACATTTTACACACACAATCTACCTGTTGTCCATTCACTGGAATTATAACAGTGGAAGTTCTGCATGTTCATTCCATTCACTAACATTGTTCAGTCCAGGTTTTGTCTATTACTTCTCCCAATTACTATCCTTATCTCGCATTCCTCATTCACCATGTGTTTGGTGCCAAAAGGACTGTGGTGGGTTGACCTTGGCTGCGTGCCTGGTGACCACCAAAGCTGCTTCTATCACTCCCCTCCTCAGCTGGACAGGGGAGAGAAAATACAATGAAAGGCTTGGGGTTTGAGATAAGGACAGAGAGAGATCAGTCAGCAATTACCATCATGGGCAAAACAGGCTCAACTTGGGGAAAATGAATTTAATTTATTGCCAATCAAATCCCAGTAGGGTAATGAGAAATAAATTGAATCTTAAAACACCTTTCCCCCGCCCCCTCCTTTCTTCCTGGGTTTAAGTGTACTCCTGAATTCTCTCCCTCCTCCCCTGTTGTGGCACAGGGGCATGGGAGTTGCGGTCAATTCATCACATGTTGTCTCTGCTGCTGCTTCCGCCTTTGCGGGAGGAGAATTCAACATTCCTCCCCTGCTCCAGTGTGGGGTCCCTCCGTGGGCTGCTGGGTACAGCCTGCCTCACCATGGTCTTCACCGTGGGCTGCTGGGGAATCTCTGCTCTGGCTCCTGGAGCACCTTCTCGCTTTTCTTCGCTGACCTTGGTGTCTGCGGAGTTGTTCCACTCACAATCTCTCTGTCTGCAATTGCTGTTGCCTTTTTTTCCCCTCACTCCTTAAATAAGTTACCCCAGAGGCACTACCACCATTGCTGATGGGCTCGGCCTTTGCCACTAGCGGGTCTGTCTCGGAGCTGGCTGGCGCTGGCCCTATCAGACACAGGGGAAGAAACCACCCCTGCAGCCCCTCTGCTACCAAACCCTTGCCACGCAAACCCAATAAAATTGTTCAATATGTTTCAGACTGTTTTCTCGCAGTATTAGAGTCAGTAGAATAGAGTGGAATTGTGTAAGCTATCATCTCTGTTTCTGTCTCTTTCCCAGTGGTTCTCCTGAACTGCCTCATTTGCAAAATATTCCATTAACGGTAATATGACAACCAGTTCTGACACGGAAGGTAGTCAATATTAAGATAAACTTTCATTGCTTTCATTTTAATGGCTTATTAGAATTATTGCCGAAGTCTCATGTGCGCTTCACAAGTTATCTTCTACATTCTTGTTTTCAGAACCTACCTGGTTGAGAAATTCTCAGCCATTATGTGGATTTATATTTAAAAATGCCTCCTTGGTGCTTTACAAAATTTACTGCCATGTTTCTCCTGACACTGTTGAGGGTACTGTTTAATTCCAAAGGTGCCTTTTTAGGGCTGACACTGGGAGGGTGTTGTTCTTGTCAGTAGTGATAGAATAGTCAAATTTTATCTTTAATTAGTATTAATTTAATTTCTTTATTAGTAAATATGTTCAGCTTGTATGTTTACTATTAAGTATTATCTTAAACTTTGCATCTGGTTTGAACCACAAATCTATTTTAAAGTGAAGTAGTTAAAGCAGTAATTATCTGCTTATTTTATCTCTATTTTAATACGTCAGTTTTCTGTAGCAGGGAAGTTGGATATTACAATTTACTCGGTATTTAGCAACTTCTTGCATTTGGCTAATTGTACACTAATTCCTCTTTTGCAAATCTGAGATTCAGTTGACAATTATTTCTGGAAAATTATACATTTTAGTAAATGTCTTTATATATATAATAATCTTATATGTGGCTATTAAAAAGACTGTGTCTTTAAGAGCAAGAGTTGTACCTGAAAATAAACAGATACTGGGTCTCAGTCTGATTGACAGCAGTGGTATTACAGTGCTTGTGTTCAGAAGTTAGATTCCTGACAGATGTAATGGAAAACCATTCTCTTAAGCAGTGCTTGTCCTCTGTCTGTAAGAAAATTATTTGAAAGGCGGCAGTTTTCCTTAGTACAGCCAACCCTTCGTAAGATGCAGTGATGGGGATTTGACACATGTGTGCCAAAGCGGACACTTGGCAGCATTCCATGGTTTCTAGAGACAAGCTGGTTCCTACAGGCAGGTTTGAATACATGCCAGGTACTCCCATTTCTAAAGTCTCATTGGCTTCCACGTGGGATAATGTAAACATACGGAATTGTTTGTTATATTGTGCTCTAACATCTGAGTAATGGATAAGATAAGAACACTCGACTAGGCTAATGTACACTGAGTCTGTGCAAACCTGTGCTGCTTCAGGGTTTGAGTTGGTTTTCAAAAGCAGGCGTATATTGTTTTCAGCGCACATGGCCTGTCGGAGCTGGTCTGGACTGCTAGGAACACACAAGGGATGGTTAATATGCAAACTTTGTACTTGGTCACTGAAAAGGAAATGATGGTATGTTCCTTTCAGGCTCTAAATTCAACTCGTTTGCCCAACAAGTTGTGATAGAACAGAAAGGACAACTGTAACTGTCCATCTGTTCTGCTTTTGGAGAGGCTTATCTGAAATAAAAACAGCACTGCAGTTTTAAGTGAACTGTCAAAATGCAATCATTTAGAAAAAGAAAAAAAAATTGTTTAGAATGGTTTCCTACAAATCGTATGTTGAATTAGAGCTTTTATTCATGATACTAGGATTATCTTTGAGCATCTGAGCAGTATGTCTGTTAAGAGATTTGTAATACCTATGTTTATTTTTCGGATCTAGCTTAATGGAACAAACTCCAGCCCAGATGGGAGAAGAGGCTGTGAGGTGGGCAAAACTGATCATTCCTCTGGTCGTCCATTCAGCTCATAAGGTGCAGTTACGAGGTGCCACTGCTCTGGAGATGGGCATGCCACTGCTCCTCCAGAAACAGCAGGAGGTAGCAGCTGTCACTGAGCACCTAATGACCACAGTAAGTGGAAATGCTATGCCTTTTTTTCTAGAGATGACAGGAATAGTAATCAGGGTAGTTGGTTGGAGGGGGTTAAATTTTATTTACAGTCTAGATAGTGGCAGTAAAAAGCTACTGTGCATTGATAGCAACTTCTTGATGACAGTAGTTTTGACAGAAAAATCAATGTAACAGCAATGTAAATATAGGACCACTGTAAAAAAAAAAAAAGAAAATTTTAAAAATTTAAGTTTCTGACAAGAGTCATTGATCAAGAAAATCATTTTAAAGTGACATTTAAGCCTGTCTTGATAGCACTGACACATATCATTATACTTTTATTATCTCTTAAAAAGAATTTGCTTATTGAACTAGAATCAGCAGAACTTGATGTGACAGTAACTCACATCATCTAGCTTAGCTTCCTAATCAAAACAGGGCTAGCTTCCAAGGTAAGGGCAGATTTCCCAGGGCCTGGTCCTGTTGAGGTTTGAATATGTTAAAGGATGGAAGTTCTACAGCCTGTCTGGGCAGCTCGTTCTGTTGCTTAACCACCTTCATGGTAAAAATAGGATTTGCCGTGTTGAAACTTGTGTCCATTGCCTCCAGTCTTTTCTTTCAGTACTTCTCTGAATCATCTGCCTTCTGCTTTACAATCCAGCTATAAGTAGTGGAAGACTGCAATTATATTGCCTCCCACCCCAAGCTAATAAAGCCTAGCTCTTCTGTCATGAACTCTGCCCCTAACCATCTTAGTGGTCACCCTCTGCTGGATTCTAACTAGTGACAGGATGAGAGGAAATGGCCTCAAGTTGCGCCAAGGGAGGTTTAGATTGGATATTAGGAAAAATTTCTTCACCGAGAGGGTGGTCAAGCATTGGAATAGGCTGCCGAGGGAGGTGGTAGAGTCACCATCTCTGGAAGTGTTCAAAAAATGTGTGTATGTGCTGCTTCAGGACATGGTTTAGGGGACATGGTGGCGCTGGATTAATGGTTGGACTTGATGATCTTGAAGGTCCTTTCCAACCTTAGTGATTTTGTGATTCACTCCAGTTTGCCAGTAGCTCTGGTACTTCAGTGCCCAAAGTTTGGTACAGTATTCCAGAGATGATCTGATGAGTACCAAGTAGAGGGGACAGTTCTTCTGACTTGTTTCTTGTGCTTTTGCTAGTGCAGTCCAGTATGCAGGAGCACATTCCTGACTTAACTTTAAAATTCTTGTCCCCCCTCTCTTTTTTCTGCAGAGGTGTTAGATAGCCCAGTCCTCAGTGGGTACCAGTGCATGGGGTTTATCTATCCCAGGTGTAGAACTTTGACACAAGCTTCACAGAATTCAAAGGCAGTCCATTTTTCATGCTTGTGAAGATCCCTGTGAATGGTAGCCCTGTCCTCCAGCATATCAACGGATGCTTTTCCTCCATCATCGATTGTGTTAAATTGTATCGGCCCTTGTCAACCCTTCATAGATCGCACACATAACCCGGGCTCTGAATGGCTAACCACCAACCTTTGAGCTAATGGTCCAGCCACACACCTTGTAATCTAACTAGTTTGTATCTCTCCAGTTGGACTACAAGGACACTAGAGGATACTGTGTCAAAAGCCTTGCTAAAGTTGGAGTGGAGAACATCTGCACTCCCTACATCTGCAAAAGCAGGCATTTCCTCATAGAAGTCAGGTTGGAAAAGCAGGTTTTGCCCGTGGTAAAAGTATGCTGGCTGTTCTTAAGAACTTGTTCTTCCGTGTGCCTAGAAAGGGCTTCCACTGGAATTTGCTGTGTAATTTTTCCAGGCAAGGAAGTGAGATCGACTAGCTTGTAATCCCCCAGGTCCTCTCTTTTGATTTTTTGGGCGGGTTGGTTTTTTTTTGTTTGTTTGTTTTGGAAGTTGGCATAAAATTTGTCTTGCCCTACCCTGTGATTGGGGATCTACCAGTTGCAGTGACCTCTCAAAAAATGTGTGGTCTTGTTGTGTCATTGGCCTTCTCCTTCTGCATCTTTGGATACACGCTGTAGAGTTTGATGGATTTCTGTGTTGAGTTTACTTAAGTGGTCCCCAACTCAATTCTTCTCTACCATGGATAGTACCTATGTGCCCAGCAACAAAGGTAATGGGAGACAGATGTTGGAGGCCTGAGAGTAAAGATGGAGGCAAGAAAGGCATTGAGTACCTCAGCATTTTTCATGTCCATTAAAAGATTCCCCACCCTATTCAGCAACAGCCCCCTTGGTCTTTTTGATGAAGCTTCTCATGTTCCTCTTCACTTCCAGAACTGTAGGCTTATTTATTTTGCCTTATTCACTGCTGAAGTTAAGTATGTTTACAAAAAAAACCCAAACAAGGTGTTTTTTAGGGTTACAGTGTGTTTTGACTTGAGAATTAGGGATGCTGCAAGTATTTAAGGAAATGGATTTTGATTTGTTGGTTGCCACTATCAGAATAATTGAAACCAACCATAAACTTCAACTAAGAAAGTAATGAGATGGTAGCAACATCTGACTGATTTACCAGCAAATGCTATGTGGTAGCATAGTTCCAGGGTGGTTATGTCTCCAGACATTGCTATGAGTATGCAGTTTTTAGAATACTTTGAATATATTTCTTGTAGAACTTATGTTTCTTTCTGTCTGCAGAAATTAATTTCAGAACTTCAGAAATTGTTTTCTACAAAAAATGAGACCTACGTCTTAAAATTATGGCCTCTGTTTGTCAAGTTACTGGGAAAGGTAAGGAGAAAAGCAGCAGGTTTTACAATCATGAATCTTTAGGGAAGGGATTTTTTACAACATAAATATCCTGATTCTGAACATCTTTATCTTCAGACTCTGCATCGTAGTGGCAGTTTTATCAACTCATTGCTGCAACTGGAGGAACTTGGATTTCGTAGTGGCTCACCAGTGGTAAAGAAAATCGCCTTCATTGCATGGAAGAGTCTAATAGATAATTTTGCTTTAAATCCAGGTAGATTAAAAAAAATTGTTTTGACTACTGTCACTTTTATATAACTGGAAGAGAATATTCTGTCTAACGGTGGTCAATACTATGGTACATACCACTGGATATACACGTAGTATATCTGTGGTACATACACAGTGGTGTGTGTATATACACATAGTGGAATATACTCTGTGTGTATAAATGTAAGTAAAATTCAGGTGGTGTGGTTTAAGGAAAAGTGACAGTTTGATCAGTAGTTCTAAATTTTTCTGCTAGGAGAAATGAATAGAATAAAAATAACAAACCTTTGTTTTGTAATGCTTTAATTGATCCAAAGAGCAATGAGATAGAGAACAAAACATTCTGTAGATCTTACTTTGGACTGTGTGGATTAATTGGACAAGAGCAATGTTTCAGGATTCTGGAGGTTTTAAGAAAGTTGCATTAAAGGTATAAATGAGATCTGAACAAAGTCTTGGAAGTCTAGCCTGTGTCAAAACACACAATATTTATTTTTTACCTTGATTGTGCTTCTCTACTACTTTATCCTAAAGAGAAATCTAAATACGGACATTTCTTAGTTTATCTGAATTTAGCTTAAATTATCATTTTAATTTATCTGGTCATATGTTTTGATCATTGTTTCCCATAAATTAATTAACAAAGGATTTGATTCTATCAGAAGATAAAATCCACGGCGCAGTTCATTGTGCATGTTCCAGTATGTCTAGTAAGGATTGCATACTGTAAAAGCAGTCTCTGTTAGCAGTTTCTTATGAATTGCAGGTGGACGAGTTCTGATGCTGCTGAGCTGGCTCAAAGTTTGTTCTCTTCTTTGAACAGTTGCATAGGCTTGAGCAAACTTCTGTCCAGACATGCTATACTAGTTCTACTTCAGTGGTAAAGGATCATTTGCGGCCTCAGAATACTGTATTTGAGATCATTCATTCCCATCCAGTGGTAATGCAGAAATATGTTAAGCATTTGGTTTTTCTTTTACTGTGGCAGATAGGACTCTCTAGCATAGCAAGCAAGAGTGAATTTCCTTCTGTTTTTGTTGGCATTCAGTAGATTTCATTTCAGTCTTGGTATTGGAAAGAAATATTTGCTATCCAGGATTGTTCTGGAGAACAATTAGAGCAGTAAAATAGTCTGAAAGGTTGGTGCATGTACTGCATATTTTAGTGTTGTAAATTGGCCTTAATTGAATTTTAAGCTAAAATATATTGGAAAAAACAACGGTTTAAAAATTGTCCTTTTGCGTTGTTCTGTGATTTTTAACTATTTAATTTTGTTGCTTAAAAATATGCTTTTTTGGTCTTCAAGATATATTGTGCAGTGCAAAAAGGCTGAAATTGCTAATGCAGCCACTGAGCTCGATCCATGTGAGAACAGAGGCTTTGGCACTGACAAAACTGGAGGTCTGGTGGTATTTACTCATGAGGCTGGGACCTCAGCTGCCTGCAAACTTTGATCAGGTAACACAACTGAAAATAATCATAGCATAATCACTTAGCCTATGTTATGTGTGTGAAGCTAAGTCTCCTTGTTACTGTAACTTATTCTGTACCTGCTTTGTCCTTCTCTAGTTTATTATTAAAATAAAACTGTCGTAAGGAACAGAAATCTGACTTGTGTATTTGTGTGCTGTGCGTGAGGGTTATTTACAGCAGGAGCACTTGGGACTATATGTGCAATCTTTTTAAAGTTCCAAAAGATTTGAGGGCGTATCTGCATATCGTGAGCATCTCAGTGAAAATCTCCAGTAACTTTGGCATGTTACATAGGGGCTGCTTTGTCCTTTCACTGTGCAAGTGTATGCTTTGGAAAGTCTGCCATAGGAAAATGGCAGAATTTTTTTTCTTGATTTCTTTTCTGAAAGATCACAAAGTATTTAGAAAGATGCATAGAGAGAAAAATGATCCAGGTATTTTGTTACTACTCACATTACAACTGGAAGGAACATAATGTTTCTATTAGGCTTCTGAATTTGATTAAATTAAACTTTGGGACAGGAGTAAAGAAAAAATGTACCCTTTTAGATACGGTACAGTTGGATCATTGTAACATGAGTTTTTGTTTAATTTAGCCATTCCTAATTCACGTATCTATGCATATTTTATACAGCATCTTAAAAATACTGTTAGAAGTACCCAGAAACTCTGAAACCATGAACAACAGTACAGTCTATGTGATATTTGAAATGTATGGTTCTTTGTGGCTTATGGCTTGTATGTGTCATGCCTATTTTCACTGAGGTTTGATATCTTTGCAGGTTTGTGTACCATTAATCCAAAGTACTTTAAGTCTAGATTCTTCTGCTGCCTTGCCAGGAACTCCCTCACGTGTACCAGCCAACCCAAGTTTAGCCTTGGCAACCCCTGTACACAAATCAGGTATTGAAGTACAAGCCTGTTTCTAGCTCTATTCTAGATGCAGCAAGCAACCTATTTAACATGTTATGCTTTTTCATTTGTAATACATTGTTATTGGAAAAAGTAATTTTTCTGCATGTTCATTGGAGAGCTCAGAGGTAGTGATTTACAGTGGATAAAATTAGGCTGTTGTAGTCAGTATTTCAAGTTTACAAAAATGTGCTAATCAAATTGTGTTGAGGACCAGTTTTAATGTCCTGAATTGTGTTCTCTTTTGCACGGGAGCTTTGGTTTGAAACTTAATTTTTTATGTATTCATATATGTGCTTTTTATATATGCCGTTCTCATTTCTATAGTATTTTTAGTTTCTACCTGACTGGTAACCCAGTGATGATAATACACTGATAGTTTTGGTACTTTGAATACATGTGAAATTATACCTGAGCTTTACGTTTAAATGCCTGAGATAAGGAGCTGCCTCTTTTTTTTTTTTTCTTTTCTGTATGAAAAGCCTAGCATACACAGCTTGTGTAACTCTAGACTGCTGCAATTAGAATCCTCAGATAAGCTGTGGAAGTGTCTTAGAGGTGTAGCTCTTCCTTTGTTCCTTTTTTTTTTTTTAAATTTCAGCTTAGTTCTGCGAGATCGTAACTGAGGTTGGTCAAAATGCTTTGCACACGAGACCTGTTAAACTTGTGTTCAGTGTAAAAGTTTCTAATGGAAACTCTTTCATAGCAGTAGAGTTACTATATAAATAGTATATAGCATAGGATGTAGCTTGCTCCATAATCACAATTTCCATGGAGACTTCTGTTGCCAAAATAAAGTTTGGCATCTGAGACTTTTCAATCTTTGAAAGATACTTATACGTTCAAATTACAGGGTTATAAGTAAGATGTTAAACCCTACTTAATAGGAGTACATGCTAGATATCTGGCTGTTAGAGGTCCCTTTTAGCCAGTGCTATTCTATGATTTGTTCATGTTAACTTTGGGATTTTTGGCTGTTGGATCTTCCCTTTCACTTGATTGCAGGTGAAATGAGACAATGTAATTTTTCTCCCCTCATTTAGGTCCTTACCCATTTGCAAGTCCAGTCACACCAAGGATGAACTTGAATTCTAGTACAGCAGGAGTGGTCGTGATTCCGTCCATTCAGCTTTTGGGAATTGAAATGCTGCTTCACTTCTTGATGGGACCAGAAGTTTTAGATTTTGCTAAGCAAAACAAACTTGTACTTAGTTTAGGTATATGAGTTATATTTTTTTGAAGTACTTTTGCATAATCTGAAATTGCCAATTTTGTTGGATTTAAAGATGTCTGTCAGTATGAAATGCTTTAAACTTTTAAAATTGTTGTCATCTTTAATATTAGAAGTTGTTTTTATGTTAAATGCTCTAAGTATGTGTGTATACTTGATTATTTTTAAGGCTTACCTTACCAGTAGACTGTAAAATAACAGACTTACAGAACATGGTTTTTTTGTTTTCCTAGAGCCTCTCCAGTACCCACTGATCAGTAGCCCTTCTTTTTTTTGTAAGCATGCCAGCACGCTTACAAATGCTGTTCAGGATGGCTTTATTGCAATTGGAAAAGAAGTTCCTGGTAAGAATTTAATTCCTTTTCTGGAAAATAAAGTGTGTGGGGGAAACTGCAGGAAGAAATAACCACTTTCTGTAATATTCCAGTGTTGACATTAAATAGAACTGTTCTGATTTAGTTTGAAAGCTTATGTCAGTTTTACAGATATAAGTCAGACTTACATCAAAGTCTGTTGTTTAGCACAGTTTTTATATTTTAACTGTGATCTTGTTTGCAAACAATAAAAATGTTATGCTATCTTGTAGATTGTATGCTGAATGTTATATGGAAGGACATAAATGGATTTGTAAAAACAGCTATTGAATCAGGTAAAAAGTTTATCTTTTTAATTTGTCATTGCTGACCACTTAGGTTTTTTTGGCTTTTTGGTTTTGTTTGTGGGTTTTTTGGGTTTGGTTTTTTTTTTATGACTATAAGGAGGATTTGCTTCATTGCTTGTAAAATTTGGTTTTAGGCACCATCAATAGTTTTTTTTGAAGCAACAGCAGATATTTTTCACGATGCCTACATCTTTGCGTGACAAATACAAAATCATACTGATCTGATCCAGTGAGCCTTATTAGGGAAGGCAGAGCAGTGTATGACTGCAGGTGTATTGCATGTAGCAGAAAGCACTTCAACTGCTTTTCTTGTTGAAGAAATCTTTCAATTTCCAGAAAAATAACCCCAACCCAAGTCTTTGGTATTGAGAAATTGAGACATTCAGTGTGTTACTCAAACTAGTTTAAAGTCTTTGTTACGTGACTATGGCTACCTTTTCTAATTACTTTTTATTTCATAGTCTTTACAGATGCATGGAAGTTGTTTCCTATTTTTTAAAAAAGTGCTCATTACTCTGTAAAGGCTTTGAAAGTCCAGAATATTCTTAATAATGAAGTCTGTTATATTGAAAGATCTAACTGCAAAGCATAAGAGAAATGAAGTGTGTTGCTTGGATGAGTGCGAAGTCCAACAACTTTTTTTAGCATTTCAGTTAAGGTTGTTAATGATACAAAGGTGTTTCCATTTTACTAATAAAACTTAGGGTTGGGGTTTTTTTAAACTTTTCAGAGACCAAGCCTCTGCTCTGAAAAACAGTATATCTGAATCTAATAAGTATTTTGTATATGTTTATAAATATACATAGACAAAATTTTCTATCTTACAGTACACTATAATTAAGTTTTAAATGATGGTCAGAGTGACCACTCCTTTGTTCTGCTCTAAGTATAAATATGCTTTATTTCAGGAAATAAGAAAGAAAAGCAAGGGTCAGAAATACTGACTATGTTGCTCCAGGCCTTAAAAAACACTGTTAGATCAAATTCTCTCCCTGTGCAGAAAATACTGGTAAGTTGGGTGGATTTTTCTGTTTTTCAAAGGTAGTTTCTTTCTGATGGTCTGGATTGTGATTGGTGGCAGCCTTTTGCATCTAACTTACCAGAATAGCTTCTTTAAAAGAGGCGACTTTTTTGGTGTCAGCTATACGTTATGCAGTTCTCATCAGATGGCATAGTGTTGCTTAAGGGTTTCTTTCCTTAAGTAGTGTTTTTTAGATTTATCAGCAATGTTCACAGAATTGGGTACATGGTTCTCCTGCCAGAACCTTCTGCTTCAAAGGAAAGCTACTTTCACAGTGGATTTTTTTTCTTTTTACTAAGGGGAAGCAATTGTTACAATTTTTTGCTTTTATGTGTGGTGTTACTTAAAATATTTGAGCCCTGAGGAAAAAAATACTTACATATGTGTTCTTCTTTTTCCCTACTTAGTCCCTTATTGATATTACTGTTAAGGAATTGCCTCCAAAAGTGTTGGGATCACCAGCTTATCAGGTTGCTGATATGGATCTTTTAAATGTAAGTCTGACTTCATTCCAGAACTTTGCCTTTATGCTGAAATGCATTAGGATGTCCTGCTTGCACAAATGTACAGAGCACTTCATAAGTCATTAGAACCAGATCTTTCAGTAACCTGTTTTTATTCTGCGTTCGAGAATGCAGACTCTGTTTCCAGCCCTCACTTCTGATGAGTAATTTAACCATCGATAGCTAAAAAGGGATATCTTAAAATACTGTAATAATGAAGGGTTGTTTAGAGACTTCAAACTGGGTGATGATCAGCTCTTCTACATCCACCAGTAGATAGGGGGCAACTTGTTTATTTTGCAGCAGTGGAGACAGAGCTTTCTAGCTTATGAAAGTAGCTAAACTTTTACACTATTAGCCAGTACAATTTGTTTGGAGGCTTTTAAAAGCAGACAGGTGTCTGTGAGAGAAGACCTAAGCATAGCAGAGCAAGCGAATGCTTCAACTCAAGTGAGTAGTATAAAATTTTGTCCACGAGAATTGGTTTAAGAGCTCCACTCTCAAAATGTGTCCCAGCTTTTTATCCTGTGTGTTTTGTTTACATTTGGAGGCTTTTTCTGACTTGGGTACAAGGTTCAGAACTTTATTAAGGTGGTTGAAGCTTTAATTGGTGGGTATTAAATGCCTTTTGTAAACTCTTTAACATCAGCAAACCTGAAATACTCATGAAAGATTTTAACATAGGTTGTCCAAAGGACATCTTGCTGAAACCTTGAAATAAGCCAATCTCGGGTTGCTCCATCTTGTTCTGAGTTTCACAATATGCATTGATTGCATTACATACACCTACCTTATTGTGTTGTGTGTAATTTCAAGGCAATAATGACGAAGTACTATAATGCTTGCAGTCTTTTAAACAGAAGGGCTTTTTGCTTCAAGTATAGTGTAATTGGTATTTGCTGAAGCACCAGGATCTAGCAGAACCTTAGTTTTCCAACTTTGCCTCTCCTTTTTATTTTGAAGTGTTAGAATTGACAATTTTTGACAATTTCTAATAATTGCAAATTTCTAGCTTAGAGTTAAATACAGTATATAGATACACATGTGAGGCCACCATTTCGTTTCATCAATGTATATGTTGTTTTGACCTCTTAAATTTCTCTTACAAGGGAACACCAGCTCTGTTCTTAATTCAACTGCCTTTCCACGATAACCTCTTGGAATGCTGCATAACAGATGAGAGGTATGTAGTGGTGTTTGCTTATAACAAGCTTCCCATATTTTAAGACTTTATAAAAGTTTTTCTTAATGGGAGCTGAAAAAAGTATCTTACTTTCTTCCCTAGATTCTTTGTAATTCTAGAGACGCTCGTGGGTTATGTTTTGTCTGGGCCAACATCCCCACTGGCTTTCAGTGAATCTGTGATCTCCATTATTAAGAAGAGCGCAAAGCAAGTGGAAAATAAGGAGCATCTTTGGAGAATGTGGAGTGTGGTTGTTAACCCGCTAACCGGATGGATTAATCAGGTATAGGGGCTTTTTTGTTCTCTTCCCCATTCCTGCCTCCCAAGAAAAAACACGGGAAAACTTTGTGCTGATCTTTAATGTATTTTTAAGAATTGCATGTCTCGAAGTGATGGTAAAATTACATAAGCCTTGGTAGTATTTGTGAAACTGGAATGTGTTGCAGCATTTTTTTTAAGAAGTCCCTAACTGGAGTATGAACATTTGCAGTGAGGTAGGATGAAGGGCAGTAGTGGAGTAGTGATCCAAAGTGTGGTTTAAAGTGATTTCAGTCAGTAAGAATGATCATTCTTAAGTACAGCGTCCAGTATAGTGTTGGGAATGTTCTTTTCCCTTTTCAGGATTATAAACATGTTTATAGATGTACCTCAATCCTTCACTCCTCAGCATAGTCTTGCTGCTACAAAGGATGGAAGCGTGCCCTACAGGACCTCTTAACTTTTACATACTGAGAGGCTTGTTTGCTTTATGTGAAAATATAAGAAATACTGAATTGTGACATTTAGGATGTAATTGGAACAGTGTTTCTTACTAATGTTAGACTTGGTTGTAAGCCCTAATGAAGGCCATATAAATGTAATAGTCAAGAGGTTCTGCACATTACTTACTAGAAGTACATTGGCTGTGATGTAGGAGTTGTTGAACTAGACCCCCTATAGTCATTATACTTAAAAATCTTTAGAATTTATGAAGTTTTAGGTGCTTTAAGTAGGTTTCTGTCATCACTTACTGCAACTGAAATAGGTAAAAAACACATAAGACATTTTCTAACTGATTGTTTTTATTCTTGGAATTAAGGTATTTTGGAATTAAGAAACAGTGCTTTTTATCTCTCTAAATAGTAGGATCAGCTTGAGCTCTTGAAAGAACTGAGAATAGCTAATTTCAAAATGCTGCTGGCAATTTAGCTTGCACAGATTTTATGTCCAAAATATATGTATTCAGAACAGCCTTATTTGTCATCTAAATTTTGCAGCTTCCTTAACAAGAAAATTGTTGTTTCATTGCAGACTAATGAAGTAAATCAGGGTGATGCACTGGAACACAACTTCAATGCTGTTTATAGTGCATTGTTGCTACCAGTATCACATATCTTCCCCATTCAGGAATTTCCCCAGGTAACAGTGAATGCATAATGTTGATTAGAAAGAATGTGAGTTTTATCAAAACTAGAAAGTACTCTCTGATAATCTCGGAGTAGAGTTAGTTACCAATATGTATATACATTGGACCACTGCTCCAGAGTTGGAATTCTTGAATTACATAGGTTTTGACAGAAGAAGAAAACTTAAAGCAAGTTTTTATCTCTATGCACAAACATTGATATTTATAAACTTTTTCTTTCTGTTGTTAAAGCCAACTATGAAATCCTTGTTGCGCACTTGGTCAGACCTGTATAGAGCATTTGCTCGCTGTGCTGCTTTAGTTGCAACAGCAGAAGAAAACGTATGCTGTGAAGAACTTTGTGCCAAAATAATATCTGGGCTAGAAGGTGAAACTCCAGTAGTGAGTATAAACCAGTGATATTGAACTATATAAATACTTTAGAAGATACATTTTAAATTAGATATAAGAATGTATTGTAAACTCTAATGTAGTACTTTCTATAACTTAAAATGTTTTGGGTGAGACTTAGATAAAGCTGTAACAAAATTCTTTTTACTAACAGGAGTTGGAGTTAATCTAGAGATGGATTGAAAGAAGAGAGTATAAATAATTATAAAGCTCAAATATAAAATAGCAGTTAAGCAGTCTTTGGATTTGTCTTCTAACTATTTAAGTAATACTGGTTTAGTGAAGATGAATGGTAAATAGGATTTGTCCAGTTGAAATGTGTGTGCGTGTGTATATGTGTGTATATATATATATATATATAGATGAAGTAGCTTCAGGTTGAATTAACAAATACCACAAAAACAGGCGCTTTGATTAGGAAGGAGGATAGAGTAGCACTGTAGCATTCAGAGGGCGTAACTTGCTGTATTCCTGGTACCGTCAACATTGTAGACTAAAATGTAAAGACTTTACTTCAAAGTTTTATGCGAGAGAGGGTTTGAAAGAGGAAGTCTTTACATTATCTGTGTTGGCTGTTTGCAAGCCCACATCGTATGGGGAGATAAGAGTGTCTGTAGGTGTCAGTGAACATCAGCTTTGGAACATAAAATCCTTCACGCTTCAAAGTTGACTGTCTTGAAAAAAATACTGCGAAAGGAATAAATAAGAAAGAAAAATGGAATTTGAAAACATGGAATTTGGAGGATTACATCATTCTAACTTCCTTTGGATGCTGCTGTATCCTGATGATAAACTTCAGTTTTCAAAAACTAATGATGATTAAGCAAGCCAAACATAAACAATTTAGACCTTCAGTATGTAACTTTTATTGAAACTAAACTGGTTTTTTTGGCCCACAGTATCAATGTTCCTTTTAAAAGCGAGGGATTTTTTTTTCTCAGAATTATTTGCGATGAATTGGGTGGGGGGGAGCATGCGGAGAGGAGCTTGACCCATCTTTTTTATATGTACTAGAAATTGATTGTCCTTCCTGAATGTTAATGACAACCTTATTGTTATGCTTACAGTGGCTTTTCTGAAAATCGGGCTTTGTACCGTAACTGAACTTAAGCATACACTGACATTTGGTAACGTGTTTTGCTAGACAGCTAGTGCCTCGAACCTTAATACTTTTGATGCATCTTCTTAAATCTAACACCTTCTTACAGCTGCCTCTTATTGTTTTGCTTCTTTAGATTGTATATATGCTTATGCCTTACTTGTATAGACCAGGAAAACTTCAGTTTGTGTAAATGTGTGTATTTTAAAATGTAATCTTATCTGAGTCTTACCTGATAATGCAGACAAATTTCATTTCTTTTAAATTTAAAAGCTGTTTGTATTGCTGTCTTGAAAGGACAACGTGTGTTTTTTTCTGGCGCTGTTGCTTTTTTGGGCTTTGCTGGTAACTCCTGTTTCCTCCTCAGATGTTTTCAATGATGGATGGTCTCACCCATATCATATCAGTGATGGTTGACTGCATCAACTTTGCACCATATGGTACTAAATATCAGCCAAAAAACAGATGTAAGAAAATACTTGAATATTGGGGGTTTCTGTGTCTTTCTTCCAGAGTTGGTTGAAAATTAAGAGTTGTAGATGCAGAAGTGATGACTATAGGATATCAGTGGTCTGTGTATGCTGTATATACTATCTAAGCACTGAAGGGATTGATGGAAAAAATCATAAAAAGAACTAAAAATATCCAGTATGCATATTTGAGTATCAGATCTCTTCTATTGAGCAGTTGAGTAGTTACTGCATAGTGTGACAAAATACACCTGAAATTCATGTAAAAGTTGAGGCCACTTTACCTTTCAGTTCACTGTAGAACACTGCTGGTTTCTGAAATTGTGTTTGATACTTTTGGCTCTGATTTCATGTTTGCATGTGAAATCTGCTGCTTTTGCTTTGTTCAGCTGTAATCTGAAGCAGTAATGCTTCATTGTAATCCACAGTCTAATTAGATATCTAATACTTGCCTAAAACTGATGATGAACTGTTAACGTAACATTTGAAAGGCTACTGCATAAAACAGTTAAGACTAGGTTTAACAGAATACGAAACGTCATTGTACGTAAAAATGTTCTTTGTTCTGTTTTCTACTCCCATTTGCAACTATTAAAGCTGAAGAAAGGATAAGTTTTTAATAATTTCTCTGCCCCCTATGAATTTGTCAAAGTAGTAGGACATTGTGTTGGACTGCTGAAGGAATGAAATGCTTTGATTGGAGATGTTGATGAGGAAAAACACAATGGAAACTTCACTTGCAAATAAATAAACAAAGTAATACTTCCCCTTCCCTCCTCCTCACCTGTTCCAGAATTTGAATATCAGCTAGTACCTCTAGAGTGGTTGCTGTCCTTTTGCAAGTAGCCATTAAAGATAAAATTGAAAAGATTAAAATTAAAGGTAAAATTAAAAGCATAGTCATTTGTATGACCAACTGTAAATATGAGGAATAGGAATCGTATCTGTAAAAGTATGATAAAATTATGCACGAAAAATGTATGTCTTCTGTTAGGTCTAGTTTAAAACTATTTGTATGTCGATATAGTTTGGGAGTCAAAGTTCTGTTTCAGGTATAGACAAAAAGTTCAGGTGTGTTTTGTTGCAATGCATGTTGGTTAGGTAGGAAAAAGGATTAATTTTTTTTTTAATGTTAGCTCCACAGACACCTACAGATTGGTCTAAGAAGAAAAAGGAACCCCTTGGAAAGCTTGCCTCTCTCTTTAAACTCCTGGTGATGTTACTAAACTCTTTCCATGTGTTCAGTTCCAAAGAAATCTGTTCAGAAACATTGGTCTCTGTTGGTCCTTCAATTATTGCTATTCTTCACAACATCATCAGCCACGTTTCATTGCCTTCAGTGATTGGGACTATGTTTGCAATTTTTTCAAAGCCCCTGGCAGTGTTTTATGAAAAAACAAAGTGAGTATTTTAAGGATGGTTGGAAAACTGGATTCATTGTGTTGCTGCGTATTGGTGAAATTTTGTGTGGTCTCTAGCAAGCAGTGTGTTTAAGCATAGCTTGGGGTTTTTCAGAGCTTCGCCACTCACATGCTAAGAATTTTCAACATTCTGCCAAGCCTCTCACCTTTGAGAGCACCGTGTATTTTGCTAGATCCAGCCTGGCTGGTGGATGCTAGTTTTGTAGCACACCCCAAGACTGCAAAAAATGGGTCTGTAAGGTAGTCGCTGGGAACTCACTGTTTTCTACAATTGCTGCATAGAACCCGGGGCGCTGGGACTGCGCCTGGGGTGTACCTGAGCTGAGGTGGCTGCTCGGAACAGCCTGACCAGCACGTCCCAGGTGTGTTACTGTAGAGCCTGCGGCACAGTCCTGCCCTCCGCAGAGTTTCAGCGGGGTTCAGAAAATCGCCAACGTGAGTGGCAGTCTCTATGGTAATGCTTTTCTCTGGAAATAAAGCCAAACCTACCTCGTCGTACATGAACGGAAACCTGCACGACTTCTGAAAGCTTGGTATTTAAAAATCGTCTCTTCAGAGTGAATCTGTTGTCATCTCTGCAAGATGAAAGTGTTTGGTTTCCACCTGCTGTTTATTTTCACTGTAGTGAAGGTATTTGTTACCAGTAATTTGTTTTCTAGTGGGCAGGAACTGCATAACACTTTGTAGGAAATAGAGAAATCCTAATTAGTTGAAGTGCACTAAAATCCTGTAAGTTTTTAAGCAGAGGAAAGTACTGAAAAATACTTGTTTGTTGCTATGTGCTTTTTTTTAATATGGCTTTGCTCTTTTACTGGTTGTAGGCTTCTCTTCCCAGGACATGATGGAATTACTAGGGGCTTGGTGGGAGGGAGCTAGGAGAGGCTTGTGTCCGATTTCTTGATGATGCAAGAGATGTACGCTTTGCTCAGGATAAGGAAAAGAAATAGAGCACATCTTTGAGTGTTTTGGGAGGAGGGAGGACAGAATAGGATGCTGCCAGTCAGCCTGTAAATGTTTTTTTGAAGCTTTTACTGAAAATTGGAGCAGGACTGCTACCACTGATCTAAAACTCATCAGAAGTCCCTGTCTCAGAGGCAAGAATCCACTTGTTCCTGTGTAAGCTTGAGTTGAACGCCACCTCTCTCCATCTCCCATCTCATCTGCCTTTGTTTGAGCATTGTCTTAGAATTACTCATTAAAAGGGAGGAGTGAGTGTTGGATACAGATTTTTGAAGGAAGGCTTATGCAAGCAAATAAAAGGTTGGGAACCTCTTCAGGTTGGAGGTCACGGGCTTATAAAATGAGTTACTAAATGTTTCAGGATGGTGTACCTAGGGATTTATTTACATGAAATTGCTTAGTTAGGTGGTACTTCAGCTTTTTAAATGCAGATATTTTTATGGGGCCTGGGAAATCTGTTTGGGGAGAGGGTTAAGAGCAACACAAAGAAGGCAGTTAAAAGTTACTTCATAAGAAAGCTTTGAATTTTAATTTTGTACTAATTACTACTGATCCTTCCATTCATTTCTCTTAAAGGTAGCATATAATTATGTGTAAATATCGGTGGGCATTAAAGGATAAGCTTGCTTGAACTGTTTACACCAGGAAGTTTTTTAATCGCCCAAAGGGAGGCTTGTTTCACAACATTATTTCATCAAGTTGTATGCTAAAACTAGTGTGCAGTGCTTAAGTGCATTATGCATTTAATTCTTATGCTTGGGATAAATGAGACAGCAAAACATAACTTTTTTGTTTGTTTTGGCAGGCTTGCTGATGTATCTAAAGTATACAGTAATCTCAACAACAAGGTAAAGGTGCTAGAGAAATAGCTGGGGTTTGGGAAAATGTGGGATACTGGAGTTTTGCCATTCATCCTCTATTCTAAAAAAAAAAAAAAAAAATATAATGAAGGTAGAGATTTAATTTTTAAATTATTTATTTTTTACTAAAATGGTAGCTGAGGGGAGGACCACTAAGCTTAACTATTAGACTTTTCATGTGGTGTGGCATTTAAATTTGCTTATTCAGTTTATATATAAACTATGTTCATTCATAATGTTTTAAACTTTTAAATAGTGAATATGTGCGATATTTGAATTAAAGAAGAAGAAATTGTTTCTTCTCTCCCTCAGCTTGAAAAGCTACTGGCCGAGATTATCCTGTGTTTACAGTCTCACTGCACTGGCTCTTACGACAGTGAACTGCTAGAGCAGCTTTCTCCGTTGCTCTGTGTAATATTTCAGCATAAGAGCAAACAGATCCGCAACCAGAGTGCCCACTTCTGGAATGCAACATTTGCCAAGACTACGTCATTAACGTACCCTGAAGATTTAAAGTAAGAGACTTCTTTTTTTTTAATAATATTTATATATTTTTAGATCAAGAGATCTCAGGTTATGTACAAATGAATTGGTATTGTTCTGGTTGCCATTTAGAATCTGCTTTTTGTGCAAGCTGGGACATTTGCTGGTCTTTTTGTGTACCTTCCCCTCACCTCCCCGCACCCATCAGTTTAAAGTTCTTTTTTTGGTTGGTTGGTTTTGGGTTTTGTTTTTTGTTGAGCAGATCTGTGTTAAGTGAAGCCAAAAAGAAAATTCCACTCTTGCTGCCTGGGTTTGAAAGCATCGAGATAGCCGAAGAATACAGTGGCCCATTCTCTGATGCGGTAAATATTCTGTTGACCCCCAATGGGTACTTAATTGTGTAGAACTTTAAGGGAGTTGCTCAGAACGTAGTGGCAAGGTCCCTTTTGATTTTTTTTTTTTAATTGTGATTGGCCTGCACTTGCTTCGTGTTTGGAATTATAAACTTATGCTGAGTAAGCACTGTCAAAAGACTGAGCTGGTTCTTGACATTTTATGTGTCTTAAGTTTTCAGTTCCGGTAGCTTGTTTGAAATAATTAATTTTTTATGTTGTGCTCTGCGTAATTCAGAGGAAAATGGGAGTGTGGGACAACTTAGTTGTAGAAATTAATATATCTCAGGATGGGCTTGTGAGCTTGGAGTTTCTTCATGCAATGCGTTCTGTGTATTTTTATTTGAATAGATGGAAAATTCACAGTTAGATGCAAAGATAAGTGGAATGGAAGTGAAGTTGGGTCAAAAACGGGACTCTATGTTGGCACGGACGAGTGAACTAAAAAATGAAGTAAAAGACAAGTCCAGTAATGTGCAAGTAACATCTGCAAAGGTAAGGTGTTTAGAGAGAGGTGTGATGGAATCAAATCCATTATATTCTGCAGCAGAACATCTAGTATGCTGCTGTAAACTCTCAGTGAAAATTAACATATTTTATGATGCTGAAATAGTTTCCTTTCAAATGTACACCATATAGCTCACCTCAATTAAATTTTCTTGTTAAGATTCTCTGATAAGCTTACAGATCGCTGAGTTTTAAGGAGGGATCATGGAAGGCTCCTTGATGGATGGGAGGAGTGGCAACCAGATGCAAAATGCACACCTCGGTTTGGTTGCCGGTTGTGACAACTTCAGGTGTTGAGGTGGATCTCGGTTTTGGGAGATCTGTGCTGCCTGCTCCGAATCTGTCACTTGCATGGGGGAGAGAAGGATGTTGTATCTTAAGGAATCGCTGGTTTAGTAAGCAACAGTAAATAATAATCCTCATGAGTATTGAGGTACCGTCACCTCTTACAGGCTTTGAACTCCAAGGTGGTAAAGGAAGAGCAGAAGCTTGCTTAATGGCCTGGGGGATGGGCTGCAGAACCTCTCCTAGGTGGTAGTGCTGGGGGGGGGATAACACTTGAGAAGAAACTCGGCACTTACTGAGGGATTTGTGCCAATGAATATGCTGAAAGAACTGTGGTTGCTTGAGAACTGTTCCATTGAGGATGGCTGTACCTGAACTGTAAAAACACTTTAAATTCCTCTATTTTGTCTACAATCCTCTCCCCCCCTTTTTTTTCTTTCTGTAGTTGAAACTAGAATTTTCATCGTCGAAGACTAAAAGTGAGATACTTTTGGAAGAGGAGAAATCTGTTGATTTTGTGTTTATTCCTCCAGAAACAAAACCAAGAATATTGACGGAACACCAAAAGGAAGTGCTTAGATCAAAGAGGTCTGTAATTCATTCTGTTTTAAACTTGATGTGAAATGTCATTACAGTGAGTATGTCACATTGACATAACTTCAATTCCTGTATCTCAGACTACTATAGGTAATTAATTAAGTCTTACTTTTCCATACAAGTTATAAAGTTTACAGCTAACAGAGTTCCTTGCTTTACTGTTTTAAAGTAACCAAATTATTCTTTGATCTGCATGTCGTATTTTGATTAAACACACTCTCTGTTACCTCTTTGGAGTTTGGTAGTTTGCAATTTACATTTTTACTTCATGACTCTCACTTGCAATGTGAAATGGAAAATGTAATTTTTCTTAAATCATTGAAATGAACGGGATTTTTTTACCTG
Source organism: Phaethon aethereus (assembly GCF_964289735.1). Lineage (NCBI taxonomy): Eukaryota > Metazoa > Chordata > Aves > Phaethontiformes > Phaethontidae > Phaethon > Phaethon aethereus. Next base: position 2,536,809 of record NC_138580.1, on the reverse strand, counting down.
ATCTGAAGGAAAAACTTCCAAATTTGAAGAGAAGTCTTATGTCATCAGCCTATCAGAAATTAGGATATTCCCAAGACTCCTCTGACTTACAAGAGAATCTTTAGAATTACCCTCTTCCTAATGTGAGAAAATAATACTAGAGTATTTTCTGTACTCGGGAAACAGAAGCGCAGTGTAAGCAAAATTTGGGTACAGTAGCGCTTGACAGGAACTCAGCTGGATTATACGGTTAGTATGTGTTGAGGAATTCTTTGTGGAATGGGATCCCAATCACAGCTTTTCTTCCCTCAAAGCATGTTAGAAACAAAAAAAGATTTAACGCAGCTGAAAATAGTGGCTTTGAAATAAGGAGCTAAATCATGATCTGCACTCGCTTTGCAGTTTGCTCTGCCAGTTGGAGGGTGAGGCAGCTGGCTGCAATATTGTCTTTTCTGCCCAGAACAGGGAGTAAAGCCTGCGGTCACACAATCTCCTGATACTTAATAGATGCTGCCCTGCGTTTTGTGCAGCAGACCCTGCTTGGGTGCGTGTTGCGGGTTGAGTGGTCTTGAGAGTTTGGAGATTCAGTCCACTTCATATAAGTATCCGCTCTCTTGCGATTAATGCATTACAGTACCTTTTCTTTCTTTTATTTTTTAAAAAGAGTCTGATTTACTACTTCTGGTTCTGTTTCAGAGTTGGTATTCCTGCTATGTACAACAGTTTGGACACATCGCAAGATACCACCTTATTTTCTCAGTATACTCAGAGCCAGGAAGATTCTTTGTAAGTAAAGGTGGCCAGTATAGACATTAAAGGTGCCCCCCTTTTCTGCTACACTTCTAATTTAAGTAACTTCTATTTTAGGGAAAAATCGTCTTTAGAAAATGCCAAAGATGATACTAAAACCAAGCCTCAGGTAATTTCTCATTGTCTAATGGTAATTAAGATAGCAGAATTATACCTGTTCCAGTGATGTCTTCATATGGTTACTGGGGTGCTGTTTTAAGACTGGTTTCGTTGACTAGCTTTATGTTAGGAATCGTAACACTGTTGACGTCTCTTCCATAACACTTCCCCCTCGCCCCCACCAGATGCATTTGGTATGCATCACACTTTTCTGGAACTATTTTTACTTTTAAAAGTGAAAGTGACTTTTCTTTTAAAAAAGTTGATTTCTATATTACTCTAGTGGGCCATGCTTGTAAACAGCTTAGCTATGTTTCCACGTTCTGAGCTGCTTTTGGATTAAGCTGTAAGGGCTTGAGGGGGATTAAACAGTAGATTTTTTTGGTGGGGGATGTAAATCCTAAATATTGAACTATTCACTTTTAGAGAGGAGTTGGCTAAACAGTTAGCCTGAGCAACTGTAGTGCTGAACAGACAGTAGGTAAAACACAGCAGTTTTCTTAAAAACTGTTTTAGTTGTAGGTTTGTTAACCTCTTGCAAAACTTAAATAAAATGTTTTTGCAGTTCTTTGTGTTTTGAGATCAAATAGCTGTAAAAAAAAAAAAATCTTTTGTACCTACCAAAGTATGGATAATAAAATAATTTCAAGGAAGGGTGGTTTGAAAAACCTTGTTGCGCGTGTTGTTTTCTATTGCACTGGAGCTGTTCTTTTACGTTATATTCATAGCAAAACTACAACACTTTGCTGTTTGTATTTTTGGGACAGGAAGAAAACGCCAAGAGTGAAGGATGCACCAGCAAATCAGATAATCCTCTTGAGAATGCTGCCTGTGTGAAAAAGTCATCTGTTACTCTCACAAAGGGGAGCTCAACTTCAAACGGCGAGGGAGAGTCACAAAGGGATGCAACTGAAATGATTCTGGAGGAGCCATCACTTGGAGAGGGATTAGAAAAAAGTACTGCAGAAACAGCTTCAAAGGAGCCCTTAGCAGGGAATGAAAACACTTCAAATGTCAGCAGCAGTTCAGCTTCAAGTGACGTAATTTCTGGAACACCACAGCCGGCAAGCCGGCGGCAGTCTTTTATTACTTTGGAGAAATTTGATAGTTCAGAGAACAGACCCTTCAGCCTTTCAGCATTAAACGGTTTATCAGAGCTGTCTGGAAGTGCTTCTGTGGCAGGTAAACAGGAAAATACAAATGTGTGTAAGAATAGTGCTAAACCAGAAAAATCTGGAGAAGAAAATAAAAAGCCTTCAAAATCTCAGTCAGAAGAAATACTTACTGCAATACGAAGGCTAACTCGCAGGCAGAGTAAAATGGAGCACCAAGGAAATAAGCAGTCCAAATTCTTAACTAGGTCAGAACAAGAGAAAAGCGCACAAGAGTCTCTTTCTTCCAGCAGTATGGAAAATAGTCCTGAACTATCTTCTGCAATAGAAAGCATGGAACATATTCTCCTTGCTCAGTCCCAAGCTCTCCATTCAACAGAAATAGAAATTAAAAAAGTTGAAGATACGATAGCAGAAATAGAAAAGGTCCAGGTGTTAGATACAGATTCTAAAGAAAATACACCCCCAGAGACTACCGTGTCATCTGACCAGGTAACAGGCGACGATAGTCAGGTTCCACATGTGTCTCCTAATCAGAAAATACTAAGACGTTCTTCAAGACGACGGTCAGAAACTGTAGAAAGTCCAGCAGGTAACCACGATAAGGAAGATGGCCACCAAAAGAGAGACAGACATAAAGATGACGAAAAATCTTGGCAAAAGAAGGTGCCGCAGAGTAAAGATGACGTATTCCAAAAGCAGAAAGCAGTTTCTGGGAAATCTATAGAAAATGCAAATAAAAAAGAAAGCAACCTACCTGAGAGAACTACTGCAGAGGACTTGAGCTCAAAGGAGTCTCCTGCTTCAAGGGGCCTTGATGAGGAATTGAACAAAAGTGCTAGGAGGTCAGGAGATAACTTGAAGACTGACACGGAAGGTCAAGACTGTAGCTCAAGTGCAGTAGGTCAGAAGAAGACTGATCGCCCACGATACCACACAAGAAGAGCTTCACAAGGGTTGCTTTCCAGCATAGAAAATTCAGAGGCTGATGGCTCTGAGACCAAGGAAGAAAGCACAAGAAGGAAAAAATCTGCAAAAGTGAAAAATAGGAATGATTCTTCTGAAGGTAAATGGAAGGAGCTACAGCCAGGAAGCCGTAGCCAGGAGGTGTCTTCCCAAGGAAATGAAACTAAGAATCTGTTGGACACAGGTAAAGGTGAACTAAGCTGTGAAGTCAGCGCAGATGCTGCGTTGACATCTGAACCGTGTGACCTGAAAAACCAAGTAACTCCTACAGATGCTAGCAAAGCTGCGGGATTGGCCAGCTCAAAGAGTTCACCTGATGCACAGAACGCAAGTGTGGAACAAAACAAGAGCAACACAGTGATGGAATCGTTCACCAACCCATGTGAATCTGATCAGGATTTGAAAGTAGCAGAGAAAAATAAACACGTTGATAAGCAAACAAACACAGAAGACTGTTGCTCAACTGTTCTGCCTGAATATGTACCAAGAACAAATGCTTCAGGTGGTGATCTTTCCTCTTTGCAAACACCTGAGTGTCAGCACAAAAGAAGCAAAAGGCTGAAAAGACTAAGGAACTGTGATTGCTGTTTTAAAAAGTCAAAGCAGCAAGTAATGTCATTCACTGAATCAAAAAATAAGAACACTCATGAACTGAATGAGCCCCAAACCACTCTGGTTCAGGCACCTGTGAATACATCAGAGGTGTCTGGTAATTCAACTTTTGATGAGAGCTTGTCTATGGCACCTTGTGCAATGAGCACTCCGTTGCATCCTCCTAAGGAATCCACTGCATTTCACTTGAGAAGAGAGAGAACATCTGAAGATAATCTGGAAGGAAATAGTGTCGTCGTGGAGGAGGAGCTAGAGAATCCAGAGCATACAGGAGGTGAAGTGAGTGACTCCGTAGTGGAAATGAAAGAACCTGCAGATCAGAGTGACCGAACTGAACAGTGTCTGCCTGAGTATGGTGCAGATGAGCTTACTGACAGCTGTCTGGCTGCAGGGAATCAATGTGAAGAACCAGCAGCTGCAGAAAATGTAGACTTAAATCAGAATGGACAACTAGAGGAGATACCCGAGGCACCGATTGTTGTTAGCAAATCTGAGGGAAAACAGATGAATGAGCTAGAAAGCCATCAGGATGATAAAGAAGCAGCTGAGAATACTGTAGGAGAAACTTGCATTATTCAAGATAAAGAGATGAAGGAGGAATTGGTGGAAACTGAAATTACAGTGCCTGAAAATGTGGCCTTAGACAAAGCAGCAGCAGCAGTAGAAAACAGTGTGGATTCACCTCAAAAGCTGCAAGATCACGATTCTTTAGTGTTACTTAATGAAAGCCCTAACAGTATGCAGGCACGCTGCATATGGTCTCCTTCTGCTTCTCCATCCACTAGTATTTTAAAGAGAGGTGTAAAAAGAAATCAAGAGGATGATTACCTGTCACCTGCTAATAAGGTATTGCGATGTGATTCATTCTGTGATACTCACAAGTCATTCAGTGCGTAACTGGTATATGTGACAGTGTCTGTAGTGTAACAAGTTCCAGATATGTTGAATTATTGACTATTTTCTTAATTGTAAGTGATCTTAGGCTGAAGCTGATGCGTTACAGATTTCTTTTTGTAAGGTACAAGCACCAACGGGCTTGTATGTTACAAAACGTTGTGCATGGGGGCTCCGGGTGGGGAGTTTTATTTTCCAAAAAGAGTGCCAAAGTCTGATCTGCTTCCTGGGTTGCAGTGCAACAAATGGTACTTCAAAACCACTGTATGCATAGTCGGGGTCTTACTACTGGATTTTGAGCAGCTTTTGATGAAATGCACTTAATGTTTCCGTCAGTAATAAGGAAGCCACAGTTTCTGTCCTTGTGTGAAACATCATCTGTGTCATTCGAGAACTTTAATGACTTTATTTCAAACTGAGCTATTTTGTCTCCTCAGACTGACTTCACCAGTGTCTGGTGGTTTGAGGTCATACTATAAAAACTACTTCTCTCTACGAACAGATTCGTCGAGTCTCGTTTGCAAATCCAATTTATCAGGAAGGCCTGGCAGATGACATAGATAGGAGAAGTCCTGTTATTAGATCCCATTCTTCTTCGCCATCTTCCCGAAGTCTTAAAATTTTATCTAATATTCAGGCTAAGGTAAATTCTGTTACATATATTCCGTATGTCATGAGTACTCGCATTTCTGGTTTATCATAGGTAACATTGCTTTAGTGTATGTTTATAGTTGCTTGCAAAAACAATTGTAAGAACAGAGAATCAGGAAGTGTAAGAAATAGTTGTAACTGGTTTAGCCAGACTCATTCTGTTACTCTCTGGAGACAAATGCACTTCTGAGATCTAGGTAGCTAGAATCTTACAATTAACTGAATTCCTGCGATCCTGAGAGATATTTTTTCCTCTTTTTCTATCCAGCATATTACCACTCCAACCAAAGGATTTCTGTCCCCAGGATCTCGTAACCCTAAATTTAAGAGCTCAAAGAAGTGTTTAGTAAGAAGTGCTTTGGTTCATGTATCTCTTCTATTTTTTTCCTGTATTCAGTTGTGTGATAGTTAATTTAATAATTTTTCTGTATTATTCAAGATTACGGAAATGGCTAAGGAATCGCTGCCTTGCCCCACAGAATGCGTGTATCCTGCCTTAGTAGGCTGCAAGGCACCAGTTGATGTAATTTTACCTCAGATTACATCGAACATATGGTAAGTGGATTGTTGCTTTTGAAGGTTACATTTTAGTAGAAATGGAATTCTTACTGAACCTACAAAACCAAATTTTCTGATGCAAAATGTGATGACTTGGAGACATCTTTTTGCCAAATATTTTTAAAAGGGGGGAGGGAGGTTGGTTTGAAGGAGAGACAAGTATTTTGGAATTAATCAATTCGTCTTTTTTGTAAGACTGAAAACCTTGCACCCAGGAACACAGGGAACTTTTCACACAGCAGAGCAGACTGATCGTAATGATCTGTGGTGAAGCAGTTGGAGCTTTCGGTGTATTGAAGGCAAAGTGGAATTTAAAAAAAAAAAAAAATCATTTCAAATGTACAGAGGCCCAGTTGCTCAGCTAGCGTGGTTTCTGATCTGAGTTTTGGTAACTCGTCACAACAAACTGTAGATGTGCAGTGAGAACTGCTCGGAATGGCCTTTTTTGGTGTACTCGGCTCGTCCTTCCACTCCTATTACACGGGAGTGGGCTTTAGAACGCCATTCTCTGCTGGCTATAGGATAAACTGCAAAAAGGTGTGCAAAAGGAATTGGCATTCATGTAAGATTTCTTTCTGCTCTGCCATGCCAGGCAGAAAGGACATGAATTCTAGCAGAATAAACCATTTTTCTTTCTCCCCTGCTTCAGCGCCAGAGGCTTGGGGCAGCTCATTCGAGCAAAGAACATTAAGACAGTGGGTGATCTGAGTACTTTGACAGCATCAGAGATCAAAACTCTTCCCATCCGCTCTCCGAAAGTTTCCAATGTTAAAAAAGCTCTTAAAGGATATCATGAACAACAGGTAAAGTTTCATTTTAGTGCCCAAAAAGCCAATATCAGCCTAATGAACTGCTAACATCCATCATGAGGAATAATGTTGTTTTTTCCCCCATTAGAAATAGCACTTTAAAATGTAATCTCCACCTGTCAAAGTAACGTGGGAATTCCAGGTACAGATGACTTGGTTACAATATTATTAACGGGAATAATGGTTGTATTTATTATGAGGTCAAAACATGTCCCACCCACCATGTAATTTTTTTTTTCCCTCTGAAAAAGCATCTCTTGTTCTCTCCAAAACAACCTTCAGGTAAAATCTCGAGGATTTGAGGAAATAACAGTGCTCGAAGATGTAGAAAAGCCCATAAATAATGGCGAGGATAAACCTCTTTCTGTAGATGAAGAAAAACTTGCAGCAGGTACCTATTACTGGCTTTTTGCTTAGGATTTGGCTGTTCCTGCTGTATTGCTGTTTTCGTTCTCTCCTACTGGGAACACTTGGTTTTGTTTTGGGGTGGCTTTTTTGTGAGAGAGAATGTTAACTGCTAATATTAGCACATTAAGCAGGTGTTTGAGTTAGCCACTTTTAAAAAGCCATTGCTACAGGGCTTCATAAACTTGTTACCTATTTTGTGGGAAAGATGCTTTCTTTGCAAAAATGAGCTTGCATAAGCACGCAAAGAACAAGTTAGGCAGGGCTCTAAGTACTTCATTTTCTGATTCTCAACCGGGTTTGTCTCCTGAGCTGTCTAATACCGTAGTGACTGCTGTGGTTCTGGGTACATGCAGAAAGAAGCAAGATGAAGCAGAGATAGATAAGCGGTGCCTCATCCAGAGGGGGTGGGACAGGACGGGGACGATTACCTGGAAACTCATTTTGGATTTGGGTGCCTAGATTTTGATTTGAATTTTCCTGTGCGTTTTTGGAGTTTGGCCTGATGGCTGAAACAGAGGAATCTCTGTTTGCTCTTCCTACAAGATAATTGAAGCATTTGGTTAACTGGAGAACAAAGAAGTCAGAAGTGACTTCTCAGCTGTCCAGTTTAAAAGTTGGACTTTGGGATAAGAGGTCTCGAAGGACGCTGGCAGTATCTGAATACGATAGAATACTTTCATTTCTGCCCTTAGGTTTATTGTACAAGCATGATAAAGAAAGTCACCATAAAGAAGGGTAGCATGGCGCTCTGAGGAGTGCCTTTGTCAGCAGCTCCATGCTGTGTGGAACAAATGCTTTGTATACTGCTTGAATATGTTAGTTTGTACAAAAGAAGCTGTAACACTCCGCTGCAACATAATTCTGCTTAGATTTAAATCCAGACGCACAGATTGCACTGCCCTACTTTCCTTCCTTTTCAGATTTGATTGAACCAGTTGTCATGAATACAAGTGACCAGCCCACAGCAGATCTTCTGAGCCAAATTGATGCACTTGCCGCTCAGCTGACCTCTGAAGATCTTCATGGCTATTCAGGAAGCCAGCTTTTTGAGATGCAGGAAAAACTAGTTTGCATGACAAATTGTATCATGAAAAACCTGCAGTCCCGCTGGAAATCGCCACCCCATGAAAATTCTGATTAGTTGCTTATCGTTTCTAAGTAAGGAGGATTTTGTTACGACAATTTTCCCAAAAAACTGCTTTTCTTACTGGTGAATTATTCCTTAAACTGTGCATTTTGTACTATAGAAGATTTTTTTAACACCTGTATGAGCAAAATGTATTGTTGCTTTGGGTTTTTTTTCCCCTTGGGTTTTTTTTCTCCTGATTGGTGGGATTGCTTATTTCCTATTACAGGTATTTGTATTGTATTGCTATGCATATTTCTTTCAGGTAGTGAAAGAAAACTTGATAAAGTTGTGCAATAGCAAAGACTGTGAAACCAAACCAACAGAGTTGTTAAATTATTTTTTTCAAATCTGAAGTGTTCTTACTGCTACAAACTCCTGTTATTCAGTAAGAGATCGATGTTACAGCTCTGCTCATCTGCTGCCCCTGTTCGTTTCAAGTTGCTGAAACTCTGACGGACAGCAGCTCCCTTCTCAGCATCGTTTTGTATTGAGTAAGCTGTGCTTAATTCCTTACAGCAGCAACAGTCCAGGAACCTGGTATTTGACAACTGGATGACACCTGTTTTTGCATGTATTTTTGTAGGAATCACACTAAGCAGCTGCTAATGCAATGTACCCTGACAAGCGAAAGACTTTTCAAAACTTCTCAGGCTCTTTCCCATGTTCTTTTTGAACATGTTTGCAGCAGTTCTTCTGTGGAGAAGACTTTTTCCTTGGGGGAAATGGATGGATTTGACAAGAGCTCTTTGTATATTATGTACAGACTTATCATGGCAAATGTTGGTTAATAATTTATGATTTGGAGTTTTAATTGCATGGAATGCATTGCTGCTTCTTGGAGACCTTCAGAGAGAGTTCTCTGGTTTTACTCTGGAAATCTAATTTGTATATATTGTACTGTAGCTATCAAAGTGGACATTTATCGAACGGAATTGCTGCAGGTGGTTTTAGATCTTACACATGGGTGAATAAAACAGCAAAGAGTTCCCAAACTTGTTAATGTCATTGTGGTTTGGGTTTGGGTTTTTTTCCCCCTTAAGATCTGTTCAGCCCTCCCTCTGCATTACTTTGGACTCATGAGGTTGGGAGGGACCTTGGTGGGTCATTGTTGCCGCCTGAAGGTAGGAGCAGGTCCTCAAGGACATGGTAGTGTCTTGTCAGCAAGACTTTAAATATTCTTTGCCCTGTTTGTACATTTCATGAAGAAAATGAACTGGATAAAGAGGGGTGTCTTGGAGGGATCATGTGAACAGTGCCAGTGATGAGTTGTTTTGTAGGTTTTCTTGCTTTCTTGAAAATGTTATTTTGATTCCAAGTCTGCCTCCTTAGGCTTGTTCAACTCTTGTACACAGTGACCTGTACAGATGGGGTGTTCCTAATGTGTCTCAAAAGGGTGTTAACATCTTTGTTTAACTAACACCCTTCAGTGCTGGCAAGTGTGCATCCTGCTTTGAGGAAGGACATTTCCCTTTCAAGCTGGTTGTGTACACTGTGAGGTGCTGTGAATTCCCTTTGAACAAAGGCCCTCAGAGTTGATGTTGCAACTCCTCCTACTGTTAACTTTTTAATCTTTAGTCTATCCTGGGCACTGTATGCCCTGATTTCTTATTTCCTTCCTTGGAGACTGGCTGGTACTAGATGCTTCATCAGATGAAGCAAATAACCACTGTGTGCAGGTGTTCATTCACAGCCCTGCAGCTTGACTGCTGTTGTGGCTGTTCCATCCTCTGTCCCCTTCTGGGGTCTCTCCCTTTCTCCATACAGTTTGCTGTGAGATGTATTCACTCATGCTGAAGAGCAGGAATCAATCAAACATACTGCAGAAAGATGAGCTTTATTGAGTCACTAATTTACAAGTAATAACAGCTTTTGACCCCCGAACAGTTGCATGAAAAACACATACATAAGAGCTCAGCAAGCAGGAGGAGAGGCTTCTGGTTTGGGGTGTTTTTTTCTGCCCACCCCTAGCTAAATGTTGGTTTGAGATACAAAGCTTAAATGTTGCTTATATGGAAAAGAAGTGAATAAGTTCAAACATTTTAGAATAGCTCAGAAAAATACTCTCTTTGTGAGAGAATGAATAAAGTAGTAATTGGCAGTCTTAGTCTGAAGTACATACATAGAATTTCAGCAATGCCAAACTGGATTGCAGTTCTAGCATAAACATTGTGGTGCTGAAATATTTGAAAGTCCAGGCAATGTTTAAAAAATATTTTGGTTTTGGACATTGGAAGAAATACAGTTCTTATGAGCAATGCCTACTTGTGTGTTTACAGATGCTTTTCAAAAATGTTTTGAAAGGATGTTTTAGGAGTATTTTGCTCTGCAGTTACTCCCCCCTCCCCCCATCATGGTTCATAAAGGCGCTATCAACACAGAAGACAATAAGGCACTTTGGGAAAAGTGTTAGAAACCCTTTTCTAAGGCTCTTGAGTTGAGAAGCGCTGGCATGTCTACTGTGCAGATAGGCTTTATGGAAAGACGTGTTGGTTTAGACAGCTTCTACATAGTTGGCTGGCAGCATGCCCGTCTTGCCGGTTCTCTGGACAGTCCCATACATCCAACCTTCATCAATTGCTTGCACGTTTACAATTGTGTCGCCATCTTTGAAGGAAACCTCATCGGCATCAGCTGCCATATAGTCATACATGGCCCGGTAAGTCTTCTGCTTGTTTTAAGAAAGGGGTTGGGGGCAAAAAAAACATGAGAGAGACATTATATCCCTGCTGTCAGCTCCAACAGCCATAGTTGTTGGTGAGAATCAAAATGTAAGAGCAGGCTAAGGGCAAGTTATGTTTTGACTTGTTTAGGTACTCTAAAAGTACTGCTGATGGTACTATCTAGCTGGTCTTTTAAGTCTCCTGGTTGCAGATCACAAAATGTTTCTTGTAACTACCTTACGTAACTAAGTACCACAGTACCTTAGGTTGGAGCCTGTGTGTTTTAGTGGTGCTGAAGCCAGACAAAATGTTTTCAGAATGTATTTGAGCAGTAGCAGCTCTAAGTAGCTCCAGCTGTAACTTTAAGGTGGTGTCTCCCAGCAGACCTAGTGGGGAGGTGATGCTGTATCCATTGTCATGTATCTACTCTAAGACTCCATCTCAGGAGTAGGAAGAAGTGTTAATTTAAACTTTTCAAGAACAGGTGAGGGTCTGTCCCCCTTCAGTGAATCTCTTACACCTTCACCTGGTTCTGTGCCAAACTTCAGCCCAGCTGACTCAATCCTGGATCAACATCACTTGAAGCATGATGGAGCATGTACCATCAGCTGTTGGAGACCTCCAGGGCTCTGCACCTTTGGTAGGCAGTCAAATTAACTCCCACTGCAGGTGGGGATTGTGTGCCTTAAGCCAGCTGATCAGTGTTACTTACACCAGCAGTAGATGGGTGAGAAGGAACCGATGATACCGTTGTTTGCTGGGTGGCAACTGATGATGACCGTTGTTGCGGTAACTCTATGGTTTTAGCGTGTTTGTAGCCCACTACAAAAAGGAAAATACGTTTTTGTTGTTCATTACAGCATTAGCAGTAAGGTTAGAGTTGCTCTGAATAAAGATCTTGGGTCACTTGGTGGGTCAAATTTGCCTTTTACCCACTGAAATACAACTTTACATCTGTTAGTTATGTCTGTATAACTCAGAGTTCTGCAGGTGTACTTCTGCGCTTTCTCCTGGCTAGAGGAATTACTGAAGGTGAGCCCAGGACCAGTACTGCCCTCCCAGGTGGTCTGGATACCATTTGTCCTCATATGTGAATAAATGGCATTTTTATTCTCCTTGTACCTGTCGTAGTTGTGGTAAAGAAGGCCCCGTTGCTATAGTAGGACAAATGTTGATCCACGCCATCCGAGGGTTCGGATTTTTCATCGCCACCACTGAGGCTCAAGGCGCTGGCAGAGCGGGAGTGCTCCCGGCTGCGGCGCTGGGCTTGGACTGCAAGGAGAAAGCAGTGGGAACCAGTTTATGTCTTTGCTTTGTAAGGAGATGCACACATAAAAATACATATGTATATACATATGTGTCTACACACACATATAGGTTACTTTGTATATATACACACACCTATATGTATGCGTGTGTGTACATATTCTCTAAAAACACCCAAAGCTTTCTACCATTATTACCAAACCCATCAAAGTTGTGCTTATATTAAGTAGAAAACGGATGGGCCCCATGCGTGCTGAGCAGAACTGGTTTCCCTCTTTTACAAAGTTTATGGAAATGAGCATGTGAATTAATCAGTCTGTTTTTATGGTTACTCCAGGGTATTGAGGTCAATGCTGTTAAAAAATATTGTATGGACACCATTCTGAAGTTCTAGTCAAAAAGGCACAGTTGTTATGCCCCTGTTATTGTTAATATTCAGAATATTTTTTTTCTCCTTCTCCCACCTCCTTCCCTTTAGTGCTAGCTACTTCCAAAATTTTTATTCTAATTATCCTATGCTTTCCTTCATCAACTGACAGAGAGCTGGGCCATTCCTGAGACTCTGTTTTTCTACCATACAGGATCAATCTCTTCTCCTTCCCTGTAATTTTTTGAGCTTAAAAAACAAGGTAACTGAGGAACAGTATATTTAGAGTTATTTAAAAAGCAAGCACGTTACACGTAAGCAACTCTATCATGCCATCTGTGGCTCATATGAACAATCCTCTTTGTGCCTGTGTTAGATCACTTGTCTATAATGGCAAGATTAACAACGTATTTTTTTGAGAAATAGCTATATTAAACATCTAGCTAAATTTATGTAGCTAGCATAAATCTAGACAACATAGACAGTCTCCTCTCTAGTTACCATTAATTCTCACAAGAACTGTGTCCCTGTGTAACTTTTGAAATCTCGGCTCTGCTTAGCACAGTGCCTGAAGTTGGCATGTAAGACTACGCTTGCGTTCTTGCATAGATAGAACGCCAAGCTGCACTGTGGCATCCCCGAGCTGTCAGTTCTAGTGATTGGCTCTGTGCAAGTATAAAACCCATTTTGCACAGTCAAGACTATGGAACAAACCGGAGATCATATGTAAGCTTCTGGACTGAATATTGTCTTCTGCTGGGTCGTAGTCAAAGACTGACCCGGGATTTGTGCGCCACACACGAAGACCTGTAAGAGAAACAGCATTTTCTGAGGAGCAGCTGTAGCCTGAGCAACTTTCAGCGAGCTTGGGCAGCACATGTCTGTCCTGAATAGGAGTAAAAATGTATCACAAATGGGCAACCAGTATTTCATAAACTGTGTTTCCCAAATCTACAGCACAGATTAGGCTTTTTTTTTTTTTAATTTAATCTACATTAAGTGAGCTGAGGTGAGAGAAGTTATAAATATATACGAATATATGAAGTTAAAAGCAAAGAACGTAACTCTACCATGACATTATGAAGTTGGGCAGAATAGGGCTGGCAGACCATGAATGATATACAGCTGCTATAAGAGAATATTTTCAAAATGGACTTTAGTAACATAATCTCCAAGTAATGATAAATTTGAAACAATATGGCTGATCTTAAATAAAACAACTCATCCAGGTCAGCTTGTGTTTTGTGTGAGTGAGTGAAGTGCTCAAGTTGTTATAAAACCAAGGTTCTGCTTACCTGTGAGAGTCTCTTGATCCTGATCCACACGCTTTCGCTCCATTTCTACTACTCTTCTTTGAATGCCCCTATAGCTAATGTCACTGAAGTCCTGCATGTTCTTTTTCACGCGTTCTGTAATGGGGTCAGTAACTACAGGTGTGAAACTACCTTTGCTTTTCTCAAAATCTTCATGGTATTTCACCTGCAATTTAAAATGAAATGTCTGTTCTCTGTAGCTTAGATGAATAATTTTTATTCCTGCTTACCTCAGGCGAATTTCTAGTAGGTGCACTGCTGTTCTGTGCTTTTGCTTTCTCCAATCCAAGGAACAGTGAGAGCGCCTAATCCCAAACATGCCTTTCCTGCAGAGTCACAGCTTTCTCAAAAGCCTTTAGCATTTAAGAATTTGGGTAAACCAAACTTGCTACATGTACAATTCTTTGAGCTGCCAACCCCGGAATGCCTCAGAACAAGGTTTTGGTTTTATTTATTTTATATTTAACTTGACCTGCCAAGTTAAAAATGTATCTATAAATGCTCTTACTGTGGAGATATGTTTCTGGGTCTCTCGTACACGTCGCATTTCAGGGGTATCCAGTACGTAAGCAGCTTTGCCTTGTACTTGTTTTCGGAAACTATCTGAATAAAGGACCTGCCAGATGAGAAAAAGGAAGTGATCACAGGGCACAGGACTACTGCTGCATCATGAGGAATGAGCTGTACTGAAGCAACCTGGCAAAGAAGGGGAATAAAAAAAAAAGCAGCAGCAGCTGGTTTTGCTCTTTTTGAGTGATTTTTGCTCTTTCTTGAGTGATAACTGTTACATCATGCTGCTGTAAACATTTGTTTGCAGATGTTGTTATTAATCCATGACATCTGTTATGTACATAAACCTTTACAGGATGGGGTATGTCAGGATTTACCTGAAGTGTAACAGGTTAGCAAAGAAGGGCCTAAAGAAGGCCATTTCCAGATTTGTTATGTTTTTATACAGAATGACAGAAATCTAACATAAAATATACTGTTACTGAAGAACAATCATTTTATATCTCGTGCATATAAGACCAGTAAAAACAGAAGATATTTGCAAGAGACTTGAAGGCAACATAGGCTGTTTGAAATTCAACTGTTGTTTTAAAAAAAACCCCAAACTAAAGCAGTTTATCACCCAGTTAATCACCCAGAAAGAAATACTCAATTGCAGCAGGAAGTAAAAAGCAAGTATCAAAAGATTTGATTTTAGTATGGTCACGTCATACTTCCAACCTACGTAGCTAGGTAGTTATGTTAACATCTGCACTGCTAATTTGAGTAAGGATTTTAGGGATTGAAATGTTACTTTTTAATGTAATTTCATTTTAATGTATTTTCATTTATTTGCTGACTAGAACATACCGAGCTGATGTTTTCTTGATTGCGTTTAGCTCTCTCCATCTCTGGAGTCAATGGTGTTGGAGTTCCTTTTGCGAGATGTTCCTTGTACAAAACCTATAGTATACACAAAGGTATCCACAAATCAGACTGGAATAATTCATAGCTCGTCTGTAAATGGTGTTATTGTTTAAGCATACTCATCACTGCAGGGGTAGAAAAGATCTTGGGAAATAAAGCATCTAAGAAGTTATTTGCTAGAGCAAAAGGTAGAAATCAAAGGGAAAAATAAGGAAAATGGAGGAAATAAGGCTAAATTAGAAGTGGAGTTTTTGTTCAGAATGGTTATTTTTAATATAAGGTGGTTGTCTGTCGTCTTTCAGTACCGAGCTAATGTGTTCTTGATTGCGTTTGACTCTCTCCATCTCAGGAGTGACCGGTGTGGGGGTTGCCTTCCCTAAGCCTTCTTTGTATACAACCTACAGATCACAAAGTAACTCAGAGTCACAAATGTACAAATTAAAAACTGTAATGTTACTTGTTTTAGAGTAAACACCATCCATTATGAAAGAAAGAAAGGTGAGAGGAAAAATAGTATTAAGAAGTTAATTGACAAAAAAATCTTTTAAGTACTATAAATTTAAGAGATGACTTTAAGTTTCAGGGAAAAAAATTAGAGGGTTAAATAAAACCAGGCAGACTTAAGTTGTTAAAAAAAGTGCTCTATCATATCCCCTTCACTTCTGCCAGACAATACCGAGCTAATGTGTTCTTGATTGCGTTTGACTCTCTCCATCTCTGGAGTGATAGGTGTGGGGGTTGCTCGCCCCAAGTTTTCTTTGTACAACACCTGTGGGATACAGAAGATGTATCCGGTATCTTAAAACCCTCTCAAAATGAAAAGGATTTGAACACAAACTATTACTTAGTTATCAAATTTCAAAGAAGTCATGACCGATTACGATAGGCAGCACTGCACAAAAGCCAAACATCTACTGCTGTAAGGAAGGGTAAGAAAAATAGACTGTAAAAGAAAAGCTTGTTATTTTTTTTTGGTTAACAAAGAAGGGCTCTATCCAGCTACAGCTATGACAATGGCTCCATAGGCTCAGGGAAGCTGCCTGTGGCCCTAGAGAACTACTTAAGAAATGTTTTATCTGCTCTTTTACCTGTATTTGAAGCAATTTGTGGCCTTTTTTTGTGAGGGAGGAAGGAGTTTTGTTGCCACGCTGATATTGGGCAGCCAAATGAAGAAGGGTGTCGAGGAAGGGTGTCTGGTACCACTGGACCATTACACCTACACATCTCCCCAGGCCATGAGGCCACCTCAACGCTATCGCTGATACGCCAGCCAGAACGGGAGCAGTCTTGTTCCTTGTGTGCAGTCCTGTTTAAGGCATCCTAAGTCACCTGTCACAGCAACACAATCTCGCGTGGGTCAGAGAGGTGGGATTTTTTGGGGCGGGGTGGTGGGGTTTCTTGTTTGTTTTTTGCTAAAGTCAAATGCCCCTGAAAAAGCCAATGAAAGCTTAAACACTAAGCGTAGGGAGAAAGCAGAGTATCTTCACCAAAGGTTGCTAAACTCTTAATAGTGTCTGGATAGAGCCCACAGGTATAAAAAATGAGTTGTAGAACAGGCCTAAAGTTCTGGATCAAACTGTTAACACTACAGTAATTTTATTTTAGAGGAGTGATTAATTTGCAGCAACAAATATGTCTTTTTTAAAAATTAAAAATCAACTTTCAGTAGGGAGTTAGAATGTTACTTTATTAAATTATAAGCACAAAGGAAAAAAAAATAATCTATTTTTAAGGTACCGAGCTAATGATTTCTTGATTGCGTTTGACTCTCTCCATCTCTGGAGTGATTGGTGTTGGGGTCACTTTCCCCACATTTTCTTTGTACAAAACCTACAGGATACAAGGGAGTATCCAAATGTCATTAAAAAGGCACCACCAACAAAGCCCCAACAACAACAAAGAACAAAACCACAGAACCCAAAACAACGTACTATAAAGCTTTTGAATTATTACACTTGGAAAGGGTTAGATTTGGGGCACGCCGCTGTTCCCGAAAGAAGCAATGGGAGCTTTGCCATTAATCTACTAGGATGCAGAAACAGGCCCTGTATGGAATCAACTCCGCGTGAAAGCACAGGGGTAGTCAGAAAGGGTTAAAAAAGTGCAAAGAAACAACATCTATCAATCAAAAAAAGTAAAACCTAGTTCTAGTAAAATCCTGCTTCAGACAGTGTTAAATAGAAGATACTACAATTTGTTTGTAAGCAGAGAGGTAGGAGGTTTATGCCACGCAGTAGGGTCATTTTATAGTTAGAAAGCACACATTACTACATCCACTACAGTCATGTGAGACACTTCATTCAGATCTTTAGCAGCTGGTTTCCTATTAAAAGTACCGAGCTAATGATTTCTTGATTGCGTTTGACTCTTTCCATCTCAGGAGTCACAGGTGTTGGGGTTGCTTTCCCTATGTTTTCTTTATACAACACCTATGAGACATAAGAAAGGAGCCAAAGAAAGCAACAGTAAGTTAAAAACCTATCCATAGACAAACTTGAAGCCCAAGGCATTTTTTCTTCTACTTATTTTCTCAGGGACTAGGTTTTATACATATATTTTTAAAGAAAGTACTTCGCAATATTTTACTAGAGAAGCAGGGTTTGGCATACTGGCTTTTTAACTACAGGGACACTTGTAATAAATAGTGCAAGTACTACAAAAATGAGACCACAAAATGACCATATTGAGGAGCCGAGGATGTTATGAATATCTAAATTATAATTTCAAAAAAGAAGTCAGCGTTGCAGAGAAAATGAATGGAGCTTGTTAAATGTTTTTAGGATTAGAGTAGAGCATTAGAATCACTCAAAAAAACCCCTGTAAAAACTGTAACAAAGTTAAAGTCACCACTGTAAACCACAGTAAGAAAGACACGAGTAAGAAGTAATCACTTATGGAAGCTGCTTTAGAGCTAGGGTCGGCATTATTTTGGAACAAGTGTTACAACGTCTGCTTATTAAAACTGTTAAAGTGTTCATTTAAACAGCGTTAAAGGGAACTTTTTTCTTAGCAAAGTACCGAGCTACAGATTTCTTGATTGCGTTTGACCCTCTCCATCTCTGGAGTGATAGGAGTGGGGGTCCCAGTCCCCACGCTCTCTTTGTACAACACCTGTGTAGTAACAAGAAGCATCCAAAAAATACAATCACAACTCAGTAATAATTAACCCAACATGAAGTCAAATATTCGAGTCTGCTGCATGTCAATCTGTTCTAACGTGCCCTAAAAGCTACCCCTGGATGCAGTGAAGACAGGGATTGCACCCACGAGGGTCTGAAGGCACAGAGGTCGATGGTTTTATCTCAGCAGGTGCAATGAATTCAACATGGAAGCCTCTTAACGTCAAATAAATACATTTTCATGGTGGAGGGGAGCTTTTAGACTACCACCGAAGCCTGCTGTAACCCTCCCTCTTCTACGATAGCAGCATTAAAACAGGAAACAGATAGGAATTTAAAAAAAAAAACCCAACAACCAACCAAAAGCACACATAAAAGAAAAGGGAAGTTGGAGCAGGGAGCAAAATGGTTAAAAATATTTAGGATTCTGTAAATAATTACATGTATGAAGAAGTGGTAGGTCAGTAACATTGGAAAATATAATACAGTGAAGAAGAAAGGATGTTTTTATAAGTAAGTTGATTAAATGGAAGTAAGAAGTGCAATTGTTTATTTTTAATAAAGATTAAAAAGTTCCGTTTAAGTGGAGTTAAAGGGAATATTTCTTTTGCTCCACAAAATACCGAGCTAATGTGTTCTTGATTGCGTTTGACTCTCTCAACCTCAGGAGTGACAGGTATTGGGGTTCCTGTCCCCAGATCCTCTTTGTACAACACCTGCGGGGTAACACGGCTATATTAAAAAAAGAAAAAAGGGACAAGCAAACAACAGTAACACGCAGCTTGCTGAGAAAACAGACTGAATGTTTTCAAAGTCGCTCCGAGCCAAAGCTTGGAATAAAAGAGAAGAATTAAAATGCTCCTCAGAACTATACAGCTGAACACTAACACTCTGCAATGCCTTTTGGCAGAAAGCTAGAATACCTTCTCTATTTGCTCCTCCGGAGCTATACAGAAAAACTGCCTGTGCAACAGTAGGCCGTTAAAGACTTCCTGAAGGCAGAAAGTATCAAATACAACACAAAAGCAACACAGAAATCAACTCTCTTTCATTTACCCATGCCATAACCATCACAGCAGGTTACACAGGCATATATTAGAGCGCTGCTATACTGGGGTCATAGCCACAGATATATATCAGGTGGTGAATGGTTTAGTTCTTATATGTAAAGTAAGTAAAATCAGGAAAAAACCCCACAAAAAAACCCCTAAGGATTGTTGTGATTAAGAAAAGGAAAAATGGGGTCTTTTTTAAAAACAAAAAAAAATTAAAAGATAATCAGAGTCAAAAGAAAGGTGTAATTAAAAGTTATTATTATTAAGATGATGAACTCAAAACAGAGAAACAAGAATGTTGTAAGGAACAGTTATGGAAGAAAAAAAATCTCAAAGGGACCAGGATATTCTTTTTTGTGTAAATTGATTACAGGGAAATACAAGAGTATTTTTTTGGTGTTAAAACTATTTTATAAGAGATTAAAAGGGAAATTGCTGCTTTTCAAATTACAAAAAATACCGAGCTAAAGTTTTCTTGATTGCGTTTGACTCTCTCAATCTCAGGAGTGACAGGTGTTGGGGTTCCTGTCCCCAGATCCTCTTTGTACAACACCTGCGGGGTAACATGGCTATATTAAAAAAAGAAAAAAGGATCAAGCAAACAACAGTAACACTCTGTCACTGTTAACACGCAGAACACGAGAGATGTTTTTCTGAGATGCCCCGAGTAAACATAGGGATTAAAACAAAAAATCCATAAAAATAAAAACCTAGTTTAAAACTCTGAAGATAGACTTAACCACTAAGACACCGGTATGACTTCTACCAGAACGCGAGAATACCTTCCTGACTGGGTTAAGTGCTTCTCAAGGTGGGCATTTAAAACCGGTGAGTATTTAGAAGATTAAAGTCTTATATAAATCATAGCGAAGTATATTATTGTCTTTCCACAGCAGTGAGGCAAACGGTTTCCTGGCTGTGCTTGAGTCGTCGGAGGACCAGGTCCTAACGCACCTCCCTGGAAGTTTTGCTGTGTCCACGCGCCTCAACGAAGAGTCATCCCTGCCCCGAGTGAAGCACTACTTACTGTCCACCACCTCCAGCAAAGACTCCAGCTTGCTTATGACAGGAAGGACACAGTGACAGGATCAATAAAGGCATATGTGTGAAAATGATACCTGAGACATTATAATTACTAGCGCTCTCCTATCTTACGTGACACTTTCCTCACCCCGAGAAACATCCTGATGCTACGAGCTCTTTCACCCTGCAAACCTGTGCTATCAACGTTCTCTAGAGCAGTTTACACCAGCTGGAGATTTGGGCCACTGTCTCTGTGCAGCAATGCTAAAGACTTCCTAAAGGAAGAAGGCATCAAATGCAATGCAAAAGGCATAAAGAAATCAATTCTGTTTCATTTACCCATTCCATAAACACCACAGCAGGTTACACCGGCATGTATCGGAGCACAGTTATTCTGAGGTCATAGCCACGGATTTGTACCAAGCAATAAACAGTTTAGTTTTTATATGTGGCAAAACCAGAAAGATATCCAACAACCAAGGATTGATGTGATTAATAAAAGGAAAAGCTGATATTAAAGAAGAAAAAAAATATGTTCAGAGTCAAAAGAAAGCTGGGAACACAGAATCTAAAAGTTATCATTAGTGTGATGATCTCGTCAAAACAAAGTAAGTAATAATTATAGAGGAAACAATGTCAAAGCATGGGGAACAGGATATTCTTTTTTGTGTAAATTGATTACAGGGAAATACAAGAGTATTTTTTTGGTGTTAAAACTATTTTATAAGAGATTAAAAGGGAAATTGCTGCTTTTCAAATTACAAAAAATACCGAGCTAAAGTTTTCTTGATTGCGTTTGACTCTCTCAATCTCAGGAGTGACAGGTGTTGGGGTTCCTGTCCCCAGATCCTCTTTGTACAACACCTATATGGTAACATGGGAGTTCAAAAAAAGTTAAGAACAAAAAAAAAATTACTGCATATGATGGAGGTAACACATATAATTTTTATGCCTACTAAATCTGCTGGAAAGCAGGAAAAATTAGGAAGTATAAAACAGTTAACAAGTGTGATAAATTCAGAGGAAGTCTTCTGACAGCTAGAAATACCGTAACCTAATTCTTAGTAATAAAGCATTAGAGGAATGGAATTAAGCAAATAAAAAACCAGTGTTTTTTAAAAATGCAAAATACCTTAAGCTTCACAAAGAAAAAGCTTTAGTGAAGCATCAAGTGTTATGATCATTAAAAAATCTTTTAAAAAAATAAGTACATAAAATACAACTAACAATAACTAAAAATTTTAATAGCAGAAAAGGGATGTTTCTATGTTTATAAGTTAATTAGAGAAAGTAGAAAATTTACAAGTGTTAAATAGTTATAGGGAATTTTTTTTCTTAAATGACAAAAAAAAATACCGAGCTAAAGTTTTCTTGATTGCGCTTGACCCTCTCCATCTCAGGAGTTACAGGCACTGGGGTTCCAATCCCCAGGCCCTCTTTGTACAACACCTGTGTGGCAACCAGGAAGTATTAAAAAAAAAAAAAAAAAAGAAAGGAAAGGAAAGGAAGAGGAGGACAGGGAGGAGAGAGAGAAGACAAGTAATTTAATATAGTGAAACTTCAAAGCATGAAAAACAGATATTTGTCAGCCTTGTTGAAAGGCTAGCAAAAAAAAGATCAATGAAAATCATCCGCTAATATTACTACAAGGTTTGTTGTCGTCTCACCTGGGCGCATATAAATAACGCCAGCAAGAACTGCAGGAGTGGTTTTTGCGAAAGCATAGCTTGAGCCAAGTTACCTGAAAACTCTTTACATTTATGTCTTTTTCCCCAAAGGAGTCTCCTTACTCAAACAAAAGACCTTGAAAGAGCACCTTTGCCTCTAAGATTTCTGAACAGGCTTAGCAGCTTAAAAGAGAGCCGTGATGACCTCAGAGACAATTACATGTAGCAAAACATTTAACAGCAGTGGCTTCTCTGAACTGTCCTATTAATCTCAAGTCAGGACTGAATTTCCTATCAGTCATGTCTCAATTGGGTCAGAGTGAGTCAAAATTAGTCCTAAGCTGCTCTAATTAAAAAAGAAATATAGAACAAAACTCTGACATAATAGTCATTTGACTGAAATGTGTTCCGAGTAGAAACAATCTGGATAGAAATGCATTACTACGCTAATTTTTCCTTATATATGCAATTTTCTTCATTTTTGTGTATTGCAGGGATATGGGGATGCCACCCAGGTTTTCTTACAAAGACCTGTAGGATAGAAGAAAGCATCCAACACAGCAAAACCAGGAAAAGTGACGACACACAGTAGTTGCATTAGATTGCTTTGCTTCAGTGTTAAGAGTTGATTTTTCATTTGCAGTGCAACCGGCGTGGGGAGTCTGAAGACTGTTAGAAGGATCGACTTTGTTACTGAGGAGGAGAGCGACATCACTCCCACTACTGTTTCATTGGGAAGAAAAATAAGGTACTGCTTAACTGCTTTAAGTAACTGAGGTTAAAATCTCACAGCTGGAACAGTGTAATGACAAGTTAGACTGAGTGAAAAATCAAAATACAAGGATTATTGACAGGCTTTTAGTGATTTGATTAAGAAAGGGTTGTTCAAAGTACAACAAAGAGCTGAAAGAAAAATTTAATATGGAGGAGTTAATGGGATTTGATTTGCATTTGAAATGGTAGGTTTTGTTTAATTTAGCAATACCGAGCTAATGTTCTCTTGATTGCGTTTGACTCTCTCCATCTCTGGAGTAACCGGTGTTGGGATGCCAGTCCCTAAGCCCTCTTTGTATAACACCTGTGAGGTACAAGAAAATTCCCACAAAAAAAAGCACTCAACACAGGCAAAATCATTAAATCTGACTATTTTGTGAGTTATGTTTAGTGTTAGGATCACTGTTTAATTAATCTCACACTTGTTCTAGAGGCAAATATTAAGGAAGGGGCTGATGGTTGATTACTCTGTAAATACATAATTACAGATACTAGAAACTAAAGGGTTAAGATAAAAAAAAACATGGAGGTAAACACTACGTTAATGTCACAGCTTACTTCCAGTTTTGGTTCTTAAAAGAAATGCATGGAAAGTTGTAAATCACCAAAAAAAAGTTAAAGCACAAAAAGGTGGCATGTAAATGAGTTAAAAATATTGCCAGGGAAAAGACAGGAGCAGGGTGAGATTCTAAACCATTGAAGAAAAACAGATTATATGTTAGGATGTTATGCAAAAATAAGTTGTTATAATTTTTTTTTTTAAATACCGAGCTAATGTGTTCTTGATTGCGTTTGACTCTCTCTATTTCTGGAGTGACAGGTGTTGGGATACCTGTCCCTAGGTCCTCTTTGTACAACACCTGCAGAACACAAGCACCCAGCAAGGTGAGAAGATCATACTCGTTCCACAACTACAGTACACTTAGATAATTTACTGGCTTTATAGGTAAATATAATCTGGGATTATAAGTACATATGTGCACAATTTATTTTACTCAGTGTGCATCTTTTTAAGTACAGTCACCAGCTCAGCAAAGTACTTAATGTCTATGTTGAGGTGCTTGAACACATTGAAGTCAACAGAATATTTCGTTATAGTAGGACACAAGTTTAAATATTCTGCTGACCGGGCATGAAAGGTAGGTATGTTTTGCTTTTGTAATAGGATTACTTTTCAGGCAGTCAACATTTCTGGAGGGTTTTTTTAATGGTATTAACAAGCAGCTGAACCTTTTATAGACGTGTTTAATACAAAAATACTTAGTTGTGGGCTCTATTTCATTTTGATCTCCGAGACTGTTTGTAACACCACTATTTTACTTTGCTTTAGATCTCTAGTAGGAAAAACAATTGAGTTTTAGCTCTTATATTATTAGGTTTAACTTAATCTCTAATTGTTTGTTATAAAAACCCTGCATTTTTCATGGAAGGAGTTGCATAGGAGATGCCTGGGTTGGTTTAAAACCTAACCATGTAGAAATACATTACAAATGCATTCACTGTTCTTTTTGCTACTAGTAAAATACTTGCAACAAAAGAAGACAGCAAAAAAAAATTCACTGCTTGATGTCATTGAAACAATGAAAAAAATACAAAAATAAAGCAATCACAGCAAGGGAAAACAGATTATGTAAAAGGTTAGAAAAAATGAAGAACCATTTGATAAAACAACTCAATTGGGCAAAAGTGAGCTGTAAAACACGTTAGTATCATGAACAGCTCAAAAGGGAAACAGTACTTAGATAAAATGAGGAATGAAAAATCTAAGATACTCATTATATGGGTGTCACTACCCCTCAGCATTATATAGCAAACATCTGAGGTACCAATAAGCAAAGACCATATCCTGCCTCAATTCTGCATGCAGAGATCAAAGTAAAGCAGCAGGGCTCAAAATCAGGAGATCATGTGCTTATTAAAATCTACACTTGATATGGAAGGAGCCAGGTACTGTTTCCACTTATAATTGTCACTAGGTTTTGTGACTACAAAAAATGTTCCAATTATATTTTTCCACAAAGTTCCACCTAGCTGATTCATCTTTTTTAGACTAATTGTAAGACATCATCTGGGTATTTTTTGTTTCTAGTTCTGTGTTTAGAAAAGGTCATAGAAGTAATGCAGGGAAGTTGCTGATTGTAATGATTACTGCAAAATTCAGGTATTTAAACTTCCTGCTGCTGGTTATAGGGATTTAAGAGATCTATTCTCTTTTCGACAAAAAATACCCACAAACACTACCAAAGCCTGGAGCTTGTGCTCTGTGTGAGTGTATAGGTAAACAGAACATATGGGCCATTACCGAACTGATGTGCTTCTGCGTCTCCTTGACACGCTTCACTTCTGGAAGATCAGGAATTGGAGTTCCTTTTCCAATACTCTCCTTGTACTTAATCTACAAAGGTGCAGACATTAGGAGAAAGTAAAAGGATTTACATTAAAGCACAGCTGACGCATGTATGTGTAACAAGTTACACGAATAAAGAAACACAGGTCCTTTACACTTCACAAACATTCAGATCTCAGGTACTAAATGTATTCTGATAGAAGGAAATCATCAAGGAACCTTCTATTAGAGTTATCTAATAGGTAACTCTTCCACACTTCTACAGAGCACTTCAACAATAACTCTGTTTAGGGTAAAAAAGCAGAGTCTTGTTTGAGCCAGAATTTTTCAACTGAAGCTTAAAATGTGGGTATCTAACCTCTCCCAGGAGCTTCATTTCAGAAAGAAGAAATTCCCCGATTTATAACAACTGAACCATGTTGAGTTTTCTTACACTGAGTTCCAAAAAATTGTTATATTAAAAATTTAAAATAATTTCTGAAAAATTTTGCCTAGTGGCATTGAAATAGGCACCTAGATGCATACATGGATGCATAAAGAGCATTATCCTGATCTCGTGGTGACTGAAAATGTAAAAGATCTCATTGGTTTCAGCATGAGCAGAGAGCTGCTGTTAAAGTATTCCCATCATCTTCACAAGCAATCTGTTAGAAGGTAACTTTCACTGTTGATGTGCTGTCACTGTGAATGGCACGTCACTAAAAGGGTTTTCTAAAAACAGGTGTAAATACTTTTGAACCTGATATCATTTGCTCTTTCTACCAATGAAAGAAGAATTTTGAATTTGTAAGAATCTATCATATTCAACAAAGGTGGGAGTCATGATACAAGATTTTAACAATTACAGTGCTATTTGCATTTCTACTTTAGCGTAACAAAAAAAAAAAGAATAGCATTCACAAGAATATATCTAACATACTATGCATAAAACAAACAGCTGAAATGTTAGTAACTTTTATAGTAAAATGATGTCAGCATTCAAAAAAGCATGAAAATATTTACAGATTTCAAAAGAAAAGTAATACAAACAATTATTCCAAGCTTAGAGTGTTACAATTTTTAATATAATTATAAAAGCTTTACAAGACATGCTTTATAAGTCTTTTGACACTGTTTGCCCTGGCATCTTCACAGACAAGTTAATAAAGCGTGGGTTAGGTAAGTACACGGTGAACAGCCGAGCGGTGGGGCCCAGAGCATTTTGATCGGTGGCACAAGGGCCGGGTGGAGGCAAGTCAGCAGTGGTGTACCGCAGGGGCCAGTTCTGGGACCCGTGCTCTTTAACAGCCTCATTAGTGACCTGGATGCTGGGACAGAGCGCACCCTCAGCAAGTTCGCAGATGACACAAAACTGGGAGGATTGGCTGATACACCCAAGGGTTGTGCTGCCACCCAGAGGGACTTGGACAGGCTGGAGAAATGGGCTGAGAGGTATCTCAGGAAGGTCAACAGGGGGAAAAGCAAAGTCCTGCAACTGGGGAGGAATAACCTCGGTATAACTGCGGTACATGCTGGGGGTTACCTGTCTGGGAAGCAGCTTTGCAGAGAGGGACCTTGGGGACCTGGTGGCCAACAAGCTGACCATGAGCCAGCAATGCACCCTCATGGCAAAGGCCAACAGTGTCCACCGACAGCTGCATTAAGAGCACTGCCAGCAGGTCAAGGGAGGTGATCCTTCCCCTCTACTCAGCAATGGTGAGGCCACATGTCCAGTTCTGGACTCAGCAGTACAAGAAAGATACAGACTTACTGGAGCAAGCCCAGTGCAGGGCCACAAAGATGAGTAAGAGACAGGAGCATCTTTGATATGAGAAGAGGCTTAGAGAGCTGGGACTCTTCAGCCTGGAGAAGAGTAGGCTCAGGGGGAACTTATCAATACGTGTAAATACCCAGTGAGAAGGAACAAAGAAGAGGGAGCCCCTCTTCTCAGTAGTGCTCACTGACAGGACAAGAGGTAATGGGGACAAATTAAAAACCAGAAAATTCAATCTGAACACTAGAAAACACTTTTTTACTGTGAGGATGGTCAGACACTGGAAAACATTGCCCAGAGGGGTTGTGGAGTCTTCAACATTCAAGACCTTCAAAACTTGACTGGATGTGGTCCTAGGCAACCTGCTCTACCTGATTCTGCTTGAGCAATGTGGTTGGAGTACGTGATCTCAAGAGGTCCTTTCCAATCTAAATGATTCCTTGACTCTGTGCTAAATAAACTGTGTTTGGGATGAGATTAAAATGATGGCAAGAGCTTTCAAGATTTAGAAATTGACCGTAAGCAATAAATTGAATCATTACAAAGATTACTGTTTAAGTAATAAGAGTAAGCAAAGACTTCTAGTGGATGGATTATCGCCAAACCACTGTTAGCAATATTTGAAGAAATAAGAGGGGGAAAAATGTATTATTTCAAGTTGAATTAGCATTGGTAAAGTACTAAATATCTATTCTTTCGTACCGAGCTGATTGCATCCTGTGTTCGTTTAACTCTCTGCATCTCTGGTGTCTTTTCGATAGTAGTTCCAGTTCCAATATCTTCTTTATATAAAATCTTAATATTTAGAATGAAGACAACAAAGTTAAGCATACAAAACACAACATTATTTCTTCTAGCGAGTGAATACAGACTCGTGAAAGTGCTTTGCACCCAGCAGTGCAGGCTGAAAGGCAAGGCAGAGGATTCTCTCCAAGTCACTGTCTTACTGCCTATCTGCAGTCTGTCCTACTAGGAGTGCCATTTGTGCAAAAAAGGGACTGATCATTCATATTTGTAGTAATGCATTTTAAGTCGAATACCAAAACATTTGTAGGC
Organism: Phaethon aethereus; assembly: GCF_964289735.1. Lineage (NCBI taxonomy): Eukaryota > Metazoa > Chordata > Aves > Phaethontiformes > Phaethontidae > Phaethon > Phaethon aethereus. The sequence goes on along the minus strand of NC_138580.1, from coordinate 2,508,966 downwards.
TAATTTTAGGATTGAAGACTAGTATTTGTTCTAATTTGTTCCTTTCATTCTAATTTGTTTTATTATGTTTTACACAAATGTCTTCCACTTAGTTACTTACTAAGCTAATGGTGCTAGTGGCCAAACGATACAGCAGACTTCAGGCACTTCACGGTAACACATGAAATGTGAAACAAGTCAGGCAGGCAGTTCACTTTACACCGAAAGAAGACAGTTGCAATGCAACAAGAATACTCTACTTACATGGTAACAGGACAAAAGAAAGGTGGATTACTAGTAATACCAATTTAAGTACTGGATTGATTAACCATATCACAGCTATGTATATGTGAAAGAGCGCAATCAGGGCACTCCACAAAAACAGCAGATAAAAAGGGGTAGCAAAACCCAGCTAAATCTACTTAGAATAAAATTAGTTTTGTTTCAAAAAGTTCTTATACACATTTAAGCAGATCAAGAACATAAATACCTGTAAGATAAGAGCCAAAAATAGTTATTTTATTAAATCTATGAAACTGTATTTTTTTGAATGAAAACTGAAAACAGAAAATAACTGTACCGAGCTGAAATTCTTCTGGTTTTCTTTCACACGCAGCATTTCTGGTGTGTCTTGTACAACTGTAACTTTTCCTTTACTGTTCTGTAGGTCCCACTGATACTGAAGCTGTTGAAAAAGTTGAAGTAAAATATCAGATGTTGACCCTATGGTATCAAAATTTACTCACAGAGTTTTCTTTGAAAATGAGAAAATATTTTCAAGTACACTTTATAAGGAGGTCATTTTAACGCCATCATTAGTGATATAAAGATGGACCACGGTTACAAGTATTCTCATTTAAATTAGCAATAGGAGATCCTTATACTAGATTCATTGAAAAAACTTGAAAAGTGCCAGGTTGTATCTAAAGCAATTAAGTTTCAACAATAAAAGTTAAAGATTTCAAGTCAGATGACCATACAGTCTTGCAGGTAGTCCCACTGACAACAACAGACAATTTCTGTAAGTATAATTGCCTATTACTTGCAAAGGACTTGTCAAAGCACTGCAGCAGAAAGTTTTTTTCTAGAAAATTACAGAATCATTTTGGTTCCCTGTGTAATGCAGAAGTGGGCTGCTGCATACATAGCAGACCCTCTAGCTGAAGATCCCTGAGAATATATAGGCGGCCTACTTGGGATTAGCGTGTGATATCGGGACCTTATTACATGAAAAAAGATGAACATTTTTTATTATTTAACACTAACAATGTTTATTATTTATATACATACTGTGCTAAAGTTCTTTTGATTCTCACGGACTCTCTGCAGTTCTGGTGTGTCTGCTACAGGCACATAGTACGGCATGGTCCTTTCTGCATCTTCCTTATACTTTTTCTGATGGAAAATACAAAATATATTCCATTAATATGAAAGCATTAATAAACAATCTTACTTACTGTTGCATAATGCCCATCTTCATGGAAATGTGAGTACTTCTGTGTCTGATATAAATTCAGATTATGCCTCTATGTAATATTTATTTTAAACATTAGGTTATTAAGGAGTAGGAAAAGTAAGTTAAATCTACTTAAAACAAAATTAGCTTTGGTATTGCAAAAGCAATAGAATTTATTGTTTCATTTTATACAGCATTAAAATAAATTAATTTCAATATTGAAATGGAATTTCCGAGTAAGAGATGCCACATCACAGCTCCAGAAAAATTTGTTTTTCTGATGTATCCATCCCCTGAATGTTGTGACAGGTAGTTAGTTAGGTGCTACAAATGAGTATCCACTCGAGGTTCCCACATGAACAATGATTAAATTGCTTCACTCAAGATACCTGGCTCGAAAGGTTCTTGACCTGTTGGGCATGAATAATCTCTGGAGTGTCGACAACACTGGTGTAGTTGGCTTTCTCCATTTCTGCCAATTGTTTGTATTTGATCTGTTGGGGAAAGCTCACATTTAGGCATCTTAATCGTATCTTGACAACAATTTTCATTTAGTTTAATCAGAAAAAACTGTTAATAAATTTTCCTTTAAAGAAAACTTCAGATGTGATATACAAGATATTCACACAGACCTGGCTGGCAATGTCAGTGGCATTCTTTGCTCTCACAAAATCTGGTGTCTCCAAAGCCAGTTCTGTCAGACCTTTTCCTCTGATTTCTAATTCCAAGGCTTTTTTGTACTCTTTCTGTATATGAAGACAGCAAATAGATACTTTGTCAATGTGAGTGCAGTACCTTTAGCAAATTCAGATAGTTTCATGACCGCACCACAAAACAGGAATACTACTAATATAAACTCACAATTAAACACACAAATGATGTCATTAAAGTGTGTACTTTATGACTTAAAGCTTGAGAACAAACAGTCCTACTCCAGCAGTAAATGGAGCACACTACAGGCCAGCTGTATTAAGGTCACTCGTCTCACACCAGTAATCTCAACGTGTAAGTTCATTTAGGTGATCGGTGCAAAACAATAACTTGTACAGAAGAGAAGCAACAGAGAGCGAGCAGTGTATGAAATGCACGTGGCAGTGAAGGGTGGCCGTGGACATTTCATCCTGAGCATGTCCAAAAAATGCTAGGTGTCAGGATCCTCTCTGACATTTTGGGCCCTTTGGAATGAGTACCCTCCCTAAAAACATAGTGCTGCAGCAGCCACTCTTCCTGAAGAGATCTTCCACTAAGGTCCAAAAGATTTGTTTTGTATAGATTGATATAATTCATACCTCTCAATGCCAACTCTGCTGAACTTAGCTGAATAGGTCTGTAATATTCCGGTAGTAAAATATAGGCTCTTTGAATAACTCAAAAACTGCACAACTAAGTACAAAATGCTGTTGTCAGCAAGGATGCTTACCTTAAGAACATTTTGTTAAGAAGCAAAATCATAAGTAACACTAAAAAGTTACTTTTTTCAGCTTTCAGCCTAATGATGTTAAGGCTCTTAAAATATGAGCTAATCTTATCCTATGAAAACCATCACTACGAAATAGTTATTATACCAGCCCACCACATAAATAAAGTAGCTGTTAGGATTGCATCCTGACTGTCTGCTAGCCACCTTTCTCCACCAAAGTGGGGAAGACTGCCTCAGCCATCAGTCCTGCAGCTGCCAGCTGGGCATCAGTGCTGGGCAGGAGGAACTGCTCATGAGCATGGCTGGTGTTTCTGACTCACCCACCAAGCATAAAGCATTCAAAGAGACCTCTTTGCTGCACAGCACACCTCCCAAAGCAGAAGTATGCCAGTCTGGTCCCTTCCTCATCTCTTTGCTTCTTGTTTCCTCAGCCTTAGTCCTTAGTTCCTAATCCTTGGTAACTGCTCCTGACCTAAGATGCCTAGTTTACAAAGCTGACACCTCTGGTTCTTATGCTTAGCCCTCCTGCATCACAATGCTGGTTTAGTCTATCCTTTGACTGATCTGACTATTCATCACAGCACCTCTTTCCCACCTGTATTCTTGACAGTAACTGCAAAGCCAGAAAAGAACTCACTTAAAAATTCAGGCTCACAGTTTTATCCTCAGTCACCCATAAACATTCTTTTTTTCTCTCTACTCAAGAGTTTCTATGGAATGACAAAGTTCATACTAGTATTATCAGTTGGGGGCTGTTACATCCATCTAGGTATTTTCCAAATAGCTTTTGACATACCTCGTTCAGGATTTGAGTTGCATTCTTCGCTCTTAACATGTCTGGAGTCTCCTCTAAAGCTGTTAGTCCTTTACCTTTGACACCTTCCTCCAGATCCTTCCTGTACTCTTTCTGCAGAAGAAAGAAAATGAAAACTGCAAAGCCAGACTAAAGAGAGTTCTACACTCTACAACTTTGTTGTAAAAATTAAAAGAAAAAAATTCTAAAAGCTTCAAAAGAAAAAAAGAATTTTTTAAAACAACAACAAAAAATTGTATAGGGTTATGTAAGAATTACTGCAACAGAATATACTAATTACTGTTCAAGATAAATTGCAAAGGCAATATACACCCCAATACGGCACAGTTAAGCTGATGAATGTCAGAAAGGGACACAGTAAATATGAACACAGTTAAATAACAATGAAATAAATGTCCACGACAAATCAGATCACAACACAAAATATATGTAAACATGCTTAATGAGAATGGTTAGGAAAAAGAAAGGGTGAAGAAATGCTGCTGAGAATACTTAGTGGAATTATTTAACTTGACAGAGGAAATAAGCACAGAATAACTGCTACCTCGCTTGCTATTTTGGTCGCGTATTTGACATGTAATAAGGATGGTGTAATCTCCAAGCCAGTAAGGTTTCTGCCCTTAATGGACTCTTCAAAGTCCTTCTTATATTCTTTCTAATGAGAGTAAGAAGAAAAAAAGCAAAATAGCAAATACTTATTACATTATTTTTGATTACATGAAAAACTACTGGGAGGATTCAGCAGTGGTTTGGTATTAATATCTCGATGACAATCTGCTACAGTCAATGCTGTGGGCACATAAAGCAATAAATCCTGTTTCTACTAAAGCCCATGAAACAGCTCATTACTTTCAATGGAAATATAACCTGATCCTGCCTTTTAAAATTTTTTTTCTATTATTTGTATATGCAGAGAAAACATTCAATGGAATCACTCAAACATAATGACTAATGGCCTTATACAACTGTTTTTCAGCATGTATAAGCCTTCATCTGTGACAGAACAAGATTATACTTCAAGGAAACAGAAAAGAACTGCTTGAGGAAATAGAATTGACAGTTCAGTGAAGAACACTATGACAGTAGAGACAAACAGGAAATAAATGGGTTTCTCAAAAATAGAGTTCTGAGGTGAAAAGAATAACCAGGGTACTTTCTGTAGACTGTGATAACCGACACATACTATACTTGTGTTGCAAAAGTTTAAGAGAAATGCATTTCATATTACATTTCTTCTAAAGACTCAAAGACTTGCTTAAGCTTTATTTACTGATAGCTTTTTGATGAAAAATTACAGATAATATACATTTCATCATGACACGGGGAAGCTTCATGATTTTTAAGTGTAGTATTTCATCACCAATATAATGAAATGTGATATAGCTATAATTTTTCAGTCTGTCAGCATGCACAAGATGCAAGTATAATTGTCTGTCTAAATCACTGTGGAAGTTTAACTATAAAAAAAAAATTATAAAGTTTTTTAGTCTATCAGTATCTATTTTAACTGTACCTCACTCTGCATGAGCTGAGATTCCTTTGCAGTAAGGTATGTTGGAGTTTCAAAGTCCAACATAGGTTTTCCTTTTTCCTTCTCATACTTTTCTCTGTATTTCACCTGAGAAGAAAAAAAAAAAAAATTACCCTCCTAAACAATCAAAGAACCAACTCATCGACTAGTATATACCTGGTCAACAGATCTGTGGTAAAAAATTAATGTCTAATACTGTTTACCTTCCTGAAATCCATATTATTGACGATAAAATGCAAAATCAAAGGTCAGGCTTGCAGCAAAATGTGTGTGGCCTAAAATTCTACTAATTTTATTTCCTGTTGCAGATAATAAGCAGTGTCAGCTCAGTTTTCAAGAAGGTACTAATCACAAGAAGGAAGACAGGTAGTTGTAAAAATCTAACCTGAAGGCACTCAGATTGTTCATGAGCCTGGCTGAGTTCAGCCAGTTACATGTTAGTGGATTGCTGGAGTGTTAGTGGCAGGGCTTGAAAAGCAGCAGTTTAGCAACTTGCTAACTACTTCTGTGCATGAGTGTCCAGGAAGGAAAATGTCCACAAAGATGAAGATATTCTTGCTTCAAGTTATGGCATCCAGCCTTTAGGGCATCAATTTTAAGACTGCTGCATGAGGTAATGCTATGTCTTTGGCTGAGACAGATCCTGATCTCAAACTGGAGCAACGAGCAGTGGCTTAAACTTTGTATGTAACCTTTGTGCTTTTCCATGCCGTGCAGCAGAACAGTAACTATGGCCCTTTGTGTCCCTGCAGTAATTTCTCTCTTGCTTTACAGTCAATAAATACCTGGAATAGAATCTGGAATAGAGAAGATTAGAGACCAAATCAGAGTATGAATTTCTCTGGAATGATTCACCATTTGCTGTATTCCAGAGGGAAAAAATGTGAGACATTTAATAGCAGCAGTAGGTATTGTTTTGGTTAAAGCAATTTTGGATGCAGAAAAAGAAAGGCAGAACTCTTCTTTGCATCACTTCAGGCTGGAATGGATAAAGCAGTTGAAAATAGACTGTCAGCAAGAACCCTACTTTCAAGTTCCAGTTTCTGTGATTAGCAGGTCCTCTGTTCTATAGACGAAATAAACTCTGGTAAATCATAGAATCATAGATTCTTTGGGTTGAAATGGACCTTTAAAGGTCATCTATGTACTACACTGTGTAAAAAGATCCATATACAACAGGCGTAAGTAACTGAGATCTCCTCTAGAATGAAGAGATCATTCAGATATTTTATGCATTCTAAACTTGCAAATATGCAAATATTTATCATTGACTTGTTTACTCAGGTGACCAGTGTTTATAAAGCAGATAGGCACAGAGACTGTTATATACTGGAGAATTTGCTAAGATGACTTCAGTGAAGGAAACTGGTACTCAGTGAGTGGGGTTAATGAGAAACACATGACCAACTTACGTGGCTCTGCAGTTCTGATGCCTCCCTTAGATGAACCTGTTCAAGATTATCTGGCACCACATGGTAGTGACCCTTACTCTTCTCATATTGCTTCTTGTACTGGTACTGAAGGGAAGGTGTCAAAAATCATCTCAATAAAAAAAAAATACCTCAGCAAATTTACTTCTTAGGTCCAATCAAAGCAACACTTCAATGGTACATCAAAGAGAAATTAGATATACAAGAAGGAAAACAAAACCAAGAAGTTTAACTCCCAGTATTAGATATCACTTCCAAAGATGTGGGTGAACAGTTATCTTTTTTTGAACACTTTGATTGCAACAGAGATTTTTACAAAACCAGGATTGAAAAAAGAAAAAAAAAAAAAAAAAAGAAAACACAGTGGATATGTGAAAAGGCTGTACCAGGCAATAATGATTTTTGTCTTTTCTGAGTAAAATTATCGAGTATTTTGTTAGGCATAGTTCTGTACATCTGCATCAGGGGAATGTTAAACATAAACATGAAATGAAAAAAACAGACAAAATTAAAAGTTTTAAATATAGGAAGCAGTAAAGAAAAAAAGTTAAAAAATGAGAAAATGGTATTTGTTAGTGTAATGCAATCAGTTAAAATGTAATAAAGACTCAATCCACTAAAAATTATTAAAGGATTAAAAATATTAGCAGTTCTAGAGCTAATAAAGATTTCACTTCCCAGAGGGCAAATGCGACAAAGTTGCTAGTTAATCATTAGAAAGTAGAGGAAGAGATCACTACCAGGTGATGTCCTATGAACAATAACAGAGGGAGTAATTGTTACAGAAAAGTTAGCAGAGATCAGTTCAGAATGGAATCAATAGTAATGGAAACATCAGCTGGAGCTGGGATTAGTGAATGAGCTTACAGCGCTGGCGAGCTGGCTTGTACTCAGGACGTGGTTCATGATGAGAGATTCAGACATGTCTGTGACAGGCTTATGAAGTTTCTTTAAATCTGCCTTGTATTTCACCTGCACGTAAGAAAGGACAAACAACATCAGGAAAGGAGACTTTTAATAAAACCTGTGAAATGGAGTGTATTAATAACATAACAAATTCTTTGTTAAAGAAATTTGAAACTTTTAATTTCCCTAAGGAAAAAGCATAAGTAAACATACCTCACTAGCCATGTTGTGAGCATCTTTCATGGTCTTGTAGATTTTAGCTTCCTTTAAATCATACTTTGGCTTTTTACCCATCTCTTTGGAAAAATTCTCCTTGTATTTCACCTAAATTAAAAAACAACCAGGTATTACAACTGTTCACTTTTTTGGCTGCAGAAGGCAAAGAGACCCTACTTCAACGCTGATGGCAAGCAGAAGAACAAAAATGTAGTAACTTGAAGGCATCCACTGGAATAAAGGCTATTTTAAAGATGACCTGACATGGAAAGAAAATATACACCTGTATTTATAAAATACGCCTTGCGATTTTTCATTTAGTGCACAGGTTACAGCTCGTTTTTGTGAAAATAACAAACATAGTCAAGAGAATTATGTTGACAAAATATAGCTAAATTCTGACTCTGGGAGATGAAGAATTTTTCACTTGAATGGAACTGTGCATAGATAAAAGATACTCTATTTCACAAAGAGACAAAAACTGACACAAGAATAAAGAGTATTTAAAAGAACTTTTTACATAATTCTTGGAGAAATATGAGCTTTAAAAACTGCCTCAAGATATACAAACACTGAAAATGGCAATATATCAACTACTTTTATATATACTGTCATACTCATATTGTGTTCTGTATAAACCAGAGATGAAGAAGGATGCTAACGATCACAAACAAAATAGTGATGCAATTAACTACTAGGAACTGGATGACATGAGAGGCTTAGTGACACTTCCAAACCACATTAGCATCAGCAAGGTAAACCATAGCAATGTAAACTGTAATAATCCAGCAGACCCAGGCTCAAGGCACAGAAATGTTGGTAGGAATGAGAGTTTTGCTAATGACTTAAATGGGGGCAAGTCCTTCATCCATCATGACTGATCTCATCCCACTGCTGCAGGTGCAGCTAAAGGCTAATTCCTCACTATTTCTTGTAAATGTTAAAAGGAGTTAGGTTCCGTTAGGAGTATCTTGGTTTTACTACTTTTTTGCTTTCAGAGATGCATAAAATTAGTTCAGAAGAGTTACTGAAGAGTGCAAGGAAAACTCAAAGTATTAAAGATTAAGTTCTGGCTTATGTAAATGGATCCCATAGTTAGTATGTATGCTCATCACCGTGAGAGTAAACATCAGTAGAAAAATTCTGAGGATTTGTCATGTCCTCCCTGTAGCAGTATTCTGCCTGGTCTGGAAACAAGTGAGGCAACATTTCTTTCTTTTTACCAATCCGCATTTCCTTGGAGATATTTTATACTAAATAAGCTAGCAATCCCCCATCCCTGGTCTAAAGAACAAGAACTGAAAAACCATCATCAGTCTTTCTGAAAGAATTTGATCTGGTTCAGGACCAAGATAATACTTATAAAAAGCATGCAGAAAATATAGGACTGTGGCTGATGAGAAAAAAGGATTAATGGTTCTTCAGAAGAAAACCTGATCTCTCAAAGAATATTTATGTGAAAACTGAAACGAAAGAAATAAAATACTGAAGAACTGATAACTAAGTTGAGGAACAGCTGACTCATGCTAGAGGTTTTTTTATGACAATTAGAGAAATGAAAAAAGATAATTTTATATTAGTAAAAAAAGATGACTGAATGCAGAATTAAATCACATTCCACAATCATATTTTACACTTTGAATTCATTGTCATATTCTTGCCCATACAGCACCATATGGTTCATGCTGGATACCATTGTTGTTTTTTTGCTTTGCAAAATATGGCAACACTCAGGTAAAACACACAGTGAAAACAGGCAAATCCACAAATTATAAAGTTGCTGTAAGAAAACAAAGAATATTAACATTTTTGGCATAAATGAATTGGTTTTGACCTCATAAAAATTAAAACCAAGAAGAAGTATGCTAGAATCTGTTAAGTTTTGCAAGCTGTGCAACATATGATCAAGATCAGACTACCATGCCAGAGAGTTCACTTTTTTTAAGCCCAGAAGAAATGTTACTGGAAGATCTATGCAAAATTCAAAGCAAGCATGCCAGACAGACAGATGAAATCCAACAAAAAAAAAGGCAAGCAGATAAACAAACTGGACATAAAGCTTTATAAAGGAGATGTTTATAAGAAGAAATGTCTAAGAAAAAAAAGTTACAGATTATGCCAATTATTCCTTGTCCCTTACTGCCTCTGCAATAGTTAATTTTATCTCAGACCTAAAAGAATCTCATCAAAGCATGTTTATAAGATGAAGAGAAAAACTGGCTAGCGTTGGAGCAAAAGCATGGATAAGGAGGATCTCATTATTACTGATGGGAATAAAGGCAATTCCTTCTTTTTCTTGTAGTTCAATTGTTCAGTTTAAGAATTCTTGGTTCGACTGGAAAGATTCTTGGTTTTCCTGACAGACACAGTGGCTGACATTCAAACATGCAACAGTTACGTGCAGCAGTCATGGCTAGACATGGAAAAACCATAATCCCCCTTTTTTTTCATTTGGAAATACATGTGCAAAACTGAGATGCTGCCACTTCAAAAACTGCTATGCAGCTATCATTTTTCTATTTTCCAAAGGTTTTGAGATGGTAAGAGATGTAAGAAACTACGTGCCCTAAACTCACTAAAGGGTACACTTCTCAGATGTTCTGGAGCTGATTCAGTCGTACGCTATGCTTCCATTATGCCGTTCCAGAACAATGTAAACAGCAGTTTAAATGAAGTTTAAATAGAAGTTTGAAATTTGAATGGTTAAAATGAAGTTCTAGTGTGAATGTTATGCATATGGTATGACTGCTCACTGAAAATTACCAGCACCATTTTTCGGGTTTGTCATACACACATATTTCCATTTTTTGCACAGTTTCAGGAAAACCAGCTCAAGCTTTATGTCTGGTTTTAGGTTTTTTGGGTGAAAAAGGTGAGTTTTCACAATGCATGAGTGCATTGCAAACTTCCATTAAAAACACTGAAAGCTCCAAACCCATTATAAAGTGCATAATAAGATTTCAAGCTTCATGTGGTGTTTCTGAAACAGACAAATTCCCCAGAGAAAAAAAAGAAAAAAAAGAAGGTCACATTTAATTGAGCAGCCTCACAAGTTTTGCTACATTCAACACCTTTGACACAGAAAGATCCAGTGCAACTGGTGCATCATAAACCCTTTAACAGCTTGGAATTGTGAGATAATATGCAGGCAAGAGACAGATACATAAAAATGGCATTCCCAGATGTGTCATTTAAAATTCGCTTACATGACTACTTAGCATATTAGCTTTCTTAAAGGTTCTCATCCATGGGGTATCATAAGATGCAGCTCCATGCCCTCTCATATGTCGTTTGAGGTATTCTGCCTATAATGCGTAGCAAGAAAGCAAGATCAGAAATACAATTACAGGATTAAAGCATGAAGTGGTGAGAAAGAACCAAGTTGAACTGAGGTCCTGGTGGAAAAAATTGTCACAGAAAATAGCAAGTGTGTGATTCAGACCGATTGAAGAACATGACCATTGTATAAAAGTAAGCAAGCTTCTATTAATATATTAACTTCAAAACAGAAGATTCTTTTAAAGGCACAATGTAGAAAGAAAGTGGCTGAAAGAAACTGAATGCCCATCTCATAAAGGATGGATAATAAGAGTTAGGTAAAATGCTGTTTCTTTTAAAGACAATACCCAGAGAAGCTGAAAAAGGAGAACAGAGCTAATACTTCAGGCTTAGTATTTAAAAGATCTTGTTATGGCATCACTTTAAGGAGATTCTATACCTCCACTACTGACATTGAGTAAGTCAGTAGAAAAGTTTATTTAACAAAGAAATGCCTTGCATTGGGATTTAATTTTTACTTTAACATGTTCGCTTTAAAATATTCCCTTATCCCCTAATCTAGAAATAACTTCAGTTACAATATTAGTATTACACTATAAGTTAATATCACACCTCATTTCTGTCACTGCTTCAGTTTCACCAGTGTTTTATTATTACCTGGCTAGTTAGCTTAGACACCTCCTTTGCCAGTTCAATATCTGGACGCCCGAGCATGGTTACGCCAATGCCAGCTTCTCCACGCTTTTTATATTCAATCTAACAAAGAAAAAAAAAAGTATTATTTTAGTAGTGATGATATTCTCTTTTAATTATTTCACCGACACTGTTTTTAATAGTAAAATTACAGCTAAACAATTATACAGAAGACTTAAAAAACACTTACATCACTAATTAACTTGGCAGCCTGAGTTGCTTTCTTAATATCTGGTCGATCTGCTATAGGTGTGTAGTGGAGCTTTGACTTGGCATCTTTCTTGTATTCAATCTAATCCGTGAAGATAGACAGAGGAAAGAAAATTACCGAGGTTTGTTCATGAGGAATATACCCAATAAGGACACAGCAATGTTGCTGGGAATGTGTATGGGTTTTTTTAAAAAATAGTTTCACAAGGAATGGATTTGGGAATCTGTTTTTGCAAGTTGTCTACAAATGAAGAATTAAGCATGTACAGCTCTGTCTACATTTGAAGGAACAAAAAAAATACATTAGATGTGATTTGCACTAGATTGGTTTGAATCCTACCATGCAATTAAGTAGAAATATGATTTTCAATGAAATCTTTTATTTCCATGCAATTTGATATTTGTAAGCATTTGCACCTTTAACTTTCAGATTTACATTTGAATATGGACGTTGGGAGGAAATCCAGAAATATGTGAACTTTTTTTGCCAGCTGACTTTGATTGAGTTTGCTTACACAAACTAACTAATTCATAAAAAGACAGGACAAACTTACTGTACTCTGTTTTTTAGCAACTTCCATGGCATGTTTCACTTCGGGAGGCTCCAGCATGACAGAATAATTGGACTTGCCTTTCTCCTTCACAAACTTCTTTTTGTAGTTTGTCTGTTAAGAGCAAAAAGGGCCATATGTGATTTATTAATTTCACATGGAAATAAATGCTACCGGAACTTGGAAATAAGCTTACTGAAATGGTTAAGACAGATAAAATGCAGTCTCCTCAGTCTCAAAATGTATGGTCCCCAGCTTGTTTGTCAGAATTTGCACTTTAGATTACAAAAAGCTTACTATTTGGAGATGTGTTTGAACTGTGATGGTTTGTGTTTAAACTGTGTTCTATGAAAAATAAAACCTGAATTAAGGCGCCCGTTAGCACTCCAGCCTGTCACTTTTCTCCAGAGTATTTCAACAGATTCCCAATGAAATGTGTTTAGCTCTTTGTTAAAGTCTCATTCTGGTAGGAATTAATCTTCCCTGACTCCCTGGGCATTTTACAATGAGACTCTAAATGTGTTGCATATATACTAAAACATGCAACTGGCTAATCAATTACAGGCAGCAGGTAATAACCTCACCATAAATTGTTATCACACTAGTTACTTACCTCACTGACATTCTTGGTCACCTCTTTCACATGAGCAGTGTCTCGTGTCTCCGGCAGGGTTGTATAAGACCCATGTGGAAGCTGCTTCTTGCTATGTTCTTTGTATTTGTTCTGAAAGCACAGAATAAAAATAGGTAAAAAACCAGCAGTGCAAGCTCCACCACACACCCATATTAAGAGGATGTACTTAAAATGAACAAATAACTCTACAATGTTTTACCTCAGATACAAGAGAGCTGACATTCTTAGCCAGGAGGATCTGAGGTGTATCTGGAACAACATGGTACGTTCCTCGAGCTTTGTTGTGCTTCTCTTTGTATTTTATCTAGTAGGAAGAAAAAATACCATTTTAAGCAATGTGTATCTTGTCTTGTGGCGATTAAAAAGAAATTAGTATAGTTGTGCCTGCTTCTTAGCGCAAAAGTTTGAAGAAAATCCCGTATTTTTATGTTTTTCCAAAATAAATTCATTCCAGTCTATATATTCCTATAGCTCTCACTTGGAATTCTATTGATATATTAAATATTAATATATTGTTAGTAATTATTAAAGGTACCTTGTGTTATGCCCAAGTTATATCTGCAGCTTTTTTTGTTGTTTTCTCCAGATAATATTTTCATTTCAATAACAGAAATACAGACATATACAAAAGGTCTAGGGTATTCAGGCAATGTTAACTTTAAACATTTATTTAATCCATGAACTAAGCCAGTGACATTTACAAAACCAAATTTATTCAGATTTTGCCAATTTGTTAATGAAATAAACCAGTCAAATCAAATAATGAAGTGAGACCAATTTTTCAAAGCTTCATTCTTAATCCAATCATATTTCCAATAAAGTAGTTAATGTAGTGAGTAAAGTTCTAGTCGAACAGAAAAAGTGAGTGTTCAAGCACTTACATCACTCGCCAAGATGGCATTATTTAAGGCCAATACTGTGTTTTTATCATCTGTGACAGAGAGTTTGCATCCCTTTAGGAATTCTCGGTCCAGTTTGTATTCATACTGCAGGGAGAAAAAATAAAAGATAAAGGAAGACAGTCTGAAATCTTCTACATTTTTTATTATTCTGAACATGAGAGATGTGGGGAAAGGGAGTATTCAGTTTGTTCTGATTTTCTTACATCACTCTGTTGCAGAGATGACTTGGCTGCTTGAACAAAGTCAGGCCTATCAGCAATCCAGTGCCAATGAGCCTTAGCTGCTTCATATTTCTTCTTATAATCCAGCTGTTTATAGTGAAACAACAAGAAAAAAAGAAGTTAATTGGAAGTTGTGTATTTTACACATGACATTCATACAGATGCAAATTCTCTTTTGGTCTATACCAATTAAAGAGAGAAGTAAGAAAGTACATCTACATCAGACTAGGGCTTTCCACTGAATCATATACAATCCAGTGGGAGTCCATTTAGTCTAGTTTAATCACTGCTAGGTGGAGAAAAGATGTCAGGACTTTCAAGAAGATGAGTGCTTTCAGTTCCTTGCCTATTGAAGTTGATGTTGGGCCACCAATAATAGAAAACACAGGAGAGCTTCCCATGAAGTGCTTACTTTGTCTACAAGAACGTCATCACAGAGAACTTCTGGGATAGTTATGTCTCTGTCAGGAAAACAGAGAAGGACTAGAAGAACAGTATATGTGTGACATACAAGGACTTCAAGTGACCTCAAGGACAACTTGCAACAGTGAGCATTGTAGTATGAAATAAGTTAAAATATATTCTATTCAAGCAGCATAAGAATTAGAAGCAATGTCCAAGCTCAAAAAATGTCACTGGAACTGAAAATAATTTCTCATGGTCTCCATTGCCAGTCCCAAACACTATCCATAATAAAATTAAAGTATTAATAAAACTGAACTCACATTGCTGTTTAGCTTGTAAGCATGCCTTGGAGTCTTAATATGAACTGAATCTGCTATGACATTGCAGTGAGATTTGTTCCTCTCATACACTTCTTTGTATTTCAGCTGAAGACAGAAGAACATGAAAAATGTTTACAAAGATAGTATCATCACCAACAAGAAAAGCATCAAAATATGAAAACCATAATATTAAAAATTGCTCCTGTCAAGATAAAATCTTAATAGAAAAAAAAGAAATTATATCAATGCAACTTGGTATCAACTACCTGCCTGAAAGAAAGGTCCTTTTCAGCAGCAGTTATCTTTAAATAGAAAATGTAGCATGAAGCATGAACTGACCATGAAGCACGAACTGACCATGAAGCACAGACTAAGATTTAACAAAATCTACACATGAACCATAATTCTGCCTGTTTCTAGTTCTTTGCACCTAGTAGAGTTGCTTTAAAGAAACTTATCTTCTGATAGGTACATCCAATGCTTTCTGAAAATTACTTTATAGAACCTCAAACTCAGCACTCAGTTTGGAACCGAAAAAATGTACTTCAATTCACAGATCGCTTTTGAACATTGTTGTCTCTTAATGATCCTCATTAGTATCTGGATAATATGGTTATTTTTTCCTCCTAGATTTACTCATTATATAGGTAATCCATGTAGCATCTAAATGACTTTCACACTACTTATTCCTACAGTGCTATATTGAGTTACATAAGTGCTAGTATCCTCGTTTTGTTTATGGATATCTAAGGAACAGCAATACAAAGGTCAGAGAGAAAGCCTAGGATGGGAGGAGGAATTAGGACCAGGACTCCCAAATCCTATGACACTATTCTATCCACTTCATCTTCCTTTCTCTTTCTTCTTTTCAGCCTTCCATGGCCCCATAATCAAAACACATATTTATTTTAGATCAGAATATTTACCTTACATAGTTACAATATCCACAGAAGAAATTAATAAACCCAGTAATGTATTAATTACCTTATTCAAGGCTCCACAAAAGCCACTAGCCCACAGAGGGAGAAAACCCAGAAACAAACTCCCCAAATTCATGCTTTAATCCAGCTCATGACTTTTATTACTACTGAAGGCTGCTCTACCCCAGCAAAAATGTTCCAAGGGCTACAGAAGAATGTTACATGAAAAAACTTCCAGAATACTTTCATACTCTACTGTGTTTTTGAAAAAACATTAAATGCATGTAGAGTTTTACACGCAAACAAAACCAATATACTGTAACAAGAAGTTATTTTTTAATGACAGTGTTACATATGAGTTAAAAATATTGCATATCAAATTAAAAAGTTAATTATGTGTCTTTTTGCTACCACAGACAAGGATGATTTACTTACATCACTTATTCTGTCCTTGACCTTGCGCACATGCAATAACATAGGTGTATCATGGATTGTAGTATAACCTTTAGGCTTCGCTTTGTTATATTCCAACTTGTAAATAATCTGAAGATAAAAATTATAGATTATACTATTTCTTGACATTACTGGTGTCAATTGAAAAAAATCAAGATGAGAAACATTGTATAATGGACTACTGAAAATGCCATATTCTTAATTATCACACTTCAAAGGTCATAATTCAGAGGAGGGATGCTTGAAAGGGACGACCACACTTACATCACTAATCTGTTTGTTGACTTTTGTAGTCCTCAAGTGTTCTGGAGTATCCACAACCATAGTATACTTATCTTTCTTCTTTTCGTAGTCCTTTTTGTATTCAACCTGGTGATTGGGAAAGAGTGTATGTTAACCACATAAACCAAGACAAAACATCTTCAGGAGATACGTTTATATTCACACATAAAATTGCAAAATCCTTCCACCAAAGCCAATGAAAGTGGAACATGCACAATGAGCTAAACTTTGCAAATCCCCTATTTGCCTAAGAGGCTGACCATCAATTTATGTGATTAATTTTATGTTTATTTCACTGAGTGTAAAAGCTTCACTTCTATCCTAAATCTCCAGGGTAGAGCTAAAAAAGCAATCTTGGCAAATCAGTGATTTTAAAATTCATAACTGGACAATATCATATTCATCAGAATGGAGAGAAATTTAAAACATCTTACACAACAGAAGACAAAAGCATCCACTGAATATATCACAATGCCAGACTATTTTAAAGACTTTGGTAGCAGAATTTGTATCTTCATAATTTCTTAAAGATCATCTTTCCCTACGCAGTACTCTAAACCTGTTTTCACAGAATTCAGTGAGAACAGTCTTTACACTAAGAACGGTAATTCATTGTAGACAGCCTGAGGGCATGTGGAAGAGGTTAGAACACATTTTTAAAAAACAAACTTTCATGCTCTATTTTGCATCAGAAAATAAAACCATGCTTTTGAAACAGGACTATGACAGACAAAATATAAAAAATTATATACAAACAACAAATCATAACATGAAGTCAACTCAGATGAACATGCAGGTCAGAGTGCTTTTTTTTTTTCTCTTCACACATACTCAAACTTACCTGCAAGGAGTTTTTAATGAGACAATAGAAATCCACAGAAAAATTGAACAAAAATGTCTAATAAAGACCTTCAATACCTTACTACTGAAGAATTTTATTAACTGTGCTAATAGTAATGAAGAAGAACACTTCTCTCCCTCTCATGTAATTGTTTTTTACTGTTGCATTTCCAGTTCATAATTTAAATCTTATATGCTGGTTTCATCTGGCCCCATCAGGAATAATTTTTACCATTGAAAAGAGTAAGGTTACTGCTAGCAGCTGTGATTTCAGAGCAGAAATAAATATGTATCAGTTATTTAATAAGCCACATTTTCATCCAACGGTTACAACCAAAATATATATGCTGGAATCCAGATTAAATAAAGGTAGAATATGGAAAATAAATTCTTTACAATAATATCAGAGTCATTACAGGCTTTCTTTTACATCACCAGAAATAGAAATATGTTAGGCTCTTTGTTCTGTATGAATAAGTAGATGAATCATACTCACTTTCTACCTTCTCATTCTTATGCGAACTGGCAATTGGAGAGAGTGTTTTTTCTACATGAGGACTGCTTTGCTTACCCTTGCTTAAAAGCAGTATGTGGAGAAAGAAATTGATGAAAACATGATCTACTACAGACTTGTAGTAAATCACTTACTTAAGAGCACTTAGAAAGTCAGACATGACTGTTACCCTATCTAGGCACAATCTGACACCATTCTCAGGCAGAGTGGTAGGTAAATGTTGTAATCTCGCCAAATTACTTCATCATGTGCATACTGAATTAAGGGACTTGTGTTATGAGGGGTGGTCAGTCCAAGAAATGGTGGCCGAATGAGAATTTGGTTAGGAAAATATCAAGAACAGTTAACATACAATATCTTAAATGTATGGAAAATTGCTCTTTATGTAAATCTGTGAAATATTATATAGAAGTATATATAACAATTATTTATAATAAAAGGAGAAAATGGAGGCAAGATCAGCCTGAGTGAAGTCAAAGTTACAGTAAATATTGTTTCAGATATTCTGTTTTCAAAAATATTTTATCATGGCCAGTATTAAGCACATCGACAAAATTTTGGAGTCCGATATCCATAGAGATGTAGAGAACCCCCAGGCATTAAATATTAGAAGTCCAAGCAGCTAAACTGTATATATAATGTCTCCTACAGCAGCAGCTCTTCATATTACCTGGCTCCATAAGTATGTGTTGTAGAGTGCTGTCAGCATATCTGGCCTCAGAATTTCATTACATCCATGTTGCAGGAGCATCTTGGCAAAGGATTTATATACTTTCTGTTCATGCAAATGGCAACGAAGCACAAAAGAGACTTGTGAACACCATAAACAAAACACAGCTCTAGATCCCAGACACTTTGAGAGTGGAGAGATTTAGGCAAGGTACCATATGTATTCATTTGGATGTGCATACAACTTACATCTATGTAATTAAGAATGTCAAGCATATATATTAAAAAATTCACATACTACGCCATTAAGGAAATTGCAAAAATGTTTTCTTGGGAGGTAAAAGTAAATTATAGATTAAGATGAGGGCACTCAAAAGCCAAATAAGTCACCATTGTTTTATCTAGAAATGTGTAAGAAGGTAATGTTTGTAAAAGTCATTAAAAGAGAGGTAATAAAAAATAAATGCATGGTGCTGCATTTTTTTAAAACCCCTCCAATGACTTCACAAGGCATTAGGTTTCTGATGTCAATTGATGCACAATATATGAAAGTACATACAGTAGAGATTAGCTCACTCAAAAAGTAATAATTCTTTTTGGGTGGCAAAACAAAGATTTTCTGATCAACTGAACTAAAACGTCGCAACATCACAGGTGAAACCTATGATATTGCCAGCTACAGACATTTCACGCAGACAGAGTAGCTGTGAGTGAACCAGGCACTTTCTGTCAGCATCAGCTAGTGCTCCTACAGTACCTGACTGCTCAGTGTAGTCCCCCACTTGGCCAGGAGGTTCCTAGGATCATCCACAATAACGCTGTACCTATCTTTGAGCTTCTCATAGGCAGCTTTATATAATTTCTGCTCAGAATAGCATAATACAGTGTAACAAATTAAAAGAGAGTGACGACACA
The DNA here is from genome assembly GCF_964289735.1 of Phaethon aethereus. NCBI lineage: Eukaryota > Metazoa > Chordata > Aves > Phaethontiformes > Phaethontidae > Phaethon > Phaethon aethereus. The sequence continues at coordinate 2,489,406 of NC_138580.1, read as the reverse complement.
AAGAGATCATAGTTCTAACCATTGAAACCTCTTTACACTGACTATTTAAAGGCTGGGATTGAAGTTCATATCCAAAAGAGAAGAATATAATAAACAACAAACACAGTGAGAAAATATTTCCAAATAGTGTATATGCATTTTTAAATTTTCACTGGAAGGCCTAATCTACAATTTAAGGATGCCTAGATTCTATCCCTGCCACTCTTCAATAAGCCATTTTATGACTTTTACTTTTTTAATGAAAAATAACTGCAGAAGCAACTCTGTATGCAACTAGATTCTTGATTGAAGTAGAAAGAGAACATGAGATGCAAGGGTAAAATACAATGTTATGTTATCATCAGGTATTTTGTAAGCAAAAACTATAATCCCTCATCACAAAAACCACCACTTACATTACAGAAGACATTTAGGCAAGTTCATTTCAAAGTATGGAGCCCTTGTCGCTAAAATTTTACTCATTTATGTCTCTCATATTAAATTTTTCCTTATGTGGTTTACCAAACAATAAGAAGACTAAATACAAACCATCTTCCACAACAAATTCTGGTTCACTTCTTATCAAATTGAGCATGAAATTATAGCAATGGTACTGGAATGGTATCTGTTGTGAAACAGTTTTTCTGACCTAGAACATGTAATACCGTAATACATTTACTGACAGGTAAGGATTGTAACATTATGTCTGGTGAAAAAGGATTAAATATGACAGTCTAAATATATGCTGCTTTAACAAAAAGCATCAGAGTCCACTGTGGTATGACAACTCTAAGTTGATGAGAATTCACCTAGAGCACAGTGCTTTTCAATGGGCTTTGTCCTGTGGGTGTACAGCACTATGTCTAGCAACCCATTGGTGATTTTAATCTTAAACCCAGGGGCATTCATTACCACCCTTCGCTACTATGTTGTGTTCGTTGTTTCTTTAGCACTATAGGAGAAAAGCAAGAAAAAGTAAGTAGCAGAGTGGGAGAATTCAAGGCGAAAATATCTGAAACAGCTATGATAACTTCAGACATAATACTATCTTCCTAACACCAATGAAGATTTTTTTCAGTGTTTCAGGAAAGCAATTGTGATTCTCTCTATATCTTTTTCACAAGACAATCAACAATCAGTGTTACTAAGGAAGCAGCATTATTTAAGTTAGTGTTTATTTACCAGTCAGCAAAGGAGAAGTTTCTTCGCAATGAAAAGTAACGGAACAGAGGTCAGGATTTCTTCTTTTAGGTACTGTAAACCTGCCCTGTCCTAATACTCAAACAGGAACAACCTTGTCTTTCATGATTTTAGCCTGACCCCAAGACATCTTTAAGGCTGAATATATTTGGATTTATTTACAATTTCATAAGGAAGATCAGCCTACAACTGGGTGTTAACATACACACACTTACTACTTCAGTATGAGACTACAGAAATTGAACACTTACCCCATTCATCAACTGAGTTGCATGTTTAAAATGCATGTTAATTGGAGAGTCAGCTACATACTTAAACTGAGACTTGGTCTTCTCAAATCTCTCCTTGTATTTACACTGGAGAAAAAAACCCACACACAAAAAATCATTCCAATGTTAACCCAAAGAAGGGTAAGGTAATGAAAACATATGATTTTAGAAACAATCTGCAGCAAAATCATGGTAGAACTATTGCATATGTGCATTTCACACATCTACAAACAAAAATAGTTGTAAATATAGTAGTTTGCAGGATGGAACTATCACATTAAGAAAGCAATGGAAATTTGAGATCTTCAACATTTTAATGCTAGCCTTTGAACCACTAGAAAAAATACTATGGGGCTGATATCTTTGCATGGAACAGTGGGGACAAGTAAAAGATCATTTTGCCTCTGTTTTCTTTTATAGTAAGAACTGAAATTTTAGTTGCTATATATTAAGTTCTACCATGAGATATTCATATTTGTCTAAGTCAGAATTGGTTTCTCCTGCAAAAAATTTACATATAATATAAGCAAATGTAAAAAAATACTTTAGCAACAATTCAGACTGTTTTACTTACCCCACTGTAGAGCACCTTATTTTTTTCTGCCAGAGCAAAACTTGGAGTATCCCATGCATAACAGCCAATGCCTCTGATCCATGATAAGTCTTCCTTGTATTTAACCTTTAGAAAAGAAGTAAAAGGATCAGTTTTAAGCAGCACCAAGTGGTAGCTGATCAACGCTGAAATGGCACCTCAACACAAGGTGTAGCAAACAGAGCTACAGCCATTATTATTCCGTTATAAAATATGTTACTGTTACTCATACTTTTCTGATGGACTCAGATTATTCACATACCTAATCTACCATTAGCTATTGGAGTTTCTGTGTGAATTAAAAACATTTATCCTTGTGCAATTACGGGGTTATTGTATATGTACAGATATGTACAATTAAATGTTGTTTTAGGGTTAACAAACAAATCTAAGCAAATGCAACTGAAATGAATTAAGACTGTCCTGTTAATTTCAAAGGGAGAACAACTGCAATTTTAGCCATCTGATTTGCTCTGTCATTTCACAGATCTGCCAGGTGAAAGGTGATTTAAATCACTTTAAATACTTCAGTTGCTTTCCCTTTCTCAAGAAATAAGATTTGGTTTTCATTTTGGAAACCTACTTAGAGCTTTCAACCTCTCACATCAAGGAACTATTTGAACTCACATCACTAATAGCATCCGTGACTGCACGATGATGGAAATGCTCCGGACGGTCTGGGATTGATCTCCAGATTCCTAATTGACTCATATAATTTTCCTTATATTTCACCTGCAAAGAAAATTGAAGAATAAATTAAAACAATTTGAGAACACAACACTCCAAACCATGCAGTTTCAAGACATTCCTTTTTCTGAAAAATCAGAACTAAAACAGTGTAAATGAGATTTATTTGTATTCACCTTTGTAACACCAAAGGCAATCAAGTATATAGCCTTCCAGTGAAGGAAAGAAGTTAATATTAATGGTGCTGATCATATTTTTCTAATTATTTGGCACACTTAGGTACAGCAATAGCATAAATGGCATATTCTGGGTTATTAAATGACAAACATTAGTTAGGAATGAAAATGTTGTATACATACACTGCTAATGTCATCAGTGACCTTTCGATGATAGACAATATCCAAAGCATCTTTCACTGTGTGGTATTTGCCCTTAGTATTCTCAAAGGTTTCTTTGTAGCGCAGCTGGTAAGAAAAATAACATATAAAAGAATATACTATATTTATCTGTCAGGAAATGTTTTAGTTAAATTTCCTACCTCTTAGGAATGACATCCAGGGATATGTTGCTGTCCAACATCCTGAGAAAGGATGCCCTGAGAAGCTGCAATTACCTACTATCAATTGCAATTTGACTGAGACTTATGGTGAAAATTCGAGAGAAAAGCAGTTGGTGCATCTAAAGCAACATTTCATCCTATTCACTTTCAGACTGAATGTTAAAGAAAAAACAGCCACATATCACAGGACTACTCTCCAGAACAGCACAAGTGCTACTTTTGGCATAAAAAACCTACTTATCCCTTCTTCCATGTCCTGACCTAGAAGAAAGCAGGAAGATCATTCCAGTCTTAGGAGAAAGACTTTCTCAGAGGAGAAACTTAGATGTGCAAAAGAACTGGAATCCTCCTTTGCAGTATTTAAAAATAATTCTTGAGAAAGCAGTAAGAATAATCACTAGAACAAAACACCAGCTCAGCACATAGCCTTTCAGGATACAAGATGCAATCGGAAATACATAGCAAAGATCTCACAAATGAGTAGAGTACTCTTAGCCATTGCCTGAAATCACAAATAACCATTCCACGCTTGAAGGAAAAATCAATTTCACCTTAATAACCTTATGTGCAGCAGCTCAGATAATTTTTCTCTCTAATCTAAATTGAAAAATGAGCACATTCTCAGTGACATGCAAGTTTACTTCTAACAGAAAACTGAGATGAAAATACCTGATAAAAGGTATTCTATCCTGGCTCTAGCATCAATCATTTCACTCCAGTCTGCACTATTTGGAGATTTCATGTGTAATCAAATTGCTTTAAGTCTATTTTTAATTTGTTGTAAGGCCACAATTCAGTTCAATGGAAAGTGAAAATTAATTATAATAAGTGAAAAAAGCATTACAGTGATATCAAGTAAAAACATAATAATCTCCTTAATATCAAATGAAATGTGCATGCAAATGAGGAGACCTAGTTTATGACCCACACTGAGATATTCTATGCTTTGCATGTTTGTTTCCTATTGATCCTTTTTCTATTCTTTTCATAAAGAAATGAAGAAAAAGCAGCAGTGAAAGTGTTCATGGACTACATACATCACTGGCATTCAGGTATGCTCTCTTGGCTCTGATCAAGACTGGTGTGTCAGGGACAGGCGTGTATTTGTCCTTCATCTTCTCATACTGGGTTTTATACTTTTTCTAAAAGAGACAGCAAAAGGGAAAAGTTATACTTTTAGTCTTAAAACCATTTAATAATCTGGTACTATGTTAATGTGCAGGGGTGCTACATAGACTGCATAAAGTCATTCTTGCAAAGCACTTCTGTCAAAACTTCGGGAAAAAGCTCAGCTGTTCAGCTCTTTCTAGGTCTTCCTGGTCTCGCAGCCAGTGTACCTCAGATTCTGCAAGCAAGCACTTAGATACAGGTATCTTATAAAATACTAAAACATTTTAATATCTTTCCATATCTTACAAAATACTAAAACAAAAACTACATAAACATACTTGAAAAAGTGTATTCTTTTGCCACAACTTAAAAAGGAAGAACTTAAGCATAAGAGACAGAAAACTAAATGAAGGGTAAGCAGATTTGAGCCTTGCAACTATCACTAAAATTAGAAATAAAACTTCTTCTAAACAGTTCAGCATTGTGGTACCAAACAATAAAACCCAACTACCTTACCTCACTGACCATGTCCTTTACATGCCTAGCATGTGTAAAGGCTGGAGTCTGACCACCAGCATGATGATGAGGTCTCTCTTTTGTGGCAAGTTCCACATACAAGTACTGCAGCAAGAAGAAAACACTTAAAAAAATATACATTTCAAGTAAGTTTTACTTTACCTCTCTGAAAAATGACTGTAAATTCACAATGTGTACACAATGACACAATTTACCCCAGGAAAAAAATAATGTGCCCTTTCCTCTTCCATATTATCTCAGTTCATATTCTTGATATTCTGTAACTGCCAGTAACATGCTCACATACCAAGAAATCAAATGCATGTGACATTAATGACCTTTCTGCCCTACATCCAGATCTAGCTTTAGAAAAAAGCATCCATAAAGTCTGTTTTACTATGGTAGGTATCTTCATTTTGTTCTGCAAATTTAAAAACTCCACAAAATTTATAGCTCATTATAATATAATTATAGTAACTCAAATAATGAACTACTATATGAATAAAGAAATTATGATGAATAAAGGTAGATGGATAAAAATGTTTATTCCTCTGATGAAGTTAGAGTTTCAGAGAATTTGAACAGAACTGTACAACAGAATTGTACCAGGGTTCAATGTTCTATTTCAGATGGACAAATCTGAACATGTTCATTACACAGATATGGTCAACGTGAAAATTCATAGCCACTTAAAAATGAGCAACAGTCACTTTAAACATCCTCTCTAGGAAGTCTACATTGTTTTGAAATGGCCTGGAAAGATTTTGTTGTACTTTAAGAGTATATTAAGAGGGATACCCCGATTGATTTTTTTATCAGTACAAATTTTTCACCTGGCTCTGTATTTTTTGTCCTTGCTTGGCTCTTAAGAAGTCAGGTGTATCGAGGATGGAAGTGTATTTTGTCTTCAGCTCCTTGCCTGCAGCTCTGTAAACCAACTGGAAGAAGATAGGTCCATGAATTATCTCTTCTGTTACATATGTTCATTTAGCAGCTGAACAATCACAGCTTTGCAATTATAACATCTCATGTATTTCAGAAAAACCCCTCAGTGAGAGGGTCTGTGCTCAATTATAGCTAACAAAGATATGTAAAAATAATACAGAACTTACTTCACTCAAGTGGGTTTTTAGTTCCTGAACCGCTCTGTATCCAGGAGTATCCAATACCACATTGTATTTAGCCCACATTTTCTTTGCGGTATCCGTGTATATATAATTAGACTGAAAAAGAAAAGTTGTATCACTTAGGAAGCTTTTGTTATTCTTGGTAGTTAAGAAAATTTTACAGTGTAACCTAGCAGTACTTTGAAACAACTAGCTAGCAGCATGGCAAGAAATTCTGTCCTAAGTTTTTACTCATTTTCATGTACTTCCTAGAAGTACATAGCCTGCATGTATATACACATGGTTCTCAGAAGAAAAATCTTACCCAAAGTTTACGCAGCTGACGAGCACGGACCATATCAGGAGTATCATACAGGAAGCAACCCAAGCCCTTCAGCCACTTCAGATCCTCTTTGTATTTATTCTATGAAGCAATTAGAAAAAGAAAAATCAAAAGTTAGCTTTTGGGATAATTTCATTAATCAGTCACTAAAAACAGTTACAAAGCAGTTGTGTATTACAGAATAGAATGCAAAAGATAGAAGCCAAATTCCACTTTCAGTATAAAGGTATTAGGCCTGTTGTATTCAAATACCAGGTATCTTAACAGAAGTTGCTTACATCACTTGTGATGTCCCCAACATAGCGGCAATGCAACACCTGAGGAGTGTATGGCAAGGAAATCAAGTGTCCCTGCATCCTAAAGAAATCTGACTTGTAGATCAGCTGAAAGACAAAGAAAAAATAGCATTTCACATGTTTGGTCATGCTGAATATTAGCAATCTCTTCTGTTTTTTTTATGTTGGAAAGACACATACATCGCTGACAGCTTCCTGTGTTGCTCTGACTTGACGGATTTCTGGTGTGTCTGGAGTGGTATGAATCTTGTCCTTGTACTTGTGGTATGTTGCCCGATACAACCTCTGTATCAAAGGAGACAGCATTCTACATGTTAAAAACTTAAAATGGCAAGCAGTTTGGCAGAGCGTAAGTATTTATCTTTTAAGAGCAGTTTTTTTGCTAGGTATTGCATAACAACTGGAGAAAAGGGAGCAAACATACTATTTTCTAATCAGGCAAAGATTTTCCACAATTGTTTTTGATAGCAGCATCTCTAATACATGGAGAATCTCAGACTCTAATACTACAAACATGTAAATACGTATGTTTAATTTTCATCCTGTCAAAGCCAATGACCAAAGAAATGAGGACATATATATAAAACCGAAAATTATTGAGACCCAATGTCATACAGATACAATAATTTTCATGCAACTTTAATCAATCAGCAGCAGATTGGTTAATAAAATTAGGCTGTGATTGATTTTATATTATGGTAACAGTTTTCCAGGATTACAGAAAGGTAGAGTTACCAAGAACCTTAAAAAGCCATACAGCCCAACTCTAAGCCTGGATCGATGATCCCTTGCCATTCTTGATGGATGTTGGTCTAAACTGCTCTTAAAAGCCTCAAAGAACAAGGACTCTACAATCTTCCCAGCCAATGTACTCTCATCATTTATATTTTGGGCACTACAAATACATATATTTACTGTACCTCATTAATGACTTGATTCACTTTCTTCACATTTTCAAACCCAACATCTTTAGGTCCCAGAGTATAGCCTTTAGCTTTCATGTGTTCATAGGCTTCTTTATATTTCAGCTACAAAATGGAAAAAGAAACAAAAATTATGGAAACTAAATTTGATTGTGTTTCTACTTACACTGCAGTTCTGATAGTAATTCATGCAGTATAAAGGGCAACATTTTTAGAGCTAAACAAGTGATATTTAGCTATATCAGAGTTAAATACACTACACCATTATTTTCACCTTTATCATGTAACCCAAGATTAATAACATTTTAAATTTCTCTTGCATCTAATAAGGTATTTGCATTTGCCTGAGGAATTTTATATTATTTATAATTGCTTCGATAATTATGGGGCTTGGTAATATTTAAATTCTGTTAAGGGAAACATTATCACTGTTGAGGCTTGAGTGCACTAATAAGATTTAGTTGCCCTGACTAGCCACATCTGGGATGTCAGGCCTTGCCTGAGCTATGTTGTAAGCGCATCTGTCTTCAGCCCCATCTCTGTCCTTGCTTCCTGGATGTACACTGGTCCTATGTTATTGGTAACTTGTCTCTAGCCCTGTCTCCTTGATTTATCTTGGACCTATGTTGTAGCTAGCTTGTCTCCAGTCTCTGCTCTGTTTCCTGCAGCTCCTGACTGGATCCGCCTGGATGGACCTTGACCCTGGTTCCCCTCCTTGTCTAGGACAGTTGATGCAACCTGTCATCAGCACCCTGCTGGGCCCACGCCATTCCAGTACAGTGGGACTTCACCCTGGATGATGAGGTCACTGCCTATGTCATGGTCATCATCAGTTCCCGGCTCAGGCATCCACATGGAACTACCCCACTCTTGTTGCCCTCTGACAAGCAATCTCCCATCTGAGAAATAACTGTCTCAAACAGTTGTGTGCTCATACAGGATGGGCGTCAAATATTCCCTTGCAACTCATGTTGTAGAAGGACTTAGTACATTACTTACATCACTGCCAATGTACTGGACATGTTTAGCATGCTGAAAGCCAGGGGTATCTGTGGGAAGGCTGTATCCGGTAGGTAGAGCATTCACACCAGCCCAGCGGTACAAATTCTGCAAGAGAAGAGTGAAAGAGTTTGTGACAACTGTGTGTAATATTTGAGAGTATTCATTAGCTGCATAGGAAATCTCTTAATTGCAATTGGCAAAAGATTTTCCCCATGTCTGCATTAAAATGCATACTCATAGCTTAAAGGAGGACATTTTCCCACTTTCATTTTACACCAGTGAAATGTAGCTTCTTTACCTGAAAAGCTAAAGACAGACATTAACTTTTACATATCAGAAACTCTATGGACCCACAAGTTTTATACTTACTTCACTCTGTATTTTGTTTGCATGATATGCCCGCTCCAAATCTACCGTTTTATCAGTAGGAATCATTTTGCCTTTAATATTGTGCATATATTCACCACGATAGACAGCCTAGAAAAAGAAAAAGTAATTAAAGGAGAGTCATAATTGTGATGTTCTCCCACAGTATGTATTGTTTGCATACATATGGGAATTTCTCCTAAAAAAACTAGATCAAAGTGTTTTGTATTCAGGCAATTAATGGTTTTAGTGATTGTGTTCTCATATCTTAATAAAGGCATAGGCAGTAAGTTGCAAATAACCAGCAATGATTAGAAGATTAAAGTAAGATTATTAAAAAATATTAAAAGTCACATTTCTAGAACTTGTGAGGTAGTGGCATATGCAATACTGGGGGTGAAAAGTGGTACAAACACTTACTTCACTTAAATTCAAGCCGCTGAGGACATTCTGGACATAGACAGGAGTGTCCATGACCACAGTGTAGTCATTCTTCATTTTTTCCGCCTTAGATTTGTACTTAATCTGCAGAAAGAAATTCAAGAGCTCTAATTAGTAAGGCTAGTAATTGTTAATTGAATTTATTATAGTATTATATTTACTATATTTACTATTTATTTTATTACTGAACTAGTCTATTAGTGAACCAGCATTTAAACACAAAGTGTATTGAAATTATGGCTGAATAAAGGAACATGGCACCTTAATAGATAACAACAGCTGATCAGTTTTATCAAGGAACATTAGGAAATGTCAATACTCAATTCATAGAACAGTCATAGGTACCATATGATAAATATCCAACATATAGAATGATACAGAAATATCATATACATGATACAGAAATTATGAGGGGACATACATTCTCAAAAACCAGGGGGGGTTATTCTCCTATTTTAACAGCTTACTCCCAAACTAATGATGTGTCATAAGATATTGAGAGGAGAAAAAGAAATAATAAAATCAACATCAAAATACTTCTTTTTAATATGAATTCTGCATAATTTCTGCTTTACTTCAAGGGTTCTGAATGAAGAATTACTGTTTTAAGTGCTTTTCTGAGAAGACAAGTATTTAAAGATATGCTTAATGCTTTCCTGAATAGGATGTAACCTGACAATGTCTACTTCTAGAGCAGCAGTTTTAATAGCCATATATGGTTATGTAATGAATACTTCAATAAAGAAGGTTATATAACATTTTCCAGATTATATCTGGAGTAGAATAAAGCTACTCCATCCTTTTAATACAACGGAGTGAAAAATAAAAAAGAAGCAAAACCCATGTATCCACTCACATCACTGCGAAGATCGTAGGCATGTTTGGCATGGAGAATTTCAGGAGTGTCCCAAACAAAGCAGCCGATGCCTTTCAGCCAGTTAAGATCATCCTTGTACAGCACCTAAGATAGGAGAGAAAAGAAGCAATCTGTAAGACTTCCACTAGGATCTAATAAAAAATTACTAAATCAGTCTGAAACACAACTGTCAAATGATGGCAAGTAAGGTTTCCACTATTTTGACTGGGGATTTTTTGTTTGTTTGTTTGAGAAACTCAAAACAATTCATTTTGGAATTTATATAGTTTTTCTTCATTGCTTCATTCTGGCCAATAAATAAAAACACCAAAGATTTTTCAAAAATACTACTTGCATATCCTACTGGGCAATGATTTACTGATAGATTGCTGTCCTACAGCTGGGCTGACCTATGAGAGGCAAGTGCATAGAAACTTCACACCACCAGGATTTCCTCAAACATCCAAAGTTCCCACACTTTATGCAACCAAATAATGAAGGACAATTTACAGACAGGGATGGCTGAACAGGTAGAACTGTAATGTTATGACCCAATGTCTACACCAATAACACTGAAATTATGCATACTAAACCACATCTCAACTACACAGTTATTGCCAAGTGTTAAGAAAACATGATACAGATGCTGTTTAGCAAATGCATATACAACAGGTTCAAGTGGCAACTTCAGAATGCTCCAAAAAAGGTTTTGCTAAATCACTCCCTCTAACAGAACACAAATGCAAGAAAAAGTGAGCCACAAACACATGATTTGTGAACTTACGTCACTGAGTTGATCAGTTACTTTTCGAACATGGGCATTGATTTGAAGATCCGGTAGGCAAATCCATTCATGGAGATGTGTGCGGTAATCAATTTCACTGATTTTCTTCTGTGCATCCTTAGCAGAAATTATGTCTACCATGTCTGGAATAATGTGGACTTTGGCTTTATTCTTTTCATAGACTTCCTTGTACAGACGCTGCAGAGTTAAAGCAGTACATTAATAATAGTCTGAACCGTTAACTGTTGATAAATTCAAAGCAAAATTATTGATATTTTCATGGGATGTTAGTGCGAGAACCTTCACTTTGGCTATGACTAAAATTTAGATCTTGCCTGCTCTAAAAATAATTTGCAGAACCTTAACAAGCATGATAAAGTATGATTTGTCAAATTTTCATTGTAGTCACGTGTTAAAAGGAGGTAGACCATGTAGTGCTCTGTTATATACATAAGCATATCACACTAAAGGTTTAGCCATGCAGGCAATTTAACAGTTGAGTCACAAGCCTGAAAAGACATTTGTAGGAGTATTATAGAATTTAGCAAATACTGAACACTGCCAAATGCATGTGGAAATGTGATATCTGAATGTGGATTCTTTGAGTAGCCTCTTCTGAGATAAGAATGGTTTTATGAGGAAAACACACATCAGAAGACAACACTTACATCAATATTAAACTTTCCAACTCTAAGGCACCTTGCTGTATTAGGATCATCCTCAACACCTCTGGGCAGCGTGTACAGTGCTTTAAACTTGTCATATTCTTCTCGGTATTTCACCTAAACAGATGCAAAGAAAGACAACAAATACATGACTCCAATGAGTCAACTGTATTTTTGGAACAAAATTCATCAGTAAGCAAAATACTTGGTTGAGTCCAACAAGCAGAGAAAGCCTTTAAAGCAGGATCTTGGTTCTATATTTCATTTTAAATGGCAAAGAAAGCACATCATAACTATCATGTTGTAAAAATAACACCAGCTGACTAGAAGACTTTAAAAATAAATTGATGTAGAATAAGCTATTTATTTATTGTTCCAGCTCTTTCATTTAAAGATATCCATGAAGACAGTGATCTCTCATAAGCCTCAATTCAGTAAAGCATAAAGCTTCTATACTTGGTAGAGCATCATTTAAAGGCATTTTGTGTTTTTCTGACCTGGATGCTTATGCAATTTAGACTAAAAAAAACCCTAACTAGACATTTTCAAGAAATAGTTTCTATTACTAGAAAATGTGACATTTTTTTTCCATGAAAGGAAGGAGCAAAGGACTATCTAACTGTTAGCCAAATGATTATCACAGAAAACTCATTATCTACAGGTACATATTATGTCTAAATGAAAAATAGAAGATAATTTAAAAAAAACACTTTTTTTATACCTATAGTATAATGCAAGGCATGAAGGATTTAATTGGTAGAATTGATGATCTGATGAAAAAAAAGAAAGTATTTTATTCACTTACAATACTAGCATTATGCTTCAGTTCTTTTGCACGTGCTAGGGATACAGCATCAGAGGGCATTATATAGCCAGTAGCTTTCACTTTTTCCCAGGCTTTCTTGTAGAGATTCTATGGGGAAATAGAACATCTCTGTGAGTGGAAAAACTCTTCTCCTGGGTAATAACCAATGATCAATAGAAATCAAAAGCGCTTCTGCTTTTGTATGCCATAACTATTACTTAGTATCAAGAGGATGTAAACTAGTTTAATCCTGACAATGCACAGAAAGGGTGACAAAAAGGCTTTCTAACTCTTCATGTCCATCCTCATACAAGGTCTTAATTTTATTCAGGTGCAATTTTCTTCAAGGAATCCATTTACTAATGCCTGTATTTTGACAAGACTGGAACTACAATTAGAAAATATGCCCTCAGCCTGAAATATAGCATCTTCCCCATACTCAAGCAATGCAGAGGGCTATCAGTGGCTTTGATAAGCTTCATGTCTGGATGCTTACCTTCAAAATAGAGTGAAAAAACAAAATAAAACAAAAATCCCACATAGCAGCCCCTTAAGAGAGAAAAAAAAAAGTAGAAACACATACATTGCTAAAGAGATGTTTCAAATTTTGGACTCTTTCAGAATCCACTGTTTCTGTTACAGTTGTATACTTGTCCTTAGTTTTGTGGTAATCTTGCTTGTATTTCACCTGTAAGATGAAAGACAGATGTAGTTAACTTGTTTCAATTCTCAGAAGGAGTATGGGGAAAAGCCTGAGTAGAAAAAGTGGGGAGACTCACATCGCTAGCATTTACACCACTCTGCACTGCAGTCACATAGAGAGGTGTGTCAGTAACAACACCAAAGTTCTGAAAATTCTCTTTTCCCGCAGCTGTATATTTTATCTAAGGAAACAAAACAAAACAAAAAAAAATTAATCCTGAAAATGACCAGGAAATTCCCTGCCAGCTTCCTTTACAATCAGTTCTAGACAACTGAAGCCTAGGATTACAGGCCAGTTAAGGCCAACTTCAAAAGTGACTTGGCATATAAAAGCAGTACTTTATACATAGCCAGTACGAACTAAGGAATAATGAAAACTGTGCATCACTACAGCATCTGGTAGGCTAAGAGTACAATCAGCAAGGCAAGAGACACTGTTTTCCCAACATAAATGTCTCACTGAGGAATCTTGTGCACAGGGTGGCAGACAGAAAGTCAAAGTGTTATCTTCTCACTGTAAAAAACCATAATCTTGCTGTCCTTCCATTCTCCTGTTTTCTGCTCCTTCAATAACAAAAGTGATCATGTTTCTGCAGACAAAACTGGAAAAGTGTATTATAATAGTTTGAACAAAACATTTCTGATGTAAGAGGAATTATTTCATTCTGCTCTGGACTAGGACAGGTGTCAGTCCCAGTGAATCATAAATGGAAAAAAAAATCTTATAAATATTTACTTATTTGCGGAAAACATTCTTACTTGGCTCTGGAGGTCATACGACTTTTTAGCATGCAGGATTTGTGGAGTATCCCAGACATAACATCCAAGTCCCTTCAGCCAGTTTAAGTCATCTTTATACACCACCTATATGGAAGAAAACAGACTAATAAGTTAAGAAGAAATCTGCCCTCTGCTTCAAGAAAGTAGTATTTGTTTCTTCTCTGTATTCAGTATCTTCCACCTGTGCAAACGCAGCGCAGAAGGTTACCACTGAATCTGAACCAGGCTTATTCAGTAATTCCAATCGATTTGGAAGTTTACATGTTTAAATTTGCATTATTTATGTTTAAGTATTTCACACTAAAATAAATAATATGGAAAATACTACATCAAGACTGATTCTCTCCTTACCACGCTCCTTATTTTCCGGAATGCTAGTGAACATGACACTGGGGAAATCACTAAGTTTAAACAGAGAAGACTAGCCCATCTCACAGTTTGACTGAATGATTTTTACCCACAGGATTTGCAAGGGAAACTAACGCAAATCATACAGCATAGTAATAGGCCAGGCAATCAACATATCAGAGTTTATTAGGAGGGTTGGTCGGCCCAAATTGAGATACTGTTGACTATGTAATATGAGAAAGTGTTGTGGTTCAGTGTGCCATTCACTCAGCTCAAACTTTGTGGACTGAGACAACCCCAATCGAACGAAGAGAAGTCTTCTCCAGACCCATTGGATCCAGGAAGATTGTGGATGCTGTCCTGGCCCCTCTGCAAATTACAACATTCCCAATTACAATACATAACGATCGCTGCAGTGCAGCGACATTCTGACTGTACCATGGTACATCCGCATCTCTTCTCTGCATGCGCCAGATAGTAAGCTTTCTCTACAGCCTTACCCAGCCAAAGAGAGATTAAATGTTGATAGCAGTGACCTTTGGGAAGGTTTCATAAACTTTAACTTAAAATTTTTCCAATTTGCAAATGCATAATAAATAACTAGACCACTAAAATGTTCCAAAGAAAACTATAAAAATGTAATTTTCGGTACTATGCTACTAAGCAATTTAAGTCCATGGTTATTAATTTTGTTTTTAAATATTATGGAAGATATTTGAAAATATTTTATATTTAAATACCTCAGAAAAAATTACGTGAAAGGCTACTAAAATGTCCCAACAAATGAAACACATACATCACTCAAAATTTCCTGGGCTTTTCTGGCTTGAATAACATCGTTCTCTTCAGGTGAACAATTCCACTGATGTAAGTAGGTTCGGTATTCAAGATCACTGAGGATATACTGACACTTCTTGGCTAGCACGTGGTTCATCATGTCACTCGGAATATGGACATTTGCTTTGGTGTCTTCATAATTCTTTCTGTATGCCAACTAAAAAAGAAAGATTGAAGGAAAGGTGAGAAGAGAGAATAGTGGTTTTTGAGTTCAATTTGGACTCTAATAGGCTACAGGTTCTAGCATAATCTGAGGCATGCTTTCTGGACTTAGTAGCTAAACTCCCATGAGATTCTATAGGACGAAATCTTAACTTTGAATTTAATCATCATTTATTCTGATGAGGTTCTAGAAGGGCAAGAATGATCTTCTTCACTTGCAGATTTAACAGCTGGTGAGAAAATTAACAAGACTTCAAGATAAAAAAAGTCATATGCTACAAACATGTTTTCAATCTAGTAAAATCTCCCTGTCCAAATGAAGACAGGATATTTGGGATTATACTAACTTTATGCCCTGCATGACATGCTCTACGTGCAGTGGTGATAATAACAAAACACCAAATGTGCATTTACTTTTCCAATTCTTGAATTCCTATTTCAATTCAAAATTAACACTTTTTTTTTTAAAGCTAAAGAATCCAAAGTCATGTAGTATTTCTTACTGCTCAGATTCTTAAACTGAAATAGAAAAAAGTTTTTTTCCCTGTTCTAATATGTCTAATAGCTAAACAAATCCCTTCAAAGCTCCTAAATAATTTCAAGTTCAATTATTCAACCCATGTGCAAAATAACGATTCAGGAAACATAAAAATGTTGAAAACACTTTTACTGATGTTATTAAGCATTGCATTATTTATGTTGAAGTATTTCACACTAAGAATATGGAAAATACTACAGCAAGACTAATTCTCTCCTTACCGCGCTCCTTATTTTCTGGAATGCTAGCGAATGAATGACACTGGGGAAATCACCAATCTCCTTCCCAGCCAGGTAATGGCCTTTCAGCTTCTCATATATCTCCTTATATTTAAGCTGCAAAACATTCATGTGGAAATTTAAAAGTTCATTCTAACAACATATAAGGGAAAAAAAGAGAAAGAATGGAAAATTCATACCAACCTCACTGTTTATGTAGTTTGCATGCTTCGCTCGAACAAGAGGAACATATTTCTCATCCAGAGTATACCCAATGGGCTTGCTAATTTCCCAAGCATTTTTATAAAGTTTCTAGAAAAACAAAACACATACAGGTTTTGATAAATCCATTATACTTTCAAGGAATTTGACTCTGACATTTATACGCACATGGAGTATGACTACTTTTACAGAGTAGTTCCTTATTTCATGAATTGTCCCAATAAAGTAAATGAAGAATGTTAATTTTGAACACTTACTCAGTGTAAGTAAGGCAAACAGAGTAAGTGTTCCAATTCAGGAAGGTACTTGAGCACAAATTTGTACTGATCCCTGCTTCCTTTACCATACTTGGAATTCAACATTTCTCATCCAGAAGAGTAATAAAAATATCCAAAATGTAGATATGAACTCTTGTTTAAATGTCCAATATAGAATTGACATTGATAAATTTTAAATACATGTTCAAAATTTGGAAAAATATTCAGGTAATACTATTGTTTATTGTGAGAGCATTAACTGTCAGTGGCACTTTTCTAATACATCATATTTTGTTAAATATTAAATATATTTACCTTCAGACTAATTTATGAAGTGCCTAGTTGTATGAATGAGTAGTCACTTACATTTTTAAAAAATAGAGATTTCCTATTAAAATTAGTGAAACTACTTAGAAGTAACTGCTTAATAATTTAAATCACCTACAATTTTCCTCACTTATTAAAAAAAAGTAGATTTCATCAGTAGTCTAGGAAGATATTATTGGATGGAATTATAAATAGTTTTTGTCACACAAACTCTACTACTACTACTACTACTGCTGTTGCTGCTATTACTACTTCCAAACACCACACAGCAGTGCTTTAAGATTAGTTCAATAAGGAAAGAAATTGCCCTTATCCCAATGATCCAAACTGGGAAAAAAATAAGAAAAAAGAGATTAAATAACTGTCCCAGTGCCACCCAGGAGACCAATGACAGAAACAGAAATAGAACAGTTCTCTGAAGTTCACTCCACATTCTGTTGCTTTCAAAACATACAATTTAAAGCTAGGTATTTGTTGAATCTTACATCACTGTATAGTAAGGACATGTCTTTGGCATGGTTCAGTGCAGGAGTATCATCAGACCCAATATACTGGCCTTTCTCAAGGTTAAATGTTTCTTTATATTTTAGCTACAAAAGAAAACAAACGTAATATTAATTCCACAGGAGAAATGAATTTTCCCAGCTAGTCCCTCTAATAGAAGTAGACATTAATTTTCTGTTATGTTATCATATCTTCAGTAATGTTGTAAAGCACATTCCAACCACTATAGTACACAGGAAAATGTCATTAGTATGTCACAGCACAAAATCCACACAGTATTCTAGTGAAATAAAACATACTGATCAGCAAATACAGGTTAGTAGCAGCACCAGGAACTCCACTACAACTATACAAATAACTGCTGTTCGCCAAGAATAGGACTCGATTTTAAACTACTATAAGCAAAATCTATGTAAACTCTAAGTAAGGGACATGCTATATTCTTCCATAGAAAAATGCTAAATTTTTTTGACTAGCAATATTGTGTTGTTCATTTATATAACTTCTTACTAAATTTATTTAACCCCAGTAAAAGGCTATTATTTATGCATGCATAATGCATGCATATCCACACACACATATACATAAGGCTAAACACAGTATAGTTTAGCAAAAGCAATGAAGTCGTCAACTAATTGTAGTAATATAACAGTTTCTATTTTTAAAAAAGTACATACATCACTCTGATTGACAGAGTTAATCTTTGCCAAAACAATGTCAGGAGTGTCAACCACACTGGTATAATTGGAAAAGTTATCAAGGGCTTCTTTTGTATATGCTCTCTGCAAAGAGATGAAATATTTTCTTAAATACTGTGCATGAGAAAGAAGAGCTAATTACACAACTGCTAGAATATTTTCTCTTACCTTATTTATCAATTCTTGTGCATTCTTAACTTTCTTATGTTCCACTGAATCCAGAGGAATCCAACCACAGCCACGAAGCCATTCCAAATCAGATTTATAAATATTCTAAATCATAAAACATAATAAAAAGAGGAAAGAAATTATTTAATTGAGGATGACATTTTTCAGTCTTACTTAATATGGACAACATACTTATACCAAACTAAGTGGAAATTATGCAGTAAGTATGTAATATCACTTACATCACTTTGCAGATCATAGGCCTTCCTTGCCTGAATACAATCATTCTGGTCAGGATGGCATGTCCATTCATGCAGGTATTGGCGGTAGTCAATATCGCTGACCAAGGTCTGACATTCCTTTGCTGCTACAACTGACACCATATCCGGAGGGATGTGAATTTTGGACTTTGTTTTGTGATAGTCTGATTTGTACAATCTGTCATTCTGGATCTCGCCTGCATGCTCAAACCACACCAGTTTTGGATCATCTCTCATACTGGGAACTCCAACATAGTGACCTCTTTGTTTGACGTAGTCAGATTTGTACTTAAGCTGATGGAAGAGGAGAGAAACGTGTAAAATCAAAGTTGGTTATATATGCTCTCTTTTTAACCTGTGAACAGCTATGGTTTTGTCAACACAAAGAAGAGATGAGACAAAGAGTTGTCAACTGCAGTCTTAAGGTTTTCAGTACATGACCAAACAAAAATATGACACAAACAGTATTGTTACTTTGTATAGTCCTTCCACTTCAAAATATACAGTTTTCTAGGAAAATATGCTACCATTTTTCAGTAAACGGTATTTTCAAGATAACAGGAAAGCCTTGCCAGAAAATGTTTGCTAACAAATGCATTTAGCCTCAGTTTTGTAACAAATTTTTGTAACAAATTATTTGAGACTCTGAAGAGTGGATGCTTATTTAAGGTATCTACATCACACTGTTTTGATAAAATGTATATCCAAAATAAAAGTCATGTAATAATTTCAACATCCATTATGCAAAAGTTGAAAATGTAATGTGCACACTGTCTTACAGTTTTTCAAGGAGGAAGCCTCCATAATATGCCAAAAAGTCAAATCAGAGCTATATATTATATTCATAATATCACTTCAATTATTTAACATTTATAAAATACAGAAATCCACCTTAGGTGATTTTGAAAGGACTGTTTCTGGAGAAAGTGAAGGTGGAAAGGAGAATCTGACCTTTCAGCACTGATACCTGTGAAAGCCATAATAACAAAGATGTCTGAATTGTTTGGAGGAGAGCAGACTTCATGGGTCATGAAAAATCAACTGGATGTTATCCCTAATAGAAAGCTTTCTATGTCTGTTGTTGCATTTGCAAGACCTTTAACATTTCCAGGCTTCCAAGCACTTGCCTTCCTAGTAAGAAAAATTATTACCTCACTTTGGACATCATTTGAGCGTTTGGCATGACAGATCTGCACAGTGTCAGGAGGTAAGAGGTAACCAGTGGCTTTTTCTTTCTCCCAACTTTCCTTGTATAAATTCTGTGGAAAATAAAAGTGAGGAGGAATTCAACACTACTATAATAATGATTACCGTATATACGTAACCTATATTAAAGTATAACGATAATAAAGGCTTCATTTAGGATGTTCTTAATAAGGCAAGTTTTCTAAATTCCTTAAAAGAGTTATTAATGTGAGTAGAAACTGTCAAAGAGAGATCACGTACCTGATTAAGAATTCTGGCTGCCTCTCGGGCCATATCTAGCTGTGGTGTTTCTGTTAGAGTATAATTTGACTTGACCTCATTCCATGCTTTGTGGTATTTAATCTAGAACAGAGAAAGAAATTACTGCCTTGCAGCACCACCACAAAAGCATAATACCAAGACCCATATTTTATGCATTAAATAACCTAAAAAGCCTGAATTTGCAAAGCTATTAGACATGACATATTAAATAAACATCCAAAATGGTATTTTTTTTAAAAGGATAATTTAAAAATTATACAGACAAGAAATTACAGAATTTCTGAGAAAATTTTGAAAACTTGTTCTAAGGCAGCCAGATGGACAGGGAAGAATTTTCAGAAGTCAAAGTTATGCTACCTGTTTGGTCTACAGGGATGTACAGCCAATAGCCAAGCAAGAAGTGTTTGAACCTGGGCAACTAATTTTAAGCTTTTTAAGAGCAAATCTCTTCACTTAACATGATCTCTATGTGAATGCAGCATTCTAGCATCCCCCAACCACAGATATCTACAGAGTCATGTTCCCTCAGGGGTCCATATTGGGTCCAGTACTGTTTAATAATTTCATCAATGACACAGACAGTGGGATTGAGTGCACCCTTAGCAAGTTTGTGGATGACACCAAGCTGAGCAGTGTGGTTGACATGACTGAGGGATGGGATGCCATTCAGAGGGACCTGGACAAGCTTGAGGCATGGGCCCATGTGAGCCTCATGAGGTTCAACAAGGCCAAGTGCCAGGTCCTGCACCTGGGTCGGGGCAGCCCCCAGTATCAGTACAGGATGGGAGATGGAGGGATTGAGAGCAGCCCTGCCAAGAAGTACTTGGGGCTCGTGATGGATGAAAAGCTGGACATGAGCTAGCAATGTGTGCTTGCAGCCCAGAATGCCAACCGTATTCTGGGCTGCATCAAAAGCAGTGTGGCCAGCAGGGTGAGGGAGGGGATTCTGCCCTTCTACTCCACCCTGGTGAGACCCCCCCTGCAGTGCTGTGTCCAGCTCTGGAGCCCTCAGCACAGGAAAGACATGGACCTGTTGGAGTGGGGCCAGAGGAGGCCACAAAAATGACCAGCGGAATGGAACACCTCTGCTGTGAGGACAGGCTGAGAGTTGGGGTTGTTCAGTCTGGAGAAGAGAAGGCTCCAGCAAGACCTTATAGCAGCCTGCCAGTGCTTAAAGGGGGCTCAGAAGAAAGATGGGGACAGACCTTTTAGCAGGACCTGTAGTGATAGGACGAGGGGTAATGGTTTCAAACTAAAGAGGGTAGATTTAGACTAGATATAAGGAAGAAATTTTTCACAAGGAGGGTGGTTAGGCACTGGCCCAGGTTGCCCAGAGAGGTGGTAGATGCCCCATCCCTGGAAACATTCAAGGTCACGTCAGACAGGGCTCTGAGCAGTGTGATCTAGTTGAAGATGTCCCTGCTCCTTGCAGGTGGGTTGGATTAGATGGCCTTGACAGGTCCCTTCCAACCCAAACTATTCTATGATTCCCAAGCAGAGGAGATGCCCAAATGTGTGTACGTGGTTGCATGGCAGTATGTCATTCAACTCAACTGTATCATTGTCACTGCCATCCTTTTACCAGTGTTTGAGTTAATGTAAGTGCTCAGCTTGGCCTGCTCTGTAACAGAAGCATATGGCAAAAAGGAAACACAAACTCATGAACTGAGAGGCTGTCACATAATTTCATGTTCACAGACCAGCTTCTCACAGACTAGCCATCAAAAACATATACAGAATGGCAAGCTGACCGCACACCAGTTTTGCTTGTGTTTATTGTTATGCAGTAGTTAACTAAAAAGTGTAAACTTATACTGGCATAAGTGAGAAGGATTAAACATTATGGTTGCCAGAGTGCAAGTGGCTGTTTATGTTCATGTTGTCAATGATCACCGATGATATCAGCCAACACTCAAGGAAGGGACTGGTTGCAGAACTAGCACTGGCTTTTCACATGTCTAGGAATGGTATTATTCTGCTTGAGGATCTTCTTTGCTCATAAGTGATGGAGATGAGCTAGTGAAGTCCTGTTCATCTTTATGTCATACATTCACAGAATTCCCAGAGACTGATTGAGAATTCTTTTGCATTTTTTTTTAAAAAGATAAAAGAAATACCATCTTAAAGATAAAATCCTACCATGTAAATATACAGACCAATTTAACAGCCCAGAAACATGCTAGCAAACTTACATCACTAAGAATTTCACCACTGTTCTTTGCTGTGATATAATCAACTCTGTCCGCCACAGGAGTAAATGGAAGAGTTTCGGCTTTTGTACGGTACTTTCTCTATACAAAAGAAAAGGTGAACAGTCAGATTATACTGGAATATTCTATAGCTAAAACAGCAATTCTGAATACATACACAAGACAAGAAAGTTTACATGGAAAGAAAAACTCTCCATACACCATGAATGCTGTGGAAATACTCCAGTTCTAATTTTTATTTTTAAAAATATTGATGTATTCAACCATTAAAAATACTTTAAATTACAAATACCCTTAAGAAAATTTTAGTTTTGAAAAATATTTTGTTACCTCATTCAAGAGATCTCCAGCATATTTGACATGGTTGATTCCAACTGAATCATTTGGCAACCATCCAATACCCCGTAGCCATTCTAAATCAGATTTGTAAATAGCCTGGGAAAAAAAAATAGCATCCATGCTGTTAGCAACAGTTCCCTGTACAATCCAGCAAGATTCACAAATAACGGCATTTACTTCCACAGGTTAAAAGGAGAGCAGTAATTCCAACATGAGCACTATATCTGAATTTATCAGACTTCAAATTTGGCAATATATAACAGTGGCATATACTTTGCATTCCTAATAAACAGCAAAGCCGAATCACTGAAATCAGCAGAAGATTCACACTACTTAAAGCTAAAGCAGACTAAGATACAAAACAGTAAGAAGTAAGTTTTCACATTAACTTACATCACTCTGAAGTTCGTAGGCTTTCCTCGCCTGTATGACATCATTCTGATCTGGAAGACAGATCCACTGATGCAAGTAATGACGGTAATCAATATCACTGACCAAAGACTGCCCATGTTTAGCTGATAGGATAGATAGCATGTCTACTGGTAGGTGGCACTGTGTCTTCCATTTGGCAAAGTGTTTCTTGTATTCTAGTTCACTCTGAACTTTGCCTATGCCGAGGGCAAACTGCATTTTTGTGTCTGCTTTTGCATTTGGAACTCCAACATAATGTCCTTTCTGCTTCTCGTGATCCAGTTTGTATTTATACTGGGTAAAGAGCAAAGATCACCATTACTAACCATTATCATGAAATAGATCTTAAAGCATGTGAAGAGCTAGATGCCTTTTTTGGCACTTACATCACTAGCAATTTCTCTAGAAGCTTTGGCTGCCTTGATTGGGATTGCATCTGCTCTCAAATCATAACTCATCTTCAACTCATCCCAAGCTTCTTTATACAGTTTCTGAAAAGACATAAAGAAGTCACACATATGCTAAATACTCTGGCATTTGCTATTAAAGAAACACATAGTTTACTGCCATTTGTTTGCTGAAATACCATGAGAATGTTTTGTGCATGACTCCTGCTCCTAGTCATAAATACTGCTGCAAATCTTACTGCCTTTCAAACACGTACAGTACCCGCCACACCAGTTTTGCAACCTATACTGCATAGAAGGGTGTTTGTAAAAGTTTAGAAAGTATTTATATGCCTTGGGCTCTCATACATTCCAACAAAATATTATCTCAATGGTGCATGATATTGATAATTTTTAAACAGCTGTATGCAAGCATTTATTTTATAATGTCTAAACACTTAGATAAAGAATACTCAGTAGAGGGAATGGAATGTTGCAAGCCCTGTATGAGGACAGACTTCAATGAGATTCATGTGACTTAATCTTCAACTTTGTAAGTAACATCTTAGAATGTTAAAATTCACAAGATACACATACTATTTTATAGAAGTGAATAAAATAGAATCATAAGCATACCTGGCTGTAATTAACAGCGTTAGTCTTGGCTAGGTTGATTTCAGGTGTGTCTGATGTAATATGGATCATAGTCTTGTCCTTTTCCCAAGCTTCTTTGTATTTTGGCTGTTAAAATAGTTCATTTTATGATACTGTAGTTATGGAATTTCACTTGTCAATAACATAAAATCCCATAATATCTTCTGAATTATCATCTCTAAGAAATAAAATGTCTGGAAAAGCATCAAACTTGACTTAAAATACTACTGATCAATTTTATATTTTAGCAGTAAGATTTCTCTATAAACTGTTTAGAGCCTCCAAACTTTAAGAACATTGTAACCTACAATGCTGACTTGTTCGGCATTCACTTTAGCCAGAAGAACATCTGGAGAATCAACAATACTGGTGTATTTCAGGCTTTCAATAGGTGTACGATACACATTATCACTCAGGAGATCCTGGGCATGCTTCACTCTCTTAACGTCCGGAGAGTCATTAGGCAACCAGCCAATTCCACGGAGCCATTCTAGGTCCGCCTTATAGACAGCCTATATCAGACATGGTCAGAAAAAGAAAACATTGTGTTTAAAATTACTGTCTTCATTATTTTAAACTATACAACGCAGTATATGTTTTAGAAAATGTCAAATCAGCTAGAGCTAGATTAATCCTTTTTATACACAAGAGATGTTCAGTGTCATAAGTAAAATACAATCTGGGAAGCAGGTTTTAAGTAGTTCATTTCTTAAAACAATACATTCTAAACCTTATGCAGCTAAAAAGAGGGGAAACAACTGAACAGAATTGCCATTAATGATGATGAGTACTAAGATCTTAAAAGAATCTTCCTGTCCCCTCCAAAATACTTACTCCTCTAGTCACTTCAACATTTTAAAAGTCCAAACAAAAAGCCAAGCTGCCCATGAGGAAATGTGACAAAAAGGAGGGAAAAAAAGGATTATAGAGGTAATGGGGACTAGAGCTAACTGGCATAATTCCTGAAGTGGTATAAGGCAATATTGTTTAAGTTTTAATCGAGAAAATCCTTCAGCGAGGAACACGAATCTCACCTCCAAAGCTCATAATTGAAAAGAGGAAGAGTGACTGATGTTGACTGATAAGCAACAAAGTCAAGCCAGGAAATCAGCTGCACTGACGACTCCTGCTTTGAAATCAGCCACTAAAACATACCTGCTATCTTACATAGTTTTCTTACAATTTAATAAATTTCCAAGTTGACTCAGATAAAGAGGAGTAATAAAAGCCACCTGATTCCAAAGTAGCAAACGTGTTATTTCATAAGTCCCATCAAAGTAAGAAAGACAAATCATTCATCCTCTCCAAATCACAATACTCCAAAAGGATATATATCATAGCAGAAACCAACTAAAGCTTAAACGGAATTTACTGGTAATACCAGTACTTTTGAAGGATAAAGAGAGCAGATAGTAGCAGTAACATGAAAAACTGAAGAAAACAGTGGAAAGATAAATCCTTTGTGACTGTATAATATCAAACCATCAGAATAAAGCTACAATATATTAAATAGCAACAGCAGTAACTACCACATCTCTACACATACGCACATCACTCTGTAGGTCGTAGGCCTTCCTTGCATGGATCACGTCATTCTGGTCCGGCAGACAGGTCCACTGGTGAAGGTACTGGCGGTAGTCAATATCACTGACTAGTGTCTGGCACTCCTTGGCTGCCTGCACGGACATCGCGTCGACTGGTATGTGGACCTGGGCCTTTGAATCATGGTACGCCTTCCGGTAGATTCGGTCGTTCTGCAGCAACATGGCACGTGCAGCCCATGACAGTTTGGGATCCTCCTGGGCAGTTCGGCACCCAATGTAGTGGCCTTTCTGCTTCTCGTGCGTTTCTTTGTACTTGTACTAGAAATACAAAAACAACATAAGGAGCCACACATAGCTCACCTGAACGTGACTACAAAGCAAAGGCTTTCAGCTTCCTAAGCTGTCAACCCTTTCAACTGAACTCAGTTCTGCTGAGATGGACACTGGAAGAGACAGATGCAGCAACCACATTAAGAAAAGACTGTACCTCACTAGCAATGTCTCTGGAAGCCTTGGCCTGTTTGATGGGAATGGCATCAGCTCTTATGTCATAGCTTTTCGCCTTGGCCTCATCCCAGGCCTTCTGATAATGTTTCTGCAAAGAAAATTAATCACCCTTGTTACACGCGGTCAAGATTCTCTGATAGCAATGCCTTATCTTAAAAGCTACTTTGGAAGAGCAATTGTCATACTCTTAATTTAACAAGATTTCACACAGATAATTATTTTATTCTCTTACATTGCTGATGTTGAGAGCATTGACTTTGGACTGCAGCATTACAGGAGTATCAGAAGGTATGGAAATCTGCGTCTTATCTTTATCCCAGGCTTCACGATACAGACGCTAAGGAGAAAGGAAGCATAATGACATTTCACCATGGGGTGAACACTGCAACAGGAATTCTTCGGTAATTCTGATTTGAACTAGTTTCCAATTAGTCATTCCTGTGGTAGAAATGCTACTCTCCACCACAAAGAAAACAAACGTCATCACATAAATGAAAGGTAAGTGAAAGGTAAGCTTACGTCACTGATCTGCAAAGCATTGATCTTAGCCTGGACAACGTCTGGTGTGTCAGTAATGCTGGTGAATTTCATCTCCTCCGGACGCGTGCGGTACAACCTCTCATTCAGGAGCTCCTGCGCTTTCTTTGCTTTGACCACATCCACAGAACCTTCTGTCAACCAGCCGATGCCTCGCAACCACTCCAGGTCTGACTTGTACACATTCTACAAATGAACCAAGGGTTACTGACGTTGCAGAGACAACTCTACATACAGAGATGTTTCGTACAAGGTTTTCCCCGAGCTCCTTCTTGTACCGTCACATGGCAAGCTGTCAGTGAGACTGTAGCACACCAGGTCCTTTCCACACACAGCTAACCCCCTGATTTGCACAGC
This sequence comes from Phaethon aethereus, assembly GCF_964289735.1. Taxonomy (NCBI): domain Eukaryota; kingdom Metazoa; phylum Chordata; class Aves; order Phaethontiformes; family Phaethontidae; genus Phaethon; species Phaethon aethereus. The sequence goes on along the minus strand of NC_138580.1, from coordinate 2,462,474 downwards.
AACAAAGCCAATTTTAAAGATCCTTGCTACATGCAAACCACCGTCAGTATGCAAGCAAACTGCAAGCAAACATTCTACAGAGGACCAAAAAACATGGCTTCCTTATGAACTACCCAGAATATTTCTGGCCCCCAGGCTGAAAACACTACTGATTTGGAAAGGATCATCCAGGTGAATTAAAATAAACATACCAGAACTGACTCCAGGCTCATGAATGTGCGTTTGAAAGCATATTTGCACAGCCACTAACAAACAGAGCCTCCCACACCTGCCATAAAGCTTTTCTGCAGTTACTCTCACTCACATCACTCTTAAATAGCAATAGTAGTTGCTACCACATCTCTACACATACGCACATCACTCTGTAGGTCATAGGCCTTCCTTGCATGGATCACGTCATTCTGGTCCGGCAGACAGGTCCACTGGTGAAGGTACTGGCGGTAGTCAATATCACTGACTAGTGTCTGGCACTCCTTGGCTGCCTGCACGGACATCGCGTCGACTGGTATGTGGACCTGGGCCTTTGAATCATGGTACGCCTTCCGGTAGATTCGGTCGTTCTGCAGCAACATGGCACGTGCAGCCCATGACAGTTTGGGATCCTCCTGGGCAGTTCGGCACCCAATGTAGTGGCCTTTCTCCTTCTCGTGCGTTTCTTTGTATTTGTACTGAGAAATGCAGAAACAATGTAAGTAGCCATACGTTACTCACCTGTCCGCAACTAATCAACAAAAGGCTTTCAGCTTCTTAAACTCTCAACCCTTTGACACATTTCCCAGAAGTTCTGCCTCAGTACAGACAAAGCTTTGGTCCACTCAAAAGGCAGGCCCTCAATCTCCCAAAAAGGGTGTTCCCCAAGCCACCCACGGTTTTTTAAAAATATCTCTGGTTTTTCTTAACACTCTTAAACAATGAGAAATGGTACCAAAGCAGATACCTGTGTGCTCTGTAAGGCCATTCTAAACATCAGCCACATTTAACATCTTTACAAAGGAAATATTTGAGAGTGGTGATTACAGGAACTACAAGAATCCAACAGCAACCACAACTGCAGCCCCCACCCTAATCAGCTTTAAATTCTTGCTTGATATCTGAATATTCACACTTAGTTACCCAACACTCTGAGCAATCTCACAAACATATCACATGTCCTCTTATTCACAGAGCACTTACCAATAGTCAGCTTCAAGTTGTAGAAAGAAAGAAGTACTCACAACAGGCTTTAAAATAACACAGGGGCACAAAAGAGTACATTGCTTCTAGCTGAAGCTAACTTCACTCAATTCTGCTGAGATGGACACTGGAAGAGACAGATGCAGCAACCACATTAAGAAAAGACTGTACCTCACTAGCAATGTCTCTGGAAGCCTTGGCCTGTTTGATGGGAATGGCATCAGCTCTTATGTCATAGCTTTTCGCCTTGGCCTCATCCCAGGCCTTCTGATAATGTTTCTGCAAAGAAAATTGATCACCCTTGTTACACGCAGTCAAGACTCTGATACCAATGCCTTTTCTTAAAACCTTACTCTCTTGGAATTAACAGCTTTGGTGCACTGTTTGCCCCCTATAACTGACAGGGTTATAATAATGATCCTGGTAAGTGTCTTAACAGAAAACTCATAACTTAAAGTAGGTGCAAAATCTGAAACAAGAGGCAGCTGAAATATTCGTAATAAACACATTACAACATCCCCTCTGACAGACTACTGCTGACCACATGCATGAACTCACCACAGAGGCCTCAAATAGGCAGTCCAACGGACAGAGCACATGCCTCCATGACCAAGACTAAATTCTACATGACCCTACAACAGTCAGAAGTTCTGCTCACACACACCTGATTGCAGGGTCATAGCTACTGGGGCAAAACATCTGTTCTACTGACAAAACGTATCCAGACCATATTTAAGTTACGAAGCTGCCTGACAACTGCTAGAGATGACTTCTTTCTTTACCAGCCTTTTTTAGTCCTGTGAAGAAAGCGAACGTAGGCAGAGAAGCTCAAACCACTTAGAGACTGAACAGAAACCAAAGAGCCTTCACGTGTATAGGGACACCCAACCTGTCCAGGACACGAAGCCTAAGAACATGAGAACTCCTACTTAGTGGCATCTTGGTCCACAGAAGCTTGGTCAGCCCAGCTGGCAGCTTTATCATTAGTACAGGTGGGTAAATGATGCACTTTTTTGTTCATTTTTGATGACTGTGGAAATTTAGAAACTGAATGCTATTGCAGGTCAGACTATAAGGAACTCAGAAAAAAAACAGTAATCAAAGCATGAGCAAGACAAAAACAGGGGAGGTGAGATGTCTGTTGCAATAACACTTGAAATATTTCACGCCTAATTTCCGGTACTTTTGAAAAATATTTAACATACTATCAGCATCAAGAAAGGCTGGGAGTAAATACAGTTTTCAGGCAAAGCCCCAGACAAGTCCTGCTGAAAGTGCAAGAAGTGCAATGTTTCCAGCTTTACAGAATCTCCAGTGTGTTAGTCCCAAAAAAACAGTGAGTGAAACAACAGAAATCTGCAAAACATGTCAGGGTTGATGAGCCTACAGACTCCAACAATAACTGCATGGAAAGTACTTGCCAGTTGTTGTCAAAGAGAGGAGGAGTTGTGTGGAATTGTGCACAGAACTTTGGAGCTTGCTCACAAATACACAACCTATCAAACAAGGCAGGCAGCTCTGTGAGTCACCCCCTCAGGAATCTGCGCAGTTTAGGACAAAAGGCATCAGTGCTGGCATGTTCCATGGAAACAGTTCCAGGAATTTCACATTCACGTGGACCGAGAGAGAATACAATGGCATGGATTCCAGATCAACACCTTGGGCTTCTTTGCTTCATGAATGTCCGATTCATAAAGAGTGCTCATCGGTTCATCAACAACACTACCTAAAGAGGCCCTAGATGTAATCCACTGTTTACAATTCAAGTGCATTAGAAGACGGCATTAGTACAGCACCATTTACAGCAAAATGACAGAGGCCAAAAACTGGAAGAGCAATTGTCACTCTTAATTCTGTAACACTTCACATGCATAACATTTTATTCTCTTACGTTGCTGATGTTGAGAGCATTGACTTTGGACTGCAGCATTACAGGAGTATCAGAAGGTATGGAAATCTGCGTCTTATCTTTATCCCAGGCTTCACGATACAGACGCTAAGGAGAAAGGAAGCATAATGACATTTCACCATGGGGTGAACACTCAAAAAAACCAACCAACAGGAATTCTTCAGTAATTCTGATTTGAACTAGTTCCAATTAGTCATTCCTGTGGTAGAAATGCTACTCTCCACCACAAAGAAAACAAACGTCATCACATAAATGAAAGGTAAGTGAAAGGTAAGCTTACGTCACTGATCTGCAAAGCATTGATCTTAGCCTGGACAACGTCTGGTGTGTCAGTAATGCTGGTGAATTTCATCTCCTCCGGACGCGTGCGGTACAACCTCTCATTCAGGAGCTCCTGCGCTTTCTTTGCTTTGACCACATCCACAGAACCTTCTGTCAACCAGCCGATGCCTCGCAACCACTCCAGGTCTGACTTGTACACATTCTACAAATGAACCAAGGGTTACTGACGTTGCAGAGACAACTCTACATACAGAGATGTTTCGTACAAGGTTTTCCCCGAGCTCCTTCTTGTACCGTCACATGGCAAGCTGTCAGTGAGACTGTAGCACACCAGGTCCTTTCCACACACAGCTAACCCCCTGATTTGCACAGCAACAAAGCCAATTTTAAAGATCCTTGCTACATGCAAACCACCGTCAGTATGCAAGCAAACTGCAAGCAAACATTCTACAGAGGACCAAAAAACATGGCTTCCTTATGAACTACCCAGAATATTTCTGGCCCCCAGGCTGAAAACACTACTGATTTGGAAAGGATCATCCAGGTGAATTAAAATAAACATACCAGAACTGACTCCAGGCTCATGAATGTGCGTTTGAAAGCATATTTGCACAGCCACTAACAAACAGAGCCTCCCACACCTGCCATAAAGCTTTTCTGCAGTTACTCTCACTCACATCACTCTTAAATAGCAATAGTAGTTGCTACCACATCTCTACACATACGCACATCACTCTGTAGGTCATAGGCCTTCCTTGCATGGATCACGTCATTCTGGTCCGGCAGACAGGTCCACTGGTGAAGGTACTGGCGGTAGTCAATATCACTGACTAGTGTCTGGCACTCCTTGGCTGCCTGCACGGACATCGCGTCGACTGGTATGTGGACCTGGGCCTTTGAATCATGGTACGCCTTCCGGTAGATTCGGTCGTTCTGCAGCAACATGGCACGTGCAGCCCATGACAGTTTGGGATCCTCCTGGGCAGTTCGGCACCCAATGTAGTGGCCTTTCTCCTTCTCGTGCGTTTCTTTGTACTTGTACTAAGAAATGCAAAAATTAGGTTTAAAAGAAATAGTTAATCTGGGATGAATTTCCCATAATTTCATATTCCTACTATTCCTAATGTCTAATGCATTCTTGCCCACAGCTTTTGTTTATTTTCACTGTAGTTTCTTATTTTCTAATATCTGCTTAATGTCAGGATTTGTATTTCAATATTCCTTTTGGAAACTGTTGCCCATTTTCTTTCTGCAGTGAATTCTTTGCTGGTAGGCTTTCAAGATGAATCTGATATACCATGTTTTTTTATGTAGTACGTATCTTATTACTTCATTCTTGTTTCTGAAGCTAACTGAAAAAAAATGTGAAGGAAGAACATACATCACTCGCAATATCTCTGGATGCCTTTGCACTTCGGATTGGAATTGCATCAGCTCTCATGTCATAACCCTTCTTTTTGGCCTCTTCCCAGGCTTGTATATAAAGTTTCTGCATGAAAGAAGACACAAAATGGCTTCTCAATACTCTGAAAGATGGAATTTCTACATTTCCTATTTTTTTCTTAAAATTTTCATGAATGCATATTTTAGATCTTTACGGTTAAAGAATTGCTTACTTAATATCTGAATTTCCATTACTTTAGTATATGTTTAAATGTTCTTACATGGCTAACATTAGCTGCATTGGCCTTCGCTAACAAAATTGTCGGTGTGTCAGGCATGACGTGAATTGATGTTTTGTCTGCATCCCAGGCTTCTGTGTATAAACGCTAGGAGAGAGGAAAACACGTTCCTTTAAAAAGTTTCTTTATGTGTGTCATGATGGAAAGACTGCAAATTTGAAAGCAGTAGTTATCAAAAATATATCCATGATACAAAATAAAAGTAATATTGAAGCAGAACAAGATATATATAACCAAACTAATACATTTGTCCAAAGAAAGTATTTTACAAACTGTGAGAGGTAGTTCAAGCAAGCTTTAAATACCCTGACATAGCAAAGCTTCTTATTGAGCAACTCAAGAAGGAAACTTTGTCCTTCCTTATTATTTCTGAGGCTAAGTTGGCACAGCAATTGACTGATTTAGGAATGCTAGGAAACTGTTGTAGGAGGAAAACTATATTCATTATTTTGCAATGAGGGTGGTGAAGCACTGGCACAGGTTGCCCAGAGAGGTGGTCGATGCCCCATCCCTGGAAACATTCCAGGTCAGGCTGGACGGGGCTCTGAGCAACCTGATGTAGTTGAAGATGTCCCTGCTCATGGCAGGGGGTTTGGACTAGATGGCCTTGACAGGTCCCTTCCAACCCAAACTATTGTATGATTGTACGATCTGTACAAGTTGATTGATGTTTCTTATTAAAGAGGAGGAGTAGGTATTTTGTGACTTTCATCCTCCAGGTCAGATAAACTGCAGAAGCTTGACTTCCAGAGAGCCTAAGCTATTTCCTCAAAACTTGTTCATCATGCAGTATGACATTCAGTCAACAATACATCATTATTACAGCTGAAGTAAAAGCCTCAATATTCTCCTACATCCTATCTTATAGCACCACCACCTCGGGACATACCCTAACACCTTGCTCGAACATCATTTCTGCAGACCTCACAGCAGTGTCTACAAACTGCAAAAAAATTTAGCCTATTCTGTCAGAGATGAGCTTTGTATAGCGAAGTAGCATTAACAAAATAAAAAAAACATGCCAAACGAACATTTAAAAATAGGATTTCAGCTGAGATGGAAGGAAGAGGGAAGTTCACCAAAATATTTAGTATATACTTTTGAAAAATATGTGATTTAGGTGAATTTTGGGGGGACATTTTTACTAAGTGTTCAGTATAGACAGAGCCCTGAGATAAGAGCTTTCCTGTGCAAAGGCTGAATTTGGACATTAATTTTCTCCAAGTCCACAATGAGAGTGTTTAGTCTTACTTTGTATTTTGTATTTTTCACCTCATGAACAAGTTCTTTTAGCTAGTAATACTAGTGATTTTGACAAAAAAAACAACCCACCTTGTTCATTATCTCAGCATTTTGCTTGGCTAACACCATGGCCAAAGAATCTGTCACACTAGTAAATTTAATTTGGTCTGCTGGTTGACGATACTTCCTTTCACTCAGGATATCTCCAGCTTTCTTGGCTTTCTCAACTTCCATGGAACCAATAGGAACCCATCCAATACCTCTTAGCCATTCTAGGTCTGATTTGTAAACAGCCTGAAAAATTTGAAAGTTCATTATATATGCATAAGTGTGATCAAATATTAAAATAATTATAAATAAGCATATCCTAGTCTGTATGAACAATTGTATACATTTCTGCATAGTAGCAGGATATGGTTTTGAAAACAATTATTATTTTTGAAGATTCAGTAAAATAATCATTAAATAACAAAAAGAATAGAGTTATTGAAGAACTCCACAAATACCAGTTACACACAAATTGCACCTTAGGTTAAGGACTGAGAAAATAGGATTAAACATAAAATTGATGATAGAATATTAAACATTTCATCTCTATTAACATGTCTGATGCAAGCAACTAAGGTGTATTATATATCTGTTAAAAATTATATTGTACAAGACCCAGCATATTTAATTGTGTGTTACAAATTTAACAATTTACTCACATCACTCTGTAGATCATAGGCCTTCTTAGCATGGATAACATCATTCTGGTCTGGCAGACAGATCCACTGATGTAGATAGTGGCGGTAATCAATATCACTGACCAACCCTTGACATTTCTTGGCCAACACGATTCCCAGCATGTCCACTGGGCTACTGAAGTGTGTCTTTGACTTCTCAAAGGCTTTCTTGTACTCCCTGTCACTCTGGATCTTGGCTACGTGCATCGACCACATCATCTTCGGATCATCCTCTATGTTACGGGCCCCTATGTGATGGCCAAGCTGCTTGCGGTAGCCTTCTTTGTATTTGTACTGAAATAAAGTATATTCAGATTCACATGGTATATTTATAAATTAATAAATAATTCACACAGTTTAACATAATCATTAATATTTTGTTTAGAGAAAAATATTATTTAGGTCTTTCTACTGTTTTATTCATTTTCACATAAAAAGGATTTTTATTACAGATATTATCTCTGTTTTTTATATAACTATATCACACTTTCAATTAACTAAACCTTTAACGTCACGTAATTACTAACAAGTCAGATACTCCACATTCTTTTACTATTAAGATTACAATGTAAAGGTTAACTTATTTTAAAAGCTTATTACAAAACATCCTCATGAAGGTAGTCTGCGCTGGTCCTAAAACTAACAGTTTAGATATCAATCTTGATAGAAAAACAAGGAGCATAAAAAACTGTTTCCCTCTGTCTCTTAGTGATGTTTCCTCATCCATGAAGCAAAACCTGTCATAGTCATTGCACTTTTTTTTTCCTATTTTTGTATTCAGACATTTTGAATCTCGATATGACACTTCAATAGAACTATTTTTCCTCAGGAAAAGACAACAATTTAGAACTTTTAGAATTTATTTACTAATACCTCTATTTTGGAGAGACATCTTAAAGTATGTCCTATTTTGAATCAGAAATAAATTTGACTAACTCTAGCATAGACTCATACACTTTATTGATCATCCTATTTGAACATATCCATGTCCTATCCATGGACATCAATGGAACTATTACAGGGGGCATAAAAATAATATTCATATTATTTTATTTATTTATTACTGTGATATATACCCATGCATAAAAATATTGGTTATCCATTCTTTTCATGTACTAAAGGCATGCAGTATAGAATCACTGGATTTGAGTAGTATCTATTCTACAAACTTAAGGTATTACATTAACAAACAATGGAACAAACATTCTGATTCTTTTCCATTACCAAATCTGTACTGACATGATAAGAAACCTGCTTACATCACTGGCAATCTCTCTGGATGCTCTGGCAGCTTGAATAGGAATGGCATCAAAACGCAAGTCATGACCCTTCTTCTTCGATTCCTCCAAAGCTAGTTTGTACATTTTCTGTGAAAAAAATATTCACATTTTTGTTTCAAAACAAAATTACACTTCAGTTAAGCACATCTGTGTAATAGAAGAAATTAAGTCCCTAAACAATATTGTTAATGATCAGACAACTTAAACATTTGAACACAGCTCTATCTTCTCCAGAAAATTAAAAAATGCAGAACTCAAAAATCTTGTAATTGTATTGTACACACTTGGAAATTGGAAATCATTTAGGGAAGGCAAAGAAAAGAATATTCTAAAAGCTAAATTATTTATTTCCATACCTTGCTATAGAAATTATTTCTCATTTATGCCAGATAATGTATTCTAAAAGCCCAATTAGATACCCAGGAGGTAAATTCTAGTGAAAGAACAATTCTGATTTTAGCTGTGGATATGGCAATTTGTGAAACCAAACAACTCAACAGTATGATAATAGTAATTAGAAGTCAGAGATGACAAAATTGTACTTGTCAGAAATCATTTAATTCTCTTAACTCTTCAGTTTTACTCACCTGACTATAGTTTAATTGGTTTTGTTTAGCTAGCAGGATTTCTGGTGTGTCAGGCATGACATGAACCATGGTCTTATCTTTATTCCACGCTTCAGTGTATAAACGCTAAGAAAGAATACAGGAAGAGATAACATTGCATTCCAAAACAAGTTAATATCTTATTAAACAGGTAAAACATAGAGCATACTAGGTAAAAGTATAGGAAATATAGCATGGATAAATGGTTATGTATGTAATCAGGTAGAGATACCATTATTAAAAAGAGAATTTATCTGAGGAAATATAAAAAGACTTAGAACACTGACACATTACTTAAGAATAATGAATAATCCAAAGCATTATTGCTGCTCACTGTCCAAACATGTCAAAGAAAAGATGAAAATGTAATATGCAGACTACCGTGACAAAGTTGAGTCTTCCATTACCTGGCCTAATAGTTTTGATTGAAATCAACAGAGCACACTATTTGAAAATACATGATCTCTGAACTTCAGCACAACTTCTATTAATTATATTTCTAGCCCTGTCTCCAGGGTTTAGGCCAAGACTGCTGATGTGTTACCTAATCAAATGAAGACTCACCTTATTCATTGTCTCTGCATTCTGCTTGGCTAAGACCATCTCTAGAGAATCAGTGACGCTAGTAAACTTGATTGTGTCTGGAGGCTGACGGTATACTTTTTCACTCAAGATCTCCCCTGCCTTCTTGGCTTTTTCAACTTCCAAGGAACCAATTGGGACCCAACCAATGCCTCGTAACCATTCAAGGTCAGACTTGTAGCAGTTCTATTAAAAAAAAAAATACACCAGTTATTATAATAATAATAATAATAATGCAGTTTACACGGTGCATCTTTTCACAGTTAAGTAAACTTACTATCAACTTTTAATTCAAATAAATTCATAACCCTAGAGAAAAATCTTAGAAAGAACCCTGCATTTCATCTACATTAAGAGTGAAACTGTTATCCAAGTTTAACAGAACGGAAAATGATAAATAGCCCAAATTCTGGAATTACAGAATTTAATTTAAATATCAATTAGTTACCATACCTTATTGGAGATCTGAGTTTCAATTAGTCATGAATCTTGAAAATAAATATTAAAAATTTTGTTCTACCACGTGGTAAGTGATGGCCTGGTCCACCTATGTAAAATATCAAACACATTCCTCAATAAAAATTAAATCAAAAAGAGCTTACATCACTCTGTAGATCATAGGCCTTCTTAGCATGGATAACATCATTCTGGTCTGGCAGACAGATCCACTGATGTAGATAGTGGCGGTAATCAATATCACTGACCAACCCTTGACATTTCTTGGCCAACACGATTCCCAGCATGTCCACTGGGCTACTGAAGTGTGTCTTTGACTTCTCAAAGGCTTTCTTGTACTCCCTGTCACTCTGGATCTTGGCTACGTGAATCGACCACATCATCTTCGGATCATCCTCTATGTTACGGGCCCCTATGTGATGGCCAAGCTGCTTGCGATAGCCTTCTTTGTATTTGTACTGAAATATAAATCAAGATATTATATTTCTATACCATCTCTAAATAGAAGTTACTCATATTAAATTTTTCTCATAATAAAGTCTCCAAATTTCTCTATAACATACAGTCAAAAAACATAAACTGTCAAGGCAAGTCTGGGGCTAATAACATGGATTCTCACATTAAATTTTTGAGATTTGAGTTACAACCCTAAATAGAGATGTTTAAGTAGGTTTTTTTGAAAAAATACTCTTCACTAATATTAGTGAGAACTAATTCTCTCCTTATTAAATATCGTTAATCTTTATTAAATATAATAATATACATACTATTAAGATTTAACTAAAGATACCAGTTTATGAGCTGTAAAATTAATGATAGCAGCATTAAATTGTCCTTATAACTTCTCAACATTTAGTTTTTACAATTAAGTCTTTAAAGATATATAATAATTCGTTTCCAAAAAACTACTATTTGAGATTACAGTTTAATTGAAACGCCTTTTACAGAATCCAGATGATAACTTTCAGGTTGCAGAGATCAGATGTCACAACACAAAGAAACAAAAAACTAATTTCTTACATCACTGGCAATTTGCCTGGATGCTTTGGCAGCTTGAATGGGGATAGCATCACTTCTCAAATCATAGCCTTTCTTTTTTGCTTCTTCCATGGCCTGTTTGTAGAGTTTCTAGGGGAAGAATTAAACAATGGGATTCATGTAAGTAAGTTCCATATATTACATTCTATGCAAAACAAACTGCTTGTAAGTAGAGTAGATTTTAAAAATCATGTTAAGATTTATTCTAACCCAGCTTTATCTTAACTTTCTTAACTCAAAGCCCCAGATCAGTAGCTGATACAAATTCATATCATAGGAATATCTTTGCTAAATACATTTTTTTCTTTCAGTACTTTAAATAACGTAACATTGACTAGAATTTTAGAGATAAACTATTCTTCTATACAAGTGGAGTAAAAATTACTTTTTAAAGCCACCTCTTACTGATGTGAATTTATTTGCCTAAACTAACATTAAACACTGGGATCACTGCTCTTCAGAATTGTGCTGGAAATTACCTTTTTGGTATTTCCAATGTTGGAATTTATTTTGTACCTTCGAAACAGTATGCATGCTGGCAGAAATGACTCCTGGAAATTCACTGGAGACACACAACTTCTCATGGAATTTATTCTCAATAACGCTCACTGTTGTATGTATGCACTACTGTCCAAAATGCAAATGATGTTTTTAAAGTCACAATTTTGAGGATAAATATTGGGTATTATACTTAAAGAAACTGATGGTATCATCTATATAAGGTTTATCAGAATACTGATGATCAAGCCATGAAACAGACCAGTTATATTTGGAGAGCTAACACTCACCACACTGTAGTTTTGCATGTTCTGTTTTGCCAGTGTGATTTCAGGTGTGTCAGGCATTATGTGGATTTGTGTCTTGTCTTTATCCCAGGCCTCAGTATATAAACGCTGCAGGAGAAATAACGTATGTTAAAGGGGGAAAAAACCAGTAAATACTTGGGAGATGTCCTAAAACATAAGAATTACAGATCTATACTCCAACTCTAAAATATCCTTATTCCTTATATAGCAATGAGATTTCCTGTTCACTCCTCTAGATACTTAATGAGCAGGTTAAGAATTAGTAACCTAGAAAGAATTCTGTTAAAAAAAATGTTTAGAAAAAAGGCACAGAATGCTAATCAGTCACACAGAGATCTAAACTCTAACAACAGGGTCTGTTTGAAAGAGGAAATGGTTTTATTGACATAAATAGGATTGAGATCAGGGCCACAGATCCAGAAAAACGCTTACATTTTAAGTACTAGGCTGAATTGTTTAAATATGGATATTTCAAAGACTGCCCTAAAACTAGTAGTTTTATTAATTACTAGGTTACTAGATAAATGTAATAAATTATTAGATTTGTTAGACAAATTACTATATTAAAAATTAGATGAAAGTTCAGTAACATATTACTAGATACAAAATAGAGCATGTGGAAAGCTTCACAATTGATAATTCCAATTTAACTTGGTAACTTTGAAGATATTATTAAATTAGCACTTGCTGAAAAAAAGCTACCTGTTGATTGCCAAGAATGTAACTTACACTTTTAAAGTCTCACTGTGCTAAAATCTCACACATCAACCATACGTATGTATTTCTAGTCCTGTCTCCAGGGTTTAGGCCAAGACTGCTGATGTGTTACCTAATCAAATGAAGACTCACCTTATTCATTGTCTCTGCATTCTGCTTGGCTAAGACCATCTCTAGAGAATCAGTGACGCTAGTAAACTTGATTGTGTCTGGAGGCTGACGGTATACTTTTTCACTCAAGATCTCCCCTGCCTTCTTGGCTTTTTCAACTTCCAAGGAACCAATTGGGACCCAACCAATGCCTCGTAACCATTCAAGGTCAGACTTGTAGCAGTTCTATTACAAAATGCAAAGACAGCTGTCTCATTAATTTCGCCAGTTAAACATTTCACATGCACCATGCAACTAATGCTTACTTTCTCTAAGTTGCTTTCCTCCTAGTTCAATCTGCAAAACAACCTCTGTTAGCAACCTAGATTCAGACCCCTTATCTGCATTCAAGAGGTATAATTCACCCAACAACATGTTGTGGAATGGTCAGAGAGTAATGTGATTAAAAGAAAACTCTGAAAGTCAGTATAATATTTTCCTGCAACATTTGTTCACAACAAATAAATGGTCATTCACTCAGAACAGGCAAACTTAATTTAAACTATTTTCTCCAAGATAGAAAAAAGGAATTATCTCCACTAAAGTTATGCAAGAAAAAAAAAGTTATACTAGGCAATTTCTTCTTTATATGCAGTTAACTGGCATATAAAGGTATGAAGATTGTCTATTATGAAGTATTATATGCAGCTAATTGTACTATTTGGCTAACTGATTAGCTGTATACAAACCTTCATAATACTCAACCTTTGTTATACACAGATTCATTCACTCCTAAAGATCATATGAACTTGATTGGAACAGGTAATTCAAAACACAATGTGAAAAAATACTATATGACAGAGACAGTTACAGCAGTTTCTATAGTTTACAATCCAAGGACATTACACAAACTGTAGAACTCCAATGCTTCTCAGCGAGTACTCACATCACTCTGTAGATCATAGGCCTTCTTAGCATGGATAACATCATTTTGGTCTGGCAGGCAAGTCCATTGATGTAGATAGTGACGGTAATCAATATCACTGACCAACCCTTGACATTTCTTGGCCAACACGATTCCCAGCATGTCCACTGGGCTACTGAAGTGTGTCTTTGACTTCTCAAAGGCTTTCTTGTACTCCCTGTCACTCTGGATCTTGGCTACGTGCATCGACCACACCATCTTTGGATCATCCTCTATGTTACGGGCCCCTATGTGGTGGCCAAGCTGCTTGCGATAGCCTTCCTTGTACTTGTACTGTTGGCAAAAAGATGTTCAGTGAGTTTTAGTTTAGTTTTCTCTATGTCCTTAGCAGCCCCCCTGGCATAACCTACAGAAAGTTTAGTATCTGAAACCACAGAAACTTTAGAGTGAATAAGTATTTACCTGATGAACTGCAGTGTACAGCTACAAAACGATTCATATAGTATTATCTGCCAGATATGACCTTCACGTTTTTGAAGAAACTCCCTGGCCTACATGTTAAGAGGTAGCTGAGAGTACAGAAGACTCACAAAATTCTGTCAGCAATACAAAGGCCCAAGGTTCAGTAAATATCCCCTACATAAAGAATCACTTAGTGACCTTCAAGCATCATAGCCAAATAAACTCCTATTCAAACTATTCAGGAGATGAAAACTAGAAGAGCATAGAGACAGACCTAGTAGTTTAAAAAGAGGCACCAAACACATGTATGGAATAAATTTTGACATTGGTATCTAATAATAATAAAAATTATGTACATTGATACTGCCTTTATTTTCACACAAAAACTTGATCTGTGTTTTTTTTCCTAATGTCCACCTCAGCTGTGTACCTGCCACATTAGGGACGTGCAGACTGGCAGTACGAAGGGCAGCACACCACCCCAAATGTCCAGTCTGTTGCACAAGGAGATGCTGCCACAGGCCCAGGAGGGACACTGCTTTGGATTATATCCATCACCCAGCTCCTGTTGTTACTCTCTCCACACCATCTACAAAATCCCTCGCAACAATGCACACCCATAACATGCAGGGACAGTTACAGGCAGAACGTCCAGAACCAAAATGTTTACGGACTAGCTGAATGGTAACGACAGGAAAGAGCCAGGTTGCCTCCGCTCAGGTAAGGTCTCAAAACCTGGGCTTCAACTGCAAGCACCTGGAAACTGTTCGATAGGGTTTGACGCCGAGGGCTCCTGCGTACTTACGTCACTTGCAATGTCTCTGGAAGCTTTAGCGGACTTGATGGGAATGGCATCTGCCCGCATGTCGTAGCCCTTTTTCTTCTCTTCTTCCATCGCAAGCTTGTACAGTTTCTGAAAGAAAAACAAGCATTCCCCTCAAACAACACTTCTTCCCGGGACACAGTAGTGACCCAGGATGGACACTTAAGCCCAGCTCAAACACCTACCTCACTGAAGTTCACTTGGTTCTGCTGGGCGAGCAAAATGCCAGGTGTATCCGGCATAATGTGAACACTGGTTTTATCTTTCTCCCAGGCTGATGTGTATGAGCGCTGAAAAAATGAGTACAGCGTGAAGAAAGACCACGCAAGCACAGGGCAACAAACTCACAGTGCAAAGTAGCTCAACAAACTGAAGCAAGGGGCCTCTGCTTTGCACTGACTCAGGAATGCCTTTTCCTGTCCCAAAACTTTCTAACACTTCACCCTTCTCTTTTCCAAAATGCACTGCTCCACCACACCAAGCAGAACTTGCTCTAAAGGAAGAAACACAGATCCCTGACACAGGAGCATGCAATATGCCCCTGGCAAACCCCAGGCCCTGGAGGGAGGGAGCCCAAAGTCTGGGGAAATGCACCCATTTCCTTCAGGTTGCAAACACAAGGAAATCTCACTTGGTTCATAATTTCAGAGTTGTGCTTTGCCAGAACCATAGGCATTGAGTCAGGAATGCTGGTGAATTTGATGGTGTCCGGGTGTTGCCGATATTTCTTGTCACTCAGGATGAGGCTCGCCCTCTTATTCTTCTCATCATCCAGTGAACCACTTGGGGACCAGCCAATGCCCCTCAGCCACAGAAGGTCGGACTTGTACACATTCTGAAAGGACACACAAGGACAGAAAGCAGCTCAGCAACCTCCTTACTCCATGCAACCACTCCTCTGACCAAGGGAAGCTGAGCCTGCCAAAACACATTCTCCTGGGTCAACCCACTAGCCACCACGAAAGGGACTCCTATTAAGCTCAAATCCCTGGTACCCTCACTCCACGTGCCTACAGCAGCACAAGCACTAGTGCTCTTCATAGCCCTCACCACTGCACACACTGCGTGCCTTTGCCCACTGTCAGTCCTCCAAAACAAAATACTTGGCTCCATTGCCCATCCCCTGCCATACAGAACTCTAGCCACCTGCCGCAACCCTCCCCACAAATGCTCCAGGCGAGACAGGACTTTATGGGACCATCAAGTATGACCCCATGCAAACTTCATCCCTGCCCATTCACAACATCAGCTCTCAGCAAGATAGTACAGCCACAACACAGTCTCACAGAATCAGCCTACACTTACGCTCCCCACCTGCACCTTCTCCAACAAAGGAACAGAACACAAGACAGGCTTCTGGCTTTCACACAGCCAGCAAAGAAAAACTTACATCACTCTGAAGGTCGTACACTTTCCTGGCTTGTACAACATCGTTCTGGTCCGGCAGACAGGTCCACCGATGCAGAGGATGCTTGTAATCAATGTCGCTGACCAGCTCCTGACATTTCTTGGCCAACACGATTCCCAGCATGTCCACTGGGCTACTGAAGTGTGTCTTTGACTTCTCAAAGGCTTTCTTGTACTCCCTGTCACTCTGGATCTTGGCTACGTGCATCGACCACACCATCTTCGGATCATCCTCTATGTTACGGGCCCCTATGTGGTGGCCAAGCTGCTTGCGATAGCCTTCTTTGTATTTGTACTGCAGGGTTGAAGAAGCTCAGTAAGTTTCTGACCAGCTGTCCTCCCGTCTGACACTATTCTGTAGCAACTCCTGTGAGCAAGCGCTTTGCTAATGGAGACTGGCAAGATCACCACGTGAAGAGGTGTCTAAGCCCAGCACATCCCTACTGTGTCCTACACTTCCCTCCCACCCCTCACCTACACTGGCTCACAGGAGGCGCACAGAGGCCCACATGGCAACTGCAAGCAAGATAGCTTGGGAACCAGGAGCGATGCATGCCTCACCCTCACATGGGCCTCACCCTGCACAGGCCTGCCTGCACTCACCCACACAGCCCACAGCTGCTGACACGCTCCACTGCCCAGGCTCTCCCGCACAGTTCTCAGGAGTCTTATTCTCCCAGCCTGGTGTGTGTCCTCAGCTGCAGGCCAGAGCCGCTCACCTTGGCAAGTGTCAATGCGCAACACAACAGTTTTTTCAGCAATGAGCATGTTGAGAGCTTATGGGTGAAAATTAGTGACCAAGTGAACCAAGGAAACTTTGTGATTGCTGTGTACTACAGGCCACCCAGTCAAGGAGATGGGGTTGAGAGAGAGTTCTTTGGTCAACTGCAGGAGGCATCACACTCACAGGTCCTCATCCTGATAGGGGCCTTCACCCAAACATCACCTACAATAGCGGCTTTGCAAAGTGCAAGCAGTCTAAGAAACTACTGGAGTGCATTGAGAACACCTTCCTACTACAGATGATGGAGAGCCTGACCACAGAACAGGCATTGCTGAACCTGTTGCTCACTGATGAGGAAGAACTTATCGAAGAGGTCTAGATTGTAGGTAGCCTGAGCTGTAGCAATCATGCCCTGGCAGAATTCTCAATCTTGAGAGGTAGATGACAGGTAAAAAGCAGAGTCAGTACCCTAAACCTCAGAAAGGCAAACTTTTGGTTCTTTATAGGGCTAGTGACAGGCATCCCTTTGGAATCTGCCCTCAGAGATAAAGGAGTGAACAAGAGCTGGTAGGTATTTAAAGACATTCTTCTTAGTGCACTAGAGCTCTCAATCCCAACATGCAGGAAGTCAGGCAGGGGTGGCAGGAGGCCAGCTTGGCTAAGTCAAGACCTCATAGCCAAACTAAAGCACAAAACCAAAATGCATGGGCAGTAGAGGCAGGGATACACATCCTGGGGAGATTAGAGGGATATGGCCCAGGAGTGCAGGGATGGGATCAGGAAAGCCAAGGCACAGTTGAAGCTGAACTTGGCTAGGGACGTAAAAAATAAAAAGAAGGGATTCTTCAGGTACAGAGGACAACAAAGGAAGATGAAATAAACTGTACCTGCCCTGATGAGTGAAATGGGAGACCTGGCTACAACTGACACGGAGAAGGCTCTGGTACTCAACAACCTTTTTGCCTCAATCTTCACAAGCAAGTGGTGCCATGCTGCCCAATTCACTGAATCCAAAGCCAGGGACTGGAAGAATGAAGTACTGCCTATCATAGGAGAAGATCAGGTTCAAGGCCGCCTAAGGAAGCTAAATGTGCACAAGTCCATGGGACTCGATTAGATGCATCCGAGGGTGCTGAGGGAACTGGCAGATGAAGTTGCTAAGCCCCTGTCCATGATATGTGAAAAGTCGTGGCAGACCTGTGAAGTTAACAGTGACTGGAAAAGGGGAAATATAACCCCTGTATTTAAAAAGGGAAGAAAGGAAGACTCAAGGAACTACAGGCCAGTCAGTCTCATCTCTGTGCCCAGCAAGGTCATGGAGTAGATCCTCCTGGAAAATATGCTAAAGTACATGGAAAACAGAGAAGTGACTGATGACAGCCAACATGGCTTCACTAAGGGCAAACTGTGCCTGATAAATCTGGCTTTCTACAACAGGGTTACAGCATTAGTGGATAAAGAAAGAGCGACTGACATTATCTACCTGGACTTGTACAAAGCCTTTTATACTGTTCTGCACAACATCCTTGTCTCTAAATTGGAGAGACATGGGTTGGATGGGTGGACCACTCAATGGATAAGGAATTGGCTGGATGGTTGCATTCAAAGAGTTGTGGTCAATAGCTTGATGTCTGGGTAGAGACCAGCGACAAGTGGTGTCCCTCAGGGGTCTGTACTGGGACCAGTATTATTTAAAATCTTCATCAGGGACATGGACAGTGGGATTGAGTGCACCCTCAGCAAGTTTGCAGATGACACCAGGCTGACTAGTGTAGTGATACTCTAGAGGGAAAGGATGCCATCAGTGGGACCTTGACAAAGTAGCAAGGTGGGTCCATGTGAACCTCAGGAAGCTTAACAAGGCCAAGTGTAAGGTCTCACATCTGGGTCGAGGCAATCCCAAACATGGATATAGGCTGAGCAATGAGTGGATTAAGAGCAGCCCTGCGGAAAAGGAATTGCAGGTATTGGTGGATGAAAAACTGAATATGAGCTGGCAATGTGTGCTCGCAGCTGAGAAAGCCAATCATATCCTGGGCTGCATCAAAAGAAGTGTGGCTAGCAGGTTGAGGGAGGTGATTCTCCCCCTCTGCTATGTTCTCATGAGACACCACCTGGAGCACTGTGTTCTGCTCTGGGGTTCCCAGCATAAGACAGACATGGATCTGTTCGAGCGGGTTCAGAGGAGAGTCATGAAGATGATCAGGGGGCTAGAGCACCTCCCCTGTGAGGACAGGCTGAGAGAGGTAGAGTTGTTTAGCCTAGAGAAGAAAAAGCTCCAGAAGACCTTATAGTGGCTTTCCAGTACTTAAAAGGGGCCTATAAGAAAGATGGAGAGGGACTCTTTATCAGGGAGTATAGTGATAGGACAAGGGATAGGGTTTTAAACTGAAAGAAATAGATCTAGATTAGATATTAGGAAGAAATTATTCACAGTGAGGCTGGTGAGACACTGGAACAGGTTTCCCAGGAAAGCTGGGGATGCCCCATCCATGCATGTTTCCAAGATCAGGTTGGACGGGGCTCTGAGCAACATGGTATAGTTGAAGATGTCCCTGCACATGGCAGGGAGGTTGGACTAAATGATCTTTAGGGTCCCTTCCAACCCAAACCATTCTATGATTCTATAATTCTCTAAGAAATTCTTTACTGTGAGACTGGTGAGACTCTGGAACAGGTTTCACAGGTAAGTTTGGGATACACCATCCATGCATGTTTTCAAGGCCAGGCTGGATCGGGCTTTGAGCAACCTCATCTAGTGGAAGGTGTCTCTGCCCATGGCAGGCAGGTTGGAACTAGATGATCTTTATGGTTCCTTCAAACTCAAACCATTCTACGATTCTACGATGATATGATTTTTTTCCACAGCCTTTTTCTAAAATGTCCACTAAGACTGAGGACAGCGTACCGCCAAGAGCTCCTGCATACTTACATCACTTGCAATGTCTCTGGAAGCTTTAGCGGACTTGATGGGAATGGCATCCGCCCGCATGTCGTAGCCCTTTTTCTTCTCTTCTTCCATCGCAAGCTTGTACAGTTTCTGAAAGAAAAACAAGCATTCCCCTCAAACAACACTTCTTCCCGGGACACAGCAGTGACCCAGGATGGACACTTAACCCCAGCTCAAACACCTACCTCACTGAAGTTCACTTGGTTCTGCTGGGCGAGCAAAATGCCAGGTGTATCCGGCATAATGTGAACACTGGTTTTATCTTTCTCCCAGGCTGATGTGTACGAGCGCTGAAAAAATGAGTACAGCGTGAAGAAAGACCACGCAAGCACAGGGCAACAAACTCACAGTGCAAAGTAGCTCAACAAACTGAAGCAAGGGGCCTCTGCTTTGCACTGACTCAGGAATGCCTTTTCCTGTCCCAAAACTTTCTAACACTTCACCCTTCTCTTTTCCAAAATGCACTGCTCCACCACACCAAGCAGAATTTGCTCTAAAGGAAGAAACACAGATCCCTGACACAGGAGCATGCAATATGCCCCTGGCAAACCCCAGCTCCTGGAGGAAAGGAGCCTAAAGTCCGGGGAAATGCACCCATTTCCTTCAGGTTGCAAACACAAGGAAATCTCACTTGGTTCATAATTTCAGAGTTGTGCTTTGCCAGAACCATAGGCATTGAGTCAGGAATGCTGGTGAATTTGATGGTGTCCGGGTGTTGCCGATACTTCTTGTCACTCAGGATGAGGCTTGCTCTCTTATTCTTCTCATCATCCAGCGAACCACTTGGGGACCAGCCAATGCCCCTCAGCCACAGAAGGTCGGACTTGTACACATTCTGAAAGGACACACAAGGACACAAAGCAGCTCAGCAACCTCCTTACTCCATGCAACCACTCCTCTGACCAAGGGAAGCTGAGCCTGCCAAAACACATTCCCCTGGGTCAACCCACCAGCCATGATGAAAGGGACTCCTATTAAGCTCAGATCCCTGGTACCCTCACTCCGCGTGCCTACAGCGGCACAAGCACTAGTGCTCTTCATAGCCCTCACCACTGCACACACTGCGTGCCTTTGCCCACTGTCAGTCCTCCAAAACAAAATACTTGGCTCCATTGCCCATCCCCTGCCATACAGAACTCTAGCCACCTGCCGCAACCCTCCCCACAAAATGCTCCAGGCAAGACAGGACTTTATGGGACCATCAAGTATGACCCCATGCAAACTTCATCCCTGCCCATTCACAACATCAGCTCTCAGCAAGACAGTACAGCCACAACACAGTCTCACAGAATCAGCCTACACTTACGCTCCCCACCTGCACCTTCTCCAACAAAGGAACAGAACACAAGACAGGCTTCTGGCTTTCACACAGCCAGCAAAGAAAAACTTACATCACTCTGAAGGTCGTACACTTTCCTGGCTTGTACAACATCGTTCTGGTCCGGCAGACAGGTCCACCGATGCAGAGGATGCTTGTAATCAATGTCGCTGACCAGCTCCTGACATTTCTTGGCCAACACGATTCCCAGCATGTCCACTGGGCTACTGAAGTGTGTCTTTGACTTCTCAAAGGCTTTCTTGTACTCCCTGTCACTCTGGATCTTGGCTACGTGCATCGACCACACCATCTTTGGATCATCCTCTATGTTACGGGCCCCTATGTGGTGGCCAAGCTGCTTGCGATAGCCTTCCTTGTACTTGTACTGTTGGCAAAAAGATGTTCAGTGAGTTTTAGTTTAGTTTTCTCTATGTCCTTAGCAGCCCCCCTGGCATAACCTACAGAAAGTTTAGTATCTGAAACCACAGAAACTTTAGAGTGAATAAGTATTTACCTGATGAACTGCAGTGTACAGCTACAAAACGATTCATATAGTATTATCTGCCAGATATGACCTTCACGTTTTTGAAGAAACTCCCTGGCCTACATGTTAAGAGGTAGCTGAGAGTACAGAAGACTCACAAAATTCTGTCAGCAATACAAAGGCCCAAGGTTCAGTAAATATCCCCTACATAAAGAATCACTTAGTGACCTTCAAGCATCATAGCCAAATAAACTCCTATTCAAACTATTCAGGAGATGAAAACTAGAAGAGCATAGAGACAGACCTAGTAGTTTAAAAAGAGGCACCAAACACATGTATGGAATAAATTTTGATATTGGTATCAAATAATAATAAAAATTATGTACATTGATACTGCCTTTATTTTCACACAAAAACTTGATCTGTGTTTTTTTTCCTAATGTCCACCTCAGCTGTGTACCTGCCACATTAGGGACGTGCAGACTGGCAGTACAAAGGGCAGCACACCACCCCAAATGTCCAGTCTGTTGCACAAGGAGATGCTGCCACAGGCCCAGGAGGGACACTGCTTTGGATTATATCCATCACCCAGCTCCTGCTGTTACTCTCTCCACACCATCTACAAAATCCCTCGCAACAATGCACACCCATAACATGCAGGGACAGTTACAGGCAGAACGTCCAGAACCAAAAAGTTTATGGACTAGCTGAATGGTAATGACAGGAAAGAGCCAGGTTGCCTCCGCTCAGGTAAGGTCTCAAAACCTGGGCTTCAACTGCAAGCACCTGGAAACTGTTCGATAGGGTTTGACGCCGAGGGCTCCTGCGTACTTACGTCACTTGCAATGTCTCTGGAAGCTTTAGCGGACTTGATGGGAATGGCATCCGCCCGCATGTCATAGCCCTTTTTCTTCTCTTCTTCCATCGCAAGCTTGTACAGTTTCTGAAAGAAAAACAAGCATTCCCCTCAAACAACACTTCTTCCCGGGACACAGCAGTGACCCAGGATGGACACTTAACCCCAGCTCAAACACCTACCTCACTGAAGTTCACTTGGTTCTGCTGGGCGAGCAAAATGCCAGGTGTATCCGGCATAATGTGAACACTGGTTTTATCTTTCTCCCAGGCTGATGTGTACGAGCGCTGAAAAAATGAGTACAGCGTGAAGAAAGACCACGCAAGCACAGGGCAACAAACTCACAGTGCAAAGTAGCTCAACAAACTGAAGCAAGGGGCCTCTGCTTTGCACTGACTCAGGAATGCCTTTTCCTGTCCCAAAACTTTCTAACACTTCACCCTTCTCTTTTCCAAAATGCACTGCTCCACCACACCAAGCAGAATTTGCTCTAAAGGAAGAAACACAGGTCCCTGACACAGGAGCATGCAATATGCCCCTGGCAAACCCCAGGCCCTGGAGGGAGGGAGCCCAAAGTCCAGGGAAATGCACCCATTTCCTTCAGGTTCCAAACACAAGGAAATCTCACTTGGTTCATAATTTCAGAGTTGTGCTTTGCCAGAACCATAGGCATTGAGTCAGGAATGCTGGTGAATTTGATGGTGTCTGGGTGTTGCCGGTATTTCTTGTCACTCAGGATGAGGCTCGCCCTCTTATTCTTCTCATCATCCAGTGAACCACTTGGGGACCAGCCAATGCCCCTCAGCCACAGAAGGTCGGACTTGTACACATTCTGAAAGGACACGCAAGGACACAAAGCAGCTCAGCAACCTCCTTACTCCATGCAACCACTCCTCTGACCAAGGGAAGCTGAGCCTGCCAAAACACATTCTCCTGGGTCAACCCACTAGCCACCACGAAAGGGACTCCTATTAAGCTCAAATCCCTGGTACCCTCACTCCGCATGCCTACAGCAGCACAAGCAGGTGCCAAGCAATCCACAAAGCCCTCTCCAAACACCTTTGCAGTCTCCCTGGGGAAACATCTGCCCCACTTGGAAGTCTCCAGGTAGCAGATGCATGATTGGAGCCTTATATCTCATCACCGAGTGCTCTTCATACCCCTCACCACTGCACACACCCCGTGCCTTTGCCCACTGTCAGTCCTCCAAAACAAAACACTCGGCTCCCTTGCCCATCCCCTGCCATACAGAACTCTAGCCACCTACCACAACCTTTCCCCCAAAATGCTCAAGGCAAGAAAGGATTTTATG
The DNA here is from genome assembly GCF_964289735.1 of Phaethon aethereus. Lineage (NCBI taxonomy): Eukaryota > Metazoa > Chordata > Aves > Phaethontiformes > Phaethontidae > Phaethon > Phaethon aethereus. The sequence continues at coordinate 2,438,626 of NC_138580.1, read as the reverse complement.
GGACCGTAAAGTATGACCCCATGCAAACTTCATTCCTGGCCATTCTGGACAAAGTCTGAGCCAAAAGAAAGATCAACTGCTGTCATGTCTTATGAACTGTAAAATGACAAATTAAAATGTCCTGGATGAGACAGTTTGAAACTGAAAATTTCTTTTCAATACAAAGACAGGGAGAAAGTTTTTTAAATGAAAAAGCATAGATTTATATCAGATATTAGGAAAAATTTCTTTACTGTGAGTGTGGTGAAACACTGGAACAGGTTGCCCAGAGAAGTTGCAGAAGCCCCATGCCTGGAGGTGTTCAAGGTCAGGCTGGATGGGGCATTAAGCAACGTGGTCTGAAGGAAGGTGTCCTTGCCCATGTAGATGGTTTAGAACTACATGATCCTTAAGGTCCTTTCCAACCAAAACTGTTCTATGATTGAGCAAGATAGTACAGGCACAACACAGTCTCACAGAATCAGCCTACACTTACACTCCCCACCTGCACCTTCTCCAACAAAGGAACAGAACACAAGACAGGCTTCTGGCTTTCACACAGCCAGCAAAGAAAAACTTACATCACTCTGAAGGTCGTACACTTTCCTGGCTTGTACAACATCGTTCTGGTCCGGCAGACAGGTCCACCGATGCAGAGGATGCTTGTAATCAATGTCGCTGACCAGCTCCTGACATTTCTTGGCCAACACGATTCCCAGCATGTCCACTGGGCTACTGAAGTGTGTCTTTGACTTCTCAAAGGCTTTCTTGTACTCCCTGTCACTCTGGATCTTGGCTACGTGCATCGACCACACCATCTTCGGATCATCCTCTATGTTACGGGCCCCTATGTGGTGGCCAAGCTGCTTGCGATAGCCTTCTTTGTATTTGTACTGCAGGGTTGAAGAAGCTCAGTAAGTTTCTGACCAGCTGTCCTCCCGTCTGACACTATTCTGTAGCAACTCCTGTGAGCAAGCGCTTTGCTAATGGAGACTGGCAAGATCACCACGTGAAGAGGTGTCTAAGCCCAGCACAACCCTACTGTGTCCTACACTTCCCTCCCACCCCTCACCTACACTGGCTCACAGGAGGCGCACGGAGGCCCACATGGCAACTGCAAGCAAGATAGCTTGGGAACCAGGAGCGATGCATGCCTCACCCTCACATGGGCCTCACCCTGCACAGGCCTGCCTGCACTCACCCACACAGCCCACAGCTGCTGACACGCTCCACTGCCCAGGCTCTCCCGCACAGTTCTCAGGAGTCTTATTCTCCCAGCCTGGTGTGTGTCCTCAGCTGCAGGCCAGAGCCGCTCACCTTGGCAAGTGACAATGTGCAACACAAGACCTTTTCCCTTGCCCCTTAATGAAGTGTCAAGTAAGATTGAGGAGGGATTGAATTCATGTCCCTATAGTAAATGGACAAACCAGAAATACAGAACCTCACATGAGAGAGTAAATTCATCTACTCTAGAGCTAGGCCCTGAAAAGATTCTCTGGGGCACAGAAATGACTGGCCTACAGTGAACTAGACCTGCCCGCGATGCAGACAGAAATGATAAATGGCCCAGTCATATCACAAGAACTTGATTTGGGTTATCTTTCCTAATGTCCACCTCAGCTGTGTACCTGCCACATTAGGGGCGTGCAGACTGGCAGTACGGAGGGCAGCACACCACCCCAAATGTCCAGTCTGTTGCACAAGGAGATGCTGCCACAGGCCCAGGAGGGACACTGCTTTGGATTATATCCATCACCCAGCTCCTGCTGTTACTCTCTCCACACCATCTACAAAATCCCTCGCAACAATGCACACCCATAACATGCAGGGAGAGCTACAGGCAGAACGTCCAGAACCAAAAAGTTTATGGACTAGCTGAATGGTAATGACAGGAAAGAGCCAGGTTGCCTCCGCTCAGGTAAGGTCTCAAAACCTGGGCTTCAACTGCAAGCACCTGGAAACTGTTCGATAGGGTTTGACGCCGAGGGCTCCTGCGTACTTACGTCACTTGCAATGTCTCTGGAAGCTTTAGCGGACTTGATGGGAATGGCATCCGCCCGCATGTCGTAGCCCTTTTTCTTCTCTTCTTCCATCGCAAGCTTGTACAGTTTCTGAAAGAAAAACAAGCATTCCCCTCAAACAACACTTCTTCCCGGGACACAGCAGTGACCCAGGATGGACACTTAACCCCAGCTCAAACACCTACCTCACTGAAGTTCACTTGGTTCTGCTGGGCGAGCAAAATGCCAGGTGTATCCGGCATAATGTGAACACTGGTTTTATCTTTCTCCCAGGCTGATGTGTACGAGCGCTGAAAAAATGAGTACAGCGTGAAGAAAGACCACGCAAGCACAGGGCAACAAACTCACAGTGCAAAGTAGCTCAACAAACTGAAGCAAGGGGCCTCTGCTTTGCACTGACTCAGGAATGCCTTTTCCTGTCCCAAAACTTTCTAACACTTCACCCTTCTCTTTTCCAAAATGCACTGCTCCACCACACCAAGCAGAATTTGCTCTAAAGGAAGAAACACAGATCCCTGACACAGGAGCATGCAATATGCCCCTGGCAAACCCCAGGCCCTGGAGGGAGGGAGCCCAAAGTCCGGGGAAATGCACCCATTTCCTTCAGGTTCCAAACACAAGGAAATCTCACTTGGTTCATAATTTCAGAGTTGTGCTTTGCCAGAACCATAGGCATTGAGTCAGGAATGCTGGTGAATTTGATGGTGTCCGGGTGTTGCCGATACTTCTTGTCACTCAGGATGAGGCTCGCTCTCTTATTCTTCTCATCGTCCAGCGAACCACTTGGGGACCAGCCAATGCCCCTCAGCCACAGAAGGTCGGACTTGTACACATTCTGAAAGGACATGCAAGGACAGAAAGCAGCTCAGCAACCTCCTTACTCCATGCAACCACTCCTCTGACCAAGGGAACCTGAGCTTGCCAAAACACATTCCCCTGGGTCAACCCACCAGCCACCATGAAAGGGACTCCCATGAAGTTCACTTTGCTGGTACCCTTGCTCCTCATGCCTACAGCAGCACAAGCAGGTGCCAAGCAATCCACAAAGCCCTCCCCAAACATCTTTGCTGTCTCCCTGGGGAAAGACCGGTCCCACTTGGAAAACTCCAGCTGGCAGAGGCATGATTGGAGCCTTGTATCTCATCACCGAGTGCTCTTCATACCCCTCACCACTGCACACACTGCGTGCCTTTGCCCACTGTCAGTCCTCCAAAACAAAATACTTGGCTCCATTGCCCATCCCCTGCCATACAGAACTCTAGCCACCTGCCGCAACCCTCCCCACAAAATGCTCCAGGCAAGACAGGACTTTATGGGACCATCAAGTATGACCCCATGCAAACTTCATCCCTGCCCATTCACAACATCAGCTCTCAGCAAGACAGTACAGCCACAACACAGTCTCACAGAATCAGCCTACACTTACGCTCCCCACCTGCACCTTCTCCAACAAAGGAACAGAACACAAGACAGGCTTCTGGCTTTCACACAGCCAGCAAAGAAAAACTTACATCACTCTGAAGGTCGTACACTTTCCTGGCTTGTACAACATCGTTCTGGTCCGGCAGACAGGTCCACCGATGCAGAGGATGCTTGTAATCAATGTCACTGACCAGCTCCTGACATTTCTTGGCCAACACGATTCCCAGCATGTCCACTGGGCTACTGAAGTGTGTCTTTGACTTCTCAAAGGCTTTCTTGTACTCCCTGTCACTCTGGATCTTGGCTACGTGCATCGACCACACCATCTTCGGATCATCCTCTATGTTACGGGCCCCTATGTGGTGGCCAAGCTGCTTCCGGTATGCAGTTTTGTACTGGTACTATTTGAATGCAGAAACAACAATTATCACTGCTTTTCAAGCTGCAATTTAAATTTCTCTCTTGTTGATATAATGTTTAAAACTTTTGTATGTAATTTTTTTTTTATAGTTTTCCAACATTTTTGATGTTTTTATTGTATATCCAGAAGATATTAAGTGATTTTTTTTTATAGTTATATACTATCTTATTGTAAATTACTGTACTTAATTTAATTCACTTTACAGCATTAAGAGTTATACAACCTCTGGGGAGGGCAGCAATATAAGAATGTTAAATTTTTATACCTCTCCTCTTTTAAATAAGAAACATGTTTATCCAAAATTTTGTACAAGCCCCGTGCCCCACTATTATTTTCACTCTGTAAGACTTACTTCACTAGCTATGTCTCTGGATGCCTTTGCTGACTTGAGGGGTATAGCATCAGGAGGAAGATCATAGCCTTTCCTCTTCAGCTCTTCATATCCTAATTTGTAATGTTTCTGTTGGAGAAGGATTCAAAGTAATTATTGCAAAAAAAGCTCTCTAGAGAGTTTTTCAATACTACAACTTTCATCCCCTGATTATTGAAAATAAAGTATGAGATTCCAAACAGTTTCATGCATCAAATTAAATTCTATAGCTTGCTGTTAGTAATGTGTATTTTGTAACTGATGATATAAAATATTTAAAAATTACTATCCGTATGTAATACTTAACATGGTAATCTGAATGATTCATAGACTCTTCTACAGAGATGAATAATACAACCCCATTACTCTCTACACCTAATTTCAATTACAATTATTTTTACCTCCTTAAGTTCTTATGATAGACCTGCTAACATTTCTTTAACTTTGCATGTAGTCTATATTTGTTCCATTATAAGCAGGAATTTGATGTAAATTACATAATCCTATGTAATTCTAAAGAGGCAATTCAATATAATCAGACATTTTAACAAGAATGACAGTCTTACTAAAAAGTACTGAGCACATACATATCTATAATGCTAATATGATCAGTAGGCATGAAAGAGAAAACTGTTAATTTGTGTTGAATATTTTCTTGGGTTTTTTTAATATTCTCACAACTCCGCTTCCACTTTATATTTTAGCAATTCCACTTGGGCTTCTCAGTGCATAACAATTTTCACAGGAAAAGATCAACATGTGTGCTTATACCTGTTAGAATTGCAGAATTACTCTACTGCTTTTTAAACTAAAGCCACAATGGGCAATTCCAAATTCCATAAAAGAAACATTGTAGAGACACACTTACATCACTTGTGTTAATTAAATTTGATTTAGCCAGCAAAATTTCAGGAGTATCAGGCATGATGTGAACCTGAGTCTTGTCCTTGTCCCACGCTTCTCTATACAGTATCTGAAAAGAGACACAGACAAAAACACTTTGTGTCATAAAAGGCCCACATGCATAGCAGTAAATGAAGTTTACCTTTTCTCTACAATAGCAAAGCAAAGATGTACTGTGCAAGCATGAGTGATGTAAACAACACAAGATACTAAAATCAAATAATACAACTTCTTCCTGAAATACCACAATTTTTTCTTCTTTATATCCACAAAATGTCAAGGAAATGGCATTACGGCAATACATTTACATACTACATAATAAAGGATCTTATTTGCAGTTATTACTGAGTAAGTTATACAGCACTAAAGATCTTACTCTTCTGAACAAGGCATAGCACTTCTTGACAACCGAGCAGTAAGGCACTGATTGTAAACACCTGATACTTGCATATTTTAAGCACGTGTTCTGATATGAAGATCTTTTTAACAAATGTATGCTAATATATTCATTTATTGATTCACATTTTCTGTCTCTAGAAGCAACTTACATCGCTTCTATTTTTGGCATTAGATTTTGCTAAAATGATATCCATGGCATCTGGGATACTTGTGAACTTAATAGTATCTGGGTGCTGCCGATACTTCTTTTCACTCAGTATTTCAGAAGCTTTCTTGTTCTTTTCAGATTCCAAAGATCCTAAAGGACTCCATCCAAGGCCTCTGAGCCATTGTAGATCTGACTTATAAAGATTCTGTTAAGGAAAAAAATCAAAACCATAGTAGATTATTTCCCTCTTCATTTATTAAACCATATTAAAAGACTAACTGGTATTTTAGCTTTAATCCAATGTATACTGATATCAAAAAAGAATTATTAAAGATACTTTTCAATAAGCAGTAAATATCTTACCAAAAAAAAAAAATTAAATCCAGAGGAAGCTTACATCACTCTGTAGTTCATAGACCCTCTTTGCCTGGGTGACATCATTCTGGTCTGGCAGACAAGTCCAGCGGTGTAGCATCTGTTTGTAGTCTATATCACTAACCAGTTCCTGACATTTCTTAGCCAGAAGGAAGCCTAACATATCCACGGGCATATTAAACTTCGTCTTCCACTTTTCAAAATCCTTCTTGTACTCCCTCTCACTCTGCATCTTAGCTACTTGCATAGACCACAACATCTTAGGATCATCCTGTAAGCTGCGGAATCCAATGTGATGTCCCTGCTGCTTGCGGTAACCTTCTTTGTACTTGTACTAAAAATATAAAGGTTGCATTATTGAAATTACAGTAAGAAACACACAGTGGTGAAATATATAAGCAAATATCAATGTTTCCATTACCAATGAAATGAGCAACTTGTTATGGAACCTCATGTAAAGGTCTAGTAACCCCTTGATTAATGTGCATCACTAGGTGTCAGTGAATGCTCTCCCCAGGAATGAACTGAGTCCCTGGAGAGGATGAGCGCATGGCTGTAAGAATGGTCTCCTGTGCCACCTGATTCATATAGTCATACTGTTCAGAACTCCCACAGGCTGACACAGCAAAATATTTTAATGAATAAAATAATCAGCAATGAAAATTGCAGATGCTTAAGCATTGGAAACATTTCCTAATGATTAATAAAGTCTCTTCCATAAATGCAGGAGTTGTATTCATACTAAGTGATGGTAACAGCAATACAGATGTCACCATGTCTTTTTCAGAATTGCAAAGAGGATTTCTCAGGATAGGCACTGGGATCAGCTACTTGGACCAAATTTGCTACTGCTCTGAAAATATAACATCCAAAAGAGCAGACAACTCCTAACTTTGTATGACTAGCCACTTCATGGATGGATCTTTGGAATTGTCAAGATGCTCTGCAACCCTTCTTAAATTGTTCACTGACAAGAACAGATCAGGAAAGAATTTTGTCAGCAATTTTGCTTTTTACTCCAAGCCACATCTTAGCAGAGAGGTGTATTTGGATCTAGTCTGACTCTGTAGGTTATAGAAACTAGATAAAGTGCATGTCATATTGAATTAGAAATGTTGCTTACATCACTTGCAATGTCCCTTGAAGCCTTGGCAGATTTCACTGAAATGGCTTCAGGTGTGAGGTCATAGCCTTTCTTTATCATTTCCTCCCAGCCAAGCTTGTACAGTTTCTAAAATTGAAAACAATATTAATTAAAAAGTCTTAGTAATATGTATGTCACCTTCTATTTAGATATGCCAATGATCCATATTACCAAATTCTGGTCACCTCACAGGCTTCAGTTATGAGAGAAGGGCTACTAGAATGGGAACTGAGAAAGGGGTAACTCATAAGCAAGGAACTCGAGTCTTCCAGGTCTTAGGCTAGTGATTAAATAGTTTTTCTTTACTGCAGCAGCTTCCTACTATAGCTTATCTTGGGGATTTGAAACATATCTGGGGAATTGGAAATATATACATCTGGTATAACTGAAAACTTTTCAATTTCACAATTTTTAATTAATAATGTAATGTAATGTAGCCATTTAATAGTTAATTCAGTTTGTGCACAGTTGCTTTTAAATACCAGCACCTGTAAGTCAAAGATTTGCTTCTGAACAATCATGCAAACCAAAAACTAAGCATTTTATACTGGCACAGTTGTCACTTTCTCATATTTGAAAGCTGACAGAAAAGTTGGACTCACTGCATGTATTTATTTTCCCATATGCTAAGCTAAAAATATACACAATGAACTTGTAATTTTATAGTAAGGAATTTTTAACATGACTGATTTCTGTGGTAAGCATAGAGTATGAACTATGCATATCTGGATTTAAAAAATAGGACTGTCCTGGTTTCAGCCAGGATAGAGCTGGTTTTCTTCACAGAAGCTAGTGTGAGACTGTGTTTTGGATCTGGGATGAGAAACTGTTGATAATGTGCTGATGTTTTGGGTTGTTGCTGAGCAGTCAAGGACAGTTCAGCTTCTTGTGCTGGCTTGCCAGCGAGCAGGCTGGGGGTGCACGGGGAGCTGGGAGGGGACACAGCCGGGACAGCTGACCCAGACTGGCCAAAGAGGTATTCCCTACCATACGATGTCATGCCCAGTACATAAACTGGAGTTGGCCGGGGGGGCGGAAATCGCTGCTCGGGGACGGGCTGTCGATCACTGGGTGGTGAGCAATCGCTGTATTGGGCCTCACTTGTTCTTGTACATTCCTGTGTTGGTATTATCATTGTTGTTTCCTTCTTTCTTTCTGTCCTATTAAACTGTGTTTATCTCAACCCATGAGGGTTTTTTTCCTAATTCTCTCCCCTGTCCCACTGCGGGAGGGGGAGTGAGTGAGCGGCTGCGTGGTGCTTAGTTGCCGGCTGGGGCTAAACCACGACAAGGACCTATGCTTTCCATATATTATATTGTCATTTAGGCTGTTACTTTGCTAGCCTGAACATGGTACTTATTGCTATTCTGAAAATATTAATCACATAAAAATTCTTGCCTCTGTTCTAAATCCCCCATTCCGTTTCTTCTAACTTACAAAAATTAATTACTTATTTTGAAATGGGAAGCACCTTTAAATTTGAAGAAAGCAGATATTAATTTAAAATCTAATAGGAAGTATTAAAAAACTCTACCTGACTGTAGTTCGCCTTGTTCTGTTTTGCCTGTAGAATATCTGGTGTATCTGGCATCACGTGAACTTGAATTTTATCCTTCTCCCAAGCTTGAGTATAAGCATGCTATTGAAAAAAGTAACAGCAGATGTGTTAATATTAATGACAAAGGATGGCTTTCACCTTGCCATTTGCACACTTCGGATATAGATGGGTAAAAAGACTTGGATTTATTTTACTATGTAATGAACTAATCCAGAATCAGCTGAATTAGGATGCACTGTTGCTTCTAATGAAGTTCAATTATCAAGATTTTCAGGGCCAGTAATTTCTATACAAGAATGAGAACAATAGAGGTTGGAGAGGTAGCAATGAGAAAAGATTTAACCAACGCTATTTATCGGTAACTGAGTGTTTCATTAAGAAAAAAAAAAAAGAAAAAAGAGGAACCTGTAAGTGACAGTTGTTTTTACCAGGGAAACACTGCTACATAAAGGTGGTGACAGAAACTTATAGACTGTTCATTGAAATGGATTATATGTGTATGTCTGCCTAATTTTCCACATAAATACTCACTTTGTTCATTATATTTGCATTCTGCTTTGCAAGGACCATGTCCATGGCATCATTCTGTTTTGTAAAGGGGAACATGCTGGGATGCTGGCGGTATTTCCGATCACTTGCAATTTCTGTGGCTTTCTTAGATTTCTCCACATCCAGAGAACCAGCAGGACTCCAACCAATACCCTTGAACCACTCATTGTAATCCTGCTTGTATTCATTCTGCCAAATGGAACACAAAAGGAAAGTTTACAATTTACAAACAGCTCATACTAAATATGTCTGTATTTTGGAAAAAAAGAATTAATGAAAAAAACAGGAAAAAAGTCACAGCTGTGCATGACAGAAAGAAAACAGAAACTTACGTCACTTTGTATCTGATTCATATTTCTGTACAGTTCTAAACTCATTGCATCTGGTAGAAGCATATAGTGGTGAATCAGTCGTTTGTAGTTCGTATTGGTTACACGACCTTGTGCCTCCTTAGCTGCCACGATGCTGAGTGTATCAGAAGGCGTTTGGTAATGTGTCTTGCTCATCTCATAAGCTTTCTTGTATTCACGATCAGACTGCATCTTAGCCACTTGCATATAATGGACAAGTTTGGGATCATCCTGAAGGCTGCGGAAGCCTACAAGTTTTCCTTTGTCTTGTTCATAACCTAATTTGTATTTATACTGTAAGGAGAACAGAGACAGAGACCTTAATTCTATTTCATTTGTTTAATAAGAAATATCTATCTTGTAAGGAAAAAACCACAAAAACTTATATTAAATAAGATTTTTACATTGTTAAGAAAACATTGCAAAGCATATAGAGGTGGTGACTTTGTTCACCTGCTCTTAGGGTGCACTTTAAAGCGAAACAGATGTCTAGCTACCCTTTTAAAAGCAGTACCTTTAAAACACTTTCTTAATCAATGAAATTCCCTTACAATAGTTTATTCTGCTCCTGCATAATGTTCAATGTAACCTGGGGTTCAATTGCTTTCTAATCTCATTATCAATGACACAGCGAAAATATGAAACATACTGACAGAAAGCAAAAGGCAACGGAACATGTAAGATCTGGTTTGCTGAAGGCAGTTCTTCGGAAAAAATGCACTTTTTATTCTTTTCACACTATAGTGTAGGGATACCCATACTAGCTCTAAGATGAGCTATCGCAAACATTAGAACCAGGGCACATTAACCCACCCAGTTCTCTGTTACTATTGCTATCCTACTTCCAATATTTGGCTTAGGTAACTATTTTTGTGGTAGTCTGCACCACACTTAGAATACTTGCTTTCATATCTAAAAACTAACCATAAAATCAAAGATCTAATCACCGCTTCCATTAGGTTAACTTGTTGAAATGATTAAAAAGTTCCCAAGACACTTCCCAAGATCTTTGCTTTTTTTTGTTTAATAAAACCAATAGTTCAAATTCTTAAGCCCTTCCCTAATCTCTAATCAATGCTTTACAATGAACTACACAGGCCAAATATCAATTCCTTTTTCCTTCACTGCTTACTGCTTGAAGAGAACTCAGAGCAGCAGCAGAGCAAATGGACTTTGCAGTGGCTGCAACACCCTCTATATTGTCAAAAAAAAAAAAAGAGGGGCTAAATAATATGTCCTTAGGCACTAACTTCGCCCCTCTCTCAGGCTGGAATTGCCCCTGCCACAGCAAATCCCTCATCACTGATGCATAAAGGATTTCAGAATGGTCCTGATTCCAGAAGCTTGTATTCTCTGCACCAAGAAATTTAATGTGACTTTCACCGAAGGAATAAAGATAACTGTACACAGCAGTAAAAATAATTTAAGTCTGTATTTGTTCTTTTAAAATATTTCTAAGAATGACCTCTGAACATTCTGTCTAAACTACAAATATACAACATATATTTATAAAGTATCCAAGCACCATCACACTGAGGAATGAACTGTCTTATTTTTTTTTCCTAAGAGTCCCTCATATATCTCTTTATCTTTCTAATAAAGAAATTGTTCTTTAACCCTGTTAGAAAATGTATTAGAATATATATTGAATATGTCAGAATTATTTACAAGCAAAAGAATAAAGAGACTTCATATAATTGGCATATAAAATTGAATTTTGTCATGAAAAATGACGAAGTTTGAAACGGATCATTTTTTCCTTCAAGAACTTACATCACTAGCAATATCCCTGGAAGCTCTGGCAGCTTTAATAGGGATAGCATCAGCTCTGAGATCATACCCTTTCTTCCTAACATCTTCAAAGGAAAGTCTGTACATTTTCTGTGAAAAGAAAGAAAAAAAAATCCTTTATAAAAGCAAAACACACCACATATACTTAAATAAAACTCTATTCATTTTATCTGATAACTTCAAACACAGACTATTCATATGTTTAACACTGCTTGAACAGTTGTTTAAGGCACTCAGGCACAGAGAGAGATGGATGCTCCTCCAAAATTAACTCCAATCCTACTATTCATACATCAATGCAGCTGGACTGCACTATAATCAGTAACATTATTCTATAACAAAAGAGCAAGAAATTGTATTTGTTTCCCACATACACAAATATTGGTGAAAAGTTACATCTATAAGGAAGTTAGCTTTTAAAAAAATGAGATTAATTTGTCTATTTCTGTACATATTAAAGATGCACACAATTACAAACAATACTTTATTTAGCATATGCAGATTTAACAACTGGCTACTGAAAAGCTGTCTATAATATCATCTGTTACTGAAAGAATAGGTTCAATATGCAAGAAAGAATTTTGAATCCAGTACAAAACTTTGTGCGTGGGGAAATAAAATAATAAATACAGTAACAAACATGGATACTACTCAAACTCTACTGTTTTGTTAGTAACTATTATGTTTTAATGACCTACATGAACACTTCATAACCAGACTATGAATACTATGGCTTTTTCTTGGCAACTTTTGGTTTTTAATTTTGGGGAAGGAAGTGGGGAAAAGGAAAATTAGTAGCTTTTTGAGAAATTACTACAAACTAGCAAAGTGAGAATTAGGGAGACTTTTGTATGCTGTCATCTCACCTATTCCTAATAAAAAAAATAAGAGCAACATTTTAGTCATAAAAGCAGTACTCACATCACTTAAGTTAAATGCATTAGCTTTTGCTAAAGCAATCTGTGGAATATCTGGTGTGATGTGAACTTTCTTTTTGTCTTCTTCCCATGCTTGTTTGTACTTGTGCTGGAAAGATAGAAAAAAAAAGAGATGTCAACATAACCAAAAAATTAAATAAAACAATTAAAAACAATATTTCCTATTTGAAATATACACTTTCTTTACAGTGATGCAACTACTAACATGGTAGGAACATTTGCCTTTTTATTTTAGCACTTAAAAGCAGCATGAATCAGGAATAGCTCTTATGAAGTTGTGTGAGGCTGAAATGAAAGTGGAAGAAATACCGTTCTTGCTAGAGGATTTTATTGCTTGTCTCTTGCCCAGCAGTGTATTCAAGCACATTCAACAGCAGAAAACAATAGGTTTCAAAACGTACCGGGTCTGGCTGGGATGGAGTTAACCCTTTTCACAGCACACAGGGGTGTTCAAGAGCTTGGAAGGGGACTTAACCACCCAGAGGAACCCAACTAACCAGAGATATACTCTATGCCATATAATGTCATGCTCAGCAAATAAAAAGGGAGAGGAGGGAGCTTGGGGAGGTTAGACATCTTTTGCCTGGGAACTGGCTGGGCACCAGTCTATCCATAGGAGGTGGTGAGTGATTGCTTTTGCATCACTTGTTTTGTTTTCTTTCTCTCTTCTTCGATTTTGATTCATTTTTTATCTTGACTCACAAGTTTTCTTGTTTTTACTCTGCCTTTCTTCTTCCCCCATCGCACTGGGGGTGGAGGACACAGTGAGCAAGTGGCTGTGTGGTGCTTAGCTGCCTACCGGGGTTAACCCACAACTAAAAGCCAAGCCAGAAGGTATACAAAAAAAACTGTTAGAGGTGGAAGACTATCAGTTTATCTTCTGGAAAGTAAGTATCACTTGAGAGAGGTAATAGAGCTTTACTTGAGGAAACAGAGCTAAGGAACATGCACATAAGATTCTGAAGGTCCCTGTAACTGTAACGCACACGAACTCTAGACATTTCTAAAGAACAGCAGCAATTTACATCAGTTTAGCAGGAGAATCAGAAAATAGATATCTCATTATAAAAGCGTGCATACCATGCAGCAATTTCCTATTAATGTAACAGGTATTGTTAAAAGTTTAAAACCTATTTCCACAAAGGATGACTTTGATCTTTTTTAGCCCCTAGATTTAAACTGTTAAAAGTCTAAAATCAGTTATGTTGGGTAAACTTTACTAATAAATTGTGACCCCCACGTCTGTCTTTATATGTATTTCTTAGAAATATTAGGGTCATGCTTTGCTTTCAGGTACAGCAAAGGTCTATTAAGATGAAATACAATGGCAGTTAAACACATTCATTAACTGCAAAAATGGACAATTTCCAAAGCTCTGCATACAATAAGATTGACTATTATATCATATACAGTTTGTTTCTTGCTTCTGCAAACTGAAATGAATTTTGATGAACACTTTCTTACCTCATCCATGATTTTAGCATTATTTAAAGCTAAGACCATGTTCATGGAATCCATAGGAACAGAATACTTCAACTTGTCTGGATGCTGGCGATACTTCTTTTCACTAACAATTTCCATTGCTTTTTTGTTCTTCTCAGCTTCCAGGGAGCCCAGTGGCATCCATCCAACACCCTTCATACTTTCATCATATTCTGCTCTGTATAGATTCTGGAGGCAGAAAGAAAAGAAAATAATCAGATGCATGAAAAAGTCTGTAAATCATGACACTTTTTTCCATGTTTAATGAATATAAGATTTTGAATGCACTTATTCTAAAAAGAGGCAAACAGTATCAAGATGCATTCAAGGTTTATTTAGAAACACATTTGTTACAGTGGTGTCTATTTTATTACTCTGCCTTTTATACAGTGTTCAGCTCCTCCTTATGATGTATATAGAATGCCCACATAAGATTACATGCTAAGGCTCTCTTGAAGAAGAGGATTATCTTGAACCACTATATTGAGAAAAAAAGGCTCTCTCCTCTAGATATTAAACATCCCAGAAAATCTGAGAATATAGCTACTTAGCTGATTTCCCCTTCTTCTGAAAAGTTGTCTTTTTGAAAGTGCAAGATAAAACTATTAATGAAAAGTGAAGCTTTTCCTGTCTTGTCCTGCACACAAGTATTGCTCCTGAAGAGCCTGATGGGACGTGTAAGCAGAAAATATCCAATTTATGTTATACATTAAATTACTTATTTCTGAGCCCAAATTCTTTAGCAATAGGTGTAATTTAATATTGCAGAGTCTTAAAAAAATACAATGGCTATCATTGCTGAAGGTCTCATTTAATTTACTACATTTAGTATAGAACTGAACTAATTTCACTAAGAAAATAGTACTATTCATCTTACAGTATGCTTTCATAAACTAAGCATCATTGTATTCGCAATGCAAAGGTAGAAGAATCTCTTACTTACATCACTTTGTATCTGCATCATGTTTTTGGCTAATTCAAGACTCATAGCATCAGGCAAAACATTGTAGGTATGGATCAAGCTTTTGTAGTTTGCATTTGTAGCCACTTCCTGGGCTTTCTTGGCTGCCACAACACTGACCATGTCAACTGGAGTATGGAAATTAGTCTTTGCCTTCTCATAATCTTTTTTGTATTCACGATCAGATTGCATCTTAGCCACCTGCATGAAGTGCACCAGCTTGGGGTCATCTTCCAGGCTGCGGAATCCAATATGCTTTCCTTTCTCTTTTTCATAGGCTAGTTTGTATTTATACTGACAGTAGGAAAGAGAAAGAACAGCAAAAACTTGAATCAAAAAAATGCACTATTAAGTTCAATTTTATCTCTGAAACATAGAAAATATTTGTTCTTTTTCATCACAAGATCTCAGGTTTAGTCATTTAAACATACTTAGTTCTACAAGATAGCCCATTGAACACAGGCACATGAAGCTCAGCAGCTTACTGAACAAAGGGCAAAAAAGTACAATTCAGTATGATGCCACCGAAGAGCACGTACTGCAAAGGTTTATCCCATCAAGTGTATAATTGAAACATAGACAACTCAAGATGCTTGAAAAAACATATTTGTGCATAACAGAGCACTTTGAAAATGTTCTGGCTGTCTTTGTAGCTACTCTGAGTACTACCACACAATCAAACTTACATCACTTGCAATGTCTCTGGAGGCTTTGGCTGCTTTTATTGGAATAGCGTCTGGCTGCATGTCATAACCTTTCTTCTTGTCTTCCTCCCATCCAGCTTTGTAAAGTTTCTAATTTAAAACGTAAAAGAGAACAGGCACTCTATCATGAAGGCAGAACTACTGAAGTACCCTACATCTGAATTTAAACATTTTCCAAAAAGACATAAAAATTACACCAATTTTTGATCTGCGCAACAGACACTGAATGCCCATTGTGAGCATGGTAACTCACATTACTCATTGTGATCTGATTCACTCTAGACTGCAGAATTTCTGGAGTATCCGGCATAACATGAATGCTGGTCTTCTCTTTGTTCCATTTATCCGTGTAGAGCCTCTGCAATTACAAAGTAATATTTAGCATTGAAAAGGCATTGCACTCATAAAATAAGAGCTTGCTTTTCTTTTGCTCATTTGCAATAAATATTTTACAGTACAGTAAAGTTCCATAAGCACTACAAATAATCTTCACAAATATAACTGTCAAGTGGCAATATCATACTCCTCCTCTTTCTTTAGTGCTTTATTTGAGAAATTTACAAAGTATGTTTTGATAATTAATAACTGAAAATTTTTAATCTGCATTCTTCCCTGATTAATGCAAAGCATAAATTATTTTTTTTAACACACCCTCTTTCCATGACAAATATAGAATAAAGATCAGTGGTGTCCAAGATAACTAGAGACAATTTTAAAGAACTCAAATTTTCAAGGAAACTTGGACAAAACTGACAGAATTTCAGGGTTTTTTTAGCTCACTGACTATGAATACTACTTCCTGCAGCAAAAGAGCAAAGGTTACCAAAGCACTATAAATCTGGAGAAGACATCTTTAATCACATACACAAAAGAGAACTCTTTAATCTTTCTAAACAGAAAATTAAACTCCCTTAATTATGAATACAATCTGAGGCTTCCATCATCTCTTAGTGTCTGATCTTAACCAAGCGAACCACTATACCCATTTGAAATTCTAATGACTTCTGTGGGAGTGCAGCTGTCCCACAATTCTGCAAGACGAAGACCCAATCTCTAGCTCAATCATGATCATCTGAACAAATTCTCACCTTATTCATGGTCTTGGCATTTTGCTTAGCTAGCACTTGTTCCATTGCATCCATTGTAATAGAGTATTTCAGCTTGTCTGGGTGCTGGCGATACTTCTTCTCACTGAGAATATCTGTAGCTTTTTTGGCCTTTTCTACATCCAGTGACTGAATTGGTATCCAGCCAACTCCTCTCAACCAGTTATTAAAGTCTGCTTTGTACACATTCTTTTAAAAAATAAACAAGGAAAACCACAGTGAGACAAGGAAAATTAGAATGCCTATAAACATAAAAAACAGGTAAGGCCTTAAAACTTCTCCTGGTCATTCATTCTTGAAGAAAAATTTAGACAAGCCTGTTAATATTGCTATTGTTTTCCAAATTCTTAGCACAACAACTATTGATGTGTTAAGGGTAAAGAAATTCTTTTCACTAAACCAGTGTGTAGAACTCACACTACAAACCAAATGCACAGACCTTCGAAAAAATTTTGAATGGTAAATATGAAAATCTGACAAAAAAATAATAATTTTTCAAAATTACACTCTTGTTTTTTAGTAGACAGTTCACAGTAGAATTCATTCGGAGCTATTGTTTCAACAACAACTGCTTAATGGCCTGGTTCTGCACAATCTTGAATAGACACCATTCCTATTTAATCATACTTTATAACATGGCTTTTAGAACAGATAAAGGTACAAAAATGCCGTGAAAATAAAACCTGTTCCTGTACTGCAGTGTGAGAAGTAACAGGGAGAATATCAGAGTCTTAGAAAAAGACCACATATTTTCATTTGTAAAAATTTGTTCTCAAGTATCATGCTTCCTGCCTTGCAAGCATCCTGAGTTAGACAGCCGAGCAAGCTCAGCCAACTCAGAAAGGCTAAGGAAAAATACAATGGGGAAGAAAAAAACTTGAGATAAAAATTTCTGCATTTGAAAAGAACAGTGTCTAAAGGTCAGATCCTCTAACTGTTGCCAATGGGAACATGCACATTATCCTCTCCAAACAATACTTCGAATCTAAAGAACACTTTCAATCAGATTATCAGCATTTTTTGGAATTTCAAATTTGTCAGAGGACTGTTAAATAAAGCAGATTAAACTAAATACTTTCTGGATAAACAAGCAGACCCTAAAGGAAACTATCAAGATTTTTTTTTAATCCTTATCATGCATGACATATGCATCTGTTGGAGGATAAAGGCAGGAAGGAAAATTGAACAAAATAAATAAATCTCAAATCCCTAGGTATAATACAAACATACATAATGTATATTTCTGGCAAACTTAAATAAAATGTAGTCAGAATTTAGACTCTCTACATAACTTACGATCTCTGACAATACGAATAATTATCACAGTTATAATACATTGTAATTACAAATCCAACTACAAAAATACATGAATTAGAAAAACATGTTCGGTTGCCAAATATGTAGAGATACAAAGAAATTTGTTACTTGCTAGGTAAGTTCCCTAGATCTTACGAGCTACACATAATTCTGATAACCTTTGGAAAATATAGGGTTCCAGACCAGACATTTGCACCTCAATCTACTGTTAATCCAATATAGTTAATTTGTTAACTTTGAAAGGTTAATAGCGTAACACAGTGATTATGAGAAGAAAAAAAAAGAGCTGATTAATCATTACATACATCACTCTGAAGCTGCATCACATTTCTTGATAGCTCCAGATTCACAGAATCAGGCAAGAGTGTATAATTGTGAATTGGCTGTTTATAGCCAGCATTTGTAACTGCTTCCTGGGCTTTCTTGGCAGCCGTCACACTGAACATATCCAAAGGAGTATGATATTTGGTCTTGGTGACTTCGTAATCCTTCTTGTATTCACGATCTGATTGCATTTTGGCCACATTCATGTAATGAACAAGTTTAGGATCATCCTGCAGGCTACGGTATCCAACCTGTTTGCCTTTATCTTTCTCATATGATTCCTTGTACTTGTACTAGAGACAAATGAAAAGAAAGCCTTACCCACTTTGGAAAGAGAAAACATACTTTTGATAATCTTAATACTTTGAAAATAAATATTTTAACAACTGTATTCATTCTATAAACTCATAAACTATTTTTCAGACACCACAGGATTATTTATGTCAAAAAAAGAGGAGGATTGCTGGATTACTCAGCTTGACCCCTGGTATAGATCTAAACCTAGATATGCAGTTACATGCCTTCCCTCGCCATTGCTTCTGCCATATTGTATTTTACTGCCATAGACTTCTAACTCCCAGGAACATTCAGCTTTTAATTAAAAGACTAGCATAATAACATATTACTGAAAAACCCAAGACTACCAAACAAATGGATATCCCAATATTCGGCTGTTGGGGGAAGGCATGTTTAAGTGCAGAATGGAAGGCATTTGCAGCCTTTTGCTAAGGTTGGTGAATTTACTTCTGTGTTCCAAATCTCCCTTCACAGCCTATGTCAGACAGCACACCAAGCTTTACTCTTGTCAGTTGGCTGCCTAAAAACAGCCACATTTCTGTACAGCTCATAAATGCTAGACAAGTAGAAGTACAGGTGTCCAGCAATTAAGAATACAGCATAGGTAAATTATAACAAAAGAACTTTCAAATAAGCTGGTGAATGCTTGAAGCACATACAGCAAACAGCAGCGGCGCACCAGCACTCACACACGATACGATGCGTTTCCAAAGAAACAGGTTGGTTTGGAGGTTCATGTAAACATCTGAATTCACTTGTTATTTCACAGTATTGTAAGAGCTTCAGTTCGCAGACTTAACTGTCTCTATACCATTATATGTGTATAGCATATGCCCTATAGCATAATGTGTTACAGAAAGCCGTAATGCAGTAGGTTTATGTATTCCACTTTATGTAAATTATACTTACATCACTTGCAATATTTCGAGAAGCTTTAGCAGCAATAATAGGAATCGCATCTGGTTTCAGATCATATCCTTTGGCAATGGTTTTCTTCCAGTCTGCTTTGTAGTTAGCCTTGTAGGGAAAAAAGGTACGAGTTCGCAATGTTACGATTAGTAATTTTAACACAGTTGTTTAAGCCCATATTTATATTATAGAAATCAAAATATTCAGTTTAGTCTGTGAAACTGCAAGGAAAAATGTTAACCTGAACACAAACTACAGTTATACTATGATAAATAAATCTATTACAAAGATAGGAGAGTCCTTCAAGACAATTGGTGTAATTCATGTAGCTAAATCATTAACTCCATAAGCATTTTTTGCAATTTTTACGTGGAACAACTCTATCAGTGGCATTTTTGCCCTTGCTTAAGCAAACCCCTTTTTCATTTGACTGAACCCCCAGGAATTTTTTTCCTGTTAGCTTCAAAAATCAGGCCTTGTGGTCTTAAGCGACTGAAGAGCCTGACTGATTTGTTGTTACCAGTTGTCATCTGTACAGACTAATAGTATTAAAGGCTATCAAAGGAGATGTCAGCTTTTACCTAGTTCCTGGAGGCCTGATAATGCCATCAAAAAATTTAATGTCACGAAGACAATAAAATTGATACTGTCAGTGGAGATCTTTATGGTGTTGTATGGATGCAAGAAGTGATGGAAAGCAGACAGATGAGTAGCTGAATGGTAGAAAAAGGCACCGCTATCTTTCCACTGGATGAGCTGATTTCCTCTGAAAGCCCAGCCAGCAGCAAGCAACATACAGAGAACTTGTACTGCTTGCCTACACAATGTGTTTTATATAAAGTAGATGACATAAGTGTCCAAACCTATAGGAATCCGAATAATAAAAATTTGGCAATAAGGCACTGACATGTGTTTATGTTCACGAATGCTCAGACAGTTTAAAAATCTGCTTAACAAGCACAAAACTCATTGACTTCTAGAAGTAAAAGTTTAGCTTAATTCAGAGCTTGTGCATTTCTATATTCAATATCACAGCACCAATAAATAAAAAGGGTTTTTTTCTATGAAATAAATGACAAATAACTATGTTATGGAACAACTATTGGTTATATGCTCACATCACTCAAATTGAAGGCGTTGACCCTGGCTTGAATAAACTGAGGAACATCAGGATCCAGGGTGTATTTGTGTTTTACTTTTTCACCCTCTTGCTTATATGTTATCTGCAAGGAAAAATAAACAAATACTCATTGACAAGTACAAGGTAAGTAATATTAGTATTAACAAATACAGATGATACAAGAATGCTTCATTCTTAGCAACAAATTGGAATTTTACTATTTTTACAGTTTCTAAAATTTAAAGATTTTTTTAGATGGGATATCAGACAGTAACATATAAATCATAAGTATGGTAAAAATAAAATCACTATATTGCATTAATAATGAAAAATTTCTTACATCACTTAGTTGCTTGGTGTTGTGCTGAGCTAAAACCATTGGTATTGAATCTGGTATACTTGTAAATTTGATGGTGTCTGGGTGCTGACGGTATTTCTTTTCATTTAATGCATCTCCAGCCTTTTTAGCTTTTTCAACATCCAATGAACCAAGAGGACTCCATCCAATACCCTTGAACCAGCTGTTATACTCTTGTTTGTATGCATTCTGAAAGAGAGAAAGCCAACATGGACCAAGATTTTTCCACAGAACTGTAATAATTCTGTTTAAAACAATAATCACATAGTCTAGCTAGTGCGTTCTACCTTAGCAGGAAATATTTATAAATTCTTAAAAGGAACAACAGATTTTTTTAATGCTTCTCTGTGATTTCACAAGGAATAAAATGACTTATTGTATTTTTGATTCACGATTCATTTCTTATAAACTGTAACATCCCTGCAGTATTTACCAACCTTCCTTTTCTTTTACCCATGCGAAAAATTTCACCAACCTTCAATTCTTAATAAATTCTAAACTACCATATGGTGACCATTTAACATGGTTTAATTTGTTCTGTGTTTCAGCAGTCTATGAGACTTGGCCTTATACAAAGGTCCACAAAGCAGGCCTCAGTTTTTTGTTTTCTTCCTATAGTTCCTCCTACAGTAAAATATGCAGAATTCACAGACTTCAAGTGAAAAATTTATCCTGGCTACAAAATATGCAGAAGGTTGTCCCATATAAACATTCAGACAGGATTAGTGCACAGTCTGAATGCAAGGGTATTGTGGATGCTCTTTTTTAAGACCCTTCCATGTTCTAACTCTAAAATGAGTGGTGCTCTGTAGGGATCTTCACAGAGTCAAATTCAACAGCATACAAAGAGGTGCAGAGTGGAACCATGTATGCTCAGTCAACCATTTGAAACTCTGTATCTGCAAGAAGGACTGAGTAGGTCCTAGCAGAGATCTCCTATGCTAGAGACATCCAGAATGCATTTCTAATAATATCAATAGTTACACTTTGTCCACTCCTTCATCCTAAATAGTTAATAATAGTCCAACTACACTATCATATCTATCTATGTGAAGACAAAGCAAGACAACTTAGAAGAAGTCTTAAAGAATAAAAAAAAATTGTTAGTTGCAAAATGAAGTTTTATGAGAAAATGTGAAGAAGTCCATTTGAATACAATATTCTAAAAGTCTGCTCTCCACTGATATGCCAACATCAAAATCCTGTTGAGTGGAACTCACCTGGAATTTGGTATTTCTAAATGCCACCATCAGCTGATAAAACTCCTCACAGTTTTCCCCAAGACATAAGAAAAACAGACCATTCCCATACAGTAATGGCAATTTTCATTGAATATAAACTTGTATTTTAGTTTTCACAGTGTGCCAGAAAATGTCAATAAAATTGCAATCATCAAAATACTTACATCACTCTGAATTTGCATCATGTTCTTTGCAAGCTCAACATCCATGGCATCTGGTAGATAAGTGTAGTGATGAATCAGGTTTTTGTAGTGAGCATTAGAAGCTACATCCTGAGACTGTTTAGCAGCCTGGATACTGTACATGTCAGGAGGTGTATGATAGTTAGTCTTGGTCTTCTCATAGTCTTTCTTGTATTCACGCTCAGACTGAATCTTTGCTACATTCATGTAGTGGACAAGCTTAGGGTCATCTTGCAGGTTTCTGAAACCAACCTGTTTTCCTTTAGCCTTTTCATATGCTTCTTTGTATTTATACTAGAAACAGAGGAAAGAGATCAAATGTGGCATGGCTATTGATGTCCACGCTAATGCAAAAGAAAAGAAAAGCTCTCACATCTTTCATTGCAAAAAGAAGCTACAAGCACTTCAGAAAAATAAACTCTCCTAAATGGCACGCCCAGTGACTGTACCTACATTAGCTTTTCCTGCTCCACCTGTACACAACAGGTTATGCATAGCACAGTAAGATTTATTGTAAGGAAGGGAAAACATTTCCTAAGTATTCCTGTGTTGAAAGGTGTATGAAAAATATCAGAACAATTGAGACAATCCTTCTCAGTCATTTGAAAGCAATAGCAAAGAAATGGAATATGACTGGACAGCTTTCTCTAGTTACATGAAATCACTAAAACATATCCCACTTTATACAATTTGCACTATAACGCCTTCCAATTCATGTATAAGCTGTACTCCACTGGATAACCAAAAGCACCCTTAGCACATATTGTCCCATAGTCTGCAAATAGGTGCTAATGTAGTGTATTGTCTGGAGATTTGTCACAGAATGATTGCAAGAACTACTGATTTCATTTCTTATGTGCAAAGTGGGCTAAGAAACATACCACGGTAGGATTTGCCTATCTAGAGGAAACATGTTCTGCATAAAGTAAGTTCTACACAAGCATTTGGGAAAGACTAAGAATCTTTTTCTCATACTACTGACTCTAGTGAGACTTGTGCAACATACAAGGTTTACCATATGGCCTGTAACAGATGACTTCTTTGCTAAATGCCTAAAAAAGCATACCTGGGATAGATACTTACATCACTAGCAATGTTTCTTGAAGCCTTGGCTAGAGTAATTGGAATAGCATCAAGTGACACATTGTTACCTTTAGCTATTAAATCATGGTAGCCTTGTTTATAATATGCCTAAAAAAGAAAATCCATATTATTCTAGAGAACTTAGTAACCACATGAACTATATGCAAGTCAAAGCTACTCCTAAGCTACTCCAAGCAATTCTTAGAAGCAGATGCAGCAGGCATCATATACAACTATCAGTCTTCATTTATGAGAACAGATTTCTCTATTAAATAAATTAAATTAATTAAATTATTACATGCTTAAATGGTATCTGGTTGAAAATTCAAATGGCACTAAGAATTAAAAATTACAGTGATACAAGCTGATTATACAGAACTGCATATTAGTGTCAGGAATCTGCAATATGAGTGTATCTGTAACTCATTACTCAAAAATTCATTAACAATGTGTAAAGCATTGTAAAGAAGTCACTTACATCACTGATGTTAGCTGCATTGTATCTAGCTTGGATAAACTGTGGGACATCAGGAGTAAGAGTATATTTATGTTTAACTTCCTCTCCAGAAGATCTGTACAGTTTCTGTAAAATATTTAATAGAGAAATAAATCCTTCTTTCCTTGTATCAGTAGCCACAACTCACTGTGAACAAACTGAGGGTTTATGTTTGATTTTGCAGATAAAGCACCTATCTCATAAAGATTGAGCATGCACTTTTCATACAATTGTTGATCTTATAGATAGAAGGAACACGCCCTAAAAGCTCTATGCAGTCTTTATTCAGTAAAATCAAGCCCTTTAATGGCCACAAAACCCCATTTCTGAAAGGGTGGGATAATAAGGGATGGTAGGAGAGTGTAACATAAAACAAAGCTTGTAGTTTATAATCATGGACATACTGTGATTCATCAAACATTTTGTAATTCATTCATTATTGTAGGTGGTAAAGCATCAGCAAACAACTTGAAAATTTCACATTCCTTAAATCAAATGTACTTCAAATGTACTCAAAATATAAATGGACAGATTCAACAGATGTGTGAACTGAAGGAGCCACATGATTTCCATACATCTTTGCAGAGTTATACCAGGAAATTACTCAGGCAAAATCAGAGCACAAAACAATGACAACACAGAGAAATGCTTTCAGGCTAGTAGTGCTTTAAAAATTTTAAAGACGATGCTCAGCTCTTCAGTAGATACATCTCTACTGTACTATAACACCCATTTCTTTCTCTACTTACATCATTGAGTTGAACTGAATTCTGTTTGGCTTGGACCATTACCGGAGAGTCGACCACACTTGTAAATTTAATGGTGTCTGGATGTTGACGATATTTCTTTTCATTCAAGGCATCTCCAGCTTTTTTAGCTTTTTCTACTTCTAGTGATCCAATGGGGATCCAACCAATGCCTTTCATCCAGTTATTATAATCTGCTTTGTAGGTATTCTAATAAGAGAGCAAACCCAACATTTTAAAAGTTAGGAATTAGAAAACACAATTCAGGGACCTCTCCCGAGTCTTCACAGTTTTTGCTTGAGGTATCTCAAAAAAATTAGGTTTTACTTACATCACTCTGAATCTCCATCATATTTTTGGTCAGCTCCACATTCATTGCATCTGGTAAATAAGTATAGTCATGCAGGAGGTTCTTGTAATTAGCATTGCTGGCAATCTCTTGGGCCTTCTTGGCTCCAACAACATTGACCATATCCAGTGGAATGTTGTACTTGGTTTTTGTTTTCTCATAATCTTTCTTGTACTCTCGCTCAGACTGCATCTTGGCTACCTTCATATTATGAACAAGTTTGGGATCATCTTGGAGGCTCTTGAAGCCAATGAGTTTACCCTTGGCAAGTTCATAGGCTTTTTTATAGTTAACCTGTTAGAACATAATAGAACATGGAGAATATAATCTTAAGCATAGTGACTTAGCAATAAGTGTATTAAAAGCAAAGGCTACCCTTTGTTTTCTACAAAGAGTATCCCTCACATTTAAGTCAGTGACCATACATCTTAATGAAACCAAATACGTATCTCTTTACAATTCACTGCTACACAAATCAGTTAGTTAGCTTTCAAAGTAGCATTATCTCACTTGTACTGATCGTATGAGGGAGAGGAGCCTTAAAATATTAAGGGACTTCTGTGAGGCCATCACCAAGAATCTGCCCAAAACCCAGTGATGCCCTAGAGTCTTCCATCTCATTTATGATCAGGCCTATAATTAAGGACTGAGAGAATTCAGGGGTCCATTGCTCATGGAGCTGTCACTACTGACCTCATGATTTTCCTTAAGCATATTGCAGTTCAAGATAGCCTATTTATTCACAGAGAATTACATAATAAAACAACTTTTTCTAAATGTAATTATACAAATACATTAGTGAAGCAATGAAACAGCAATAAAAATATAACTGTGTTAAATATGTCCAATGACATGCTCAAAAAAGGCAATAAAGAAGTTATCCTTCAGATAGCCTTAATAAATATAATTGCAAACATTGTTTAAGTAAACTCTTTTGAATTAAACAGTCCATTTAGGAAAGATGTACTTACATCACTGGCAGCCTGCCTAGCAGCCTTGGCAGCTTGGATAGGAATAGCATCACTTTTTAGATCATACCCCCTTGATTTTAATTCTTCCAGTCCCGTTTTGTAATAGTTCTAGAAGAAAAGGCAAATTTTGAATCAACAGTTTCCAGCTAACAGAAACTTCATATTGTAAGTTGGATCAAGAGCTCTGGATTCAAAATATACTTACATCACTAATATTGTAGGCATTAACTTTAGCCTGTATGAACTGGGGCACATCTGGAGGGAGGTGGTACTTGTGAATAATTTCTTCACCTTTGGATTTATACATTATCTGCAAAGAAAAATAAAGAAAGAAATTTAGCAGCCCAATGTTTATGGATCCTAAATGCTTAGTAATGTTGAGTGACACAACTTAAAGATCTCGTGTTACCTCACTCACAGACAGAGATGAAATCCTAGTCCTTGCCAAGTGAATGGTATAAACCTCATTGACTCAATTGGTGTGAAGAATACATTAAGAATGATGGACATAAACATCATTAAAAACATACACACCAAAAAATGATGTGAAAAAACAATTGAGAAACTAAAAAAAAATCTGATTTCCAGGTGATCTCCCGCTGGAACAGAACTGTGAATACATACTCAACTACACATTCATTTCAGGGGTTCTCTTAAACCTGGATGATAAAGTGAAGGTGGCAACAGTGCAGAAATTGATAAAGTCAGAGTATAGCAACATGTTTTCTAAGTTTACTCACATCACTCAGCTGTTTGCTATTGATCTCTGCTTGCTTCTGTACTGGAGAGTCAGTCACTTGAGTAAATTTGGTTTGATCAGGATGCTTTTTGTAGGTGTGCTGAAGGAAGATAACAAATATATTTGCAGATAATGCTCATAAGCAAAACTACTTTATAAGACATAATGATGTAGCATTACTTGGGATAGTTAGCAGTTACAGCATGCATGCAGATAAGCACTGTCAGGCACAATGGTTCTCATGTTACTTTTTAACATAACCAGAGAGCAAATAAATTTTTTTATATGTTAATGTAAAATATTTTGAATAGGTATATAAATATTAAAACACATAGAATACATTATAATATATTATACACATTATAGTAAATACATTTAGTATATTATATATACATATGTATTTAAAGTATTTCCCAAGTATTGATAAAGTAAATAAAATTAGTATTAACAAAGTAACTTTTAAAGGATTAATGTAAAAATACATTGACTTAAGCAGGTAAATGCTTGAGGTTCATTCTTCATTTTGGTACTATTCCTCTAATTTTATGTTTTTACATGTTAAAAAAAAAGTGCTGTATCTGTCTTGATCACTAGATGTCACAAAAGGCTCTAAAGTACAGATGAATATGGTTTTTAAAAGTCATGTATGCTAATAAGGCCAAATTCAAAATCATCAAAGTTAACAGGAATCACTCTGTAAATTCCTACATGCCTCAGAAGCAGATACTCTGCATGTAGTTGGCTACTTAACAACAACTACTGTCCTGTACTTACATCTTTACACTGCTCTAACTTCTTAATAGCTTCATACTCTTGAGTTATGGTCTGAGGGAAGTAGCATTTTGTCTTTTCCTCCTCATAATCTGCTTTGTAATTTTTCTAGGAATAAAATCAACATTTGGTAAGAAACCATAATTAAGCTTTCTCCGAAATGGAAGTATGATAGTGAAAACAGAATGATTGCCAAACTTACATCACTCTTCATAGCTTCAACTTTCATGCAGTGTGTATGATGTGGGTCCTCAAAACTGCCCAAATAGTGTCCTAAAATATTCTTTTGATATGCATCTTTATATTTTACCTGGAAAAATAATCACAAGTTAATAAAAGTAATCAAGAGTGTCATTACTGAACAATGTAACAAAAATCAAGTACATACGTCACTAAAATTCTTCAGAACAGTATCAGTCTGGAACTTTGGTGTGTCACAGTAATTCATGCTGGTTCCTTTTGATTGTTCATAAGCTTCTCTGTATAATTTCTGCAAAAGAAAATAACTCAGATAATGCAGTAGAGTTCACTGCAACTCACTCGCAACACATCAAAAGTGAGAAAAGCAAAATGTGAAATGATTGCAAAGAAAAGCTTTCCCAGAAGATTGAAAAACAGATGGCACTTTTTTCCCAATGATTTTTTAAAAGAATTTTTTTTTTTTAGTTACTCTTAGGTTTGTAAGGGAAGACAGAAAGGTCTGACTAATGTTTTTTTAATTTCTGACACTGAGAAATATGCAATCTCTTTCTGTAGAGATGAAAACAGCAAGAAGAGAGAAGATGAGAAAGCCATTACAGTGAATAACCAGAATACAATATATATGAATGCACAAAAGTACCACATATTCTGTCATTACCAACATTTAAGGAACTGTTGAAGTTCCTTAAAACAGTAAGGAAAGAACTGTCATCTTGTGATCCATTCTCCACAGGGACCTAAATGAACTATACAGTAATTAGCTATCCTTGTAACATGCCACAGCTATAGTTACACTCTGCTGTGAAGAAATGACTCTTTATCTATACCGTTCTGGCTGGTGGTATCTCATGACAAATATAGGTCTATAAAACTAAAAATACTAAGAGATCCCAAGGAGAAGCCTTGTGAAGAAATGATGAGTTTGGTTTATTGTACATGACTGAAAATCATCCAGCTGTACTTCGATAATACTTACATCACTCAGCACATTTCCTGCAGTTTTTAATTGCCTCAGCAATGGGTTCTCTGTAGCAGGAAGCACATTATAATCTGCAATAGCTTTGTTCTTTTCATAGTCTGCTCTGTATTTTACCTTCAAAAAATAAAAATAAAAAGGTTGGAGTTTGAAAAACCAGTATTAAAAGCCAAACACTCACTAACCTATGTCATCTTGACCTTTTCAGGAAAATTCCCTGTTTTTTAACTTATGATTAATGATGGCAAAGGACTGTGAAAGGCACTTAGATCACAGGAGCGCATGGATGGGAAAGCAGGGTCACACGATAAGTGAGAGCTACTTAGTAGAAGTCCCCACCTCTAAGCCCCTCTCCAAACATCGTAACTTTTCAAGTATCAGTTGACATGTCAGAATAGTCACATTCTGACAATTAATGACAGGAGATTGTCTTCGCTGATGCATATACTGTTGCAGAAAATGCAGAAGCTAAACAAATTCTGTATTTTGAACAAAAGATGGGCCAGCACAACATCTCTGAGATACACTGAGCAAGGATGAATAAATACGAAAATACTAAGCCAAATTCAGCTAGCTTAAGTTGGTCTTGGTTAACAGTATTGATTTGTTCCAACTAAAAATCAGGCACGTAACATAATCAGAGCAAACAATGAAGCAAATTCCACTTCACTGAAAGAAAATTCTACTTCACGGGTATTACTTGTGTAAGACCATAAGCATGGCTAGGAGTTGTTATAAGCACCTAGCGGAATGCACCCAAGAATATATCTTTTGCATATAAAAGTATTTTTGGCACTTGACAAAGCAGTTTCAGCACAAACTGGCCTGCCCTCAGAACTATACTCAAGCTAAACAAATGGGAGCACAGATAACATACCTTACTGACATTATCTGAAACTCGCTTATTAGCTTCATATTCTGGAGTTTCAGTCTGCATAAAGTAGATTTGGTCTTTCATGTTTTCAAAGTCTTCCTGGTATTTTCTCTGTTAGGAACAGAGACAAAAAGATAACAACGTATCAAATGCACTTACATTATAAATCAGACATGCACAAAGTAGCTTACTTAGGAAAAGAGAAATACCACAAATGGAGCAGGCAAAAATATTATCCACACTAATGTAAACAGAGGATAAAGCTCTTCAAGATTTTCTGAAGAATTCACTCACCATACTTATATTTTCTGCATTCATTTTTGCAATTGCAACATCATAGCATGGAGTTTGACTCCACTTGCCTTTGATCTTGTTTTTATAGTCCTCGTGGTAAATAACCTATAATGAAATAAAAAAATAAAATTTAATCCCCAAGATACAGCTCAATTTTCACATGACAGATCTGTTTTTAAAGGTCGTCTTTTTAAAATTGCTTCACATTTTACATCTGCCTTATAACCACTTTATCAGATATTGTCAAAAACACCTTAAATATGATTTGGCTTAACCACTTCAGTGTTAAGTTACTTCTCTTAGTACCATCCCTGACTAAAAAAACGGATAAATAGGTGAAATAGGTAACCTCTTCTAGAAGACAGAAAAGTCTCTATGAGACATCACTAACATATTCCTTTAGTTCTGTTTTCTCACTGGTCACATAATATTGGGACATAGTATTGCCCATTGGTAAGGCCAAAATTTATTGTTATTGCCGCTTTTAATATATGGATTGCCCGGTATATGTGATTTAGACTATATTCAAGCACATGGAAATGAAGTATCAACTGTTTAAACAAGACAGTTTAATAAATAACAAAATAGTCTGTCTAATAAAAAAACATTGTCACAGGTTTTGATGCAGTGTTTCAAATGCATTTTCAGCCACGGTTGCATTGTTTATCACAAAAAATACAACTTCTCAAATGACTTTTTAATTGTTACCACATTGATATAAAAAATATATGCCCAAAACAACCTTAAAAAAATTTACATTTTATTGTTTTGGAGATACATATATATCTTACTATTTTATTCATTTCAAAGAATTGTGACACTGATCTTGCTTTTCATATGTCTAAAAGTTTTCTTGATGGCAATTTAGCTTTTAAGCTATGGAAGAATAAGATCCAAGAAATTTTCTCCAAATTAAATATTACCTTCTTTCACCTTCCAAATGGGTTCACTACAGTATTTTTTAGTGGCTTTGCAACCATAAGTGAGTACCGTGACTCCCTAATCTTAAACAACAGATAATTTTCAATACACAGCAATAAAATCATGTGTGTCCTCATTATAACAACTAAATTCTGAACTGAGTTAAAATCCTACTTCTGTCAGACAAGATTATGCGATTTAGTTCCAGTTTCTCCAGCAAAAGTTGGTCGTCTTGTATTTCATTTCGCCTCCTGCATTCCTCAGCTATGTTTTGTTCTAAGTATACCTAAAATGCATTGACAAGGACTGGTGCTAGAGTATTTGTTAATTATGCCACACAGTTCTGGAATTTAATGTTGAATGTTACTTGTTAATTAGATGTGCAAATCAGGAAACAGTTATCTAAATTGCCAGACATTTCCACTGATCGGTATCCATGAACTGAAGAATGTTTGGGATATGGACGTGTACAATGGTTTAACACTGACATGAACATTTAGAATGTATTCTGTGTGGTTGACCTAGGCAACTTTTCAGCAAAATGGGGTTATTCCTTGTAAGCAAGTAACTAACTCCAAAAGCAGATACACATTTATATGTCATCGTTTACATTTAAGATAATGGCAATGGATGCTGTTTACTATTTTCTCCCGTAAGCACAAGAAGCGTAAAGCAGGAGACAAAAAAAGAGGGAGAACAGAAAGTAATGTGTATATGGTATAAGCAGAAATGTTTTGTGAAAACTAAACTCTCCAACAAGAATAAAGTTCAACCTTTCTCCTGAGATTGGGCAGGATTTTCTCTAAGACATTTGAGGAAGAAAGGAACTGACTTCCACCACTAAAAATCAAAGGGGTCTTCACATGAGCTCTGGTCTTTGCTTTTGCTTTCCCTTTCTTTAGCTACCTTTTTGCCTCTCTAACTCCAAAAGTGAGGTTTCTACAGAAAGAAGAGCACTGCATTCTACTCACATCACTCAGCTGCCTTGTCACTTTCTTGGCTTGTTCCACATCAGGTGGATCTGGCAGAGAAGTATATTTAGATTTTCGTTCATCGTGCCCTTTTTTGTAGACAATCTGAAAATATGAAAGAAGCAAACATTTACAGTAACTACCAACTTAAGCATCAGAACATTTACTCTTCACTCTGCTAATGCCACCATTAACAAAAGGAGTTCTGTCCACAGCTACTGCAGCGTGAACTCTTTCCATCGATGTATCCTGGAGGACTACTGAAAAGTCTCTTGATAAGAGTGAAAAAGCATCAGTTCCTCAGGAAAGTTTTCAAGTATATTACACTGTTGCTTCTGATAAAAATGGACTGGTGAACTTCTGGACATGTACAAAATTCACTGAAATCTTTAAGTGAGACCTGAAATCCTCAGTTGAAGTGTTCTACATATCTAAGTATCAGCAAATCACACAGCCTCACAAATTCCTGACTTTTCTTATCACTGTTTTAGAGAGACAGATTTTAGACCCACAACAGCCAACTGGGCTTACAGCCAACCCTGAGAGTTTCTCCACACATTCTGAGGCATACTTAAGGTCTTTAATAAATTATGTCATTCATTCATTCATTCATTTCTAGCATCAAATTGCCGACAGATTTACATTCTAATGTAATTATTTTCCTATTGAAATAGCACTACTATCAGACCTATCAGTGGAGACTACACATTTTTATTTTCCGTTCCAGTATGAAGTTTTTATATCTAGTCGAAGTCCACCACAAAGTCTACCAAGTTACACTGTAACAGTGACCCAACTGTCAGTCAGGCTTTGATACTTACATCACTCAGAGTCTTTTGAGCCTGTGCCACCCTTCTGAGTTCTGGACTGTCATTGTATGGATAGAATAATGTTTTGTCTCCTTCCCAGTCTTCAGTATAGAGTTTCTAAATAACAGAAAAATGCCAGGATACTCATTATGAATTAATCTCTGACTTGGAATGCTTCTTGCACTTCAGCTGCCTAGACCTGTGATTTTTTTTTTTTTTTACCTTACTGAACATTGCTGTGTTTTTTATCGCATTCACAAGCTCTGGAGCATCAGGGGGAAGCAGGTACTTGTCCTTATTCTCCTCCCAGTTCTGTTTATATAATACCTGGAAAGAAAGATCAGCATGTTAGTTATTCTATTATTAGGAAAATATTTATTTTTGTGAATAAACTACCTGCTCTAAAGAGTTTTTCGAAGTGGAAGTCTCAAACCAGTGACATTTGAAGACATCTATTGGAAACATTTAAGATTATATTTATACTTGCCTTATCAACTTCTCTGATATCTCTCCCTGTGCTTCTAAGCTGTTCTATAGACATTGCTTTAGTGCCCTCATGATCCACTAATGTTCACAACCCTTCCAGAAAGTCAGAACTCGCTCACCTTGCTCACTTGCTGTGACACCTTCTTTGCATGTTCTATATCCTTGGCCTTTTCATCAACATGACAAATAGTTCTAGCAACTTCACCAGCCATGCGGTATTTAACCTAGATCAATGCACAACAGAACACATTTATTCTTACAGTAAAAACTTACAGTTTTTTTTAAAAAGCAAAATATTGACATTTTGACACTTAATACTGTAAACACCCAAAACCTGAATTCAATAAAGCATTTAGGACCAGATGTTCCTTAGAAATGAAGCTTATGGAAACTAATAGATTTTGTGAATTAACTGAGAAAAATGCAGCTTTGAGACAGTTTCAAGAGCTGTGAACCCAAGTTAGAGGAAGTGCCTTTCTGTAATCAGAGAGTTCTTTCTAAGCGTACTTCCACCCTGTATAATGAGATAGAGAGATCCCCATGCTATGCAGTAGGTCTCAATTTCACAGTCCATTACCATGCAAACACTAGCTGTAGTGTCAAAAACAATATAGCCACATTGACATGGCAAACCAGCAGCTTGGGCACAAAAAGCACCCTAATGCAGTTATACCACTCCCAGCTTGACGGCAGGCTCAGTCAGCATTAGCACATAGATTGCTGCATCACATTCCTCAATATATCCTAAGGCAGGAGTGGAGTAGAATTTAATGCACACTCTTCTCCTGAACACCGGCTAGGTTAGGTGACTACTCTCTCAGCTTTAGGGGTTCCCATTCCTAAGGACTCAACTCCCCCCATTTACTGCATAAAGAATTAAGAAGCCTTTCTAGGTAGATTTCAGTTTCCCAAGCTGTGAGGTGTACTGTTGAAAGGTAGACCAGTGCTGCTTAAAAGAAAGAGGGGAGGATGTGCTAGCTTCCAGAACTAGAGGCGCTGCATCAGTGGGGCAATTGCACTCAGGATAGCTTTCAAAAGCAGATCACTACGAGTGGGATTCAC
The DNA here is from genome assembly GCF_964289735.1 of Phaethon aethereus. Taxonomy (NCBI): domain Eukaryota; kingdom Metazoa; phylum Chordata; class Aves; order Phaethontiformes; family Phaethontidae; genus Phaethon; species Phaethon aethereus. Next base: position 2,404,508 of record NC_138580.1, on the reverse strand, counting down.
ACAGAGGCAACAACACATCTTGGCAAAAACCCACAGTTAATGGCAAGATGTACAGAAGTTCATTTTGGGATACTTGGACAATGTAAGCATAATTTTTCCAGGATCTCTTTAGGAAAGTGACATTCAGTTGTTTTATGAAAACAAAAATGTTTAAACACATTTCGAAAACAAAATTCTAGGGTTATTTACCCAATGCACAACTTAACCTCAACAAAAATTCATCAGGCACATCATTCATGATGACTGCACGACACCGCGTGTGGAATCTTCAAATTCAATGATATGGGCATCGCCATCATCTCCTGTGCCTGTAACTTCTGATCAGAAATTTTCAAACCTCGTTAGGCACAATGAAACAGGGCTATTATTCAGCTAGAAGTGAACCATCACATCTCCCTTCCTGAAGGGCCTAAATTCCAACCTACAACACAGAACTCAAATTGTCATATTTGAGTATTCCTCGCTCTTATAATCTGGTAGAGTTTCTGCTAAATGTTCAGATTGCCTTACCACAATATCATCAAAAAATTAACACTTGTTATCTAACATTTAAAATTGTGATTCAGTTTGCTTCTTTACCACTCAGTAAATATTTGCTTCTTTACCACTCAGTAAATATTTTTACTTAAGACAATTGATACCTACCTCACTGAGCTGGTCTTGTACTTTCTTGATTCTCCGAATTTCTGGGGTATCAATTGTGGAAGCATATGGCTTTCCTTTTTCTTTTCTAAATTTTTCTTTGTACTTGTTCTGAAAGAAATTAATGAAAAATATAACTAAGACATATCCTAAAGCTCTGGCAGAAATGTATGTAGCAATTATTGATTTATTTATCCGGTTAGTAGAGGAATTTTGGTCAGATTATTGAATAATACAAACTGGCATTACTCAATTACATTTGCAGAGTTACATTTATTTTAACCAACTGACTTTCTTTGATCTGACACAACAGAAAAAATCCATTTGTACCTTTAGCCTGGTTTAGATCACCTCTAATTGATTATATTCTCCTTAGGAGCTTGATATTGATAAATTTACAGTTACTTGTTTCAGTGACCAAAGATAAGGAAAATATGTGGGTGACGGTAGCAGTCCTAGACCTATGATCTCACATAACCATTAAACAGTGCATGCTAGTAGGTAACATACATTTAAATTTAGGAAAAGGAATATGATGCTCTCTGCATCTGTGCAGAGCAGTTTTTTCCAGTTGTTTTTTCCAGTTGTTTTGCATAATAGCATGTAGTATTCGTCTACTGGACTTTGATATCTTGTATCAGAAATTTAGGTTGGTGCTTGTTCCTGTACATTGTGCACAAGGATTTTTCCTGGTTATATATAGAAGCATAGAGAAATACACTATTATAAAAAATATTAAGGTTTGCTATTCAATAGACATTAGTCTCTGTTATCTTCCTTCTCTCAGATATCCAAGTTAGACAGTGCAGGACTCCTATTAACTGACATCTCTGATAACCTTCAGCCATCTGCCTTAAGCCACTTCTTGTGCCTAATGATTACCTAATGCACTTACGCAGCAAACAGGCAAGAGAGGGGCTAATTCAAACAAGGAAACTTTCTGCTTCAGGCAAATAACATTAACACACATCACGAAATGAAGTACAGGAGACAAAATAGTAGCATGAAGGTTTGCAATAAAACCTATTAAATATCTTAAAAGTTGGTGTTCCTTAAGAAATAAAAGACATGGACAATTTACCTCACTGAATAGGTCCTTCATTTTATTACTGTGTTGCAGATAAGGTGTCAAAAACTTAGATGGGTCCACTTTTGTCCGTATTGTCTTCTTCCTGACTGGAGGTGCTGCATCCTCAACAGAAGCTTTTTCACGCTCAACAGTATAGGTGGTAATTTGAGGACCTCTGAAGTCTGTGCTAACAGTCTCAGTGATCTCAGTGATCACCTGGGAATAAAGAAAAAATATAATTATTTGCTTTAAAACGATAAATAATCATTTTACGATAACCATTTTTCACCCACCCTATGTAGTAAAAGGGTGCCCTCTTCTTATCCAGGAACCACATGCAAAACTTCCTACTGGGATTACACAGTATGCCTACTATACATCACCCAACCTAAAAAAAACCCACAAGGTTTTTGACTGGCTGATGTAATTATTCTCCAGAGGAGCTGTAAGAGTGGGGCTCCTGTTGCTTCTGTTCTCTATGCATACACAGAATTCGCATCAGGGGGGTCTCCAGTGGGACCACTGGCGATTACAACCAAAGTATAGAAAAGTTCTCAGTGCTGAAGTTGTGTAGAAGACATACGTCGCACAGCTAGGGCTCCTAATGATGTTGCTGAAAGTTGAGAAAGCAGGTCAAAGGTGCATACAGTCGTTCAAAAAGATTATCTTCTTCTTGCAAAGGAAGGAATGGACACAGCAGACAGACAAGACCAAGTCTTTGGGACCTTGCAGTAAGTACACGATGTACCAGCTGACCAAACAAATACCTAGAACCCACCTTTTCTACTAAACTACATTTTCGCATAGCCAGAACACAATCATGGCAGAGACATATCTGAGATACTTATATAACCAATTGATCAAGCATCCATTGGAAATAACCCCTTAATTAATTTAAATGGTTTATGTACTTGTTTATCAACATATTCATGCTATAAGCAATAATTTTAATACTAAGATTCTAATTAAGAAGGTTTTAAAATAATTGTCACAACTTAAAAATGTGCTCCAAAATCACTTGAGTAAGAAAGTATCAAGATTTATTTCATATTAACTAGCTTTAAAAAAAAAAGTGCCTTTAAAAGGGGATGTATGAAGGTCAGATTTCTGATAGCTATTTGCACTAGTATGAGACAGACCAGAAAATACATTAAGCATTAATCATTAAATTGAGAAGTATACAAGACACAAATTACAAAAGGTTTGTTTACTATGTGAACATTAATTGCATTTCACTATTGCTGTCCCAGGATGTTATTAGTTAGTTCAGCACCATCACAAGTTTCTCTCTTACAACTCTTTTGAAACATGCAAATTTGCATCAAAGTTTTGGCACTGAAAGCACCGGAGAGTTTTAAACCTGTCTATGCAAACACTGAACAGCACTACCTGCTATTAGCTTTATAACAAAACTGTGAAGCTACATGCTTTTATAAAAACTTCTATCTGATTTTAAAACATCTGATGAACACAGTGGTTGAATTCATCTTAAAAATAATGAAAGTCTTCCTTCATAACGGTAGTCCTAGATTATTTGCTCAAAAGTATTCATCAAATCGTATTTTATTAAATTAAAAATATAGGAAGACTTTGGGAAAAGATTCTTTATTGGGAAGGAAACACAAAAAGTGAAATGCTAAACTTTAGCTTTCACATAAGCTTATGCCATAAAGAATATTTCATAGTGACATAGCAGAGAGTTGGGTTATATCTATATTATAAACCCAATTTCAAATTATGATAATAACTCCTTGGTGACTCAAATATTTGTTACCAATAACATGAAAAAAATCTGCAAACCACCACTTTTCAGTGAGATTACACAAGGTGAACTGAACTGATACATGTAAACTGGTTTCAGGCAGAATCTTTTAATATTTCTCTTCACAGAATCACAGAATCACTAAGGTTGTAAAAGACCTTCAAGATCATCAAGTCCAACCATTAATCCAGCACCACCATGTCCCCTAAACCATGTCCTGAAGCGCCACATCCACATGTTTTTTGAACACTTCCAGAAATGGTGACTCCACCACCTCCCTGGGCAGCCTGTGCCAATGCTTGACCACCCTCTCAGTGAAGAAATTTTTCCTAATATCCAATCTAAACCTCCCCTGGAGCAACTTGAGGCCATTTCCTCTCATCCTATCACTAGTTAGTTGGGAGAAGAGACCAACACCCACGTCGCCACAACCCCCTTTCAGGTAGCTGTAGAGAGCGATGAGGTCTCTCCTCAGCCTCCTCTTCTCCAGACTGAACACCCCCAGTTCCCTCAGCCACTCCTCATCAGACTTGTGCTCCAGACCCCTCACCAGCTTCGTTGCCCTTCTCTGGACAAAGAACATAACAAGATTAAGTATAATGCACGTATGTGCCTGTTGTTCATATGTACATATCTAGTCACATTCACATCCTCAATAATTCTGCTCATCTTTAACACTAATAACTGGATTTTGCATCAAGAATTGGATTTTTGTCAATATGTCACCTAATAATCTTCCTGCCTGTGTTTCTTGTTATTAATGTAGTCTGTTGCTTCATTTTGTCAGCTCCTGTGCAAACACCTGCTGGGTAGGAGCAGAGGGAAGACTATCAGCAAGACACAGGGCAGGACGGAAACTAGCACAGTGCTTTTCTGATGGACACATCCACGACTCCTTCTAATGGAAACTCATAGGATACTCAGAACAAGCTAGAAGTCCTCTAGATGATCCCACAAAAGAGTCTGGCAGAGGAAATGAAGTATTAAGAAGCAACTGTTCAGTGATATTTGTGTGTTGAAAATGAAAAATTAGTCCTCAGAATACAAAAGCATTATGCATTAATTACATGCACCAATACACCACATGCAACATCACAAGGACCTTACCTCATGGGGTTCACCCTCCTCAATAATAGTTTCTTCAATGTAGTACTATTAAAGAAAGGGGGAAAAAAAATCATTGTTAGGCAAGATCATACAAAATAGAAAATTATAGCTTCTCTTAAGCTGTTTTAAAAACACACTTCTGGGAGAAATAGGACTGTAATTCATAGGTCCCTGTGTAGTCCCATTTGTATCCTTAGTAATTCTGAACCCCTGTTCATTTTTTGCATTAATGGTTGGATTTTTTCTGTACATTCTTTAATGAATTGTCTTCCCAAGTAATTAATGAAGGATCATTATTTAATTTTACCCACAAGAGGGAAGACAATGACAACCACACCAAAAAGAAGAACTGTCATTCAAAAAAACAGGATTTTCCAAGTGTTTGCTAATATGCTGAGAGGACTGCGGTAGGTTTCTCTCCCTAAGGCTGTCCTCAAAGTTGTTCCTACCTACAGATCCTTGAAGGACTCCAGTAATTACTGGCTGCCAGCTAGACTTTGTACTATTGATCACAATTCTGAGCCCAGCAGCCCAGTCAATTTTCCAACCACTTTATTGTCCACTATCCAGCCCACATCTCATAAATTTGGTGATAAGAAGACTATGGGAGACTGTTTCAGAGGTCTTCCTGAAGTAGTCACTGCTATCATATGCAACATTTACTGGTTTCCCCTTGTCCATAGCAGCAGCGAACTCATTATAAGCAATGATTTTGCTCAGACATGATTTGCCCTTGATAAATCAACATTCTTTGCTCTCCATGACCTTCACGTCCTTCGTGTGTTTAGAAATGGCTTGTGGAGTTTATAATGTCTAACATCTTCATGTTCCTCCCAAGTGGTCTGCTCCTGCTTCCACCTTCTGTATACTTCTCTTTTGTGTGTTTGAGCTCCCTCAGGATCTCCCTGTTCATCCATGCCAGCCTTCTTCTGTGTCTGCCTTCTGCACATTGGACTGAACCATCCTTCTGCTCTGAGGAAATTTTTTTGAGATGACCCAGCTCCCCTGGGCCCCTTTGCCCTCCAGGGCTGTTTCCCACGGGATCCTCCCGAGCAGGTCCCTGAACAGGACCAAATCTGCTCTTCTAAAGTCTGGGACTGTAATTCTGTTTATCTTGCTCACTCTCTGAATCTTCAACTCCACAGTCTTGTGGTCACTGCAGCCATGGCTGTCCTTGACCTTTACATTTTCCACAGGTTCCTTCTTGTAAGTAGCATGTCCAGCAGAGCAGAGTTAGTTCATCAATCTGCTGCACCAAGAAATTTATCTTCAATACGTTCTAGAAATCTCCTAGGTTGCTTATGCCCAGCCATAAGGCGTATGCACCCGTCCAGCAGGCACTGGGGTGGTTAAAGCCATCCATAAGCACAAGGGCTGTGCCCATGAATCTTTCTCCAGCTGCCTAAAGAAGCTGCCAGGGTGCTACACCGACTCTGAAGTGGCAGATCCGCAGGTGGAGCACAAACCTTCCTCCTGTTGCTGAAAACCATGAGCTTCCTCCCTTCCTCATCTTGACGGCCACCGTCCATCACCCATTTAACCAGGGTCCGCAGCTGGCACTCCTTCCTTGCCATGTGCGGCTCTCCCTCTTGCTTTTCATGAAGCTGCTTCTTCACAGCAAATGGCGGCCGCACGATGGCGCCGTCCCGCCAGCGCAGCAGCCCGCCACAGCGCCGCGCCGCCTCGCGGCAGATGGCGGACGCGCTGCGGGGAGCAGGCAGCGCTGTTGAGAGCCGGCCGCGCTGCGGGGGAGCCGGCCGCGCTGCGGGGGAGCCGGCCGCGCTGAAGGGGGAGCCGGCCGCGCTGAAGGGGGAGCCGGCCGCGCTGAAGGGGGAGCCGGCCGCGCCGTGGCTTCGCCGCCCCGAGGCATCGCCCCCTCCATCTCCCCTCGCTGCTTAATGGAGGAAGAAACAAACGTTTAAAGATGTTGCTCCAACCGCTGTAGTAAACAGCCGCTATCTTATTCAAAAGGTGCTTAACTTGCCACTGACTTCCAGGAAGGAAAAATGTAAAATGCGGTTTTTATCTTTGAAAATCTCCTGAGCGATGATTTGCTCAGGGTCACATGCTGAAACTGCAGGAACAGAAAGCCCTTTAAATCAAGCCCTAAAAAAAAAAAAAACCTAATTAAAATTCAAGCCCTTTTCCCAAACTTGTTCCTCAAGGTTAGGTTCACGTAACTAGCCCATACTTTCCAAGCTGTCTCATATTGGGCTGTTTTGAGAGAATTTCTGCTCACCGGCCCTACACCGTGTTTGATCCACCTTCCACGGAGCCTCGAGTAAATCAGCAGCAAAGGTTTGTGTCGTTCACTGTGGGTTTTTGCACATCACAAATGGCTGCAATGTCCAGTGCAGGCTAATAACTCCAGAGAAAGAAAAAATAATAGCTGAAAATCCTCTTCGCTTTGTCAGCCGCTCATTATTCAGCAATATTTTTCTACTCTTTCTGAAGATAAATTTCTGATAGAACTCTTGCAGGTTTAAAATAGGCGATTCATATAGAAGTGGGATTCTAGTTAAGAAAATTCTGGTCAGCCTAAGCCTTTCTTACAATGGTACCAGCTGCTATTTTTCTTTTTTATTTAACTTCTCACTAGGAATATCTCGAGGGAAGCTACTAAAGCAGTACCATCTCGGTCTGTCCAAGGGATGTGGTTACAGCAAGGCGGTGGTTGAAAATTAAAATCAAAAAATGAAACAGAGCCGTGTAGACAAAGAGCCCAACACAGCACAATTCCAGCAGCAACAAATAAACACTGACAGCAAATAAATACGCGTTTTGTTACAGGGAGCACCTAATGCTCAGGAAGCATAAAGGCAATTACAAGTAACATGGAAATAGGAAACTTGAAGGACTGGTGTCTTTGGGTGGTGCAACGTCTTTAAAACGGACTTGATGAACAGTAACGCTTATTTTCCAAACGACATTTAACTAATTTAACTGGCAAACCATTTGACCTTATTCACTATTTGAAATTCATAAAGTCAGCAGTCAGGGCTCAATGCTGTAACACTGCCCGACAGCAGCAGTCCGTTGGATATAGCGTGGAGATAGAGAGTTGCAAGATGTCTACATTTGTACTATCATCTTCTTCTTTTCAAACACTGAGCGATTTGTTATAATCACTTATGTATTTCATAACACACAATTTCGTTTCAGAATAGTAATAATGCAGCAGGTAAGACCACACCATTTGTTAACCTCATATACTGTTTCAATAGCGAAATCATTATTCCAATGGAACTCTGTCCTGGTTTCGCCTGGGATAGAGTTAATCTACCTGGTATAATGCTGTGTTTTGGATTTGGGATGAAAATAATGTTGATAACATACTGATGGTCTCAGTAGTTGCTAGGACTGCCCAGCTTCTCAGAAGAGCAGGCTGGGGGTGCACGGGAAGCGGGGAGGGGACACAGCCGGGACAGCTGACCCAGGCTGGCCAGAGGGATATTCCACTCCATACGGCACCATGCTCAGTATATAAACCGGGGGAGTTGGCCAGGGGCTCGGGAACTGGCTGGGCATCGGTAGTGAGCAATTGCATTGCGCATCACTTACTTTGTATATCCAGTATATTATTTTTTTTCCCTTCCTTTTCTGTCTTATCAAACAGTTTTTATCTCAACCCACAAATTTTACTTTTTTCCCCCTAATTCTCTCTCCCATACCACTAGGGCAGGGGGGGAGTGAGCAACAACACGCTGGCTCATAATAGTAACCTGTGGGTTCCCCCCAGTTCATGGGGATTCTTTTAATCAAATTGCTGAGACTAAATAATTCGGCGTATAACTGTGGGTTTAAATGACCTATCGGCAACTTAATCCCTGATGCAACTCCACGGACATCTACAGGTTTAAATTTTGCTCTGCTGCTGCAGCTTCTAAGGCTAAATTGGTTAATGGTACCTCGGTGCACAGAAGTGCTGCATTTCTGCATCGCAGTGGGCACAGCGGTAAGGCTAGAAAGTGGCTTCCAAAGTCATCCTCTCTAGCATGGACTGGATGGCAGAGGGCAAGCCAGGAGGGAAAAGAGATGGCCCACTGCATCTATAATTATGCAGAAGAGTAACCACAAAACCTCGCGATGGGGGTGTGGGATGGTTACAATCCCTTTTTAAACAGAGTAACTGTGACAGCAACCAGAGAGATTTTGCTCCACCAAGTAACTATTTTTGTTGTTGTTGTTGTTTTACTGATCAAACCATTTAATAGATATCTACCCATACCCTAATCTTCAGCGGGCAAACAACAAGTAACCTTCTATCTTCATAAGCAACATCCATTAAAGTGATTAATATATTCATTTACAAGGTAGGAAACAAATATTCCTAATCCCAGATTTTCTTCTTACCTCCACAACTTCCTCATATTCTTCTTCCTCCATTTTGAGGATATTCTTCTGCCTCTCCCCCACGCACTGGTCACGCAGCGGATGAAAGTGTGAATATACAGTATTAGCCCAAGACTGAAAGGACTACGGGAAGCTACTGGTCAAGTTTGTAAAGCGCCTGGGTCACGGTTAGTAATTAGTCACGTTATTACAATGTTGTTGGCAAATTAGTGAAAGAACTGGAACAACGGAGAGAACTAAAGTTACTTTGTTTCTGACTATTAGGGGAAAGCACTGCATTAAGTTTCAAACATACTGATATAAATTACAATTTTGGACAAATACTTTATTTTAATAGTTGTGACACCTATATAGGAATTCAATAAAAATAAAAAAGAAAAAAATCAGAGAAAGAGATTTCTTGAAGTATGAATTGATTTTTTTCATTACAACAAAATTATTTGAAAAATTTTTCTTTTCTCTGTGACTGTTCTGTACTATTTCATTAGATTATTCAAGCTCCTGTTTGAAGGGAGCTTTATCTGTATGTTCTACTATATTCATTCACAAGCAAAAGCGTAATGTAGAAAAAGATTGTAAATTTTTTTTTAAGTGACCTTAGGTTAATGAGGCAATTTCTGTCTTCCCAGCATGAGCCTATACAGATGCTTGGGGGGGAGTAGCTCTTGTGGCTTTTTTCTCTCTATTTCTTCAGACCTGGAAAATATGAAAATCCATACAGTCAGCTGAATTACAAAGTACAGATTACAGTCGAAAAACCTCTAAATGAATTAATTAACACAATGATTTTGCTATGAGGCAAAGCTACAGTTTTCCACCAGAGGCTACAGCCCTGTTTCTGATGTTGGTAGGGGATGAGGCTTTGGAACAGCTGTTCCTGAGTCCAAAGATATTTGCCGTGTAAGCTAATACTACCAAATGACGGGGTGGTTTTGTTTAGCTGGCTAAACTGCAACTCCTTCTGAGGCAAGTGAAGTCTAGTAATGCAGGATAAATATAGGAACATAGGATACTGTCCCTTTTTAGTTCCAATGTGTTGAGAAAAATTACCAAAAAAAAACCCCGATTTGTTAAACCACAATGGTAACGATTAAAATAAATTAAGAATAACTCACTTAATAAGTGGCGTGGCATGTGAAAAAGTAGGCCAAAGTTTATGAATAAACCCAAGAAGTAGGGATTGCATATAAGGATACAATCTACACAAACTGTCACAATTATAACCTTCAGTTACACTTCCAAAACACAGTTCCAGGTCCTTTCCTCTTACTCGAATTTGCAGTCATCCAGACAGAAAATCTGACTTCCATGGGCAAGGCATGACTACTACTCCCGAGAAGCTACAGAATCAGGAAACAGGTCAAGATCCAATTCTAAGGAAAAGAAGTAAAACCTGATTGAAGTGTTCTTACCAGCATCATCTAGTAAATATCCTCAGGAGCAAAGCCTCTCCAGTCCTCCCTCCTGAGCAGCACTGGGCGAGGGTGAGCCTGGTGCATCGGCTCCTAATTACGCATGTGGCTAGCACAGCCAATCTGGCTCCAGCCCGCTCGAGTTTCAGCCCTAAATATACTTGGTGACCCCGGAGGAGGCCACCTGTTCTCAGCGACATGAAGGAAAAAGGAGCTGGGCACTTCTGTGCTCCCGAGGAAACCCAAAACACACCAGAGCTTGACTGAACCTCACCACGTCTCTGCTGAAATGTATCCCTCGGCAAATCCAAGGGAGCACCCAGATGGAAAACATGCACTTTTTTCAGAGTTACTAATAATAATGAATTTGAATTGACAGAGAAAATTTCATTCCTATATTTTACCTGAATCAAAACTATCCGAATTCAAGAATCTCTGAACTTTGGAGAAAGGAGAGAGGAGTCTGGACTTTGAACTAAATTTTTACTCCAAGTCTGTCTTTAATTTCATACCTTAAGTATACCCGAGGTGCTTTATCAGCTTGATGCAAGTCACATGTCAATAGTTTTATCACTTCTTATGAAATGTTACACAGCTGAACACATGGACCCAGAAACATGTGAAAACTTGACTACTTTAACAGACAGTATGCCTGGTGAAGCTAAGGATACATGATAAACAGATTACGCGACAGGGGAGCAGTTCTAATGCAGAGAGTATTTTGGAAGGTCAAGAATTATAGGATGTACGGAGTAGAATCATGGTGATGATAACAGAAGTGACCTCTTGGGTCATCTAGTTGATTCATATTATAGGATTGGCTTCAGTTCTTCAAGGAGGTGCATTTAAAAGCCAATATCAACAATTATCTCTTTTCATATACTATAGAACATAATTAAATAAATGATTGTCAGGAGCCCTTGAGAGACATCTTCTTGTTCCTTAACTCTTTCCAGAAGTTAATATTTATATCCAGATGAAATATCATATCTCATTCACTACTGCCAAGTATTTTCTACTCTGCATAGAGCTGTAGATCTTTCCCTTTCTCCTTTAGGCAAGCTATATGTTTTCAATTACTTAGCATTTTGCTTCACCAGGCAATCCTTCCCCATTTAATCTTATTTCTGTTTATTTAAAAGTCCTTCAGTTTCTTAACAACTTTTGAAGATATCCAGAAATTAATATAGCATGTTGATGGAGTCTCACGAGAGCAATGTCAGCTTAACCTTCTGCTCTCCAATCCACATCCTCTGTGTGTGCATTCCAGAAATAACTGACAGTCATTTTTCTCCAAATTACTGCTTTTCAGTTGATTGGATGCATAATGTGACATCTACATAGAGTGGTGACAAACTTTTATGTAGTGAAGGGCCAGGTTTTTTTATTAAACATGTAAATCATTGTTGTCATTTCCATCTCAAATCTCCGTTAATGCCAAAATTAGCACCACAGCCAGTGACTCCCCGTCCCCCTTCTTGGTTCTTTTCGGCAAGTCTGGGTTCAAAGCCTCTTTCTCAGACTCAACAGTTGTACTTTACATTGCTCTTCCTGTAAATGGCATTCCCCCTTAGTCACCGCTACCTTATTGGATATTATTATGCCTCATTCCAATCACCTGATTTAAATTAGGTTTGCTAGCTCAGCAGAAGCTTGTATTCCTCCGTCCTGCTGGTTATTCTGACAAAATTAGCAACCATTTTCAAACGGGATGCAATTTTCTGTGCAGTTCTCTTGCAAGTTCCCGCAAACACTTTCTCCCTCAGTGTGTACTCTACAACTCCCAGGTTACTAGAACATCGCCTTCAGATTCTTTTACAGTGCTGTTCAATACATCTTATTTAGAAAGACACTAAACAAGGCCAAAATTACATGCAGGATGCGAGTACCACTTTTTCTGCTACTGAAATGCAGCCATCTTTGGTGTGAAACATGCCAGATCTTTAGCAGCAGACAGCTGAGGGCTGGAAACGAAGCGTGGAATAACCCACCAAAATTACGGAAGGGGTTTAAGAACGAAACGTCTTAGTGCTGAAATGAAAAGTTGGACAGAAGATAAGATTTCTGTTCTGACATCAGAACGTGAAGAGGGGAGGAGACCACTCTTAGGTCGCCTAAGGCTGCCGGCAACTCCTTCACTTCTTACATTTGCTGCTTTGCTCCTTCACCTCCAAATCTCAGGGAGCAGCTCTGACAAAACTGTCACTACTAGCTTCATTTTTGTGTAAAACTGGAAAGAAAACCAAACTGCTACATTTTCTGTGACTTGTACTCCAGGCCCCAGTTGGCTTTTATTGGTGAAAATTTAGTGTTCACTTGCTCAAGTGCTTTTATCTACGTACAACACATGCTAATAAATGGATCTTTACATACCTGGCTATATTTAAGTTGTTATTTGTATATTGATATATAATACCTAAACACATGCACGCATGTCTTCACATATGTCCATACGTTGGTCTTCACTGTGGAAATAACCTCCTATGCTCATTGCTGTATTTCATATCATTCACTTCTCAGGACCGTTAAAATGCCAACGATACATATTCATACCAAAATATCAGCAGGTATTGCACGCTGAAGTAGAACATGCATGAGGTAAATGGAATACTAATGGTTAATATGCCCTTCATTTTTTTTAATTTGCTTTATTGTGACAATTTGTGTCTGTGACTCAGTTTTCAAGTCACTGTTTGCTGGAATATTCTGAGAATACCAACTTGATTTTCTGGGGGACAAATGTTTGAAAGGCATTAGGAAAATTCTGCTGTAGGGGACAGCCTGGCAGTTCTGATGCATATGCTCAGAGGTTTTGAACTAAAAAGATAGAATGGTGCAAGATGACTAAGAGAAAGATGTTGTTTTGCATTTAAATGGCCCAAAATTTTAAAGCAGAAAATATTTTCTTTTATTTAACTTTTTAAAATATTAAGTTCAATCAGTCCTATTTATCAAACAGTATCCACTCAGGGCAAGGGGAAAGGAAGGAAATAACACGTGACCGTCTCTAGATTTATTTAGAAGGTATATAATACAAGAACTATGAAATAGCAGCCTATGTATACTCACTCTCCTAACCCACACAGCATTCACATACAAAAACTCACTGTTTTTTTCTAGAACTGCATTTAGTTTGTTTTGGGAGGCAATCTTCCACCTATGGAAAATACGTAAGCTAATCCTGGAACCTGATCAATACAGACGATCAGTATGTAAGGACCACAGGGCAGCCACACTGCAAACCGCTCACCCCCAAAAGACAGAAATTCTAGTTTTCTCCAATTTCCCTGCCAGTTAGTGACACTAGAGTATTGTCTTTATCATGCATTCCCTTGTATTTGTTTTATGGTGCATCACTCCCTAGGTCCCAAGGTAGAGTTTGGAAGAATTTTAATAAGCCAAGGCCAGATCCCACATCATGAAACCCAGCAGCAGGTATCATCGAACTGCAAGCCTGCAATGACTTCTTGAAGAAGATGACTTCAAGACTCAAGAGACTTTTTATCCATCCTTGCTTCTGTTTGATTGAAAATTACACAGGCTTCTCCGTGTCTTGCCCTTTGTGTGGATAAACTCACTGACGTCATGGGTACTATATTTAACCTCCTGAGGTAATCAGTAGACCACCCGAATTTAACAAGCATTGTGTCATTGAAAAAGGACATATTTTAATACATATTTTTGTCATTGTGTCTATTTTTTACCTACCATTATTAAGCTACTTCTCATTCTTTTCGCCATTCCTTTCTGCCTACCAGATTTTGCACGGGAAAGCTGGAAAAAAAACCCTTGTACTTTAGCATTTACAAGGCTCTCACCTAAGCTAATCACGTGTCCACAACTTTCCTTTAGCGTGCAGTCTCCATCAAAAATCTAAAAATGCACTGGAGATTGTAAGACGTGAAATGTATGTTGCTTACGATAGACAACCCACGAGACAGAAAGATGCTGTAGCAATCAAGAAGCCTTAAACGTGAAAGCCATTTAGTCTGGGGGGAAAGCATTAGCTGGAGAGCCCGACATAAGCTTCAGAGCCCTAAAAATAAAGTAATTCTTGTTAGATAAGCTGTTACCAGCCTCTGTCGGGAGGTCCACAAGCTATATTTGTATTTGCACTCTGGGGATCCAAATGATAGAGAAAACAGGTGTAGAAAATACGAATCATAGAAATATGAATTTCTATTCATATTTCATTATCTGCTAATAATGAAAAAGGGAGCGAAAAACGGAGTTAGGTAAGGGTTTCCCCTCACCGTGCTGTTCTTACAAGGGCTCACTGTTATCCAGTATTTATTGTACCTTCCTAACAGGTGGGAGAGAGTCCTCTAAGGTGGGCAATGAACCATGACCTATTACAAGTTGCAGTCATCACATCAGGACGGTGCCAGCATAATTTAAAGACACTCATGCCTGCGTGAACATTGTAGTAGACCCTTATCTTGAATTTTTTGCCAAAGAACATTCACCAGATTAAGACCCCATACAGGCTTGACTATACATGGTTTCTAGATCCCAAGTGGACATGATGATGAAGGCAGGTGCAAAGGTACTCACCGATACCACGACTGAAATAGCTAAGGGGGCATTATCCCGATTTAGGGAACCTCAGTGGATTTGACTTGCTACGGTGTTAGGAGCATCTGAGGAAACCATTTTCGGGAACTGAGTACTGAATCTGTATGTCACTTAAGTTGGCAGCGTAGTGTTGATTGAGCAAAGAAATATCTGCACTTTGAATACGTGCCATACATCTCTGCAACTTCTGTTACTGTCATGCAGCCTAGTAACTAAGACATGGTTTTAAGTGTACAAGCAAAGGAAAAGACATGCTTTCCTAGGACTAAACATCTTTATTTATCAGTGTTTGCCGTATTTTATGCCTCCTAATTATCATGCGGAAAAAGTGGCATATCATTTTAGAAGCATGCAAATCCACATCACAAGAACTTCAACTATATTCAAGGAAAAGAGCTTACACAAGTAAGTTGAACTTGTGCATTTTTAGTGGTCTAAGGTTTCTCTTCATAAGCTGCAGGTGCAAAGTTGACAGATGAGGACATGAAACATAACAATGTGTTTCTCTCTTAAAAAAATTCATTCTATACAGCAGACACGTGCAAACATCTCTCTCTTGTAATTGCTTTGAAACTACTAAGAAGCTTTATTAGCACATGAAACTGTGAGGCACGAGTGGAAGCCTGACTGTTCAAAATCTCCAAATTAATAGGATTTTGATGTTTTATTGACAGAGGCGGCTATGAGAAGAGAGGTTGTTCTACAAGTACCTTACCTACTGCAGAGTCAGCATCCAGAAGAGCTTACCTACAGGAGGGTTTACCTGTGAGGATCCGTGGCCCAGGACCTCTGCAGTGGGGGTAGGTGAATTTTGGTCTGATATACAGAAGTATTGTGGCAAGTGAGGAAACATTTTTCACTGAAAAATATGAAGTAAAGGGCTTGGTTAGACAAATGCAAGTGTTTGCCTTAGAATTTTTATATATATATATATATATATACACATATATATATATATATATTTCTCTGAGACCTGCCTTTACGACATGACAGATGGCAATACATTAAGCCAACCTTTTTTCTTCTGCATGAAAACAGGCTAGGAGCACATGCATTGTCAGTAATTTTGTCTTCGCTTAGGAAAGAACATTTCCATCTGACAGGGAATTTAACTGTTTCAACTACGGATAATCCTTGGAACTGACAAGTTCACAGAATCACAGAATCACCAAGGTTGGAAGGGAACTTTGAGATCATCAAGTCCAACCGTTAACCCAACACCCCCATGCCCACTAAATCATGTCCCAAAGTGCCACATCCACACGTTTTTTGAACACCTCCAGTGATGGTGACTCCACCACCTCCCTGGGCAGCCTGTGCCAATGCTTGACCACTCGGTGAAGAAATTTTTCCTAATATCCAATCTAAACCTCCCCTGGTGCAACTTGAGGCCGTTTCCTCTCGTCCTGTCGCTGGTTACTTGGGAGAAGAGACCAGCACCCACGTCGCCACAACCCCCTTTCAGGTAGCTGTAGAGAGCGATGAGGGCTCCCCTCAGCCTCCTCTTCTCCAGACTGAACACCCCCAGTCCCCTCAGCCGCTCCTCATCAGACTTGTTCTCCAGACCCCTCCCCAGCTCCGTTGCCCTTCTCTGGACACGCTCCAGCACCTCAGCGTTCTTCCTGTTGTGAGGGGCCCAAAACTGAACACAGGATTCGAGGTGCCAGTGCCACCAGTGCTGAGTCCAGGGGCACGATCCCTGCCCGGCTCCTGCTGGCCACACCATTGCTGATACAGGCCAGGATGCCGTTGGCCTTCTTGGCCACCCGGGCACACTGCCGGCTCATGTTCAGCCGGCTGTCAACCAGCACCCCCAGGTCCCTTTCCGCCGGGCAGCTCTCCAGCCACTCCTCCCCAAGCCTGGAGCGTTGCGTGGGGTTGTTGTGACCCAAGTGCAGGACCCGGCACTTGGCCTTATTAAACCTCACACAGTTGACCTCAGCCCATCGATCCAGCCTGTCCAGATCCCTCTGCAGAGCCCTCCTACCCTCCAGCAGATCAACACTCCCACACAGCTTGGTGTCATCTGCAAACTTACTGAGGGAGCACTCGATCCCCTCATCCAGATCATCGATAAAGTTATTGAACACGAACAAGTTGCATAGCACTGAGGACTGACACTCACCGTCTGTGCATGGTAGACCTCTAACCCAAGACATTGAGCCATTAGCACTGAGTCCCTGCACACAGGCTATAAAACCATCTACAGCTGCAATGGTCGGCCAGGTCGGAACCACCATGTCCCAAAGTTTTGAGGCACTTGAGAACCTGAATATGACGATGTCATAGACTCACTGTTTTGTGATCATTCCTGAACACGGGAGGCAAGTCAGTATCTAATGACAGATGGTTTCCTAGTTCGTTAACAGCTGTCTAATTAACTTACTGGAAATATAAGAAAATACAAACTGAAAAAAGCAGCTTCCCTTGATCCTGTTCTCTTGAATCAGAAATGCGTATGTATTTGTTAAAATTAATATGTTTTTTTTTTTTATACCACAGATAGATACATTTTCTTATTCTTGTTAGGTTATCCAGCCAACTGAGACACGTATTTGCAAAAATTATTTTTTTAAATTGAGGTACCGCACAAATGTGTTTTTTTAGGAAAGGATACGTGTTCTAACAAGATGAACGTCGCTTTTTACCTTGGTGCTGCTTATCCTCCTTCTTAAAGTGTTAATAGAAAATATTAGATCATAACAAATAATATACTTAGAGGCAATGCAATCAAAATGCCGTGAGTAAATCATCTACAGTGTCTTATTTTCATGTTTATTTTTTGATACTGACAGGTTATGTACAGGGTGAGTAGCAGCACAAGCTAGTAGTTCTATGGTGTGTAAACCAACCGCTTAGTATGCTGCCGTGAGTCAAAAAGACTTTGCTGGAAAAGGAGGAAGGAAAAGAACATGGATATGAAACCAAAATTCACCTCACACTTCCTGATGTTTCCAGACAGAGAAGGAACTGTCATCTCACTGAACAAATTGTTTGGTTGGGAAATCTGTCGACATGACAAGCTTCTGTTTTCTACCCCCCGCACCTTCTTAGAGAGGCTGCAATCACTGCTTTTTCTTGGCAGGTCCGAGCTCCAGAATAAAATCCAAATAAATTATTAACCCTGTGCTTGATGGTTTTTGGATATAGGACTGATGCTTTCAGTATAGAACAGCATTAGGGAAAAAATCACCGAAGTGTTTCACTTCCCTCCTCATCTTACATCTAGGTAACGCATGTTCAAGCAGCCCTCAAAATCACCACCCCGTACTTCTTCGGACAGAATATTATTTGAACTCACAGGGAAAAACATATGCACTGACATGTTGTTTGCTTGCTGCAGGTATATCTCCTCAAAATGATACACTATGGCGAGGGTGTATATATATATATATATATATATATATATAAAAATATATATACACAGACACTATACTACTACTCAAAATCAACTACTATTCTCACACAGAACATTTTCTTTTTTTGTCCTTTCATGCAAATCTCACATGGTCACCTCTGTTAGGGTCCAACCAGGATATTTCAAACATTGACTCAAGAGAGGACTCAAAGGGGGAAAAAAGCACAAACAAACCCAAACTGAAAAGAATATGAACATGAATGATTCGTTAATTTTTTTCATGAGGACATACCGTGAAGCAAAGAGAAATCAGATGAACAAATGCATCTCAACCTAACTCTCCAGCTAGTTGTAGAAAATTAAAAATTAGTATAAGGTTTTAAAAACCCCACCACTGAAGATATAAAATCACAGCGTAAAAGAGGCCGTATATTGCCACAAGAGATCTACACATAACTGGCAGTCAGCAGTAGCCTTGTTTTGGTTTGGTTTTTTCCCAGCTGAATCTGGTCATTGGCATGAAGGGTGCTTCTCCTCACATGACAGCGTCTGTCAGCCTCCACTGCTCTTTACTTAGGTCCTTAGAGAGTCTTAAAGGAAAACATTTATCAACAAGATGATGTCAAACAGCCTAATTTATCTCTCCAACTAATGTTCCCAAGACAGCAACGGGGTTTTTCACATAGGCACTGAGCAGAAAGAAGATACACCGAAGGAAGATTTTTTTCAAGAATACAAAACCAGCTCTGATTGTATCCATCAGATTTCCCAACATGAGCTTACGGGGTAAGCTTAGGTACAGCCCACAACTCTTTCATCTGCAACTCAGAATTTCTAGTTTTCAGAATACTAATTTAAGTTAGTATAAACTAAGAAAGGAGGGGGCGATTCTTTTAAAACCTTTTCTTCTTCCTTCTATATATAAGATAAATAAACTTTTATATTTTTAGAACAGAGGTACAAATATCAGCTGTAAATGCCAGGGAAAAGCCATGACTGGCAGCCAGAATTTCAGTTCTTATCCTGTCTCCAACACTTGTCCCGTTGGACAAGCCTCTTCCTTACTACTATGCAGTGAAGATAACACACATCTTCTTGACAAACTTTTTCACTCTTATTCCCGTTGTTGCAAATCCTTAGCTTACAGCAGGCGCGGTGGGAGTTGCGGAGGTTATCTTATAAGCAGATTGATCTATAATTTAAAGGCACAGACACGCAGAAAACAGTTGCAGAGGGAAAGCGGTGCAGCGGCAGGCAGGTCCACGCTGCAGGGACAGAGATCCTCTGGAGTCAGGCAGGGGCACGGTCAGCGAGCAACGCCCATCATCTCCTTTAAAGCTCTTGATATGAAAATGGTGGGATGAGGACTACACTACATCACACCTCTTTGGTGCCTACTGCTTCTGGCATTGATGGTCCTTTTTCCTTTCACTCCGTAAAGTGGATTATTGCTGCACTCATGCTGAAGGAAGGAATGCAGTTTCTTCTTGGTGGTCGACCTCAGGTGCTCCCACAAGAATTGTCCCACCTCAGTAGTCAAAATGCTGCTGGCCGTTATGACATGGTCCAGTTTTCTCACAACATGCCAATTTAATTTTGCATCCACTTTTCAAACCTATCTATCAGTTTCAATATACATGCATTCTTCCCCCAGCTTCTCAGAGGACTCAGCTGGGCCTTACAGAGAATTTAGAGGCACGGTGGTTGTGGTTTCTTATGGAACTGAGCTGAAGCAATTTACTGAGAAATCACAAGCCAGTCCAGGTTCATTTATACCCCAGTCCACATTCAGATCATTTAATAAGGCTTCACATTAAGTCTGTCATTTCTAACAAAGCTTGGCAGCAGGCAAGTTTCCTGTGGCTTTGAAGAGCATTGCCAACTTTCCACATCATCCCAACGGCAACCAGTAAATGGATGGATAAATACAGCTATAACATAATGGCATTCCCTGTCATAAATCGCTTGGGATGACGGGACAGGGCTGAACACACTCTTTGCCTTTTGCAAAATCTGTGACCAGCCCCTTAGTTCTGAAGTCACCTCTGCTGCCTTTTTGAGATCAACAGTTGCACCGATCTTACTGAAAGATGCTCATGCCCTGTGTGAGAACAGAGGGAACAAATCAAATATTTACTACTTAGGCCCTCATCCCTGTTTTTTCACCTGCTTTCTTCCAAGAAGGGAACAAACTGTGAATAGAAAGGTGCGATTGAGATAACAGTCCCTTTAACTTTTTTTTTCTTGGGCAAAAGAAGAAAAGTGCTACTATGAGTCTTCCTTACGGCATCTCGCCGTTCCAAGGGTTTTTCAAATTTGTGCAGGGTTCATTTGCAAAGCTTCTAGTAAAACAGCATCATGCATTGCCACTTGATCCCTTTCCCTCTGAGCCCCTCAAACTCCCCTATGTTGCAAACTAGTTCCCACAGTAAACAGAAAAGCAAATATGCAATTCAGAAGAGACTTGGGCTTCTAAAAGAATCGTCTGAGGACAAGATCACAAAAGCTGCTATTAAAGAAGATCAAGATTTAGATCAAAACTCAGTGAGTATACTCAAGTAATACCATAATAACTAAATCTCTCCATTGACATAAAATTCACGTGTCTGTAGTTTTCTTGACCTGAAGGATGCTAAGTAATGGGCTAGAGTGCACATGTCTAAATGTCAATGTTACAGACTTTAGCAAACTGTAACCTGTGTCTGAGAGCCATTTTTTGGCATTTGCCTCTTTTATTCTGCTCATTCAAATGGAACATATTTTCATGAAAGGTTACCAACATCTCCAACTGTGAAATGGGAGGGAAAGACTGCAACATGCATAGCATTCCTAACTTACATTGCTGAAGTGGTATCTCATATCCTGAAATACAATCTGCAGCAGTCCATAAAATATTAAGAGCACTCACTAGTTGTGGCCAGTAGTACTTTGCAGAAGCAGTTCCCAGTGGCAGAATGCTCCCTGAAAGGTCATTAACATAACACAAAGGTCATTAACACAACAGGCACCATAAGAAATTCTTCTGTGGACTATTATTAACAGCGCTAACCAGCCATAAGGAATCTGCCGTTGCTCGTCTCTGCAGTGGCACCAGACAATAAGACAACTACTTCGTTACTGAAGTCAATAAAGTGGCATTTAATTGCAATAAGGAACGATACCATCACAAGTAATACCCTCTAACTCATTTGACATTATGCCATTCTGTCCGAAGAGCGGTATCCTCAGCAGTGTAATTTGCAGGAACTCATGAGCTAACATCAACTTCTGCAAACTGAAGTCCTGCCATTGATGCTCCCTCAGTGACATAAGTGGGGATCTTACCCGAGTAACTCGCACCAAGGACAGAACAAAAAGAAACAACCAGGAAAGTACAAATTATAAAACTGGAATTCAGCCCCTGGGTAATTATTTATTTTCTTCGCCCTTACATTACACAGCATTTTCAGCACTGGGTATCACGCCATCAGGATGAAAACTACAAGCCCTTAACTCTTCTGAGGTTGAGGAAAGCCACGGTCCTTCTGCTCACCCCCATGCCAAAAGGGCGGTAGCCGCCCTCTGAGCCCCACGGTCCCTCCCCGCTCACACGCGTGGGGAGTACGGTCCCACTTAGCCTCGCATGCGGATCTTTCCCCGTTGTCTCATTCATCTGTCAATAATGACTCTGGCTTCTTGATATGTTTTTTTCTCTACAAGAAGGGAGCAAGGGGGAGGAAAACTTTATTCGTTAAATAGTTTTCATTGCGATGAGTCTGGCAGACTTTCAGCTCATTTCTTTGAAAATGATTCCACGGGAGGCTAAACTACTGATGACCTCATGGGTCTTTTTATAAAGCAACATAATGACGGTGGATGGACTGAAACAGCTGCAGAATTACCCCGGCTACGGCAAAGATGCCCTGAGCACGGTGGCCTTCAGCAAGTCAACCGTCCCCGCGGCCACCGGGCTGCGGCCTCGTAACCAGCAGCGGCGAGACGCTAAGCGCGTGCTCGTCGCCGCAGGATGGGGCACGTTAGCATCGGCGCTGCGTGGGACACGCTGGTTTTCAGGGAAGGAGACGACTTACCTTCTATCTGGGAACGGCTTCTGGTAGCTCTTGCTATACTTGAGCACGTTCTCAGCGCATGCTCGTTAGGGTTATTGAAGGGTGGGATGGTTTAACGCAGTCGTTCACGTCACAATCTGAAATTAAGCGTAATGATCTACGGGCACGGGGTTACGTCAAGTTCAAACACTTTCATTAGGGTCCATCATCTTCGGTCTTAGCTGGTGCGTGCTCCTCTTTCATCAGATTGCAAAGGACGCGAATAAAAGCCTATTTACCAAGTCATTGGAAATCGAACAGCTCCGGGACGCTAATTGCTGCTAATTGCTGCTCAGTCAGCGGGGGCCGGGCAGCCCTGCAGGCCCCTCCTGCCTGTCCCGCGGCTCCCAGCCGGTCCCGGGCTGGATTCGGCCCGCAGCAGGTCAAGAGTCTTGGAGCGACACCAAAGTATCTCTTGCTGAAACGTAGAGGAAAGGTTCAAAAGTGATCTAACTCTCGCAGAAGTGGTTTTAATCCACAGATTTCTGAGCCACAAACATGGAACAAATATTTTTGTTTGTTTAGTTGTTGAATTTTTTTGGCTTTGACATTGAAAAGCAAGTAAATAATTTTCAGGTTGGAATGGAGTCGTTCCTACAACGAAAGTGTCTGCTGAAAGCTCGCAAAACCTGCCTGTTTAAAAACAATCCATCTCCTTCACTGTTTAAAAATACCGGAAAACTTGTTGCTTTCAAATTTACTAAAGACAGAGTTTTTTTAAAAAGCAGAAACAAGCTAGACTAAAGCAAGACTAAAGATAGACTTTAACAAGCGAAGCGCCTTTAGGATCTCCATCAGACTGTCGACAGTGGTGTACACCTTATAGAATCATAGAATCATTAAGGTTGGAGAAGACCCCTAAGGTCTTCCAGCGATGCCTCTGTTATTAGCCCTAGTTTTAAAAGATGCTTAAGTATCTAATTGCAGTGAAATCCATTGGAGTTAAGCAGCTACTTATTGCTGGGGACCTGAGCCCCGAATGCCCATCTCCCATGCTGGCAACTTATTTTAGCACTATGACAGCTACCCTTCGGCGGTCATGATGCTTTATGGTGTTTCTCTCCCGGGCGGCTTGTTGCGGACCCCGAAGGTGATGCCCCGTCCCTGCTGCGTGCCGGCGCAGCTTCTTGCGGGTCCGTGTGCTAGATCTGCAAGGGGTCTGGACGCGCTGGGCGCTGCGGGGAGCTGACGAGACAGAGGAGGTTCCCGGGCAGTAGCTGAGGGCAGGGGCACAGGCCGGGAGCGGCCGGGTCACGGGCACGGCAGGCGGCCAGCAAAATCCCCATGAAATTGCTGTGTGACTGTCTTGGATAAAAGCTCATCCTAAGATATCAAGACCAACTTGAGTAAAGGGTTACCAGTCTTCAAAACAGATTGTTAAATTAATCCGTGACACTGTCAGCAGTTATTTGGGCTAAGAGGGGACCGAGTTTTTATCAGCACATGCAACTGATTAGTTAGAGGAAAGACGATAGTCCGCAAAAACGCGATTGGCACAGGAGAGACCAGACAGGGATAACTCTGTTTTTGTAATACAGAGCCAGCTGAAATCCATGAGGCTCCAGCTCTAGAGCGAAACCCAGCAGCTTTTAAAATCATTGCAAAAACTCCAGCATGAGCAGGATTTCCACCCCAAATGCTTAACAGAAAGACAAAAAGCTGAAAATGCAGCTGAACAGAAGAGCAAGCCCATGCAACTCAAAGCTTAAGTTTTAATAGATAAAGATAGGAATTTGGGGAAGTTAATTTTGCTTTAACATTCGTTCATGTAAAATCAGAATAAATGGACTTTATACATGGATACCTGAAAGACTAAAAAACTAGTTTTGTTTAATGTCAAGCTGAGTAAATTTGAAATTCAGCCTACGTTACAATCTTTACTCCAGATGATAAAAATAGTGTCTGCTACAGCTGCTTCCTTAAGACAGCGGCTCTAAAAGCAGAATTTTCTAAGGGAAGACCTTAGAGTGGCAGCGGCTTTATGGTCTTAAAAGTTTCCCAGTTATAGAAACACCCTAATTCTGTGAAGCTGCAGGCTGAAAGCCAAACCACGGGCAGAGGTCCCAAGCAGCCCTTCTTTCAGGTGCAGGTGAAGCCGAGCACCATGCAGCCCAAATTCACGGCTGGCAGGAACCTCCCCGAGTTCACCGGAGGCAAACGCGACGTCCCGCCCGGGCGGTGCCGGGGCGGAGACGGGCACCAGGGCAGTGCCCCGGGGCGAGCACTAGCGAGGGACCTGCCCCCGCGGAGGGCAGGGCCCGTCTCCAGCAAACAAAGTACTTGCTCGAGAGAGGTGGTCACCTCCTTCCCCAAGCTGTTGCAGTGCTCTCCTCGTTACAGGAGTTAATAAATTACGTCGTGTGCGTACGGAAGGTGCACTGCGAGCGTGGAAGAAGGACCTTGCCTACCGCCTGATGGAGGGACCGAATGGAGCGTGGAGCTGCCAGGAGCCTCTTCGCTCGCTGCCGCAGGGCTGCTGAGCCCCTCTGCCCCACTGCTTGTTCTTCAGAAGCCGTTGGTGAGCTAAAACAACATTTTCCCATGTTTAACAATTGATGGTTCCAGCTGTGGCTCTTCAAGCACAGCTGCAACTGCTTCCCCCCACCCAGGTCCTTGCAATCTGCTGTTCCTTCTGGGACGTCTTTGATGTACTGAGCTTATGCATGACTTTTCCTTTTAAAATACTGGGCTGAGGATTCAGCTTATCCATCAATTTAACTCAAAACCCCACAGCACCCGTGGCACGCAGGCAGCCGCCGCATTAGCCGGGACACAGCGTTACAGCTTTTGTCTCGTGAGTTCATCTCATATTTAACGGAGAACGTGGCCTTTGACTCCAGTTCCAGAGCCGTCAGCTTGTAGCACCTCACAACAAAACCCGCAGCGACGCTCAGTTCCATCAGTTTTTTTTTCTTTCTAATTGATTGCAATTTGCAACAGACTTAGCGGTAAGAGTTTGCTAAAACCTAAATCCTCTGAACAATGTAGCAGTACAAGAAACGTACTGCCGCAAAGATACTAAGGTATTACCCCTTGTGACAGAGGCCACTCTCGTGCTTAATGACACAGGATCACAACCATTAAAAAACGCATTACATCCACATCAGACCTAGTCCTGACCCGCGGGGCTGGGACAGGCGAAGCCCCGCCGGCTCCCGCTCGAGGACAGCGCCGAGGGGCACGCACTGCTCGGACACAAGCCGCTGCGGGGAGAAGCCTCGTGCACGGTGCAAGGGGTCAGGAAGGGATCGGGGAGGGCTCTGGGGCGAGTCTGCATGTGGTTTAAACACAGAATCAAACACCAAGGCTTTATGGTGGATTCAGTCAAAATACTGCGTTCGGTACTCCGTTTTTGAGACCATTCTCACGCTCTGCCCCTGGTTTGGTCGCGAGAACTAAATCACAGTTTAGTGACATTTTATTAGTGTGTGTTGGCACGGTGAGAGCTGACCCAACCATTTAAGACGTGGTTGTCCACCACCTGCAGCTACATCACCTCCTTAAATACCACCCTCAGCCTAAGCCCGGGGGCCGGGGCTGTGGCAGGGCGGCGGAGCGGCGCAGCCCTCCCAAGCCGAGCAGGAGCGAGTTTCCCTCCCAGCACTGCCCGCCTTGGGGACCGGCCGCTCCCGACTGACCGACGGCGGGACCGGGCTCACTGCCTTGTACCACTCGCGACGCAGCGCTGTCGCCCCAGACGCTTTCTGCTTTTCCCTCTGAAGGACCCAGGTACTAAGGAAAGCGACAGCATTGGCCCAGGCGAGGCTCAGTAACAGTGAAGCGCAAAGGAAAGTGAGTTTATACGTGCCACCGTGGGGGAAATGAGGCAGTTTATGCGACACATCCTACCCACGCGGACGGTATGACTCAAAACTGCATCTCTTGTAATCTGCTCCTATTTTTCCCCCGTTCCCTTCCGCATAAGAGGGGATCTGTTCAGACAGGCTCGCACACGAGGACGCAGAGCGACAACCGGGCAGCTCGGGAAGACGCACGCACCCCGGCGGCGCTGGGCGGGGGGTCCGCTCTCGCCGCAGGGTGCCGCCCGGGCAGGGCACGCAGCGCGTCCCCACATGCAGAGGGACAAGCCCCAGCCACGAGGGACCCTGCCCCATTTCCACAGCTTCTCAGGAGTCCTGCGCCCCTCGCTGCAGCCCCAAACTAGTCACTGCAAACCTGGCCTAAACCCACGGGTTTTGTCCCAAGGCTTTTTCTGTAATTCTACCAAATTCACATTTGTGGTTTGTTATGCCTATGAACCCTGCAAAAGAGAGACCTGAAGCAGATGCGGGTATTTTTCTGGGTGAAGGTAAGGCTATTTTTAAAATAAAAACAGGGTTTGGAAATTTCACACCTACGTAGGATTTCCTTCCCCTCCCAAAATGCCGTGCAGCTTCGTGGTGGGTGAATTAGAGCAAGCATTCAGACCTTGTTCCCGCTGAAGTCTACGACAATCAGTACCATGCCAAGGACCTCAGTCCATGCTCTTCACCCAGTAACCTCCTCACATCAGTGACGGCCTCTCCTGGGGGCCCCGCTGGCCACTGCTGGCTTCAGCTGTTAACGGTACCTGGTGTAGGCTGACAAATGGGACATTGCCATAAAAAAAGCCACAGGTTTTCCATCCACCCGACAGCGCCGGGTCTCAGCCCCAGAACTTGTCTGGGCTCCCCAGGGTGCCTGGACTGGTGCGTTGTGATTAGACTTTCAAACATGAGGCTGACACATTCCCGGCTCCACGTACGAAGTTTTTTTCTTGTTTGCCCAAAACGAGATGCTGAGTGCAATGCTACGCTGGAGCGGGGACGCTCAGCCTGTGGCTCAGTTAGCAGGGAGCCACTGTCTGGGCACAGGCATCATCTAAATTCATTGAGATTACACTGTATAGGCAAGCAGGCTCTTTCGGTCTCACCTCCCTCCCGCCCTCTCCCGCTCCTCACCACCTATTCCCGCCCCTTCCCAGGGCCAAAAGCAGCTGTTTAAGCAGCCTGAACCATACTGATTTAGCTAAAAATTATTTGGAAGGATAGAAATAAAAGCAGTTTTGTCACAGCTTGGTCCCCAGCTGTCACACAAGCGTTCAGGGTGCTGTGAGGGAGGGAGCAGGGAAGGGGCTTTCTTTTGGCAGCAGCACAGGCTTAAAGTGTTTGATCACCTTGGATATAGGAAAATTCACTTTAAAAAAAAAAAAAAAAAAAGCCTTTAGTCTGAAGTATTTGCTAATAAAAAGGAAGATCCTGCCCCCGCCTGGCCTCCCTGGAAGGAAGCACCCCGAGGTGGGGCCGGAGCAAGAAACCCTTTGCAGCAGCTTCGCAAGGGCAGCGCCGGGCAGGATGCGAACGCTGGCTCCCCAGCCCCTCTCCGCGCCCAGGAACGGGTAATAATTCAGGTTTTGGATCTAGGTTTGACGGGCAGAAAAGCGGAGATAATTATAATCTTCCTGGAGCAGCTCCAGTCACACCATCGTTTGTTTGTGGGGTGCAGATGGGTCCAACTGTGCCGTGCGAACGGGAATATATCAGCTTCGCCATCTGCTGCCGCTGTGGGAAGGGAACCATAGTCCCCTCCGTAAACCTGTGCCCACTGCTGAAAACCAGAACAACAATAGTTTTCTTCGCTTTGCAGCTATAAACCTCTACCCCATCACGCACTCCGTATCCCACTTCGGGGCAGAAACGGCCGTTGGCAAAAATTACTCGGCCTGCAAAGCTGAGCCGTCTCTCCCCAAGGGCCGCGAGGGGGAAGGGGGAGGAGAAACCCGTCGGTCAAAATCCAGGAGGGACGTCTTGCTTTCAGAAAAACAGAAATGAGGTTCAATTTTAAATCTCAAATTGGCTGAAGCCCAGATACCCCTCAAATGCCGTCCCCGCCTCCCTGCCCCAGCCGCCCGCTGTCCCGGACCTCCCATCCCTCGCTGGGCTCAGCGGGACGTAGCGGCTGTCGCTGCTGGCAAGCGGCGAAACCCCGCGTACGAATGGGATTTTCCCACCTTATCTCAGTTCAGAGCTACCTCACTTAGCAACACGCGCATCTTTTTTTTGCATTATCCCGGGATTCTCCTTAAATGCACCAGGAAAGGCAGGAATTAACCGTCGAAACACACGGCAGAAAAAACCTTTCTGGCTGGGTTCAGGCTTCTCTCCGCCGCAGCGTGGCGAGAGGCACGTTCCTCTCTGCGGGATTTTACCTTCAAGGAATAGTCCACACAACTGATAAAAATAAGGTTTGGCTGCGGCAGTTTATCCACACGCAGATCGTTAAGGGATTCTTCGTACAAGGCAGCCAAAGCTGTGCCTTTAAGACTTTGTCTGCAGCGGATGAAAAGCTTTGGAGCTAGCGGCTAATGCCTTTTGTGTAAAACCAGTTGTTTTAAGCAGCCACTTTGTCTCTTGCACAAATAGCACAGGTTCATATTCGGTGCCGAGGTCCAGAGGTGGTCAGTGGAGTGTAGGTGTCCGGAGGAGACACGGATTTCTGAAGTCCTGTAAAAGAGGGTCTCGTTGGTCTTAGTAATTATTATCAGCTCACACCACAGAGCAGGCAAATGATTACCAACAAGAGACTCACCCCATGCAGCAAAGACCCTCCACGACTGAGCAAGGCATGGAGGAACCATGCTACAGGCTCCTCCGTGGCATCTGGGGAGACTCCCCTGTAGGGCTGCGTCCAGCTCTGGAGCCCTCGGCACAGGAGAGACACGGACCTGCTGGAGCGGGGCCAGAGGAGGCCCCAGCAACGCTCCGAGGGCTGGAACAGCTCTGCTGGGAGGACAGGCTGGGAGAGCTGGGGGGGCTCAGCCTGGAGCAGAGAAGGCTCCGGGGAGACCTTCCTGCAGCTGCCAGGGCTGAGAGGGGCTGAGGAGAAAGATGGGGACAGACTTTTTAGCAGAGCCTGTAGCGACAGGACAGGGGGTAACAGTTTTAAACTGAAAGAGGGCAGATTCAGACTACACATAGGGAAGAAATATTTGACCATGAGGATGGTGAACCCCTGGCCCAGGTTGCCCAGAGAGGTGGTCGATGCCCCATCCCTGGAAACATCCCAGGTCAGGCTGGACGGGGCTCTGAGCAACCTGATCGAGTTGGGGATGTCCCTGCTCATGGCAGGGGGTTGGACTAGATGGCCTTGACAGGTCCCTTCCCACCCAAACTATTCCATGATTCTATGATCTTGCACACCACTAGTCGTGAACAAGTACGGGCACAATACAAGGACTGGTTACTATTTATCACTTTATGAACTCACGGCAGTTTTGATTTCTCTCTCACGCACCTGGCTGACACATGCAAAAGCTGCACCATGGAGAGAGAGAATTTACTGTTAAAAAGTGTTCTTTGGAAAACAGCTTTCCCTTATTACGTTAACAAGTTCTTAAGCAACTAATCATTCTCCTCACTTTGTTTCTTGAGACATGTTTTATGAAAGTCTGGATGAAAAATAAAATATTGAAAGTTCTTACGACGATTTGTCTATCAAGTTCAAGAACTTTCCTTCATTTATCAGCTAGCCTGTTCACTGCAGTGTAAATAGTACAGCACCTTCAGCACCCTGGGGCAAAACGGATTCGACACCTGGCCCAGTAACTACGGAGAGAAGCGTACTGCTCATGGGAACACGCTACCAGCAACGGCAACCTGTACTCAGATATGTTGTCAAATATATTTAAAGATTAAAAAAAAAAAAACAAAAAACCCCACTTCTTAACCGAGAAAGCAATTGGATTATTTGTCACTTAGTACACTGTATACAACTGAGCAGGTGCTAAAAGGACAAGAAAATCTGTATCACAACAGTGAGGGAAGACTTACCGACCGGCACCGCCTCGCGTGGCGCAAGCTCAACATTGAGGCCAGCGTCTCCCCGGCCGACCGGCCACCATCGCACCAGGATGAGACCAAGCATATGCCCAAGTCATCACTGCCCACGGCCTTAAAAACAATGCTCATGTACACTGGCAAAACGCATTATGCTAAACAAATTCAAAATTATTGTAATATAGATATATCACCTTGAAAAACAAGTTGTCAAGATTACTCTGAAAATGGTATGGTGAGTCTAAAATGAAGAAGTTATCTGGCCAACTTCATACAAACAGTTCGGTTTATTAGTTGTTTACACAGATCTAATATGCATCCATTAATTCGTGTTTCAAAGCAATACATACAGGTAATAACGGGGCGTCTGTTAGGATTCAACAGTACAAGGACCTCAGAAGCAAGCCTTCAACAGTGCCAGCATTTATACTAAATCTTTATTTATGTACAAAAAACTTAGACAATTTTCACTGTTACTATTCCATGACCTGCATCTCTTTGCATGACCCCAATAGTTTGCCAACACATATATATACACACACCTATATACACTGGGGTAGGGGGAACCAAAACCAAACCAAGAAACCTTCCAATTCTGAAGAACCAGGGACAAAAAGCAAGACAGTAAGTTAATAATAACAAGAGTTAACTCTGAAGACATTGACTATTCTGTAGTTTTGTATTTAATTCAACCTCGTATTAAAGACCCATATTCAGAGCGAATAAATCAATGTAGGCTATGCAACGGAAAGAGTAATGACACGACTTGTAATTTTAAAAGTGGTAATAGGATCAAAAGAGTGTTACATTATGTTTTAATTTAAAAATAACACAATTAAGGAGAACATAGCAGTCTTTAACTTTCATACAGCCAAGAAAAAAAGCCAAAAAGTAACAGCATTTTCTGTTAAAAAGTCTATTTACAGTTTCATACACCAGGTGTAAATGACTAAGCCAAGGCTCATTTCAGCAGGTTGGCTCCATACAAGATACTCAGTTGCTGGACGCAGAAGTAAAACAGTCTGAGTTTAGCTGTGGCAAACATTTTTTTTGTGCGCAGTTAAAAAGAGTAAAGGTATGTAATGCTAAAACCATACCGGAACAAAAACCTTCGGAAATACTTATTTTGAACGTATTTTTTACGGATCAATGTGGTGATCTATGGACTAAGACTAGACAGCACCAAGGGGACATGAGGCAGGCAACAGGCACATGGCCCGAGGAATGAACTCTGGACTAAACCAGACAAAAATAAGTATGTGGTAATGGTGTCTTTTTTTTTTTTTAAATCACCTTATATTCAATTGGATTAAAAATTAAAGTAAGAGCAGTTTTCAGAAAAGCCATAGGGAAGTCAAGGAATAACAGAGTTAAGAGGAAAAGAAACAGGCAGGATGCAGCCAAGAGCGGGCACGGCTTTGAAGGTAGCTCACCGTTCCTTCACCCTCCAGCAAAAAACGCACAGAGGAGTACAGCAGCATGCCACACGGACACACCGCCCAGCGCCGGGGGCAGCTGGGGACAAAGCCCACCCAAACGGGAAAAAATTTCAGCTAGACACATCGCTAAACCTGGAGGCAGAAGGATAAAGAGTGTGGAAAAGCCTTTTACCATCTATGACACCAAGGTGATAGAGGGGCGATGTATTCCCTTATTCCTCAAAACTCCGTTAACAACATCATCTGCCTACGCGTTACTTAGCAGAGAAGTTATTCTACCAGATTTCCATGCGGATACAAATAGTGCACCGGTAGAAACAAAGCAAGCAGTCCAAAATTAACACACACGGAACAAGACTGTTCGGGTTGCAGAGCTGCTGACCAGCAACATACCTTTAGTGCAGTAGCACAGTAATGTTTGTTTTTAACCCAGCTTTGCTTTTAACTCTTTTGCTTTCTAAGAAGTTACCTGTAATTCCCCACCGCTCCCAAGGCTGCAAACACCAGCGTGCGATACGTGAACGTGCACGAGCGCTACACCACTGAATTTAGCATTTTCTAAAGGCAAAAATGCTGTTTTCCTATAATTTTAATTCCCATTCTATTTGAAACCATCCAACACCTACTTATTACCAGATTTGTCCCAAATGCCAAACAATCTCCCAGTACAAACCCCGTCATCACAGGTTTGGCAGAACGCTGCATTTCACCCCAATAACGCCTAGATAACCCCACATGCTAGGTCAGAAATCGTATCTTTGCTTGAAAAGTTTCACTGCCACACATCCACACAAAATGTTCAATGCAAACAGTAAAATTCTGACAAGTGCTTTCATCTTAAGGTAATAAATACTGGTAGGTTTTCAGTAATTAGCGATTCTGACATTATCTAGAAATGTGTTTATATGCTTATACACGGCTTCTCCCCTCCCTCCCCAACAATTTAGATCAGATTTGTGTTTGTTTCACTTCAACAAGAGTTAAAAGAACTGAACAAGTTCCCTTCAACTAAATGAAAATCAGATTTTAAAAGCTGGGAAAGACAGAAAGAGGTAAGAGGGAAACAATTCAAGGAATGTTCCGATAAAATTTCAAGAAAAGTTACTTAATAGAATCATAATTGGACTTTATTATAATAAATAGCTTTATAAAAAGTTTTCGCTAAATTACTTTATAAACGTGCATAAGTTTGCGACACAGACGTGCTCAAGCCAGGAAATGCCAGCCCTTGCAAGTCCCAGTATTAATTTGAAGCAATAATTTTATATGTTCTAGAATGAAATTTTATTGCAGTATCAGTGTTAGCCACATACTTAATGCATTTCTTTCAGAAAGAAGACAAACCTTTTAGAAAGAGAAGTACAAAGTACACGTGATGAAAAGAAATATTACCCGGGTCATAGGATTAATGCGTGTACATACAGACTTTGCATTTGTAACAAACAGACAGATAATATACTATCACATAACTACATCATTAGCACACTAATCTGATTAGTTTACTTTATACTCAAAGAGCCGCAGGTTTAGTGTTGGACGTTCGTATCTTAACCCAGTACTTGGTAGAGTCTAGGCACCAAGAGCTCGGCTCCCCCCGACACCTGCTCGCCCTCCCCGGAGAGCCAGAAGGGCAGACTCGGATTTGGAGCAGCACGTACAGACCAAGCACAGGACTGTGGCTACAGGATGAAAAAATTTGAAAGAGAACATCGTAAGAAAGTTGAGGACGTGTTGAAAACATTCATGGAAACTTAATATAGACACAGTTTAAACTGGATCGGTTACCATTCCTCTACCATATACTACCAATTCCTCAGTTTATTAGCCATGAAAGTGCTCAGGCTTTCCAATCTGAGGGTTTTTTGTTTTATTGTTTTAATCTTTCAATCTCTCCACAGGAGAATATATCTTTTCTTGGCCACCTCTTCTACCCTCCACAGTATTTGATGCAGGAAGTACATAGACAAGAGTAACACTGAGACGATGATTTACAAAGAATGATTTATAGCTTTCTAGGTAAAGCAGCATTTTCTAACTTAATTCAGTATCAGCTAAGTGTTCTAAATTTACAAATAGGAAAAGCTTAAAAAAACCCACCCAACTTGCGTCCTTACTCACAAGACATCTGTCTTAAAAGGCTAAGGGTGGTACATGAGTATGATCCTGTTACGAAGAAAGACTACTATCTGATGTGAAGAACATTTTCAAAAAAAGTCTCTGTACAATATAAAAATTAACCAGTAAAATCCTAGTAAGGCAAGAATATAATTTCTGCTTATGATTCTAAAGCACACTGTAAAAAAAGTTACAGTGGCAACCACTTACAATTTCTCATTTTTGTACATTTAATATATTCACTGCAACAATTATATTCAAGTCACGTTTGTTTTTATAATACATATCACAACTATACGCAGAGACGCTTTTCTTTCTTAGTGCCATTCTTCGTGACATCAAATCATTCTTGTCCTGTAACACTCGATGCACCATTTAAAGGCTTCATATTACATTCATTTGAATTAGCTGAAAACTGTTTTTCAGACATAACTAGTCTGACAGTCGCAGAGTTAATGTTTTACTAGCCAGTTAAAAGGAACTACCTACAAGAGGATGCTTACAAGGCCAAGTATTCTTGGATTAAGTTATTTAACCAGAGTTCCTTGAAAAGAACTCCAGCTAACCAATCTGACACAAGGACAAATTCAGTATTTCCTTTCACAAAGCAAGCTAGCTATGTGATGTCTGATAAATGGAAAAGTGCTTGGAATGTAGAGGATAGAAAGAACTGTAGCAAATAAATTTATCATAAATCATGTTAAAACCAGTGTGTAGGGAGGGGGAAAAAACCACTCATTTACACACATTTAGGTGCTTTTATAGAAATATATATACTTTAAGGAAAATGGTAATCCTAGCATAGGAAGAAAAAGAAATGATCACTGATTTAGTTTTAGGCACTTGAGCTGCATAGACAGTAGAAGGTGCCCATCAGATACGTATAACATTCACACATGCATACCTACGCCTAGGAACACGCTATATAATGCATAGGAGAACAGCTATTAAGCCTCCCTGAATTAAAAAAAAAAAAAAAAAATTAAGCTAGGTAGATCCCTGTTCACATTTTCCAAGTTCTATACTCCACCTTTCCCGACTATTAAAAACTTGCATAATTTTCAGATCACAGAGGCAGCATATTATAGAGATTACCAAGTTTATTATTTGCTAAACCAAAAGAAACATTTTAAGTATTAGATTATTGAAATATGACTTACTGCTGTATTTTTTTTGCTAGTAAAATGGCATTCTGCAGCATAAACTTAAAGACCCCTCCTTTTTTTCTGTATAATATCCTAAGAATGAATTTCATGAACAGCAGCATGAAATGAACATCATGAACATCTTAAGCTTTAGCTGAAAGCCAAGGCAACACAACACACAGAGGGTGAAAACACAAAAGCAATACAAATCAAGGTCATGACTCATGTTAAGACAATCACTTCCAAACAATAGCCGAGTGAAGTTGAAAGCAGCAAAGTTAACTTGCTTTCCTATCGACAGAGTGGTGAGAAAAATGTGAATTGTCCTACAGGGAAAAGAAAAAAGCTGTAAACAAGAAGCACATACAAAAAGGGTTTGTCTGTCCAAAAGTTTGTCTGTTCTTCTGCAGCTCTACTAGGTAACTAAACTTAAAAACATTTCTAACTACACAAAAGGCAAGGTGTATAGGAAAGGACTGTGACAGCCACAACACTACCATGAGGGCACATACTTGCATATTCTTCTAGTGTTCATCTCATTAGTATCTGCGCAAACACACTTGTTCTCACAAAGAACCTTCGGGCAGACAAACCTTCCTACAAAAGCTTCCACTGCAACGTCTGGATGACGCTACTCTGCTTTTGCTATGCTTTGCTGCGTTTAAAAGCACGATCACACCAGCCACACAAGGTGAGAATTTGGAATCGTCACCTCTGTTTACAATGGGGTGACAAAGAGTTCCCAGCTACTATAGACAAAATCCATCATCCTTACAGAGACTGCAAATCCAGCACTCAAAACCAAGGTGTGTCTTCCTTTCATTCCTAAGCCCCAGTTGAGAACGCTGCAGGCACGCAATGCGTCAGTAAGCATTAGCCACCACTGAATTGTAGCTACTGAAGAGCACATCTGCCCTCTAAAATACTACAGGATCACAAAATAGATAGAAAACTCATTGTTATACGTGACATGACACACACCTTTTTTGTAGTCGGGTTAAGGCTGGATTGTTCACCGTCCAACACACAGACAACGATTTAATTTTTGGATTATAAACTCTTTAGGGCACAAAAGACATTGTTTTAACAGGCAGTCTTCATGTCTGCAGTTATTCCCAACTCCCTACGAAGGGCTCTTGCCACTTGTGAAACAGAGATGAAGTAAACCACGCAGTATCTTTGAGGCCACACAAAGTGGAAGTGGCCAGGATACTGAGAGGGGGAAAAGAGTAAGCATAAATTTACTTATGTGTAAACATATAGTATCTGATTGCAACATAAGCCATACCTGGAAAAAAACACCACACTTTCATTATATAGATGTACTAAGCCCTGCAAGTTTAAGCAAGGGAGTAAGCAGCAAATTTCAGCAAGCAGCAGGTACCAGAACAGTGCTCCGTGTTTTTTCTTTCATTAACAGGACTCATTTTCTTATAAATAAACAAAAAAACAACACACACAACCTGTGCGGATTCAGGCAAAGGTACGCAGTATTCAACAATACTAAAGCAAAATATTTCAAAGGGATGAAAGGGAAGACATAAGACTCAAAAACCAAACACTTCAGTTTATAAGCAAGTCTGCTTTTTCTTTTTTTTTTAAGACTAGAAAACGTACAATTCCATTTCATATGCAAGTGTGCACAGACCTCATTTCTTGAGGATACTACCAGATAAACTGAGAAAGTCTTTGCATTAAATTGTTACTTCTTCAAACATTTAGACATTTTGCAATACACTAGTTAAATACCAATATCTATGTGCATGCACTATAAATATATGCATGTACACATTAAAATGCTTACCAAAGACAGCAGATTCCCTAGCCAGTGAGCATCATAAAGAGATACCAAAAATATATTAAAAAGTTAAATTCTTTACCTGCCTTTGTTAAATACAGACTTTTGAAATTGCCTCCCTTTTCCCCACAAGTACACAACATGATCCCCAGTGGAGCAGGCAAATGGGAAGGCAGGTGCGCCGACCAGATTATCCCATAACCAAAGATAAGCACCTTAAAAAGTTCAACTAAGCTTTTTCTTTAAAATGACTTTTCAATCCTTATCAGATGTATGGGCTAAGAAAGGGAAGGACATTTTAAACAAAGTTTTATTTCATTTTACTATCCTCCCCAAACATACACGTCCAATACAAAAGCCTATGATTAAGGCTACTTACGCTTTCACAATACAGACGACATTTCAAACCATCCAACTGTCATCCCACCGAAAAGCCTGTATCCTTTAAAACTGTAATTCTGAAAACTGCTGTATGGGACATCCATCCCGTTAGGTACTACAGTAAGAAAAGATAATCACATAGTGTTCTGAGACTTCTTTATAACTCACCTGGGGACCATGCAAGGGAGTTATATTTTCAAGAAGTACTGCCCTGGAACTTCTGTGGGAACACAATCAAGGGGTCACTTACAGCTTTTCAAGTAGTGTAATCTGTTTTGTTTCCCACCCCAGTTCTATCCATTGCATATAGATACATATACGTTTTACGCTACCAAAGAGAAGTGTGCCTTCCTCTGAAAAAACACCTAATACAGAGTATGACTTGTTTTGTAAGATTCCCGTGGGACTTTTAAACGTATTTTGTGCCTTTTCTTTGGTTAAGGAAAAAAAAAAAAGATGACTTTTTCCCTTTATGACAGCTAAAGGTACTTCTACTAGACTTGAATCATAAATGAACAGCACTGCAAAAAATGAAAAGCAGTACCATAGGGCAGCGTGACATGCACTTTTTGGACTACAAGATAAAAAATAAAATCCATTTCATTTTAAACTCTTTGGCAAATTTTTAATGCTTGCCGACACTGCAATTTGAAGCTCAATCCATATGCCCCAATCCGTTATGGCATTCTCCCTAACTGAAAAATCATGTGAAAAATCAAGAAATGGTCTCAAGAGAGAGTTTGCTTTATAAAGTTGTGGTGAGCCAACTGTCTGATGGACTGCCCTATGGACAACAAAGGAAAAGAAGTTGTGACGTGTTGGCGATGACAAATGTTAGTACCACTGTCAACATACTGATTCAGCTTTACACACTGGTCTGAACAGATTGCAATCAACCTAAAATTGAGGTATCAATATACACAAATATGTACAGTACACATACAGGAAAATATTTTTGCATTTGTAACATCGGTAACCTTAAAAATACTGGAAAGTTGATATCTATGCCATTGATTTGCTTGCTAATTTACTGGAATAATGAAGCCAGCATCTTTGACTAGAGAGGACTACAATGGAATAATAAAACTCAAAATTAAAAGCGCCTTCCTCTCACTTCATCTTTACCATGCTCAACATTGGACTGTTCTGAGTGGCTGTATCTTGAAAAGAAGGTTGATCACAGCTTTTACACGCATCCTCAGAGGAAAACAAACAGGAAATCAAACTGGAGCCATCAACTGCATCTTTCTTTTTGCTGAATGGTCTTAGTTTATATACATGTTTGTGTGTGTGTGCACCTATGTAGAAAATAAAGTTGAATTCAGTTCAGTATAAATACATCTAACCCATTAATTCTGCCACTGTGATCATGGGTACAGCTCTTTTTAAGCAATGTCTGTGCAAAGAGGTCATTAAAAATCATCTGATCTTAAGTCTTGACATCATCCACTCGAGTCCTTGGCACAGTCTGTAAACAAGAGAGATAATTTTTTAAGGAATACATCCACTTCTCAGGATAGCTTCAAAGACAACTCCATGGCACCAACTTAAATTCTTCCTAAGAACTCTGTAATTCTGACTGAAGGAATCACTTCCAGAAACAATTCACTCTGAACACAGCGTTTCCTACATCTTATGCAATCTACGGGTGAGAAACTTCAGATCCCAGCACTTCAAGACATGCACTGAAGTTATCTCGAATTATGATTATTCTTAATTAACGAGAACAGATTTTAGGTCGTTCCCACCCCTGCCCTCATCAGGCCCAAATCATAGAAAGTTTTATCAGTGTGAGGTGAGACTGTGGATTTGATGTGAGAGATGGTTTTCAGACCACATTGATCCTAAGTCAGTACGTTCTGAGCCCAAAAATTTTTATGTGTAAGATTATTATTGACGGGAAGAAAGTGCGTTAAAACCAAAAGCCTCTATAGAAATACCAAAATAACTCAAGATTCCCCTCCTACAGACCAGAATAACTCTTACCCTTCTCCAGTTAGAGCACAGCATGCCTGGATGTGCCACTGGTGATCCTTAATTGAAGTCAGTTTCAGAAACTGAGATATTTCAGCTACTGTCATACACTCTTTAACATCTTGCTTGTTAGCAAAGATCAGCAAACCTGCTTTTTTTAAGTCCTAGGGAGAAAGAAGAAAAAAAGAAGATGATTACAAATCAGGCCTCAAAGACAAAAGATGTGATACCAAAGTAGAAAACCTTAAGCCCCAGCAAAACAACCCCTAAAGTATAAAACGCTGCAGGCTGATTGACACGTAACCTCAGAAAATCCTTTGATCCAGCAGACCGAATGTCCAATTTTTGCTTAGGATGATCTGTAAAACTACACACAATATTGTGCTGTGCTCCGTGAGGCTCAGAGGCATCCCGTACCTCTGTAGGTGTGCAGCTGCAGTAACCCCACGCACCTCTAACAGTCAAGGCCTGCTGTTTAACCCTGACCTTGCAGGTCACTCCTGCCCGTGTACCCCAACCAACCACTGCATTCCCCCTAACCCAACTTTTACATATACACACACCATACTTATGTATTACCACACTGTTAAGATTGATTTTAGTACCAAATTAGAAGACTGTGCAGCAGTTCTTACGTGGGGAAAGAGTGGGTTACCCCACCAGAACTTTTTAAGCACTGGTAAAACCTTGCCAAGCCCGACTGCAGTAAGCACCAGCAGCGTGCGTGCTGGCACCCAGCCCGGCACCGTGGCTCACCAGAGCCAGAAGTACCCTCTGTCTGCGCCACAGCCGTCTGCGAGGGAAATCCCACCCATTAAGAAGCATTATGACTGCCACTGACAGTGTAAAGCAAGCTGTAATACCGTATTTAGAGGATACACAGAACTCGTAGAAAATAGTCACTTACACTGCTTTAGAATCAAAGGATGGACATCTACATGAACAAACACATTGCAATAAACTTCTTTATAAGGCATGTGCAATATTTAAAATATCAGTACGAGCAATTTAGAGAACAATGACTCTAGGGACAAGCTTATTTTATCCCAGGCTGCTTGGAATTACACTGGTACAGGCACATATTATTGAAAATCTCTCCCTCCAAAAGCAAAAAGCAGTAAAATTCATTCCCAAATGATCTACTGGTCCAGAAAACAGTTGGAACTGACCTGGGCACCTCAATTTTGCCTTAACAAAAATTCAATTGAACTGCTTAACAAAAGCAAAAGATTTTCAAGGACTGCAATGAAAAGCTAGTCTAAATAAATATTTGACTTTCATTTCAGCTTATATGTGTTGTTGCTCTCTTCAAACATCACAGCATCTGGAGAGTTAGCAGAATATACTGAAAACATCCTGTTGTAAAACAATGGGCACATTTGCTGTTAGATGGGTGCTTCTGGAGCACAGAGTCTCCCAACACGAAGCAAGGGCATTCATGCTGCCTGAAGTTCCAGATTTCCCTCATTTCAAATTCAGTTCATTAACAACTTCTGCATCTTCCTTTATAGATTATGAAAGAGAAGATGCAGATTTTGTTTAGGAACTGCAACAGACTGAAGAGTACATCTCTGAAATTCTAATTATGACAGCAGCAGACCCAATGGCAACAGTCCCCCCATGCCACATTTAATAATTCACCACAACCAAGAAAGCCAGACCTACTTCATTAGAGTAAACATAATTTTAATTTAAATACAAACGATTAGAAATTCAAGACACTAGGCAAAGCAGTCGTTTTTTCTCAAATGCTTTAGATCACCATGATGACTCAAAGAAAATACATAGGCAGTCCTTGCCCTTCCTGCAGTCACCTACTAAACAGAGGCTATAGTTCAAATACAGATGTAATATTTTGGGATATAATGCCATCAACTTCACACACATCTTTGTATTCCAACATTAAATTTGGAAGCTCAGTGTCATCTCATACTAACTGATCCAGTTTGCATTAAACTTGTCTTATGAATCCCAGCACTAGTCAAGCTTATACAAATACATCTTTAGTAAAAATCGGGGCTCCAGTCCTGCTGCACTGCGGGGATAGATTAAAATCTTTGGGATGTTCTGGTCATGCAATAGGTGCTCCATGGCTTATCAGCAGCGCAGTATTTCTAAGTCAGACCCAGATAGCCCAGTTTTAGACCTGACACAGGGCTCAATTTTAAAGAGGATCTTTACAAGTTAACAAATTATACTCTCATTCTATGATTCCAAGTACACCTAGAATGATGGCTACTATAGCAGCCTGTTTCTTCAGTTTTACAGCTGGTTG
This sequence comes from Phaethon aethereus, assembly GCF_964289735.1. Lineage (NCBI taxonomy): Eukaryota > Metazoa > Chordata > Aves > Phaethontiformes > Phaethontidae > Phaethon > Phaethon aethereus. The sequence continues at coordinate 2,363,201 of NC_138580.1, read as the reverse complement.
CTAAAAGACATATTATTAATGTATTTGTTTCACTGTGAAAACAGAAAACATCAAGCAACCATGACATTATCAAAAATAGTAATTAAGCTGTTGGGTGAAAATCTTTTTTTAAAATTATTTCATTCGGCTCTTAACATGGATTGAACTATAAAAAAACCCACAAAAGTCATTTACAGGACCTAACTTCTGTTTCACTGAAGCACTCAGAAATTGAAAAGCTACTTTTGTGGGAGTTCTCTTCAGTAATTTGGTATTAATTTACAGCTTTACTGCAAGCTTCATGAAAGACAGAGCCTCTAGCAGGAACAAGACAGCTCTGACACAGTACTACCTGCAGCTGGGAGAACGTGACTGTTAATGTTCGCCTTGGGCTTGACCGGAGAGGCCTTCTCTCCATTCTGGTCTGCCTCCAGCTAGTAGGCGTAAGTAAGAACTTTCACAAAGAGCGTGTGAATCTGCTTCCCTTAACATGTATCATCCAGATCTTACCCACAATAAATATTAAAACAAAGAAAACACAGGGTCTACTCACCTCATGTGCTAACATTTTATACAGTTCTTCTTTAGTCACAGAAATTCTCTCTCTGTCTGTACTGTCCACAACAACTATGACAAACTTTAAAAAGCAAAAAGTTAGTCAGAGAAGAAACTCGATCTTTCAGCAGAACACATTACTGTCCCCATCACATTATCCAGACAGTCAAGTGGATTATCAGATATCATCCTATTCCAGGGACACTTCTCCCAGACAGAGTGTGATTACCCACAGCACTGCTATGGTTTACAACTTACACCCTGTTTTGTATACAAAAGTAGCTCTGACACATCTTTTGACTTTCCAGTTTCAAGTGAAAAATCTGTGTCGAAATCAAGTGTTTCTCTGTAATCACAGATCTGTTTTTGTGCTTTGTTTGCATAACTGCGGTAGCACAGAAATCCCCCAAATAATTTGCTGCAGTCTTAAAAAGGTAAACTGTGTCAGCTTTCTCCCTCTACTTCAAATACTAGCATGCAAATAGATATTTGCAAGGGATTTTAAAAAACCTCCATAAGCTCCATACTTCCAAAAGCACACATGCAGATATAGGTCACAGCATCTTATAGGGAAGCACAGGAGAACAACGTTAATTACTAGAAAAATATTTTTTTTTTTTAAAAACCACAATGTATAGCACATAGGAAACCTTGACTGAAATCATTATTTTAATCAAGTCCAGTATATGTGCTGCAACTTCATTGCTAAAGAGTTCTTAAAATTCTTGGGGCTGCTTAAGTAAATTGATCATGGGAGCTTGCAAGACAGAGCAACACCAGAGATTTGCTGGAAAACTTTTGCTCTTTCAGTCTTACTCCTGAGGGGTTACACAGGTTTTAGAGTAGCTGCTACAGAGATAGAGCAGTCGCTACAGAGATAGAGCAGTCATGGTCCACAAGAGGGGACCTGTAAACATGGGCACCTGCAATACCAAGACAAACTGAGCACCTGCTCTAAGGCTGCAGATCCCCAGAAACAAAATCCTTACAAACAAGTTGCTTTTAATTGCAACTCCATATTACACATCTTACATAAGAAATATAAAAGTGAGTTGTCCAACAGCTTGCTAAGGAGGAGACTTCAAAAAAAATCAAAACAGGAATACCCTGAAGTAGCTACGGTAACGTTCAAAGCACAGTTAATACAGCCATCTGGAAGTGTCTGGTACAGATCTCCGGTACGCTGTATTCCCTTCACCACCAATGGTTCTACTAAGTCTGCCAGCAAGGTGTTCATTCTCACCTCTGTGTTTGTATAGTAGGTGTTCCATGAAGACCGAAGAGACTCCTGCCCTCCGATATCCCACATCAGAAAGCGCGTGTTGTTAACCACTATCTCTTCCACGTTACTCCCTATGGTGGGTGAGGTATGCACCACTTCATTCATGGAGCTGCAGAGGGAAGAGGGCAACTTGGTGAGAAACTGCAAAAACCGGCAAGTTAGCTGCATTGTTGAGCATCTTAGGATTCCAAATCGACCTCCTTCTACAAAAACTAAAGCTGATGATTATTCTGAGGTTGAAATCTTAGTCGGAGAATTATACCAAACACTCCTTACGCAGCAAATAGAGACAAGGTTTGACGGTGGAAGGTGAATAAAAATAAAAATAGCAACAAAAAAGGACTCAGTGAACTATATAATAATCGAATTATAGAGCTGAGAGAGCATTCATAAACAAAACTATATTATAATTTATTAAATCATAAAGCTGAGAGAATATTTGCTTCAGAAGCTGTTTTAAGCAGTCAGCTTTTCTTTTTCCAGGCTGATTTTGGCAAGCATGGGAGAGAGCCGTTGTTTTGCTTCAAGAATGTGGTTAAGCCACAAGATTTCCAAGGTTGCAGAAAAACAACAGCTCAGCATCCAGCTCCACCAAACAGACTACATCTCGCTCTCGTTCCAGTACGGGCCAGTAAGGGTGTACATTCTTCACGATGCAGTTACTTTATGTCCAAACTTTCTTCTCTTTCCCTTCAGCATAGTCCAGTAACTACTTTTTGGAGACAAATGCAGACATTAAATATTTCAAAAACATTGAGATACTTTAGAGATACTGAGTGCAACTTGGTCGTTAAGACAACCAGTTTCACATCAATAGTGATAACCAAATGGGTACTCTGGATACTCCTAAAGTTCAAATTATTTAAACTCTTCTGTATGCGATATGCAAAAAAAATTCAAAGCAGCTTCAAGGAAAATGTCAACCATTTTCAGAGAATTTAACTATTTTTTCTTCTGATAATCTTGATACATTTTTTCATTTCATACGAACATTTTTTGAAGTCTCAGCAGACCTTTTAGTTACAGTGACAGCAATTTGAGACTTGTAACAGTGCTGGAATATTTGCTGAAGAGGATACAGGGAACCAAGGAGATAAAGGGATGGTCCAGTGTTCTGAAAAGGAATCCCAGTTACCCAGTGTCTTAGCAGCATATAACAAGAAACCTTCCCACCACACATTTGTGGGAGGCTATATAAAGGCAAGGGAAGGATTAGAAGAAAGAACCATAAAATCAAATTAAAGATAACAATGGTATAAGATGATGCCTGTGGCTGATTTCATATTTAAAAAACAGGTTTTAGCAGAGTTCTTTTAAAGCTTGGAAGAGACGTATCATGAATTCCCTTTCCTCAGCTGAACCTGCAACCTTTCACATTCAAGCTGTTGGCATCTTGCAGTTTGCAATACGATAGGTGGATTTTTCCCTCCTCCTCACTGAAACAAGGTGAGCATGAAGCTTCATGGCATTTCTAGACACCTGATCACAAAATTGTACCGCTACCTAAGGGGAGGGAGAAGATCTGAGCACGAGAACAGGAAGAAATGAAGTGCCTGTGAAGCTGCCGTGATCTGTTAGAAGAACCACCACTCCAACGTCTGCTGTTACCCTCCATGACATCAAAGTAGCGGCCAGTACACTAGTGGTCCTGCTAGTTATCTCTGCCCATCTCTTAGGAAGAGAGTTAAACATACTCATTCATGCTCAGAACACTCATCTGCCATGAAGAAATGGTAAGAGAAAAAAATGAGATATGCAAAGATGGACATAGGGTTTAGGGAGAAGCCAAGCAGAAGGAACAGAAGACAGAGCTCTGCCAAAGCAGCAGACAGGGGAAGGGGAATACAATGAGAGAGAAGGGGAAGTCCTGTGGAGCTAAAAAGGGTATAAAGGAAAAGGAGGCGTATAGAGATCTACTGTACAAAAGGGAAAAGAAAACACCGAGACTGCAGAATAAGATGAGAAGAATCATGAGACATTCGCAGAGGAAGTGGAAAGACACAAGCAACACTAAAACGCACTGAGGACAGCCTTCAGCTGCAGCAGTTACTAGTATTAAAAAACCTCTTCATTCTATTTATGCTTTTAAAAATCTCTTACTCCCGATTTAAATAATGACAACCACTTTCATCCTTTCAGTTCCTCTGCAGAGCGTGCTAAGGCATACATGGCTGGAAATGTTGCACGAGTTCTGTGTTTCAGAAAGGCAAAAGCAGATCATAATTTGACAAAACCCAAACATTTTAAGAAAGCATATTTTAAGTGTAGGATTGGACCAGTATGGCTATATCACTTAACGGGAATTATTTCTGATACTGACACAGGGATAATTCCTAATACCGGACTACTTCACATGAGAAACTACAAATCTGTTCCTATTAAAAACAGACTTTGAGTAACCTGTCCCACCTAGCAGCTTCTGAGTCTGTGGACAAATTTGCACCCTTTTATCAAAATGCAGTTGAGGACCAGAGATATGAAGCTCATACAAGTTTCATGTAAACCAGTAGCAAGGTTAACGCCAAGACAAACACAAGTCAGTGCCACTATTAAGGGCGGAAGCTCCACGACAGCTACGAACGCTGGTGGCTGAAATAAAGCCTGGGCCAGGCAGCATGGGCTGTCACCAGCCGCAGAGCTATGCTGTCCTGGGTTCAGGCAGAGCTCAGCCTTCCTCCTTCATCCCGTACCACAAATGACATGAAAGTACATCTTGGTATGCAGGGGACAAGTCATATAGCAGGGAGAGGTCAGGCTTCACTGCTTTGCCACTCACAGAACAATTTAGTATTTATATGCTGCAGCATGGATCAGTTTAGCAACATTGTCCTGTGGCTAAACCTCAATATAATCATATTTTATGGATCTGGCAAACAGCCTACATGGTGACACCAAAGGCAGTTGTGATTAAGTAGTAATAGTAATGTAATCTGATAAATAAAAGCTCTGAACAAAACCTTATTCATATACCAGGCAAAATACAGACATTTCCAAACTCTAAACACATGCTTTGACCCACTGTCCCCTATACTATCCAGTAATCTTCAGCGTAATGCTCGCAAAGTAAAAATGAACGGGGAAAGCAGCAACAAGTCAGAGTAAAATATACAATGCACACCTTGACATACATGAAATGTCATCTGCAGTTTATACTTACAATTGATAAAGAATGGTTGTTTTTCCTGCATTATCCAGACCAACAATGATTACTTTGTGCTCTGAAATAAAAATATCACTAGTAAGTCACATTGTTAACTTTGCTATCACGGTAACAACTGTCTTACGAAACAAGGTTAGTGTTGCATTTTTGACTGATTTCCTAAGCAAACAATGCCAAAATCCAGGTGCCACATTTCATGGGCCATACCTAAAAGTTCATTTGCCTGTGGAGGTGTACAAACCAGTGTACCGTTCTGAGTAGGAAAGTGACTGTCAATTTTCCCCCATCTGTACATCTACAGGAATGATTTCTGAGAGATTACACGTGGATTTTTTTCCTTCTCTAAACTGCTAGAGCAACCTCACTCTGGAATCCTTTCCCAAGCGTCTACGCATTTTTGCAGACTGTAACAGACTGTACTCTCTATTCCCCCCAACCACAGTAGTTTGCCAGAACACATGCTTACACATGTTAAATGTTCATTTCCAGGGCTGTACTTTTATTATGGCCTGCAACATCTTAATCTATTTGCAAAGAGTTGTTAAAAGCCACAACGATGCTGGTTTGCACTGTGAGCAGGGTGATCCACCTGTCTCCCTCAGCGTGCTCTTTTCCTTTCAGCAGGTTTGGAACCTGGAGAACAGATTTGCCTACGAATATTTTACAGAACGCATTCACCCAATTTAGTTTTAGATGAACCAACGAGTACTGCACAAAACTACTCTGACACATATGCAAACATGTTTTGGAGCTCAATGCCAGAATCAATTATTGTTCCTTTTTAGCACCTTCTTTCCTATACATTGCAAAACTGAATTTGAATTCTACAGCTGGTGTTGTCAAGCACATTCAAATTTATGATTTCTAGGAGCACTGCCTGCTCTCAGCTGTATTACACAACTTTTACTTGCACAAATAACCTTGGCTTCAATGGGACTATTCATGCAAGTAGAAGCTTTGTGAGAGGGGCTTTCTTCCCCCCCTCCCCAGTGGTCCACACAAGGGCAACAAAAAAGCCATTATAAGCCTGCCCAAGCTTCAGATGACCAGAGATCAATTCCTTCTGTTAGCAAAGTACATTCGCATTGATTTATCACAGAGGAGAGAGGGAGGGGATAGGGGTCAGGTAAGTAGGGTTTCTTGGTTTTGATTTTATCAATATTGTGTGGTTTTGCAGAGTTGTCATATACCATCAGATATAAAATCTGGTTTTAATAACTTTGCATAACTGCACAATATTGTAAAAATATCTGCTTACCTGACCCCACATAACTAGGAACTTTTGTTTCTGGTGTGATGTTGCCAGCATAGTGGATGTTAGGAAATCAGTTGGAACAGAACATCTGAGGTGGGGCTGGATGCTACAAGACAAAAATATTTTGTTGTATTTGCACCAAGTGTTAATGGGCATATAATTGGGACATTCAACATGCATGTGCAAGAGCATTTAAGTTCACTCAAAATCAAATTTAAAAGACCTTACAAACACAGATAAGCACGTCAGCATGTCTTTTATAGTTAAAGTTACAACTCTCATTAAAACCTTTCAGTAAGGAGACAGGCTTTACTAATCTGAAGTTACTTATAACATTTACTCCATAAATGAGCAATTTTGCCAGATATCGAGGTCTGTCACTTAAAACCATTAAGAAAGCATACTCTGCAGATGACAAGATGAAACTACACGCTACAACACCGCGACACAGCTGTGTTCTTTCGGCGCACGTTAATAAATTAATAGCCACCTTTCCAAGAAATGAGCTTTCCAATGACTTAGAGGAGAGGAAAAAAATTTTAAAAAGGTTAAAAACCCCCAACCTCTCTGGCCGCAGCCTGTCCTCCCGGGCCACCCCTCTCCCCACCCCGGCCAGGGCTGCGGGAAGGCGGCCACCTGGCCCTTTAGCCCCGGTGGCCAAAGCTAACGAGGGCGGGCAGCCATCCCCTTACCGAACCCGGCCGCCCCCAAAGCGGTTTCACAAGCGGCGGGGAACCGCCGCCTCACCCCGCCGGGCATCGCCCTCAGGCCCGGCCCGCCACCTTGCGCGCCCCGACACGTCCATGAGCCTCCGGCCGCCGCCTCACCCTCACCCTGATGGTTGAACAGCCTCCATATCCTGGTGAAGAGGATCCCCATCCTCAGCCGGGGCGGCTCCGGGCCTCGCCGGCTCCTCAGCGCCTTACTGCGGGGTTATCCCGCTCCCGGCCCGCGGGCGGCTCAGGGCCCGGCCCAGCGCCCGGTTTGCCGGCAGAAAGGCGGGCTAGGGCCTCGCCGGGCCTGCTCACGCTCGGACATCGCCGCCGCCCCGCTGCTCTCGCCTCACCGCCTGCCCGGGCCGGCCGCGGAACGGGGAGAGCAAGGCGCCGCGCTGCCAGCAGCGAACCTCCTCGGCCACCGTAGGGACTGGGAGGAGGCGGGGGCGGACGGTGTGACGCGAGGAGGCGGGGCCGCCGCGACGGCCGCCATTACGTGCTCGCCCAGCTGCCTCGCGTGAGGCTGGGCAGTGGGGCGGGTGCGGCCTTGACCGCGGTAGCCGCTCGCATTAAGGTCTTTCCTGCCTGAGGCCGGGTTTCTGAAAGTCACTGCTCAGCAGCTGCAGCTGTGGAAGTTCTACATTCCTCTTATTATTTTTTTTTTTTTTAAAAAGCACCCAGGCTGCCTAAAGAGAAATTTGCTCCAGGTCCAAACCTGCCACGGTGTTTAAAACCTCATGGATTTTAAAAAAAACCCAACAAGCAGGTAATAAATAGGTTATACACACCTCTGTGTAATAGGCTAGAGGCAGGACATGGGATATTTCCCCTCGTTTGTCTCATCCCTGACCTTTAATATCTATAATATTATATATAATTTATATTATATAATAGTATATATTAGATATTTTATATGTATAGTAATACTGCTTTATTTAACAGAGAAACTTTAACAGAGAAGCTTCCCTTCTATTTGCAAGCTAATGCCCAGCACCACCTGCATTTCAGCCTGAAGGCCTTTACTAACTGCTCTACAAACAAAACTTTACGTGGGTTAGTCCCGTTCTGTCTTTCAGTGGCACCAGTGCTGGATGCAACTTTAAGCAATGGGTGTTCTCAGCACTAGGATTTGTAATTCAGTTAGAAGTATTCTCTAGGGAGCCGCAGGTAGGTTGCACAGCTGTTGGACACATCTTCATTTTAAACACTATGGGTGGTTATGGTAAAGAAAACCCACACCTGCAGTTCTCTGAAAAAGTAAATTTAACTTTGGGAGAGCTAGTGTGAAAGAGTGAAACTGGTGGAAAGTCTGGTTCAAAAGTTCAAAAGGCATCTCCTCTGAAGATCAGAGTTTGAAGGCTTTGCTTATCACTTAACCACCACAGTAATCTGATGGAGTTCCTTTTTCTTGGAAGCTTGGTCGGGTGGCAGCTGAGCCAGCCTGGGAGTCATCCTCTGTCCCCACTCAGGATTGGGAAGCCTTCATCTTGAGCTAGACCAGCTCCTCTTGGGATGCCTTCCTTGGGACAGAGAAGCCTTAAAGTCCTGTGACATGCTGTTGTTCCTCAGAACTGTCAGTAGGACATAGTATAACTTCCTGTCATTGATAGTACACATTACTGTCTTTGCTCTTCATTCCCTATTGTCCTGTCACTTGCATGACAGCCTCCCTTTTTCCTGTCCACTGGCTTAATTTTTCATGTACTCTGTTGCAGGCTGGCATGCCTACTCACTCAGTTCCACCTCTCCTTTCTTATTTCAGAGGTTTTTTGCTTCTTTCCTTCTTGCTGCTTTTATTTTTCCTGCTGCAATTATTGGCCTGTACTCGAAGTGGCAAGGCCAGTAGTAATCTCTGAGATTCTCTCTGTGTCTGCAGGCTTTCATGCTTTCTGTTGCAGTGGAGTATATGGTCCTTATAGTTGAAGAAAATAAATACCCCAATAATAAACTGGCATGTTACAACTTTAATAGGATAAAAATAATTCATACACTGCACTAGTAACAGATCTGTAGTCATCTAGGTTTGAAATAACTAGATATAATGTGTTATCGTCCATGGTTTTCATGCTTTACACCTTTTTCAGCATTAACAATAGCGATGCAATATCAGCTACCTAATATGTCAGGGAAAAACACAGTTAGCCCAGACACCTTTCAGCTAGTCTGTGAAACTTCCATTTGCTCAAGAGTCACCAGCAGCATGTGAAAAAAAAAGCGTCTCTCTTAATATGAAGGCTGTTTACCCTTTATGGTTTTGGTCTGCTGTTTTGGAACCATACTGCTGATTTTTAACCTCAACAATAGGCATGACTTCGGAGAAGTAGCGATGCTTTTATCATATGTAAGGGCAATGCACAAATATCTTTCCATACTGTTCCACTGCTGGAGTTACCAAGATTTGTGTATTCCTCCTGGGACAAGCAAGAAGTCTGCTAGCTGAGGGCAGTGGCTTTGGAGAGGCTGACGGGGGAAGGCAAAGGAGAAATCGAGGTATACAGCAGGAAGTGTCAGTCCCCGTGTTAGAGCTGCAGTCGCTGGCACGGCGTGTGACTGGCAGGCAAACGAAGCAGCTCCTCCAATGCAATATGCTTGCCGCAAGTTCAGCATTCAGCCTGTGATGGAATTAATTATTCATTAGCTGACAATTATCCCCCTTTCTGCCATAGCTCAGCTGAGAATTTTAGATGCCTACGATCCATTTCTATTCTCGGTTCTCCTGGTGTAAACACAGAGCAAGTCTGCAATCCGTGGGCTCGCTCCAGGGTTAGGTAGGCTGCACAGCTATGTGAGAGGGTAGCAAAATTAAATTCAACCATTTATTTTGATTCTTTAAGTAGAAGAGCATCGTGGTTTTTTTCCCCCATGTACGTTTGGGTTTTTTTATAGACCCTGTGGCCTACTGAAGCTAAGATCAGACTGCGCTGGCTAGTATAGCCCTGCAGCCAGCACCCCTTGGTCCTGCCACATAACACCCCTGACTACCAACGGCTTGCCTGTACCCAACAGCTGCCAAAATGGAGTGACATTTTCACAAGATGTATGAATATATGGTGTATTTTAGGACTAGGAAGCTACTGAAATTTCATTCCTCCTGGCCCCTCTGGCAGTTAAATCATTGTTTAAGTCAGTCATTTGTACAGCAGCCTGGTTTAACCTGTATTGTTCTGCTGCCTTTTTACGTGCCAAAACCAACGCTGGGCTTCCCTTTGCTGGTTGAAGCTTTCTAAGCAGCACTCAGATTGGCATGGCTTATTGTGAATACAGTGACACAGTTTCCTCCTGGAAACTCGAAAAGCTTTTTTCAGGTCGTGTACATTTTGTTCCAAGCAAGTGTAATGCAGACAGTGGGTCACCTGAGCATGTCTATGCTGCAGGAGCACATCATCTGCCTACAGTAGGAAAGGGAAAATACTCCTACGCAGAAGAAACCTGAACATGTAGAGAAGACAGACAAGTGGCTTATGAACTTTTAACTTCCAGGATCTTACGAAAACACACAAAAGAATACGTTTTTGCTCAGTTACATTTATTTGAAAGACCTTAAGCTTTTTATTAGCAGCTTAGATTAAAACGTGCATGCTCGTAACTGATTTTGGACACTTACGACAAGATAATGCAATTAAACAGAATTTTAAGACCCCTGCACATGCATTAGATATGTAAAAGCCAACATTAATTCACATGTAACATGCAGCTCACCTGGGAAATGTCTTTCTGGCCTTCAAAAGCAGGCTCCTGACAGAAACATCGAGGAAAGCAGCACAACTGTGCAACTGGTTATCGCAGGTGCTGCCGGGCCGAGAGAGATGCGAGAGGAATGCCCCAATGAGCGAAACCTGCCTGAGCCCCGCTGACGGCCCCTACACCTCTCCCCTCCGGCACGAACCCAAGGGCAGTCGTACAGGGGAGCCCAAGGGCACAACGCCCTTGCTGGTCCGGCGGGGCTCAGTACAACCCCGTGCTGCCGTACAGCTGGTTTGCTCCCCTGCTGCGTACCGCGTTTGAAGGCACTGTACTGCTGGGGTTGGTTTTTTTGATGACTGTAGCACCTCTGTTAGGTTGCTGGTTCCTGTTCGTCACTCTTTGGAAGAAGGAGCATGGAACTCTGCTAGGGGCTGCATTTTCCAGTGCTTTGTTGTTTTCAAGATACTATAAACATTATTTCATTTTCTTTTAATTATTCATTCAATCCTTAATACCTCACATCATTCTGATACTTGTTTCTGTATAGGAACCAATTTTAAATTAGTATGAGAACATACTGGGGACCAGATCCAAAGACCATTAATGTTCATGAGAATCCTTCAACAGAGCAGTTGGCTGAAAGTATTTTCTATCTTGATGGAAGTGAGATATTGGATATATTTATGTACTTCTGAGTTGCAGCTATTTAAGAGCAGGTAGATCTAAAAATAAACACCATTCATTTGACAGACTAAATGCATCCCCTCCTTCAGAATCTCATTAATTTTTACTAAAAATGCTAACACGTGAAGCTGCTGCCAAAAGCTATCGGCAAACAAGAAACATACCGCAGCACTCTGAACAGTTTTCTCAAGTGACTCGCCCGAGCTTTTTTCCAATCTTGAATGCAGAACACGAAGGGACTTAAAAGACTTTTGAACGGTTTGTAGTTTTTTCGTTTATTGTAGAAAAGTTATTGTAATGCAGTTCATTTTTTTACATCTAAATTCCATAAAACAAATCCATAGAAATGAGGATACTATCAGCATGCAGTCTGCATTTTCTTTTTTAAATGATTCTGATCACAAAAATAACACCACTTTTTTTCTTTGAAAGCCACTAAAAGCAGAGGGAGAGCAAAGCATGCAACACTGTACACATTTGCATAGTATATTTTACCCAGCATGCCTTGTAGAATGCTACACATACAGTATCTATAGAAGTAAAAACAGAAGGGGCAAATCAGCAGAAAAGAAAACATAAATTTTGTGGGTATCTTCTTCTGTTTTTTAGTAAAGGCAGCAATGTCTTTACCAGCGTGACTCTGAACTGGCTCCCAGCAAGGCAGGGAACGCTGCCAAGCTATCACTGGGAACCAGTTTGGGTGAGAAACAAATTTTCTGGGATCTGAGAAGCCCAAGGTCCAAAGTTTGCAGTTGGAATGACTGTTTTCAACTTCGTTCTTCCCCCCTCTATTTCTCATGCATACATACAATTGGCATTTTGCTCGATTCTCTTCCTATGTCGTTCTTGTACAACGTCACTGACGCTCTCGCTCTCTGCGTGAGGAGAGAACCGGGCGTGTTTCAAATGTAAATACACCTTGGGCCTAAGCCTGCGCTCCTTAAGCTTACTTTCCTTGACATTTTAAATTCTCAGCAAGATCTGTGGAAGTCTTGGCTGGACTCATCCACAGCTCTGACGGTGTAATGTTCTTCTCTCCCCCACCTCCCCATCCCCATACACGAAATCAAGCAGCTCTGCAGCCCCAAGAACTGATTTACTGGGAGTATTTCATTCCAGACCTTGGGCTACTAGTGGATTCGTGGTATATTCATCAGTCACATGCCAAAATCTATACATTTGGCCAAAATCAGAAGTTATTCATGTAATTTCAGCTTTGAGGAGGAAAACTAGCAGAAATGAATGCAGTGGACTTTCTAATTTTAAAAGGCTCTTTTTTTTTTCATTAATCAGTATGGAAGGAATACAAGTTCTTGAAGAACCAATCACATGCAGAATGCACTGCTTAGAAATAAACTGCTGAGTATCAGGCAGCAAGTTAAACTGATCAAAAATGCAATAAATCCATTGATGCCAGATCAAAATATCTACCCCCCTTTTTTTTCCCAAAAATACAATGCCAAATGCAACAGTGGAATTGTTGTAAATTTGTGCTATTACAAATGTGCTTCTTTTTCCTTGCTCTGTTTTAACATTGTTGGCAAAATATATTATTCTGTACTGTACAATGTATTTTCTCACTATATTGATTTTCTACTGCTTATACAGTGTAGAATTAGCATCAAAGCGGACTATGGCGTTAAATTTAACTATATTTTGTTTCTCAGGAAATTTTGATAAGGCATATGATCGTCAGTATGTGACATTTACGGCAAATACCGACTCTCGGAGAAGAGAGTGATAAGTACTGCGTCCAGTAGTAAGATCTAGTCCAGATACTAACTCACTGCCAAGAAATATCAGGGGCAAAGGCACATCCACTAAACATCGCCGAGACCAAGCCAATGCTACTCCCAGCTTCACCGCTTTCAAAGGAATAAAGGGATGACACACTCTTACTAACATTTTAAAATGATTTCTACCTTCTCCCAAAATTATCTATATGGATTCAATTACAGCATTTCTCTTGACTTCTTAAATGGATTCCACAAGTAATGAAAGAGATCGTAACACAAATTTCAATACTAAGACGCATTTTCAGCTCTTTCTCCAAGTTAATTCCTTACATATATTTTACAACGTTATTAAAATGTCCCTTTATTTTTAAAGACATACCTTTATTTTTCTGTGTAAAATAGACTGGTCTTGAATAACTATCTAACAAAGGTTATTCAAATGACGACTCCTCAAATAATACACTCTCTTTTGGCATAATTTTAAAGACAGCAGGAACTTAATTCCTCCAGAGTTGAAATGGGCTACATTCAGTATCTTGCAGTCTTGTTACTCTTTGTAGAACCACTATTTGAAGGAATGAGGGGTAACTGCAACAAAACACGTGACAGCAGAACCCCATGTATCCCAACTTGTATTAGTCCCAAGTGGGGTAATACAACCCAATTTTAAAATACAGATTTTTAGGAGTGAAAACAGATTCATTTCAATGGTATTTTACACAATATACATTTGATTTTTTTCTTTCATGGTCTCCAATTATTTTTGCTTTAAAAAAACCGAAGACCATGGAATCAAGGACAGGCTTCATAAGCACTGAAACTTGGAAAACAAAATACAGCAGAGGATACATTTAATACATTCTTAAAGAAAAAACTACTCATGAAAGCCCTACCTTGTCCAAATCAGTATGCTGCAAAACATAGTATTAGCAATATTATTTTGATAATGGTAACGTCAGTAAAGAGAGGAGATTGTGGGATGTTTCAGAGAAGTCTACGGTATTGAGACTGAACTGCATTCAGAAGATTTGCAGTCAAACTGAACTTGAAGGTATGGGCCTACGCACATCCAGAGGAACTACCATCATCTTGTTATTCCTACAGGTACCTCTCCTCCTCTTTGTAATTTTCACTCTCTTAAGTACGTATTAAACATTTTTTTAAAAGGAGCACAAAAGATTAAACCCCCAAATATCAGCTTCAGAAGCAGCTTTCAAACCTGGAGAAAACATAAGAAAATGTTTTTCTATTTGGAGCAAACACAACGCTAACACTGAGTGCGATCGCCGGCAAACGTGTCTGCCGGGTCACAAAGCCACCTTGACTCCCAATCGCACCTCATTTATCTGGGTCCATCCGAGTTATGTCAAAAAGACACGGTACCGGAAGCCGCCTGAGTGCCCCGTGGCTGGGAAGAAGGGTGATTAGCAAGAGATAGCAGCACTTGCTTCGGAAACTGCTCTTGCTTATCAAGTACAAAGTCAGGGCACCACCTGACCTCCATGGCAAGATGGTTTTTCAGGATAAAATCTACGTGTCAGGCCATACTGCACTATCAGTTCTCAAGCAGATAAACCAATTTTTCCCAGACCGCCCTGTTTAGAAAATGATCATCTAATTTGGCCCACCATTCGTAACTCCAATTTGATGCAGAACTGCTTCAGCTGCATGCCTTTAAACATAATTTCATAATATACTGTTAGAAAACATAATCCATTGTGAATTGCACATCCCATGGGTACATGTTCATCTTTGTAACTCGTAAAAGAACCTGTACATCTGTTAAATATAACTTGCCAAAGTATTTTAAATTAAAAGTTTAACAATTAATTGTCTTTAAAGTGGCTTCAAGATTTTTAATTCTTTGTTAATTCATTCAGAAACGTAGGAATGCACTGACATATATTGTCTTTAGATATTAAGACTGTTGTTATCACCTTTATTAGCTAAATTGTCATTAATCCAAAAGTATCCTAATGAAAAACTCAGATAACAACAACAACAAAAATGTTATAAACATTTCTAAAAATCCTCTGTATAAGCCAGAGCTTAGGAACAGACCTCTGATCTGTAATAATATTTTAATAACAAGAAGAAATGGTGCGAGGACTGGAAAATTATTCTTACTCGTATTCATTCAGGAATACATGAACTTCACGATTTTATATAGCGCCATTGCATAATAAATCACAATACAGCTGGCTAGCACTGCTGAAGTTCTAATACAAATACTATGAGTTAACATGTCCTGATCAACATTGCAGCTTTTGCTGATTACTGCGTTCCCTAAAAATAATTTACTTTTTAAAATAGAGAGTTCCCATAGCTTGTATCTAGAATAAATTAATAAACTATTAGCATGTTCAGTATATTTGTACTTAAAGATATATCTACCTTCAAAGAATAAAAAAACCAGCAAGCAAGGAGACTTGCTGGATCACTTATAACTGATTTCTTATATTAAAATGGAATGGGCAGTGGGAGAGGAGAGGGTGAACTAATTACAAACAAGAGTAAAGTAAACTTAAACCCACGTAATGAAGGAACTCAATGTGTTCTTTCAAGACAATACATGACTTCCCTCACAAGCTTGTTTTTATTAGAACAAACAAAAGTAGTTTTGGCACTTCAGATGCTCCAGGTGATGGAATTTGTGCATATGTGTTGTGTCGATCTTTCCCTTTACTAGCATGACATGGAAGACTTAAAAACAAGGCTCCAAAAGGCTCTAGAAATAAATGACATTTTTGTCTACGAAATGATAAAGTAGTAACCTTGTTTACTAGAAAATATATGTAGGTGCTTCGCAGCTACCTGCTGTTAAAATGCAAATATCTTCAAGCAGTTAAATGATCCGATCCCTAATGCTACTACAGAATAAAGATAAAGAGCTGTCTAATCTAGGTTTATACATCTCAGTGCATCCTTTGCAATTAATACTTTAACGCACACAAACAAGAAACTTATTAAAGCTTATAGAAAAAAGTGTTTTGCCTAATGCCTTCTTTCTCATGCAGGTATGTGTGCTGTACATGTAACAAAGATTTGTAAAAATTATTGGAGAATGCTCCACTGTGCTATAGCAGAAAATATTAGAGAAGGCAGCTGATGAAGCTACCGCTCCCAGACCAGATCTTGCAGTGCTTTCTCAGCCTAAATGCTCTTTTGGCATCTGCAGGCATTCAGCCTGAGAAAATCAAACAGGATCAGGTCTGTCATATCCATTCTGTTACTCCAATGGATGCAGATATTTTCATTTTTTGCTTAGTAACTGGTCCATTCCAATCATCTAGTGGTGTTGAAGGTTGCCTTTTAGGCAGTGAAGTTCTTAAAAAAACTGATCGTGCAACTAATCTTTTAATGCTGCTAGAGATGTACATCATTTTTGGTTGTACCAGATATGAGAGGAATTACTTTTCTTGTTGTTAACATCAAGAAGATAACCAGCCTCAACGGTGGTGGAAAGTACCAGTGATCTCTGCTAACTGGTCCAGAAAGTAGAAGAAACCATAATATTCAGGAAATTCATTTAGTGCTACATGCATTTAAAGCCTACTTTTAGCAGGCTTTGGGAAGAAAATAAGCAAATATAAAACTTAACGATCCTCATGTTTGAAAAAAGAGTTTTGACATGAACCTGCATTAAAAAAATGCATGTTCAGCATAGTTCTGTCAATTTTAGAAAATGCATGCAGTGGGGAATTTCAGGAGTCTCTGTTTAAAGACATTAGTGGGTTGTACAAATTGTCAATTATGGCAAATTTTTCAATCACGCTGGATCTAAGGCTTTGCTGATCATGTAAGATGTAAGGTCCAATCACATGAATTTATCTACCCAAAGAAACTGAAGACTCAGTAGGCGAAAAGAAGTGACTGTTAGGAAGTAAGGCAGCAATATCTCCAAAGATTTACCATAGTTCTTTGAATCAAAAATGTCAGCTCTATGACTTTACTGTGGGCAGATTTTTTTCTGATACTCTTGTTTTTATTGCGCACTAATTTCGACCAATATGTTATTTTAAATGTTCATCATTTATGAATATTTAACCCCGCCCCCTTCCCTCAGATTTCACTACCGTAATTTAAACTGATGTTCTTCTGCAGAGTCCTTGTGCGACACTGGAATTTTCAGACATTCAAAGATGGATTTTGAAAGATGTAATGGACAGGGAGGTACTCAGATGTACTGGAATGTAGGTGCTCTACATACTGGGTAAGAGTGTATTCTCCATTTCGAAAGGCAGAATACTAAAAATGGGAGAAAAAAATTACGTATCTATACAGTAATGTTCCATTTTGGGACTACTAGCTGTATTCAGGTAAACGAGAGGGGGAAAAAAAAAGACTATTCTCAACCTCAAACCATACAAACTATTCTTAAGTTTGTTCCTTTTCCTCCTTCTATTTCTCCTTATCCTGTCATAGTTCATCATTGCTGACCGCAACAAAAGTGTCAGTACTAGCTAAACTAAAGAAATCATTTTGCTGCAACATTCATGCCAGGTCTAAAAATAACTTCAAACTGGAAAGTATTTTGTAACTGCTGCAATAATTTGTGATATTTGGCACTCTCAATAGTTTACATTTGGTTTGTCTGAAAAAGCCATTCCGGAAATAAGCAGTTAGAATAAATCCTTTTATTCTAAGTTTAAATGTAAATTGAGCTTCCAGCAAACAAATACTGTAGCTGACTTTCTGGCTTCTACTGGTTTGTAATTTTCAGATTTTTCATTTGCATTTTTTTTTTTTTCAATTGATCGCAACATGCTCACGTCGACTTTCCAGTCAATTCACCCAAATTCCAACAGGAATTGGTTTATAAATTGGTTCCAACTGGAACTGGTCATTTGGAATTTCCAGCACAGGAAATTATTTTATAAGTGCCTTGATAAATACCCTAAATTACAAACGGATGTGTCTAATATCTAACGACAAGAAAAAGCATGGCTATAAACGCAAATGCTTTACTAAAAAAAAAAAAAAAAAAATCCAAAAAAACAACCTATATGATCGGGCATAAATGTAAGGGCATGGTAACTTTTTTTTGCCCCCTACTTAACATCAAATGACAGCAGAGTGCAACTTCAGTATAACCACGTTACATCTGCCAAATCAAGATGATTTTTTTTTGTTTTTCCTAGCTATGTTATGGCGAGTTATCAACTGATGAATACTGGTTTTCCCCAGGTTCTTGAATTCAAAGCCTATGTCGTGAATCATGGCTATATCCTCCAGGGGATCCTCGGTTCCTATGGGGTTTGTAAATGTCCTGGTACGAGTCAGAGTATTCTTCTTCCACTAGAGGATAGTGATCTCGGCTGTGTTGGGAACTGGAAGACAAGCGGTTCCTGCTCTTCCGAGCCCTTTCATTGTGATAATTTTCATCTGAGGTCATTAGACTTCGTCGCTCAATTGGAGAGTTCTCTGTAGAATGGCTGCTGTGCCTCATACGCTGGCTCTACGAGTGCCAAAGAATCCAAGCATTAATACAGACAAAGAGTATTTTACATTGTTCAGCTTGTTTTGAGACTTATTCTGAGGTTTTTCAGAATCCATCCACTTTTCTGTTACTCATTTTATATTAAAATCTGTATGCTACAGGAATGGGTTACAAGAATAGTCTGGTTCCTAGAGCTGAAAGCAGACCAAATGCAGCATCACAGTGTGTACCTTACGGTATTCACCTTTTAAATATTACAGGCCATTTAACATGAAAAGTGAGCTGATGCATTCAGCATTTATCACTTTTCTCTGATCATGAACATAACATTCATGCTTCTATTCTGCTTAGAAAATTTTGAGCATTGATTTATGTGGTTTTAGAAAACATCTCTAGATGTTTGTTGGTTTTGGGTTTTTTTGTTTTTAAAGCTGTAGCTCTGAGCCCTATTTAAAAACTGTCATATAACCAAGCAAATTATGGACTACTAACCAGGCAGCTACCGGGTGGCTAAAATGATTAGATTATTAACAAATTCTTTCAACTAAAACTTAATAAATATTTTAAATAATGTTGACAGAAAATCCTTTTCAAATATAATTTATTAATTAAAAGGTTTAGCCTTTGCTATCCTCACATTCTTGTAATGATAATGTGCTACATTTGTCACATGAACAAAATTAGTTCACATTTTTTGCCAGTAAACAGGCACAGTGAAGAAATAGCCTAAAAAAAATTTTGTTTGCTGTCATCTCACATGAAACCTCTAAAGAGTAGAACCATCCATAGTCTCAGAAAAAACTGGGTCAATACTTTTCTGTCTCTAGATTACACACCCAACACCATTCTTCTGATCCTGTGATTGCCAAGAGAATGCTGCCGCGATGGTTGCACTCTCCTCTGCGGCATCGTCTGCTCCTCTCGGTTCTGAAATTCTGGCCAGTGCTCTCTGTGCTGTAAAACCTTCCTCCTATTGCTATGCCCTCTCTGTATGGCAACTGTTTAGCTGCATAATTTATAACAAAAGGCTTGTCTGCACGGGGAAGTAACTGTGCAGATGGGTGTACATTTACAGCACAGCAGATGGGGTGTCACACCTCTTTCTGGGGATCGATGCTATCAAGGTTACTGACTGAGAGACAACTCGCACAACGAGCCGGCATGGAAAAGGTGCTCTTCTGCAAATTCACACACTGGGTAGCAACTTCTACCACATTATTCCCAAGTTTTCCTTATAGCACCATGTTTTAGTAGTGATTCTATGTCAAAGTCCACATATTTTCTTCACAAATTCTACTTCTCATATTTATTTGACCTAGGCGTAGAATTTCGATATATAATCAAAATAATCAATGTCAACTTTAATCAACTTTTCAATTGAATCAATAATTCAACTTAATCAATTACAACTTTAACTTTCTGTGCTCACACCCTCTATCTTCTCTGTAGTAATTTACCTCTCTGGCTGCAACCTGCTCCTTTCTAGAAACCTTCCTGTTTCCCTGCCTCGATCGTGTAGTCATTCTGATCCTGCGATTTCCCTCCTAAGAGGTGTAAGCGTGGCACAAACCTGGTGTGGCTGCGTGCTGGTCTTACGCCCCAAATAACTTTTGCTCCTGCAGCACAATCTGAATGATAAACTGCATTACGTTCTCTGCAGTAATGGACTTAAAATGCAAACCCCCTGCAGCATAAGAAACACATATCCCCAGAACTTGAACAGGATTTAAGCCCATTTGCTGAAATTAGACTACACTGTGTAGGTTTAGAGCTAAGCAGGGATTAGGTACAAGGGCAAACCACTGGCCCCTAGGAGTTAGCAATGACAAAATTTACTCTCCCTGTTGAGGACTGCAAACACACACAGCTTAACATCAACATCTTCCTCGTTTAGGCAAGGTCATGACCAAGGACCAAGTGACCACTGGCTTTGGCAGATGCACCACAGACGGTGCCATGGGACACAGAGCTGGAGCACACTGTCACTTATACCCTTCCTTTTTCCCTGATTCTTCTCCATCTAGGCCACTTAACTTCACCCTAATGACCTTCGTGAAGCCCAAAAACTTATGTTAAATCAGAAGTTTCAATTCTCAGTAAACTAAACTCTCAGTAAACTAAACTCCACGCTGCAATCAAGTACAAAAGGGATACTCGCACATCCTGATTAGGTAAAGCATGTACAGATTGTCCCAGCAGATCTGCACCGTTCTCAGGTGTGACCGTTACACGAGACTCCAGGCTTTTGGTATTCATTTCCCCAAGGTAGAGGGCGAGACGGGAGTCACAAGGCATAAGTAGTATAAATTCTTAATATATTATAAGCAACTAAGCTATTTAATTCATAGGATTCATGTGAGTACTTTAATTACCAAATCACATCAGTACAGTTCAAACTGATGCAAACCCTTCTGAAGGCTAGAATTAATCTAAACCCTCTAGGTGGATAAGCACTTCAGATGGTGGAAGTCTTTACTGGGGGATAACCATGTAAAACATCAGAACTCTTTAAATGGGCCTGAAGGCTTCAGTGGCACTGAAAGCCAAACCCTGACACCTCTAGTTGGGCATCATTCACTCAGGGAGAAATCTACCCCTCTGCAGAGAACTAGCACCATTCAAGTCCCACCTAAGCCTTCACGATTAGGGTGAAGTGGGGATTAAGTGATGCGTACCTTCAGCCAGCCCACTGCACAGGGGTGATTTTCATCTTCAGTGTGAGTTTTCCCTAAGTAAATGGAGCAACATTTCACAGTCACTGCTGGTGTCCATTGATCAGAGAGAAATAAATGCCTGAAAAAAATTCTGTGGATACACCCAGTTTTCAAAATGAAACTGAAGAGGTGACAGTTCTGCAGATGGTATTTTATTGTCATGAAGGGATGCAAAACTGAAATTTTAAGGCAAGTGAAAATGGAAACAACATTTCACATGTGCATGTTATTAGTAATAGAACAGTGCTTGTGCATTCAGCCAGTCAGGAAACAGTGACTTACTGACCCTAATAAAATCAAGCACAGCATTAGAAATGTGAGTATCGGGATTCATGCACCTTCAGTGAAGTGCAATCCACTCACAGAAAAAACAGCTTTATGTTAATTTGAAACACTGAACAATGAATCATTTCCTTCAAAATTGTTACCTGCTTCCAGATACTCTACAAGCAGAACAGAGGTTAAATTTGTCAGGTGAATTATTCATTAAATGTAAGTTGCTCAACTCTACTTTTGACATACATTAGAATGCGCACACTCCTAGAAAGTCACACACATACAGAACTCCTTCTGGAACTTTCAGAATTAAAAAGTTCGCTGCAATCCTGCTCTTCTCAAGCATTCATAACTATTAATCAAAAACATTTTCTGTTTCCAAACTTAGTAAAGCACGTACTTCTCATTAAGGACTATTTACATGCCACGTTTGAAGTTTCAAAGTTCAGCCGTTTTTGAGCTATCCCTGTGGAAAAAAATGGTCAGAATTTTTTTCAATGGGTAAAAAAAAAGTATTTTATTCACACTCAAAGAACTCAAAAAGGCGAAGGCATTTTGCTGATACAAGGCATGGAAGTTTTTCACCCAAAAGTGAATGTTTTGTGAAGTTACGAGGGTAGAAATAAAAGGGATCATTATAGACACTGTTCGCATAAATGCTGGCTCAGCTGCTGGGACACAGTGCACATGCTTATTCGCAGTCTGCAAGGGCCTCATTTGCAATGGCATTTTTTCCACATTTAAAAAAAAGGCCATTTTCCAATGACAGAGTGTCATTTAACTCTTCCTCAAGAACTAACTCCTCTATGGCCATTTCATTTCCCATTAAAGCAGGAGCAGTCACAGTGCTTCAGGACTCAGCTGACTGACTGCTTCTTTGCCAGCCTTAGCTTGCCTTCTTACTGCTGGCAGTGGCCAAACAGTGAATAACTGATGAAACAAATATAAGTTATGCTATGTAAAATATATTACACTCTTTTCCCATAGATTAAAAAAAAACAAAAAACCAAACCCACCTGATCTGCACTGGTGTTTGGGACTGAAAGATATTTTCATACCTGTAATCCAGAGATTGCAGCAGGGTATGGTGAAAGTGCAGTGGATCCTAAATTCCGCCCCAGGAGAGGAGTCATGGGTGTGCTACTGGTGGTGTGAGTAGCACGCCAGTATGCCTCAAGGTATTCTGCCAAGTGTTCGCAAGCATCTTCAAGCTGGTTTTCATCCAAAATTACATCAAACATTTCCTGATCACAACAACAAAGTTTGGTTCATTACAATGTTACAGGTGAAAAGAAAGAGATGTTAAATAATTCTCGTCATGCTAATCCTTTGAAATTCACTAAGTGAGAACCAGAGCATGGGGCTGCAAAAGCAAATTATACCAGTGGGTTTATAAGGTGATCAAAAGCCTTAGCTTTTGAGCTCTCGGAAGTCACTGTATCCTTTCAGCGAGGCTCACTAGACGTTGAGAGTGCCCTACCACGCTCAAAGGCACAAGACTCCTTTAATGAACTGATTTTGCTCTAAGAAAGGAACTCAAGCTAGCTGTTTGCGTTGGTTTTGGACCCAAGGACTCGTGTATACTCCTCTCATCCTAACTGTGAACGCACTTCCAGGGCGACGATGCCCCTAAACCCACTTGGGCGTCAGTGAACGCAGCACGCGGTTCTGTTAGCAGCAGCATTTCTGCTTCAGCAAGGCTACTGCAGGACATGCAGCCCTTCAGATACCGATGGCTGAGAGTTCTTCAGGGACCACCTCCACACACTAGTTTTTAACTACGCCTATGACTGTCTGGGTAGGCTTACCCGTCTGTCCTCAAATCTGCAGGACCATGCAGGTATGGCCTTTCTCTCTATTCCTCTGTTCACTGGGGGACAGTACCTGCCCACCAGTGCAAGGCCTGGTCCTTGCCTCGGGCCTGCCCACCGTGCAGTCCACAGAGAGGCTATTTACCACTGGACGTGGAAGGAATTCAAAGCCACGCGGCTTCTGTGCTACCCAAGAAGTCAAAGGGACACTCTGCAGCCAATGTTTTTAGATTATCAGCACGACAAGTGATGATAACAAACAGCCGATGGGAAACAGTCAGAAACTGAGTCCCTTGAGAGAAATATAAACATATTTTCAGCAGTGAAATTTCATACCTCATCTTTAATCTTAACTCACGCCTCAGTGGAAAAAAATATTGTGAAAATAGCACAGGAAATGAAAAATAAGTGCAGGTGTTAAGAGTAACCTATACAAACTACAGGCTGCTTTTCCTCCATGCATATTGATAGATTTATTCAACATACATAGAGCTGACAACTCTAGAATAAGATATAAAACTGCATGATCGATTTATCATAAATCTTGATCATGCATCTACCTTCTGCCCAAAAGTCTGGTCCAGAACTTACTTTCCTCCTCTGCCAGCAAGTAGAGAGTTTTCTTCTAACAGAAATACTCCTAACACTATATCCTTTGGTCGAATTCAGTGTCTATTGATGCTTGGTTTGCTCCTCTATTTGTACCCCTTCTCTATACCTTTTACACCCTCCTTTGCTATTCAAACACATGTCGATACACTACATACTCCATTATATCTCTCACATCACCATTTGTGGAAGAAGTTAGCAATTCAAACATAGTTAAGTTAGGAAATAAAAGAATGTGGCTTGCTTACATATACTTTGCTTTGGCAAATACTGAAATTAAAATATTATACTTGGAATATAACATTTCTTAAATCAAGAATGAATATTGACATTTTCTGCTCTGAGACTAGTAAGCAGTTTTCCTGCGCTGCTTGTTCTTTGCATGGTCACCGATTAGAGGGCAACACGGGCTGTCTATACAAAACTCAGCTTTGCAGGCTGCAAGGTAATTCTGTCTCGGAGCATATTTTCAGCTGTATGGGGTTTTCACAGCAAACACTGAACACTCTTCCAAACCCCTCCTGCTAAACTAGGGAACTGTTTCTCAAGTTTCTTCTTAATCTGGATCAGTTGATTCAGGGAGCTCACAAAATGCTGTATCGGCATGACTAAACGTGCTGCAAGGTGGAGGTAAGACAAAGAGGTCAGGGATGGGAATGCCAGTACTGCTGCCTGTGGCTTCCTTTCTTCACGGAGCTTCGTGCACTTCCGAGAAATACACAGCTGATACTGCAGCTATCACACCTAAACCACCCCGTTCTGGGACGCCAGGTAGCTTTGCCTGGTGTTCTGACAGAGATCTCAATTGAGCTGAACTTAGGGAAGAACTTTTAACAGTTGCAGTAGAACCGTCACCTTTTTAACAGTTAACTGTAAAGTAACACTAGGACCGGTAACGGCGAGCCTCTCAGGCTGTCATTTGAAGGTCACCTGGAAAAGCTGCAGGACTGGCAGGATCCCGATTCCAGGGCTCTACAGTGCTTTACAGCAACAGTAATACAGAGAAAGCACTCAGGCTTTTTCTTGCCTTTAACAGTTCCGCTCGTAGCTAAACTGTGTTCTATTTCTTTGTATTTGTGAGGAAAGAATCTTTCAAGGACATCCTTGTTTGTAAGGGCCATGGAGTAAAGTAATTTCTTCCCAGTTCTCCTTCAATGCATTTTATTCACCACAATATTTTCTTACAACATGCATAAAACAGTTGCAATATGAGCATTTCCATATACTAGTATTTCTTAAATGATAAACATTAAAGCAGCAGTCTTTCCTGAAAAGAAGATAAAATTAGGTGCTGCTGTCCCCTGCTATTTCTTTTGGTTTACTGTATAACCATTGTGAAATATTCTAGGGGCTTTACTCCATGTTAGCAACACAAAATAAAATGGTCAGGACTACAGAGACATCTCTTCACCACAGGAATGTTCAGGACAGGGAGTGTAAGAGGGACTGAGCCTCAGGCGCAGCCCAGTGTTGGTACAGCCGAGGGCAATCCCAAATCCGCCTCCCTGAGGCGAGCTCAGGCGCTGGGGGAAAAAATGCCCCAGACAGAACTGCAAGGATGGAGGTGTACCCAAGAAGGAGGAGGAATGTGAACGTGTAAATATAGCTGGTGTACTTGCTATTTTTAATTATACCAATGCATTTTCGTTCTGCTAGCATGTAATTTCTGGTATTTTTTAGGTTATGTCAAAGAGACCAGAAGGACTCTCTCTCAGCACTGGTGTGAATCCAGAAGTTAAAAATAATAATTGTAACAAACTGTATATGACTAGTGTATTTAAACCTGTATGGTGAGTACAGCTCATGTGTCTTTGAGCCATATAATGTTGCTGCTTAACGGAGTCATGCAGTGATAGGCACGCTTAGCACTGGCTTGACCAGCATCAGTGAAAGATTAGGAAGGAATTAATAATGAAAGCAGTTCCTGAGCTTAAATATGCCAAAAAAGACAGCTATTTTTAAAATGTCTAGACATACAGCACCATCTGATTACTTAAGGCTGGCTCTCAGCAAATGAAAAATAGTGAAGTTTTTATGGTTTTCAAGTATCTTCACATAAATACTCCTCTTGCAGGAATTTCAGCTGCGAAACAGATGAAGCAGGTCACAGTGCAGTCTTTGGTCTTAGCAGTATACTTTTACTTAATTCAATTGTGGATCAACTTGGTCCTTGAATTTAAACTTAACCAAGACTGTCATCTCTCTCTGAGTCCTCTAAGTCAGCAATAACTTTCTTGAAATCAAACAGTGCAAAGCTGATCAGGTGGTTTCTGCAGAAGGCTGTTGTGCAAGTCAGAGTGGAAGGCAGCCTCTGAGCATGTATGGTTACATGTTTGAAATCTGGATACTCTGAAATTTGGAAATATTTTTCTTATCCAGGTGAGGTCTCACTTTGTTGCCTTAGGGAACAAAATACAATTACAGGATTGGGTGCTAAGGCAGAGTTTAACAGATCCTGGGGATGGACAATCTAACAATTGCAATGAACAAGCCACAACATGCACCCTGCTGCCGCATACTGTTGCAATCGGCACAGCTATTTGCCTCATTTCAACTGATGTGATCAAACCTAAGTGGAATAAGAGGAAATCGCTGTATAAAGAGCAAAGAAGGCTCTGAAACATGCACAGGCTTCTCAGTGCAGGTGGAAAAAGAAATACACCTTTCAAATGTGAAGAATGTGCAGCAGATTGTTCTGTGTGTAAGCTCCCTGACGGCTCAGTGTAAATACCACACACTGTATTCAAACAGGTGCAGGTGCAACTCCGTTTGACTTGGCTCGCACCCACTAGGAGTTAGGATGGTATATGCCTTTATAGAAATTATGCTGTACTACAGAAAAGGGTACAACTTGGTTTTAGTTAATGGGACCTGAATGGCTCACAGGAATTCTGTCAGCATTTTAAGAGCTAACAATTCAGTAGAAAATTACAGGTGAGAAATATAACATAGTTGAGCTCTCCAGAAGAACTCGAGATGGCTCGAACATCTTTCAGTGCTGCTTGAAGTGGAAAACAAGGATGAGAGAGTGAGCAAAGCGATCTGCAGTTACTGTAACCAGAAGCTTCCACATCTTTGCAGCAACACAACCAGCTGGCTGTATACGCAGCTGCCATCTACCACTTCCCACAGCTGGACATCTGCAAGTGGTGCTGGTGGGGCAAGAGGGACAGCAGGAGGGTGGCTGCGAAATCCACACCCACGCGAGAAACAGCTGTCTGGGGCATAGTGGGAACTGCAAGAAGCGTATTGAACTGGAAGAATCGAGATATGTCCCCCACATACACACACACCCCACCACCAGCACTTTTCTGGATTATTTAAATTCTTGCTATGTATCAGGCATAGGAGGAATTTGAAGCAGATCTCTCATTCTGGACACATTCTTAAACCATTCCACTTTTAGATAAGGAGGACAGAACTTTCAGTCAAGCCTACTACCTTTTTTCTTGGCATTCAGACATTTCAGTGTGAATCTAGCCCGCACATACACTAAAACACTACAAAAAACCTGCCAAAATTCAAAGTTTTCACAGATCCACATTA
Organism: Phaethon aethereus; assembly: GCF_964289735.1. Lineage (NCBI taxonomy): Eukaryota > Metazoa > Chordata > Aves > Phaethontiformes > Phaethontidae > Phaethon > Phaethon aethereus. The sequence continues at coordinate 2,335,754 of NC_138580.1, read as the reverse complement.
ATTATTCTTCATTTTGTATCTGGCTGAAACCACTGAGCAAACCATCTGAACTCACCAGCAGTGTCAGTCAACTTGAAATGGTATTTTTCAGAAAGCCGATCCATACATACAGGATTACCCCAGTCTCTTGCTAAGCCAAGGCAGAATGACAGGGCAGACCTGAGACCACAGAGGTCTCTTCCAGATGGGCAAACACAGGCACCCCGGTGCAGCAGAGGCTAGCAGTCTCCATGCACTAGCTAGCAACTAGGCCAAGGTCTACTTGATGGCAGGAGAAAACCTAAAATGTCAGCCAGTGGTCAAGAAGAGAGAGAAAGAGAAAGCTCTCTCCAGGTCTCCCTTTCTGCTGGATGGAGTGCCACCATTCCCACCAACAGTAGCTCTGGGACATCCGAGGGGCACGAGAGCACTGGTCTAAAGGAGATGGGGCTCGGCCTCAATCCCTACCAATGAGAACAGTTAAAAAGCAACATTTATCGCTATAATTTAGGAGGATTGCCCAGGAATACCTGACATACCTTTTTATGGCCAGTGGGGACAAGAGGGGAGGCGGCTGTGAAGTTTGGTACCTTAAGAAGCATACAAAACCAAGTTAAGTTTCATGGAAGTAAACCCTTGTGGATCATTACTCCAGAACACAAGCCGCTTGAACTTTGTTACTTTGAATTGAGAATAAAAGCCATCTGAAACGGAGGCAATCTCTTTAAAGTCTGCATAACACAAGGCAAAGTCTTCTAGAAGCATTATCTGACCATTAGGGTTGGGCATTTTTTCTGCTGATCTCAACTCCCAGATTTGTTCCTAGATTGTTCCAAGACATTTCTTTCGTCAACACTTTGCCTATTTTAAGTCAGAGAGTACCATCATGGAAACCTTGATGTGTCTATTCTGAATTTCTCTGAATTAATCTGATTTCTACTCACAGTTCTTTGGCACGAGAAAGATGGCCAATCAGCAAGCCGTAGGCTGGACTCCCTGATCATTCCCCCGGTGTGAACAGCAGTCCCCCCCGCACTACCAGACCAATGTTACACACAGCTATTACACTGTAAAAGCAAGTCCACATCCAAGTTTGTTTCCACTGAGTAGCTTTCTCTGTTGCAAAAACCAGGCGAGGTTTTCAAAAATAAAAGCAAGTTTGAGCTGCCCCATCCAAACACCTGTACAGCTTTTCTGCACAGCACCTGCCTGCCTAACCAGCCATCCGGGACCTCTGCTCTTTAAGCAGCATGTTGTTCAGGGTAAGTAATCAGTATCTTTGACAAAATGGTGGGTGAGCAGTGACTGTGCTCTGATGAGGTCACTACCATGACTTGCAGGTACTGCTGTGTCAGGAGGCTCAGAGATCGCACGCATGCAGACACACAACTCACACCATACAGATGGTAGGTCCGGACTCCCTACGTAGCTGAAGGAAAGTCCTCTGCAGCCTCCTCTCAAACCAGGAGTCTGAGACTTTGGCCCTTTGGGACCTTAAGACAGCACTGCTCCACAAATGATGTAATTTGCTAATGTGCTAGTCGATCAGTTTTACCATACATCTCATTTTTGACCTGTCACCTTGCCAAAGATCGTAATAAACCCAGCACAGGAGATAATCAGAATGAAAGTATCAACCAACTTGTTTCTTAGCAATAAAAGCTGATCGAGGGTTGCAATTGCAGGGCTGCCTGAATCACCCTGCAAATGAAGTCAAGTCATAACGTATGAACTTGGCTACAATCAAGGACCTACACAGCAGAAATCTTTACAACTCCACGTATCACAAGTTCTTTAGCTTTTCTTCTGTACTTACTGGTGGGCATTGTGCAAGTTTATCAGCTGCCACCAACTGAACATTCAAGTGTTTACTTTGTGATTTTCCTCTAGATTTAATCAGTCGCTGCAAAACCTGACAGAGGAAAAGAGGAAAATGTGAGTTTAAGAATCGCAGATCTCCATAAAGTTCAGACTGAGATCCCATTGGAGGATTACCAAGTTCAGAAGCTCTCCATTCTGTTTAACAAAATGGATAAAATACTGTCCTTGACTATAAGCACAAACCTTTCTGATAACCTGCCTGAAAGGTGTGTACATTTCCCGCTGCATCACATTTGATCCCTTGCAAATATTTCAACTGCAGTATGAATGGTGATTTTGCTTTATTCTACTTGAAGCAACAGGTTATTTTTGACAAACGTTATCTTCTAGAGAACCACGAAAATTACATATATACAGAATTATACTGGATTGCTGGGTTGTCTGCGGCACAACAGTAGCAGCATGTTACTTTGCATAGTAGTAACGCTGTAACTCAATCTGTTCTGAGGCACGTTCTGGGTACAGAAGGTATTTTACGCACTGAGTTCATGCTACTTCCCCCCCCCCCCCCCCGCTTCCATTGTGTTCATTACTAGAATTTAAGGGACGGAAAAAATAGGAATCCTACATTATTTCTCTGTAAAGTTTCAAAGAAAATTACAGGATCATAGAACAACAGAGTATTTTTTAAGTCAGAAGGACCTCTAAAGGTCTCTGTGCCAACCCTTCACTCAGAGTAAGGCTGGCTGGATCACATTGCTTGGGTCCCGGTGCAGCTGAGTTTCACACATTTCCAAGGAGATCCCACCACCCTGAGCCAGGATTGACCCATCTTTGCTCGTGCAGTCCAACATGAAGGTGATTTTCTGCTGCAAGGGCACACTGCTCACTCCTGTCCAAATTGTTACCCATGGAGACCCCAGGGCCCTGGCTGCAGAGCTGCTCCCCAGCCAGGCGGCCCCGGCCTGGGGCAGGGGGCTGCTCAGCCCAGGGGCAAGACTTGCTATTTGCCTTTGCAGAACTTCAAGAGGTTCCCGACAGCTCGTTTCTCCAGCCTGCCAAGGTCCCTCTAAAGGACAGCCCTGATCTCTGGCATATTAACCTGCCCCAGAATTGGGTATTGTCCACAACCCTGGACATCAATAAAGGCCATTAACAAAACCGTTGAACTGTACTCGCGCTATTACAGATCCCTGGGTGACAGCACTGGTAACCAGCTGCCAGCTGGACTTTGTACCTCTGCACCCAGCAGTCCATCTTCCACCTCTCTTGTAGCCCACGCTTACCCAGACCATATCTCACCAATTTGTCCATCAGGATACTACAAGGAGACTACATCAAAGCCTTGCTAAAGTAAAGGCTAACAACAGCAACTGCTCTTCCTTTGTCCACTGGGGTCATAATCTCGTGACAAAAGGCAGCCAGGTTGGCCAAGCATGATTTGCTCTTGGTAAATACCTGCTGGCTGCTCCCAATCCCCTTCTTGTCCGGCATGTGGCTGGGGAACAGCTTCCCACAGGATTTGCTCCATAACCTTCCCAGGGACTGAGGTAAGACTGACTGGCCTGTAGTTCCCCAGGCCCTCCTTCTTACCCTTCTTAATAATGGAGGTGACACCTCCTGGTTATTGGGAACCCTCCCTGATCACTATGGGCTTTAAAAGGTAATAGAGAGCAGCTTTGCAATGGCATGAGACTGCTCCTTCAGATGAATCCCATCTGGTCTTGCATATATCCAGTTAGTTAGGTGGTCTAACTAACTAACTAACACATCAACTTTCTGCTACCGTGGTCCTTGTCACACACTGCAGTGGGCCCACACTTTTCTTAGCTTTCTTTCTGCTTGCCATGTTCTTACAGAAGCCCTTTTTGTTACCCTTAAGATCTCCTGATAGTTCTAGCTCCCACTGAACTCTGGCTTTCTTAACTTCCCCCAAAAGTGTATTCCTCCTGGGATGCCTGTCCCCACATCCATCTTCTGTATGCCACCTTTTTCTGTCCGAGGTCAGGCTGTTCCCTGTTCATCCACACTGCTCTCCTGCCCAGCTCCACCTAGGAACAGACCATTCTTGTGCTTAGAGGAAGCTGTCCATAAAGATCACACAGTTCTCCCGAGTGTCTTTGTAACCCAGACAGTCTTTTATGGGATCCTGCTGAACGGGTCCCTCAACAATCCAGTTCTAGAGTCCAGGTCTGCAATTCTGTTATTTGTACTGCTCACTTCTTTCAGGGTCTTAAATTCCACCATCTCATGGTTGCTGCAGCCAAGGCTGTCCTGGACCTTCACAACTCAGTCCAGTTCTTCCTTTTTGCCCCCAGTAGTAGGTCCAGCAGAACCTCCCCATCACTTGCTGGTCACCTGCACCAAGAACTGATGCATGGCTCTCTGCAGACATCTCTGATGTGTCACGGTGGTCACTCCAGCAGGCGTTGCACAGCATCCCACCATCGCTGTGCTGATTCCATGAGACCCAGAGTCTCTGTCATGACTCCAGGCCCCCTTCTGCACTAACAGCCGTGGTTGCTGCACTCCTGAGCAACAGTCGCATTCACGCTCCATGGCAGGAGCTAGCCAGCAGCCTGGCCACGCTGGTCCAGACTGAGCTGTGGATGGTGCATCACCATGTCCCAGGAGGAAACCACAGCCAAAAGCAGACAGGCTTTGTTTGTCATCAACAGACAACCATCATTGACTGCCTGGGAAGTGGGCAAAGGGCTGTGTGTCTTCTCTGAAGCTCAGCCTAAATTTTGGGCTTGCAGGGAGACAACCCAGAACTACAGCTGTGTTGGGGCAGGGGGGCTGCAAAGGGACTGCCAAGGGGAACCGAGAGCTACAGAAAGAATTTGCTCCTCAGGAATTTTTTTGTCTACTGAATTGGTGGGTGCCTTGTCTAAGGCTCAGACTAAGACTAGGTTCAGGTTTAGGGCAGAAAAAAGAAATTGCATCAGACATTCCTTCGTCAAGCCCTTGATCTAAAAATTTCACTTTTTTTCTCTTCATCTCACTCAATTTCTTCAGATGCAGATACCATACTGCCCACCAGGACCCTCTCAAATACAGATATTTTAAGGGTGAGATACATTACCTTTGGAGAAGACACTTTAACATGGACAATAATTGGTGCTAAAGATGTCTTGATAAGTTGTGCAGGGTGATTGATAGTGTCTGCATCTAGGACGACCAGTTGTAAGGACCTTGCCAGTTCAAAGATTCTTTCAATTTCGCTCTGGACTTCAGCTAGTAAAGGCAAATAAAACAGGTGAAAGCCATTCAACCCCAGCAAAACTTAGACAGAATATCATCACCCATTTATTTTCATAGACTGTATACATTCAGTATATGAACTCCATATGTGAATTGATGTTATTTCCATAAAATAACCTATTACTCAAGGTGATTTTAAAAATAAATATTACCTCTGAGACAATTCTGTTGCCTGAAAATACATATGTACTATGTTCCTTTATAATACCAGTGTATTTAAACATTGGGTACAATTAAAGGCATGTTTCTATTAACACAAAATGGACTTACGCATATTTTCCAAATCTGCTAAATAGCTTAGGAGTCATAAGATTTTTTATTTTAGACAGCAAGTGATGTATGGATATTTCCTAAAACTTTTTTTGTTCTCAGATTGTAATTCTGATTTAACTTAAACAAAAGTCTGCATGAAAAGCAGAACTGTGACCTCCTAATTCTGTAATCACAAAAAATTGTTTATATTAAATAATTGTCAGGGTATTATTTAAAAAGACACTAATGGCAATGTTCACACCAAAGCACTTTTGTCTGAAGAAACAGGACAGATATTTATTTCCATATAAATTATATTTCTGATACTAATTGTTCTGACCCTTCTTAATCATTCACATGCATGTGATGAATTTTAAAGAGAAACTCAGCACAAATTGAAGCCTGTAAGTTATACCACAAAAGCACCTAAGAGCTGTATGTCAGCAACTCACATGCATTTAATTTGCCTAAGAACTGTTCCACAGAGTAACACATGTTCACAGACACAAGATTTTTAGTATTCACCTTTGCAGTGCTTACTTTTGGGGTGCCTACTTCTGTACTAAAACGCCAACTAGAAGTGAAGTGTCCTATGACCTGTATCTCTAGTTCAAACAGTCACTCAGGATGTCAGAGAATTGGGTTTAAGAGCCTCTTCTTCCTGAGAAGACTGAAAACGAACTCCTACCTCCTAGGATGGCGTCCCAGAGACCAGGTTACTGGCATGCACATACTACACACAAATTTCCATCCTTGTGAAAGAAATAAAAATTCATCACGGCAGTGTAACACAGCAGTCATGACATGGTAAGGAGGTGGTGGGAAGACCCAGAGTCTCATAGCTAGACAGCAAAATTAAGCTGTAGCTATTCAGCATTAAATACAAAACCAGTCCCAAGGTCAGGAACAACATGTTTCCTTCTTGGCTGGACAAGGTGAAAGGTCTTTGGCACCTTGTGATGTGGAATTAAAAGCACAGGGCTGAGAAGAGGGAGCTGCGAGGCCAACTCACCTTGGGAGGAAACAGCACTGAACCCGTATTCTGACGGCAGGCCCCTAACTCATCTGTTGCAAATAGCAGCTATAATACTGCTTGCTCTAGCCCAGGTAATTGCTTAACGTGAGGCTAACACAGTACATTGTGCTCTGATGCCCCTCCTCAGTCCAGAAAAAACTGTCTCCCATTTGAGTATGTGAAATTCAGAATTATACATTAAAATGCTGTAGACACATTTAAAATTGCAGAACTGATGACATCTTGAAGGCTGAAATCCTGTCGCTTTCCTCCAGCATGTAACCACGTTCAGAATTACATCTGTGCCAATGTCTTACCTAAACTGGATCTTGTATTTGACCGCTCAATTATTGCCCTCTTGCTTGGATTATTTAGAACAGACCTCTTAGCAAGAGAAATGTCAGCTGTCACTCTAGTTATTGATATCCTATGAGTAAGAACACAGGACAGAACAAAAACACAGTAGTCAAATTTTCAGTGCACTGTGCATGACTTACAGCTACATTCCATTCCAAAGTGCAAATACAATAAAATACCACTCAGACATGTTTTATAGCTGAGTTATGTCATCATTAAAGAACAACTAAAGAGAAATGCTGCATAACTGTAAAGTACTTTCTATTCCCTACGCTATTGTAGACTCTGGTATATAGTTTCTGCTACTCTACTTAAAGCATTAGTTCACTTTTCTCCTCCCCAACTCACTCATCTCCTACACGAATTTACACAGCACCATAAATCCTGCAAGGTATGTGAGTCTTACGGCAGACAGAACAACAGAGCCATAACAGTAACAGCACTTCTCCTCCCAGATATTTAAGCCATTGATTAAACCTGACATTGCTGAGAGGTAAGGTAGGGCCATGGTTTAGAGGGCATGGTGGTGTTGGGTTGACAGTTGGACTTTATGGTCTTAAAGGTCTTTTCCAAACTTAATGATTCTGTGTGACATCTGAGCAGACCACGTCACTGCTATCGGAGTGCCTGTGAGTCACTGAACAGAGCTGCTTGCTTTGAGAGACTGCTTCTCCAACACGCACTCTCCTTTTCCAGACAGGGAGCTGTGCCAATGGGCTAAATGACTTGGCTCCTGGTTGAACAGGAGAAAAGTAAGTTGAGCCACAGCTATCTGTACTGCTAGAGCCTTCCCTTTAACTTAAGGAAAGTGATTTTTTTTTTTTTTTTTTCACTTGATCTGTCAGTGAGCTGACAGGAGACAAAAGGTTATAAAACAAAGACCGCACAATCACTTCACATAAAATCCATTTAGGAGGACTGTGATGAGCCAAAGAGCCATGAATAATGAAAAGAAAGCAAGCTGGAAATGACTAGCCGCTATGCCATAGAACGTGAGATTTATACAGCTCTAAGTGAAGTTATCAGATGGAGGGTTAAAAAGAAGTGCAAGTATTCTTCTACATAACACATAAATAAATTTATTGCCAGAAAATATAGCAGATACCAGAAGTATAAATTAGTTTAAAAAAGAAATGGGAGAAATTAATGGATCATGGATCTAGAGGTGACAATAGGTGATCACACCTCTGGCTCAGGGAGCTCCTAGATCTCCGACTGCTGGAATCAGAGATGTGTAACACTCACCTACGGTGCCAGATATAAGAAGCGTTTCATCCTTCCTGAGTAAGAAGTAATCCTAAGTATCACTGTTGCTGAAAGATGTTAAGGAAAAAAATGTGGCCTTACTAAGTTTTGTTTACACAGTGTATAGAGTCAGGCTTGGTCTACAACAATGATTAAACACAATGCATTTAGAAAATGATGCTCTTAGAGCCTCTGCAGCAGCCATTCCCTGAAGGCCTTGGGCCAGCCAAGCCTTAGCAGGCTCCTTTCAGCATGCCTGCACAACACAGCCCTCGGGCCTTTCCTTTGGTTCACCGGCCAGAAGAGGATGTTGCGGTTACAAAAGGCGGCGGCTGGCAGAAGGCAAGTGGATTAAGAGGTAGGGAAGGAGTCCCGCTACTTCAAGTCTTACTGACTGAAGTCTTTTGAAAAGCTCCTCCTTGGACAGTCATTTTCTTTCTTGGTAACATGGACCTGTCACAAAATTGCAGAAGAGATGGAAAGAACAAAAAAGAAAAGGCTGGGGGGAGAAAGACTGCAAAGCCATAAAAGTTGTCAGGAGGACCAAGAAGTAGCTGAGGTGCCTGAAAAGTAATTTAATTCATTTTCCTAAAGTTACTCAGAGCTAAAGTCAATTGTAACAGCTTGCTTGGGGCTTTTAACTTTTTCAATGCTGAAATGTCATACTTCCCCCTGATCTCGTTGCCAATATTGCTAATGGCAATAGGATTCCCAAGGAATACCTCACTGCAGGCCGAATCCCTCCCTTTTGCCCCTCTGTGAAGACCAAGGGCATGGTGGGGGAGAAGACCAAGGAGCAAGGCAAGGAGCAGTCCTGCCTCCCAGCAGATTAAGCAGCCTAAACAGATGCATCTAAGTGCGTTTTACATTTTCTTCTCCTTACTTGGGGACCTCTGACCTTCATGGATCAGGCCTCTGCTGAGTACATTCTCATATAGGGTATAAAAATATACCTCATAAAGGATATATTCATAGCAATCACGTCATGGCAACTGGAGATGACTTATCACTTCCCGTTGCCATGGTTTCCTACCAAAAACAATGACTCTCCGTTACCCGACCGGCATATGCAAAGCTGACAGATAACACGCCAACAGCTGGAAGAGAACATACGCTGTGGTTCTGTACCTACACCTAATGCAAACGGGCACCGGAGCTCATGCAACAAGCTGCAGCGCAACCAGAGCAGTCCCACTGCTCAGGAGTGGGGAAGGAGGTACTGACAGCTCAGAAAAATGGTAAATTTAACTGCAGGCTGTCACATACAATGCTTCATCTGTCAGGTTTTAAATCAATCACTATGTTTAGAGAATCTGCTAAAATCACTTGAGCCAGGCAATTAAAAATAGGGGAGGAGAGGAGATATTCTGCACAGATGATGATGGTTAAACATTTTGTCTAAGCTGCTTATGGGTTTGTTCAGCACTGCCATCTCCTCACTGCACCCCAAAAGGTACCTTGACCATAAATGCTACTCCACCTCTTCTAACCAACAGACACTATTATTTTCAGTGTCCTAGTGCCAATGTTTTAGGTATTTTCAAACCTGATGTGCTGTTATATACTAGCTAGCACAGTATAAGCTCCTTTTCACAGTTAGAATATACTGAACGAACTAGGATGAAGGAAGGGCAGAACATCCCAAAGAGGTAGCGGACACCTACGACTACTACCGAGCTCCAGTGGAAAGGAAGAGACGCCATGGACCAAGCCTATGTTCCTAGCAAAGAAATCCAAATTATCCTTCTCACACAGCTCATGAGGAAATACCCTCTGCATTCCAGTTGAACAAAATGAACCCTCCTTACAATTTTTGAAGTTCTAACACACTTTTTTCTATATTTTAGTTCTCAGCACTTCCTTCTTCAAACTGCGTTTTTAAGTATTTTTAACTACTGAGAATATTTAAGAGTTGATTTTTCTTAGGTGTTGGTCTGAAGCACTGTTACCACATCCTGTTAAAATCTGCTGTTTCCAATACTTATTTCAGGACTAGGGTGTGATTAGTTATATTTAGAGAACATCCTGCTGTAAAGGAGTCTGGAACGTCACAAAAGATGTGCTGGAAAGAACCTAGCCCAAATAAAGCAACTTCAAAATAAAATCAAGATGCACTGATTATTTGGCGTCTGCACACTTCAGCGGCTGGCTGAGCTGGTCCAGAATCACAATTTCATATCCAATGGTTAAGAAATTTTCATATCGCCAAAGGATTGTGAATAAAACTGTACCTTTATGTGCAATCAGTCATGCTTTCTCAACTGTTCCGTGACATGAAAGGAACGGGACAGCTCTTTAAAAAACAAGCGATGCACTCAGTTCAATTTACCCAACATGCAGGCAGCTCAGGCTGCAGAGCAGTGGCTTGGGAGCTCCAGAGGAAAGCGGGCCAGCAGCGAGCCGGAGCCAGGCTCTGCCAAAAGGGCTCTGCACGGAGCGGCACCGTCCCTCCAACTCCCGGCTGAACAAGCGGCACAGCCTGCTTCCCAGGGCAACATTAACCACCTGAGCCTGGTAATGCCATCTTTAAAGATATTTTGGCACTTTCCATGTGTCACCTTTCACCTAGATTTCTCCTGTAACTTCAGGCTGAATTATTCTGTTAAACCTAAGAAATCCTACTACAGACACAGCAAGTATTAAGACACATGCACTTCTAGTAATACATTAGCTGTGTTCCACCCCACAGCTGACTGCATTTCAGTGTTGATGCAAAGCCAGTAAATAAGTTTTGAACATGCACCAATCTTCTTGCATTAAAAAAAAAAAAAAAAAAAAAAAATCACTAAAATGTTAGTAACACATGGAGGGGAAAAGCATGAAAAGGACAGTATTTCTCACCTCCCATCAAACCTGTGCTTCAGGAAGTCAAAGAGAGCTTTCTGCATCATGTCTGTCACCTTTGCAGAGGTGAGGAAGATTGAACAGGGAGGATTGACAGGATGAAAAAGAAGTCAAAAGTAAGAAAAGAGGTAAATAGAAGGTAAGGATACTGCCAACAATCAATACCTTTTATAGGTAGCAATCATTTAATTTTCATGCTCTCGGCAGCATGCTTTGTAATAAATTATTGCAAGTTTTCTGACTCATTCTCCAAAATGCGGAACGGAGGATGTGAGAGCTGTCACTCTTTCTGCTCTTGCCTTAACTTGCACTGAAGCATTAGAACACACCTCACCACCTTCCATAGCAATACCATTCCCAACAGGCTTCAGAACATGTCAGAAGCATATGGGACTATTCAGGTTGAATAGATAATTTGTTTTTTTCCTACAGTAACATTATTAGAACTGGCTTAAAATTTCAGATACAAGATTTATTGTGTTGAACGACTGTTCTAACAGAAGAGAAAAATAATTCTCAGAGAGGCATATAAGCAGAAAAAATGGATGCCTCCATTCCTGTACATGGTAAAGCTCAGCCCAACAGCTGTCATCTACTTCACTGACTGAGCTCCTTGTCCTTTTCAGGACAACTTGTGCTGACACTTAGCATCTGCCAGTCTACCTAGCAACTTAATCAAAGCCCCCAGGCCTCTGGAAGTTTATTTCTCCTCGGTTATCTTTCAAAATGATTCCTTCAGAATTTAGTCAGAAAAAAAACAGTCAAAAGAATTTTCCCATGGAGGTTGCAAAGTAAGATCAATGCATTTCTGTTATGTAGACCACTACTGGTAATTGAAATTAATATTCTGTGTTACTATTTATACACCTTTATATGTTCAAGATGTCATGTTTAGTATTATTTTCTTAAACAAAGGCAGAGGTATATATTAACAAACAGCCTCTCTCCTCTCCAAACTTGAGAGTCCCTAGGCAAATTAATCTGTGGCGCAGCACCATGAAGTCAAGGGATGACATTTACTCCTGTCAAGAAACATCACCATAAAATTAAAAGGCAGAGAGTAGAACGTGAAGTACCTGCTTTGCTAAACTACACTTTCAATCACTCTTAGGAAAAAAAAAAAAAAAGGCAAGAATAATGCATTATGCTAATAATGGTAACATGTTTTAATCTTCCAAAAAGAACCATTCCAATATGTTTAATAATATCCTATATAGTACTAACAACATTAATGAAGCTAAATGAAGTGTATCTTTGATTTTATGTTCATGTTCATTTGGTTCCTAATTCAGCAAAACACTTAACAGATGGTTAAGTTCACTAAAATGCCCTGCTAAAAGCCTATGCTCGTTTAGCATGTGTTAAATGCTCATTTGAATCTGCAGCAGTCTTGAAAAATGGGTGTCCTGTTTATCTGTGCATGTTGTGATACCTACTTCTACTTTGAACAGAGGCAAATAATTCAGAAGGGTTAAAGGTTTCTTTACAGATATATTTCAATATACTAATAATCTTTAAAAAACTAAACATCAAGGAAACATGCTGACATAATAATCATTAGTTCCCATATTCAGTCTCAGGTGCTGGACAACAAAACTGAATATGCTGGGATAGCCCAGCTACTTTATTTGCCAACACTTGAGTTTCCTGGGAAGATGTAAAGTTTTTGTAAATAAAAAAAGGAGAACAATGGGGAAGCTTCTTCAAAATTTTTGCTAATTAAGTTCAAAGTATGTGCTAGTTAGACTAAAATTGTACATGTATACAGAAGTCTAGCTAGTTAATTTGACTGCTCCAACTGTTTCTTGTAGCGGACACAAATTCTCTTTTTCTCACTGGATTTAATCAAGAATAACTATACTGAAAATAATGGATGTGCACTGTGTTTAAAGCAGTAGAACTGCAAAGAGAGCGCCAGTGTACTTATGTTACCTACCCTTCAGCTGAGACATCACAAGTAACAGACACTGTTGCAAGGTAGAAAAAAATTCAGCTGGTACCTCACACAAATAGTGCAAAGCGCTAACCATACCCTTAGTTTTTGTGTAACATTTTTGACAATTATTTAAGCTAAGATCACTTTAAATTATCATAAAACCGTTGCACTGGACCACACAGGCTGAATGTACTAAGGAAGATTATAGATAAGAAAATACTAACTAATTGCAAATACCTGGAATACATACCTCATAGCCTTTCAGTGATGGACCCACCAAGACAACAGGTCTCATTGATGGTACTACATCATACGGGGGAACATGTTCTGTCTAGAAGAAGAAAACAACCCTTCAGATCATGAACCAGAGAAGATCCATATGAAAATCCCGGGAATTATGTATTAGAATTAAAGAAAATAAAATGAAAATTAAAGTACTACTTACCACTTTTTGTTTCTGTTTTGCTAAAAGACCAAACGAGAACTTGGTTAAAAGACATGCACTGTGTATAACAACCACAACACTTGCAAATGAAATTCCCTTTGTCAAGGCACTTTCGATTTCTCTCAGTGTACCTCCCTTTTGGTCAGCCCTGTTTAAATTGGTCATTCATTCCATTCTGGGGCAGCTGCCACTCTTCCTGAGATTTTTTCCCAGTCCCTTAGCAACTACCGCATGTCTAGAAATAGATGCCTTCCTCCACCTCCGCATGCAAGCACTCTTCTGTAAAATGTCTTAATAAGCCAGCAAAGAGGGGAAACCCGCATTTTTCATACAGGATTTTTAAAACAGAAGTATTAGAAATAGCAAGAGTTTCCTTAAATAAAATTCTGTCTTACCCGTGGAAGTGGGTGTGGCTCGAAATGTGCCAGAAACCATTTCTCCAAGACTTGAAGAAGAATTTCCACTCGATTTCCTATGGTAGCAGAAAGAGCCCCATCAGCACGAAGCACCCAGAGATGCAAACGTGTGAGGTTTTAGGCAGCAGCTATGAGAAATTGTCCCATAAGAAATCACATGGTAAAGGAGAGTCTTCACACACACTCATGCTCGAGGAAAGCTTCCTCTGAAGTGACAGGTGAAGAGTACCAGGCAGGGACACAGGGAAAACCAAGCATCTGTAATTAAGTAGACCTCCACATCTGGAAGAGTTGCGTACAGGCTACGAGGGGAGAGTGGGTTCTGTCTCAGTCTGAGCAAAGCTTTTCTGCGATCTGCCCGTAGGTTGGGAAACGCAGCAGCTCTTGGCATAGGTACCTGCTAAACTCAGCGCATAGCCCAGCTCTGCACGAGATCCCCCCACAGCGCTGCTCTCTCTTGCTGGGTCTCTCTCCCAGCGTACATAACCACACAGACATATCTCTCGGGAGGTTTGGGATCTTAACAGGTGGTTTAAATAGCTTTTGGTGTGTAGCAACAGTGGTTTAAGTGGCTCCTTTTTCCATTCTCTGTACCCCCCTGCTTCCAGCCACGCAGTTCTGCCCTGTGCCCTGCCCTCCTCTCCCCGTGTGATGCGCCCAGCACAACTGCTGTGCAGCAACCCACAGCAGACTGGCATGGTCTGGGGAGGGGGAAGATGTTCAGGTGAATCAGGTCTCTGATTCAGCTCATTGCACAAGCAGCTGAGGAGGAGATGGGAGGAGGGAAGGAGAGCTCAGGGCAGAAAGGACTGTTTAAGCAACATGATTGCTGCACGTGACATAGTCCCATGGTAGAATCCACACCTTTAGCACAGTATTTAGTATTTTTCATCACATACAGACTGTCCAGCAAGAGGATATTAGTCCCAATCAGTATTTTGTCCTTGCTTTCCTGCCATACGCTCTCCAGAGCAGGGATTGTTTACTCCTGGACTTGGCAAATCCTTTGCAAACATATACTAGACTCTAGAAACCCTCTTTAGTAGATGACTTCTCACTGCCTTACTCAGACAAAACTAGAATTCTTCTTCATCACACAGAGCTTTAGCATCACAACCAGTCACACCTTTTAAAGAAATCTTAAGGTACAGATACTATATGACCATATCCAACAAAGGTGCTCAAAAATAAACTATTTTATCATTATGCATTACTTTCAATTTTATCATATCAATCCAGGAATGCTAGTGCAGACTGATTAAAATCTTAATAGATACCCCTTATAATATTTGCCCTCTCTCTTTCACATGTGATTTTATTCCTAATATTCTCCATAGGTGAGATTAGACAAAATCTTCACAAGAATTGGTGATTCAGTGGAGTCATGTCCATTCACACAAGCAGAGCATTTTTCAGATGTGCAGTATCTGAAACAGTATCCTAAATGCTCTGTTAGTGTCCATCTCTCTGAATTAGATCATCTTCTTTCTGTACATTGAGATACACTGGCCTCCTCTGAAACTACTTCAAAAATTATGAAAGCAATTTGGAAAAAGCAGTTAATGTTGTTCACTCATTCTAAAAACATTTCCCCAGATGGCTTATACTTGACATGATTCCTGACCTTGATTAAGTATATTTGCCAATTCCCTGACAGTACTATACAGGCTAAATGATGCTCCCCTTACTGCTATCTATTAGGTCCAGATTCAATTGTCTTATGTCTGTTTACTCTGCAGTACTAAAGGTTTTGTTCTCCTTGTTATCTGTGTGAACATTTAAATTGGGTTTCCAATTAGTGGGAATAATATGCTAGTAGTAAAGTAATAAAAAAAAGAAGAGAGAAAAGTATTTTGTGTATTCAGCCAATAGAAGAGTGACCTCACTGCCTGAACTGAGATTATGAAAAATCAGTTTTACTTCCTAGACCTGTGACCAAGTTTATATTTTTCCAGGGACTTGCAATCTCCAGCTCTAGCAGCATGGAGACATAGGATGGTCGGGCTAGAAGATGAAGAATAAAGGATGTCAAACGACAAAGCTCATCTTCGAAAGTTTGAAAAGTCTGGTTTCCACCAAAATGGAGAGAAAGAAAAAAAACAAAGAAAAAACCACTACAAACTTAAGAACATAACAGTTGGGAAAAAAACATGGCAGCCTCTGAGCCCCAAGTTGACTTAAACCCATGGGGATGTAAAACTCTCTATCCCTTCAGAAATTTCTGTCATTACCGCTCATACTGTATTACTGATCTTTGCTAAAGTCAATATACATTTTCTTCTTGTTTCTCATCGTCAATATTGAACACGTCTATTCTCTGCAAATATGTATTTTCATCTGGAATCCCAAAGCAAACACTCCTCCAAATGCACTTCAATTAAAAAAAAAAAAAAGTAACCTTTGAAAATATTGTCTGGTGTCAGAAACGATTTTAAATTATTTTAAAAGGTTACAGCACTCTTACCCTCCATGGAAACGTCCCCTCTTCTGCTCCTGTTGAATGCGGATATTCTCCAGTCTAAGCGGGCTTGGAATAAAGCCAATCTCGCAGCCCTCCTTAACCAGCCTTCCTATCCACCAGTCATTATTATATTTCTGAAACACAGAAAGGTTACTGGCTTTAGTTCAAAATGCTCCATGTCCAAAACTCTCTAGTTTTGTTATCCACGATCCTTAACTCCATACTGGTCAACAAAACCAGACTCACACTGACGTATGAATGCTGAATGATCAGTGTGAATTTAAGTGAAGTTAAAAGGTGCGAGGCAGTATTTGAAAGGTTAACGTCTTTGCAGCTGGACTGTGGGAAGTGGCATTACCTGTGGCAGTACTGTTTCATCTCTTAACTGCCCCAACACATTCTGCTGTGACTTCTCCTCTGATGACACCAACTAAGGTTGGACATCACTAATATGAGGGTGACTTAATGAGACAAACCAATTTGTGGTGAACCAAGGTCACCAAACTACCTCACAGCGGCCATACAAAGCAGTCAAATATAAAAATAACACCTTCAGATCACCATCAAAACCATTGTTATTGGTTCCTTGTAAAATTTAATGGTCTACACCAAAGATCACCACCACTGCCATTTTCCCCACCTTCTTTCCAGGTACTTGTACGGATATTATTAACATCCCTTTGCAATATCCTTGTGTGGTGGAAAAAGTCTACAAACAGTATTCTAGAAGCCGAAATAAAGACAGACCAACCTATCCAAGACATCGCAGAAAACTTACCAGCTCCAGTAACAAACCAAACCCGTATCTGGTTAACACTATGGTAGAGCTCCAACCAAAGTTATGACACCGCTCTACAAATGAGGCTTTTATAGTGCCCCTAAGCTAAATTCTTTGGAGACATAAATTTTCAAATTTATGACAGCTGAAGCAAAAATTCACCTTTAGGAAGAAACTTTAATATATACTTGAAAGTATAAAAATTAATTTTATCATTAACCTTTAGTAGCATGTATTTTTCTGCATTATTGAAAGTCTGGCCTAACTTTAATGATGGAAAGATGAAAAGCGGTATCATAGTGGATATCGTAGTGGAAAAGGATTTGTTGTAGCTGGCTGCCAGCAGAGCTTTTGAAGACAAATATCTGAAAACCTTATACTCTGCTATGCTTCATTAGGCACCTCAGTGTTCAAGAGAAACATTACTTTTCACAACTGACTTTCAAGTCATTAAGACCAGCACAAGTGTACCAATTTTGTTTGCATCCCTTGAGGAAAAAGTTATCACAGAAATCTCATCTTAAAAATGATCAGTTCTCTTGGCTCCATATTCTGAAGCACTTAAGTTCTTGCAGAAACATATAAATACCACGTCCTAGCTGTCAAAGGTACAACAGTGCCTAACTGAAGTCTCTGAAACAAACAGAGCTTCAACATATTTGAAAAATAAATATAGCCTTTTTATTAAGGCAACCCATACACACAAATATCAACATATACAGCTAAGGGAAATGCAATCCTTATACCCTCATCTTGAAAACCTGTCCTCTTTATATAGCTGTTATTTATGCAAAAGGTTCCATTATTCTATCATTTCAACTTTTTAAGTATTTATTCTTCGTGCTGTTATGACCCCGATTCAGACAATGTCAGTAAGGAAAGTAATTTTAAATATGTTGCTTCTGCTTAAGTCGACAGAACTATTTACATTCTTTAAAATTGACAAATACTTCAGGATCTAGCATTCTGCTGTTGTAAATCAGTGAAATCAATCAATGGATTTAAACTGCTGTAAAACCTGAGTCCCATGAGCATTATCCATTCTATTTTGGTTCTGAATGTACGCCTTGAACATGGGAATCTTTCTTCCATTAGCAAGTCATGGACCAGTGAGTGATGCCTCTAGGCATGAGATAAGAATCAGCGTTATGCTGAGAATATCCGAACAATACAAATGAGAACGATGCAGCAAGGAACACAGGGCTATTTGCATTAGGTCATTACCTCCCATATGTTATTCTTTGCGTTCAGCATGTGGGAGGACGACAGTTCATCCCTATCTGTTGCCATGCCCATGATTTCTGCTGCATTGTCAGTAATTATTGCCACTTCATCTTTTAAGTAAGCACATAAATGTATAGTCTTGTAGGAGACAGATGAGAAATATAGGACACGCTCTCAATATAGCAACTCATCAGTTACTGCTGCTGTTTCCCCTGTCAGCAGGGTGACCTTACTTCTTACCTAGTTTAGCATTATTCTAAAATCGGGAATCATGCTTGTTCTAGTCCAAGCAAGCCTGCCAGATCATTAAAAAACAAATTCTGCATTTTTCCAAGCAGCTAGACTCCAGCATGGGGAACCATTCCTGAAATCCTACTGAGTTACAGCCACAGCTTCACGCAAGCTGAAGGTTTCAGTGTTAACAAAGAAACTATGCTAAACCCTTAGCAGAGCTGACAAATACCAGTGAGCCAGATGGCTTACAGTTTGGTGGCAATGCAATCCTGGCCATTTAGATCTTGGAAGAAAACTCACAGAATGCAAAGACATGGACTCAGGACACTTCTCTGGAAAAATGTACAGAGCAGCGTGATAGGAGCTTAGTACATTAAATTCAACCACTGGCCTGTCAATAAAGGTAGCCACATTCCTAGGAAGGACAAGATCAAATACTCATTTTAATGGTGATGCAGAGAGTTATGCAAATGGTTACACAGGACAATGTACACTAGAAAGACAGTATGTCAGGCAGGGTACACTTCTGGTGCGGGTGGGAAAACATCAAGGAAGGTAGCTGAGAAAGTGATCCAAGTGCTGTAATGGATGCAGCTGTCTGCATTCAACTTTGAGTGCTAGCAAAGGACCTTTTCCTGATGGGAAGCAGGTTTAGAAAGTGGCTTACATCAAGGGAGTTCAGGTGTGGAGCTAGACAGAACAGAACACATTCTTGGGGAACGAAGAGGAGGGGCAATCCATTCTGCATGCAGAGATAGGCAGATTCAGATTCAGTGCTCCACTTCCTCAGCAGGGCTTTAAGCACTGTTCCACACCAATATTAAAAAAACAAACACACAAAAGAAACAAAAAAATTCAAATCAGACTTCCATTTGCAGCAAATTGAGAAAAAGGAACAAGGGAATCAACTGTCTCTCATGTGTCCTTCTCAGAGAGAGAGAATTTAAAGCAAAACCCCCATTCTACCACCAATCTCTGCTTCTAGAGGTGCAGAAGGGGGTGTTTTCCTCCTAAACGTGCTCAGTCTAAGGGAGATCAGTGCTCTCAGGCAATGACAGACACACGTTCAAAGAAAGAGACAAACAAGTACTGAACATACTAAAATAAACCCAGAATGCAGATATGAAAAAATGTTTTTGCAAGCTGCAAGCCTATGTACAAATCTACAAAACAACAGGGGTTTATGCAATTTTGGAGGGCTCACTTCAGATAAAGAATTGCAGAAAATATTCTCAAGATGCAATAAAACGTATTTTTCTCTACCAAAGCCATACTCAGGGCCCATTTATGCAAGTTCCTTTTTTCTTATTTTTGTATCTGTCCTCTTTTTTTATTGTATTATTCCAAGTCTTATTTCCTCCCTTACAAGCCTATCTGGTGCTTTATGAAGACCTGGTGTAACCTGGTGCTATGCCGCTTTCTGATCAATAGAATCCCTCTCTATTACATAATGTCTGATCCATCACAAACTTTGTTTGATAAAAAGAATCTGAATCTGCCATGTTGAAGGGTATTTAAAATACAGCAAGATATTACTTCCTTCCTGTGACATGAAAATCCAACAAGTCAGTAACATCAAGCGTTTAAAAAGTGCAAGATAACCACCCCAGGGTGCTGAACTCTAAAAAGGCTGAAGTACCACCACATCTTCACTAATCAGGCAGATGTGCTGTGGTCTCCTGCCTCCACTTGGCTCTTGGCTCCCTTTTTAATCTGGTATGGCTCAGCCCTGACTGTTCAAATCGTAGTCCTTGGCATGTAAAAAGATTCCCTTTTCATGTTCCCTTTTACTACTTATTGGTTTTACCTCTTTGATGTGTAGGAAGTCCTTGGCATCAAAAGAGATGGCGGTGCTTGGGACAGGAACATCTTCATCCAGAGCTCCACAGTAACTCACGTTAGTCTTAACAGCAAATGCTACTGGTTTGGACTAAAAATAGAAACACACATCACAAAGAGTGGAAACTTTCCTGATCAAGAATTGTATCAAATTACCAAAAACGTAGCCGGGGACATTTGCTATCAAAATTCAGACCTAATAATTTCACGCAAGCCAGCAGAGTTCAGCTCACTAGAGAAGATCCCCATTTATACAAGAATATTTACACTATATTCCCCCAAACAACTCATCTGCAGATAACTTGACTCAATTGCCAAACTATTTCAAAAGAGAGCATCATCATTATAAACCAACAGTGTGTATTTCAACACTAGGCAAAAGATAAATGCCACAGAACTTAGTTATTATTAAAGTTGAAAAGAACACACCTTCGCCCTTTCAAGTTGTATAGCTGCTTGTTGTTCTCTTTCTTGGCGGATTGCTTCTCTGTCTTCTTCCAAAGAGACATCAGAGTCTGAGGGTCGGCTTGTGTATGAATCTGCTGAGCCCTGAAATTAAATTAATGTCACTGAGAAAACAGATGTAAGAAACAGAAACCCTCTCCCCAGTCAGACTCATAAAATACTTTTAAATTATTTGTTTCTTAATTTCTTTGAGTGGGTTTTACATATTGTTTCTAGCATGAAAAATCCGCAGAATTTACAGAGAAATAACCTGGCTTTACCAATCAGGTGCACTAAGCCAAAGACAAAAAACCCAAGAAAAACCTCTCTCCCCACTTCTAAAGAATCTCTTCACTTTCTTACTGACACAGTGAAATACAGCTCAGTTGTGGGTACTGTCCAGAAATATTCATAATATTTAAATCCTGTTTGACAACCTTAGATTCCAGATTGTCAAGGGCCACGTCACATCAAATATAATTAAGGTATTATAAAGCTTGGTTAGAATCACCCCTCCCTGTAAATACAGTACCATTGTAAGTACTTCCCTCCCTACTGTGGGTGCCACTCAAAGTTTTGTTCTGTGCTTCAGGAGGGAAAAACTGGCAAAAGTCACATTATTAAAAGCTACTCATCAGGGCAACACAAAACCTATACAATGGTGTGAAATGAAAACAGCACATACAAGCAGCAGCAGAACACAACAGCCTACAAGGGACAAAATAAGGTACTGCCACAGTTAGATTTTTTTTGTCTGGGACATTATTCAGGACGCCTGGCAACATCTGAAGTATTCAGTGGCTCCTCTCCTCTTTTTATAAAGCAACCTGACTCCAGCATCCTACACAGCTATCTTTGTCTTTGCGTGGAGCCAACTGAAAGACAGGGGTTTAATCTTGCAAAACAGATAAGGTAAGGTAAAGGGAATGTTTGCTCGTGATGAATCTGAAATACCAGTCCCCCTCTCTCCAAATCCCCAAACACACACTTGACCCAGAAGCCTAGCACGACTAGGAATTGAACCTAGACTTCAAGGAGCACCACTGATGGAGCCGCGTATGACTGGGCATTCATACAAAAGGTGAAGTAAATTTTCACTATAGGAGGAAAGTCCTACAAAGATCTCAAAATCCTGAAGTCTGGGTCTAACTTTCCACTCAAGGTAAATGATGAATGGGAAATACATGTCCCTTATTGAACCATTTCCCAAGCAAATGAGATTTTTACTAATAAATTAGTATGTCTGTCTGGTGAACAATGCTCTTTGCTTAAGCCAGACTCCAGCCTCACAGAATCCTGTTCCGTTCGATACAGCATTTGACTAAATTGTGTTTGGGTGGTTAGTCTGGTCCCAGCACAGGAGAGGGCTGCGTCTCACCCTCCCCAGCCCGACGCGCTGCACTGGCTGCAGGTGACATGCAGCAGTCACACGCCCCCAGGTTCTGTATCACAGCACTCAGCTGGTCCGGTGATGGCTGCTATAAAAATCAGTATATAAAGTTTAAAGAGCTGCACATAGTCTGCATTGTAGTCTAACTTTTTAACCTACATATTTTGCATGTCTTAGGAAAAATAATTACACAAAAACACTATCATAAAGAGAACTTCAAAAGCATCAGGATAATGCAGAGCTGCAGAAAGATCCAGCTGCGGTACTGTACTCAGTAGGAGGAATATACAGCAATGTCTGACCATTGCTAAGAGACATTGTTTTTAAATAAGGGAAAGGAATAACATGCTGGACTACGTATGCTATATTGTATTATATAACCAGCGTAACAAATAATTTCTAAGTCATCACATTCCTAGCATGAAGAAGACATATATATCTCCATACTTGTATCTTCATGGAGCTCCAAAATCTGTAACTCTATACATGTTCCAAAAGAGCCATTCTACAGCATTATGACTTGCAATTTTTTTTCTTAAATTGATTTATATCCTATAGTACAGGGACACATATTCTACGTAATCTACCATAGAAGTCAATATTCTTACTCTCCATGTAAACTAACATATTCTTAAATATTGATGTGAATACATATCCATTAGAAGACTTCTGGCAAGGAACCACCGACGAGCATATGTTCTCTTCTTGCTACATACTCACAACTTGGCTGTGAGCATGGTACTGTCACTAGGGAAGGCAGATTTCCTCCATGTCAAGAACAGGACTTGCCTAACATGAGCTAACACGCACCTATGATTTGAACGGACCAGAAAAATTCCCTCCCAGGACAGCCAGGGTGAGAGCACAGCCCGGGGAGCTGGGAAGGGCACAGGGCCTCGCAGCAGCCGGCTGGCTGCAGAGACACACGCGTTTCGGGTCCTGAACAAGGCTAACATCAATAGGCTGAAAACTAGCATTAGCTGCTGGCAGCAGCACAAGCTTTTCCCAGTTCGGAAGCTAGACATGCTGCTCTTCCTTCTGCTTCCTTCGGGATGTAGCAGAGACCAGGGAACTCACCAGCCACAGCACTTGGCTATGCCTGCACCAAAGACACCTCCTGCACTGCTCAGGGGCTGCCAGTTATTCCTCTCTCCCCATCCTGGGGGCAAGACTAAAACTTCAGCTACCAAATGCATCACTAACAGAGGCATAAGAACATCTCTTCCCCAATCAAAAGTGAGTGCAAAGCATGCCAGCTCCTCAAACCTAGGCGAAATGGGTAGCAGGAGACTCCCTGCCTAGCCTACTGTTCCAACCTACATCTCTTTTCACCAGCTGAAGGAGAAGTCTATCAGTGGGAGACTGAATTTATATGGTCAAATATCCTAGTCCTAAAATTACAGCCTGTCCTCCATACCAGAGCCTGCATTGTTCAAAGCAATGAAAAAAGAAGGGGGGGGGGGGGGGGGAAGAGAACAAAACAAACAAAATGACCCAGAGCAGGAGTTGCAAAGATAGACCAACTTTGTGGCAGACAACAGCAGTTTATCATTTATTGTCCACTAAACACTCTGAAGATACAAAATGCTCTATAGCTGCTGATCATCACATTTTTTAGAGACAACAAAGCCTCAATGGCAGCAGAAATGAAGAAGGAAAAGCAATCACACTCTCGAAATAGTAAATCAAAAGGCATAATAATAAATATAAATAATATATTGCAGTAGGAATGGGCTTCTTTCCAAGATTTTAGTCCTACCTGGCATAATACACAGCAACAGGAACGTACCACATCCTGGCATGCCTGAAGCCTGACAGAAAGTCACTGCTGCTGTCATCGAGAGCAGCAGATGCTGTTCCTCACCCACGTGCTCTCTGACCATGTTATTGCCCCCTTAATTTTCTATGTACTGAAAGGTGTATGAGAACAAGGCACAGAACACATAACCGACAGGACAGATATCAGCATCACGCACGTAAGTGGATTGCAGAAATCTTCTGTATGGGGAAACGGTGAACAAAAAGTCCACAGGCTCATAACTATATATTTATTCAAGTCCTCTGGATATGATTCAGTGTAGCTTTGTAAAGAAATTTAATAAAAATAGATACCTACGCTGGATGCAAAGTTTCCCATAACGGTTTTTAGTGGTATATATTTGAGCACTGACTTATTTAATGCTGACAGAACAAAGTAGTCTTAACCAAAGTAGCTGACACTGCAGGGATACCCCAGGCTGCTCTTCAATGCTAATCACTGCCTGTATGCCAAATGATATGGATTGGTACAATCACATCCACATGATCCCTTCTCTTGCAAGTTATGCCAAATAGCAAGTGGCTTATCTGAAAGATGCAGCCCCAGGACTGTGACTCACATGATGCTGAACTGCAGCATCGCACAGAAAAAAAGGCACGATTCTGCAAATAGCAGCAAGATATTCGGAAAAAGCAGCCCAACGCAAGCAATGAAAACTGGTGCCCTGTTACGTACCGCAAACACGGGCCAAGAACACGAGCATCCACATTCAGTCAGAGCAGAAGGCCAAGCAAGATTCAGGTTTACTTTTCTCAGCTCAATCCCTGCCCCACACCGAGCGAGACTGGTGTCCTGCCGGGTGTGCACATCTACCCTTGCAAGTCGGCTCACTGACTGACTTCACGGTCGTCTCTCTGGCTTCTGGGACCACCCCCCGCCCCCAATTCCTGCGCTCTGCATTCGCCGGCCGAGATGCATTTGTAGTTACACCGGACTCTTGGCAGCAGCGACTTCTACTCACAAAATGGGACTCAGAATCTGATTAAGGCTTCCAGGAACTACTCTAACAGAAGCAGTCCATAAATTAAAAATAACCCTTGTTATCCTCAGAAGTCCAGCTTTTGACTCCTTTTTAAAACCATGCACAGAGAAAAGCATCACTTCTTGTATTTAATTTTCGGATCCATTTAAAGTTTTTGGCTGAAGATCAGAATACCGACAGAATATTGTGCAACAAGCCAACACCAACACTCATGCCTGTACAGCACCAAGTGCAATGAAGTTCTGGACTCACAACTCCTGTTTGTTGAACCTGCAATAGATGTGATGATACTACACACTATGATGCAGCCATGCTCTTGTCACAGCTGGGAAAGTATAACTGACTGCCTGACCACACAATGAAAACCAAATTGTGTTAGAAGTCTTAGGGAAGTGAGAGGAGAAGAAAGAGGAAAGACGGCATTCCCCATCTTCTTCTGTACACCAAAACTTTATCAAAAAGACCCCTTAATTTCTTTATTCTCATTGCTTAGAGCAGCAAGCTGAGAGTTTGGGGCATATCGCCTATGTCCACAGTTTCACATTTACACATAACATTGGAGGACCGATTATCACGCTGCTACCCAACCTCAACCTCACGACCCCCTGGGAGATAGAGGAACTTTGTGATGTGGGAGCATATGCAATGAGTTCAAGTGCACACCAGATTTGACAATTTGAAGGAAGCAGCCTCTGCTAGATAATTACATTATTCAAGGCAATGAAAGACTGTCTTCTTATTTCACAGCCTTTTTACTTTGGGCTTCTGTGAATTAATTTTTCTTGCAATTTATTATTTATTTTCTCCCTCATTCATTTTCCTCTCTCATCAATTAGTATAATTCCGCTTTGATAAAAACATTGAGGTTTGAAGCAATCCCAAAAATGCTAGAGAAAAAGGGTAAAGCAGAAAGAACAGTGGGTCTGTTTATTCAGCACTTACAAAATAATGGTAAATCATCAGTCCCTCTTGCTCACTGACTAATCTTACACTTGAGACTGCTGAAAGATAGGTGCCGAGGTGGATGGATGACTGGAAAGGGTAACACAACACTCCTAGCGAACATGGTGTTTGTATGCCCCAGCCTGTGTAGGGAGGAAAAGTTTACATGCATCCTCCTCCTGAACAGTACAAACAACAGCCAGCCAGGTCCAGCCTTCCTGCTTGCTGAAGGGAAGAGCAAAAGAAAATACCAACCTTTAGCTGTTAGGGTTTCAGAAGGGGAAAAAAAAACCCCAAATGACTTCAGTGAGGTTGCAAATAATTTTTTTTCCAACTGCCATAAATACACAGATCTGAATTGCCCTCTATCCAGCCATAACTTGTAATGCTCTGTCATATAGCTTGTGCAATTAAAGCATCAATCCATTAGGAGCTCCAATAAGCCAGATGACAGGCAGTCGCTTTTGAAAAGATTTAGGGTGCTGCAGAGTCCATCACAACCCAGAAAGCATTTCTGAAAACATCCCCTGCTCAGAGAAAAAGCTTCTGCCTTATCCATTAAGCAAGACAACAGGGCAGCACTGTCTAATTGCAGGCGTCCTTCTCCTACAGGAGGACTAGCTATGGGCATTTTGAGCACATCTCTCTACCCAGGAATAAGCAGACATTGAGCACACATGGCAATCACTATGCTTAATAAAGCATACATGCCACTGAAGAGGAAAGCCCTAGTATCTGTGTTCATATGCACACGCTGTTTTCAGCTGAGAACGTGAAAAATGTCTTTGCAATAACAGAGAGTTCACTTTGAAAATCCATAGCACTTTAAAATGACGAAGTATCAGGACTGGCAGCACACCTCGAGGCAGCCAATTATTTTGAATGGCTTGCTGGAGTTCGAATAGTATCAGAGCTAGGGACAGCATGAAATACTTCAGGGGAAGAAAGATCACTCCTGCCCCATCCTCTCCTCACCCCGTCTCTCCTCCTGTGCCTCCTGTTAGTGCCTCCCCGCAACAGGAATCCCGCTTGGAACTGTCAAGCTTCCCCAGAGGTTTTTGGAGGCTGAAGGCAGTTTCACTTCCTCCAAGACACAGTATGCAAAGGCCCCAAAGACCCTAAAGATCCTGTCCTGATGCTGAACACAGAGGTTACTCAGCAGACCAAAGAGCTGAAACAGAGGTCACTCCAATGCTTTTAAACTGGTCAGGACCTCAACTACAAATTTTCTAGCAGACACCCAAGTGTGTGAGCACACATACAGCACAATGGAGGTTTAAGACAGCAATATGGTACAAAACAAGATTGCTCATCATTGTTTAGCTGTTTTATACTGGAAAACAAACAAACATGGCCTTATAAAGCACAATGAGACTTTCTCCTACATGCTGTTTTTCACACTCAGCCTGTGTTGTCACATTCCTGTCTCTGCGAGGTTGGGGACAGCCAGCAAAATCCCGACTGCAGGCTAGTACACAGAAGCCCTGCTGCACAGGAAGTCTGCAACTTATGTAATAATTAGCAAAAGAAAAATTTACATTTACAGATGGCTATGCAGATAGGGGAACTTGTCTTATGTTGCGATTTGTTCCGTGCTGATTCTGCTGCATTGTGTTGACGCTGTACGGCAGAATCAGAACCACGCAGGCTGGGAGGAACTCCAGACCCCTGCGTACCCTGGAGGAAGAGGACAATACAGTGGATCTGGCTGTCTGTGCTCGTTTTGTAGCTGTTGGTTTTTTTTAATGAGCTATGTTACCAGCCATTAAAGCATCAAAAATAGACTTCTGGGTGCAATCTTGATGTGTCCTTTAATATGCAGCTCATTCAAATGTCCTTCTATAAAGCTGGATACTAACTTACGGATCTCTCCCCTGCCTCCAGTTCCCACAAAAGCAGGGAAGTACCACATTTAGGACTGGAGCTGTTGTCACAGCACTGCCAGGAAATGCTAAACTTGCATGCAGAGAAGCTGAAATTTCATTTCTCAGCTAAGACATGTAAGCACGGAGAGACAGGCTACTACTAGTCACTTTAGCTGGATTAAATATATACTATCATGAGGCTTGAATTTTTTTAGGATTTTTGCTTTGCAAGAATCAGAAAGCATTTCTTCCCATTGAATAGAGCCATTCACGATTAACTGGGCACTTCAGTGCTTGTGGTTCCTCCAGCTGCCGAAACCTCTGATCAGAGACCTGCACATGAAATACGGTGCTCCTGGAAGGGACTGGCAGGGTGCTAGGATGCCACGTGGCTATCACTCATGGCTAGGCTGCTATCAGAAGGGGCTGCTTCCAGACACTTTGTTCATTTCCCAAGAAATTCAGTCTTACGCTGAAACACAGAATACAGCAAAGTAACCCTTGCTCTCAAGCCAAACTATATTCCAACCCACACTAGGCATGATTACTCAGTTTACCTGAGCAGCGAAAGACGGAAGAGTTCATTCCAAACCAGTACCATTTGTGTTCTAGCTGCATTCTTCATGTCTTGTTACCACAAGTTATCTGCACGAGTACTGTAATCAGCAGTGTTTTGTACAAAAGCAGGCAGGAAGCATTCCTCCGGCCACAGAGATGAAATCCCAAGATTTCATCCTCCCAAACCAGAGCAGAAAGCTGAGATGCCAAACCCCCTGGTGCAGACAACTCTGTGCTGAGCCCGCTGCTCCTGGCCAGAAGAGCAGGCCAAAGCTCAGCTCAGAGCAGCAAACACCTTGTGCAAGCCATCCCTGCCTGCTCACAGTCCCTCTGACCCACAGCACCAACCTGGGCAGGCAAAGCCCATCTTGGGCAGCCATGTCTTCTCCGCAAGAGTAATTTTTTCTGTATGACAAAAATAGCTATTTTTCAGTGTATGTATTTAGAGAGAATTAGTTATTCAAGTTACATTGCAACACAGGTCTTTAAGTACTTATATACAATACTTCTGAACTTGGCATATACGTGCATGGAAATAATGAGAGAAGATTCTTTTTTACTACCAGAATAGTATATGCAGGTAAAAGGCCAATATAAGCCCCTCAGAGAGGTAGGTGGCTCCTTCTATTTGCCATACATTGCAAGGTTTCAGCAACTCAAGATTTGTTTATTGTTATTATTACTGTTATTAGATTTTCTTCATCGCTTTGTCACTTCTTTTCCATTGCAGTCAGTGCTCCATTCATTCACTTTAAAAAGAATAATAAAACCCCATGTAATCATTTATCTTCAATAATATCCTATTGCTCCTATCTTCAATAATAAGCAACAACAGCCTGCTCAGACTTCAATGTGATTCAGGACGTCAGCACTGCTCAAAACCAAGAGATATATCCTAAAGGCTATTTAAGTCCAGACCATAGCTCTGTGCCTAGTTGGGGCTGAGGTCTCTTCACACTCTGACAGTGGAAGTAGCAAAAACCTAAGAGGCTATCCAGAGAAGGAAGACTGATTTCATTGGCAGGAAGGTTACATCAGCCCATCCTCTACCTGCCTTTCACACAAGACATATTCATCAAGAACTGGAGCCTCAACTTCAAAAAAGACTGGGTGTCCTCTGTCCTCTGCAACTTTCAGCAAGAACTGAAGTCAATGCGCATTGCACGTGAGGCTGTATACCTCCTTAACGTGTTCCCAGAAACTTGACAAAGTTCTTGACAAAGCAAAAGGAGAACAAACAGGCACAGTGCTGGCTGCAGGGTCGTATGCTGCCATATGCCATGTGCGTACAAGGAATGATGTGGGTTTTTTTTAAAAACAGAAGAACCATTCATTTTAGATGCAGTTCACTGTAAGACTCACCATAAACCCTATCTCTGACTGGTCCACATGCATCGTGCAGTCCCTCTGCGCAAGGTTAGGCTCTACACAAGCTAGTCCTAGTATCTGTATTATTCCCACTGCCTGAAAACGTAGGTTTAACTCACAGAAGTTACTACTGTATGTCACAAAGACAAGTGTTACAGAAGATAAGTACTAACATAATTTTACATGAAAACAGGAATCAAAACTTGTGGACCTTAAAAGAACCCCTCACATTTTAGATAACAGTGGCCACTACTGTTGCCCATAGTCAGTGCTCACCTGGTCTCACTTCTCAGGGCAAGCAGATAAATTTAATTACTGGGCAGGTGATGTAATTAAGAGGCAAATACAAATCACAGAATCACAGAATCACTAGGTTGGAAAGGACCTTTAAGATCATCAAGTCCAACCATTAATCCAGCACCACCATGTCCCCTAAACCATGTCCTGAAGCGCCACATCCACACGTTTTTTGAACACTTAAATCAGTGGGTATCTGTTCATTTGGCATGACAACATTACTGTGCTGCAATCAAAGTCAGGGCCAGAAAAATCTGTGTGTGCTAGAAGAACAACTCCAGTAAAATCCTGCAGAGAGGTCCTATCCTAAGCGCTGGAGCAAGACTTCTGTGGGAGCCCAAGGCAGGAGGAGCAACCCTTTGCACTAATGAAACCAAAGGGGTTATTCCCATGGACTAACAGCTTTACAGAATGAGGTGCAGAGATTACACTGGAAGCACAGCCCCTATTTTACTTTCAGTATCCTCTAGAATTATTAATATCCCCCTAGAATTACAAAATCTGTTACAGCTGTTGTAATATTAAACAACAAGGTCCCACAGAACTGTAGGAAAGCATTTTAGTAGGACTTTTTCACAAATTCACATCTAAGAGACAATGTGAATGTGCCACTGAAAGTCCAAACAGGACAAGGTTCAGTTCCCAACCAAATCATTTTCTTGCTAAGTGACAAACACACAAGCCAGCTGCATAACCATTGTGCATTGCGTTGTGATTTCAGACTTAAATGCTCAGTAATTATTTCCTTCTATATGTTTGGTAAATTTATTTAAGACAACTCATTAGGTGTCTCAGCAATTTGGAAATTACTAGGTAGTTAGAACATGTTTTTCTTTGTGAACACTAATTATTAGAAAATAGGGCAATTGTTCTAACATTTCTTTTCATGATCTCTTTTTTCCCCACGAATTTAAGATCTTGCAGTCACATCTCCTTTCTCAAGCTGCCTTCAGTTCAGCAGATTGTGTTTTTACATCTAAGAAATGTGGTTTTAAAAAAAGTACTAGTAATATATACATTTACTGCCAAAATACAACATCTTTTTCTGTAACATTCAAATGAACATGCAAGACGTACAAGATTTTGACCAACATACGTTACAGGTATACATTCACTAGATGTTACACATGGAAAAGGTCTACAGTTTAAAGATCTACGTAGACTAAAAAAGAAGCCCAAAATGGTGGTCACTGAATATGTTACTTGTTCTAATAATTTCCTCTTCACATTTTGCCAGATGTAATTTCTTATGTTATAAATAACTGTAAACTCAAATGTTGTTTTGCCTTTGCTGGAACCTCAAACACTCATCGGTCAAGACAAAGCTTAGATGTTTTCAGTTGCGAAAAGGACAGCATAAACTACTTGAAGTATAAAGACGGACAAAATGTTTCACTTGTTTATCCATGAGTGTTTCCATTCTCTTGACCATAAAAATGCACTTACACATTAACATTAATGATAAATAACTTGTTCAATGCATTGTCAAACTAGTCAAACTGCTCCGGATCTCTCACCTCTGCTGGTAACAACTACATAAACCAGCCGAGGTACCAAAAGTTACCCAGTCCCCTTCACAGGAACACTTCTTAGCTGTTATATCATTCTCGCCTGCTATTCAGCAAAGCAACGAAGCACATGCCTACATGCATCCTCTTACTCAGCAAAGCCCACCATGCTCCTCTGACGACTGCCGGGTAACCTACGTCCCTGCAAGCACCTGCGCGAGGGCTGGGCCGAGTTCCGTACCGGCACTACTGCGCTGGGAGTTGCACCCCTTCCTGGGAAATAGCATTAAGTCCTGATACGAGTCCCTCCTGCCACAGCCGGAGGTCTGGTTGGGTGTCCCTTGGCACTAAGCCTTGGAGCACTCTGGCACAAGGCAAAAAAACCCAAGATTGTCCCTGGGCCAGCTCTAAGCTGAAATATTCGCAACAGGAGGCTGCCAGAACCTGCAGTGTGTTTGCCTGCCGCATTCACAGTAGAACTGGACAATGACAGACATGAGTATCTGCTTATATGTCTCCCTGCAAATCAGTAATTTGCATTTTGGGGTGGGGATTTTTCTCCCCCTCCAAAAAGTGCGTTTAAATTCAGATATTCCCACAGGATGTATCACCTAAAGCACTTACTCTGCAGTCTCCAAGCAAACTAAAAGGTGAGGATCACAGCCAGATAGATGATTACAGGCTCACATTGTTCTTCTCCAAAAATGTCTCTGAACCATGAAATTTGAACAATACACAAACCTTTCAAACTCCATTTTTTTCTTCAACCATAAAAGAGCAAAGATCTGTCTGGGAATGCTCTGATCTGTGTTTTACTCCAATTGCTTGTAGTTAGAAGCATGATTGAATCAACAGCTGAACAACTCTAGTCTGAATTTTGCTTCAATCTCTGCAGCTGGTCCCTCTTTTTCATGAAAGCTATTCATGAGACCCAGGAGGGAAAAAAGGTGTATTTTTCAGTGATAAAAGGCACCAAACTAAAGCTGCAGCAGTACAGAGACACTGCTTTATTTCTTCTAATTACTTTGGCTCTTGCAAGTATTGAGTGATCTTCCCAAGGCTCTGGGGAAGCTACTACTATTGGGTTTTATGACACCTGATAATAATATACCAGCTAATAAAATTGCACCTGTTACCCTAAATGAGCTCTCCTGCAAAGATGATGCTTTGCATCTGTCCCTAATAACACATTATGAAGTCAAGAATGTTCCATAAGTCTTCAGGAAAAAAAAAAAAAGAGACTAATATTGCCCCCAAACTAAACTTAATCACACTGCCAACTACACAAACATCTGTGTTTACCATATGTGGTCTACCACAATGTTTCCTCAGATGTACAGCATGAGGTCTTCAGCCAGGAAGTCCTGAAATAATGTGGTGCGTTTCTAAGTCACTCCCCAAGCCCCCCGTCTCTCCCCTGCCTCCTCTGCATTATTCTCAGAGACCTCTTTTGCTCCCAAGTGCACTGGAGCGCAGACACGTGCTGGACAGAGAAGCAGCAGGTCTCTGAATATTATGGGTGCTTTCCTCTGCTGGCTGTGATGGAGCATTCTTGCTGACGTGGGTGGACCACTTTTTTTTTTTTAAACCACACCTATATCCAATTCCTTTTTACAACATCATAGGCATGTAACTTGCTGATCCAGATGAGGATCAGCTCCTATTTCTCCCCTTATTTCACTCTCTCCAAGTTTATTCCCACTTCTCTCTTATTTTCATCTAGCTTAGCTTTGTTTTCTCTCCCTGGTGCACTCGTATCACCACGTGGCCCTTGTGAAAACAGGGCTGCCCTGTGCCAAGCTGTGCCTGCTAGTGCCCTGTCCTGGGACTGCTCTCAGATACACTTACCTTACCTTTGAATAGAGGCCATCATGGGTTTTTTGGCATGTCTATAAATCAGTCTTTACTCTTTTACAGTGAACTGAATGATGAGTAAGTTATCGTCATGGATTTAGGAACACTTTTGAAGTCAGACGCAGGAAGCATCACCCCAAAAAATCACACTTTGGGACTTCATGGGGGCAATGAAGCACCTGGTGAGAAGGCCAATATCATTTGCTTGGTTGTGTGGTGGTTTTTTTATGACAATTTAAGTTTGTCAACAGGCCAATAACAATGCTTCTGTAGCAATGATCTCTAGAGATCATCCCTACTGTTTTATTTGCCTCTATAGGACTTCTGTGTGGTTTTAGTCTTTGGATCTTTATAAAAAGCCACAGGGGAGTACAACAAAACATACAAAACCAACAAAACCACAAAACATAGTCACTGCTTTTAAGATACCCCACTGTAGCCTGTTTTGCCTGAATTTTATTTGCATAAGCATAAAACTTTGCTAAAGAGCTCTGTATCTAGCCACAAAGGCAGCAACACCAACTGCCTGACACAAGGACCACAGCGGACTGAAGGATGTACACACACAATGGGACGAGACACGTCCCACTTGTGCCAGAACAAGCAGGTGTTTTAAAGTAACACAGTTGTTATTACCTAGCTTACGGTTGCCAAGCAGATAGATTAAAAAGACTATCTAAACAGGCATTTGGAATATTTAAACATAGTATTTCCCATCAACCTATTAGGCTACTAATCCAGCTTGAAGCTTTCCAAAATACCAACATGCAAAAGTAAATACAGCTGAGAGAAGCCATGAATGTTGTCTTATGTTCACGAGCCAGTTTTCACCTCCCACAGATGATTCCCAAGCAGACCCACCTTCTGTCCCACCCTAACTGGCCTTCTGCAATCTCTCACAGTTCACTGAAGTTCACCAATCTGATGTGACAGTCGCAATTTTGTCCTTCCATCCTTGAACGTCTTACCTTCTCCACCCCTCCACCTTACCTACCTTCCCCTGGATGAAATTTACTCTGAGCAGGAAACCAGAGTACGCCTGTACAGTACCTCAAGCCTCAAAACCTGCTCTGTGTGAGGTTTACACACAGATAAACCTTCTGCCAACCTTTTGCCAAGGATGAGTTTCACTCAATTAATGGCACAAATCAAGCTAGGAGTTCTGGACACTGCAGATTTTTATTGAGAAACCTTGTTTCTACAGACAAGGAGAGAAGTATGTATTAGAACTTAAGTTTTTGATCACTTAAGTGAACAAGAACTATCCAACACTCTTCAAACTGCTCCCTGGAAGATAAAAAAGCCCTGAAAATTTCAAGTATTTGAAATTTATTTTCTACCTCTGCCTCTCTTTTTCTTCTGGTGAACAGACAGTGATCTGTTTCTGAGAAACTGATTTATACAAGGAGCTGGAAGTGACCAAGCACAAGCTTGTTACTCATGCTTTCTTCTGTGCCTGAGGATCGGTGGTATTTCAGCTGATTCCTTTGGAAAAAAGGCAAAATTAGAGAGCTCAGATATAACAGGTAAGTTTATTTTCCTGGAAGACTGTTCAGCAACACGGGGACTTTTGACATCAATTTTCCTCAGTATTTGCTATGATCCCCGGTTTCTATTTCACAGATTATGTGCCTAAGGGACCTTATTTTAGTAAATGAGACTCGAGTGCAGAAGTTGATGGCACAGAAACAAAGTAGGTAGGGCGAGCCAGATTACTGCTGTTTTCAAATTGGTGCCCTCGCAACATGGCTTGCACAGCAGAGACTCACAGAATTACATTGCCAAGTGGCTGAGAGGCCACAACCGGGGCAAGGACCCTCGCCATCGCCTCCCTCCTTGTCAACTCTTCCGCACAACACACGCTGACTTGGCATTACTGGAAAGGGTAAAAAATGCCAAATGAAGGGTCTCAGTAATTCTTTCTCCCATTCATTGGCTAAAATGATTTTTCTCAACTTTCAAAAGACCAGTGCATCTCTCCTTGGGTTGCAAACACCGGCAGAAGATTTCAGCCCCCAAAGCAGGAAGGCTCAATATAATAATCTTCAAAGTATTACAAATGTGAGGAAAGAAGCGGAATTTTCCTCGAGACCTCATTGTCAAGAAGATCCTAGCCACCTCTCTGTTTTCACTCCACGCTTTTCCTAATTCAAACAGTTAAATTTAAGAAAATAGATCATTTTAAGGATTTTTATGATCACAGTGTCCCAATTTGCTTCTAGTGTGGTGTCAGCACTTCCCACACCATCAGGTTTTATACAACCAAAATAACCTGGAATATTTCTTTTTATTTTTTAAACAGAAGTTGTGTAGAACATGCTGAACTGTCTCACAATTTGACCCAAAGCTGATTTGGTAAAATCACACAATCACCAACGGTGCTGAAGCAGACGAGTGGTTGGCTTTGCAATTACCCATTCGTTTATAAGCCGCAAACAAGCCCTGCAGGTCTGTAGGGTACCAGGTACTCCAGCTCCGTACCAGGCCCCCATCTCACAGAAGTTATATTCCAGAGAGCACATGCTTTGTAATCCTTCACTGAAGAAACCTGGTGGGCAGCCAAACTCCATGTATTACACAGAGGACTGCTGTGACAAGTTATATTTAGGTGGCAATGACTTCCTCTGAAGTCATCCCATCCACTTTGCTTTTGCCTACCTCTCACAGGTTTTGCTAAGGGTCTCACCAGGGCACAAAAACCCAAACCAGACTTACATCTTCAATCAAATTAAAGGAAAATTACCTTGTGAATGGGAAAGAATTGCGACATGCTGTTACGGTATTGCTGAAATGAATTTCATGCTGCTTAATTTAAGCCAAGCAACTGACAGGGTTTGGGCTAAGGTTTAGTATGTTGTGTTGTATTGTGTTTTTAATTAGCTTTTTCCTTCCCCAAGCTTTCACACTTGGAGGCTTAGATACAGCTTGAAACACTAATAAATGAGGCTAACACCCAGAGCATTTTAGCTTTTTTCTTTTTAAATTTTCCACTCTTTCTTCCCCCATTTGTTTTTGGTTTGTGGTTTTTTTTCTAGGGAACCACCTTTCAGCTGCCATGATCTCTTACTATTTTTCTTGCAACAAGGACCAAATTCTGAAATCACAAGACTGCTGAATTCACAACACACTATTATATATATACTGCTAGAAATATCTTAGAAAATCAGGGCTTTTTCTTACTAAGTACTATACACTCTGTAAATAGCAACTCCTTTCCCCAAAAACTTAAAATCTAAAAACTGTACATGCTGAGAGCAAAATACAAGTGAAAGGGCATCTTGCTATCACCCACTGAGGTAATATTTGATCAACACTTTATGGAACTTAATTGCTGTAATCATTCCAGGACTCCACGGACTTTCTAGGACCTCAGGTCCTAGGGCTGGAAATTCAGTTTGCCCAATTACAGGGCAACTCTGACCTATCTCCGCAGCTCTGAGACCACTGCTGAGTCACGATGGAGCACAAGCACCCCAAACAAACAAGGGTATTTTTACCACTACTACACAAAATGGGCAAAAAAATCCCCACCAATAATATTTGTTCTGATTTGGATATTAGTTCACATGTTGAAAACATACCAGTGTTTTGAGAGGTACTTGTTATTACCATATGTTCTCCAGTGGTTTGTAAGAAGGATTGACAAAACATAGGCCAAACAAACAAACCAACAACACTTTATTTTTGGGAGATTATAAGCAGGAACAAACAAATATCAAAGATTTTTAAAAAAACTTGGGATGCCACTGGCTCAAGTAGTCTCTCCATATGTTCACTGTTGGGATAAATGGGAAGGTACTAAGTTATGCTAGTTAGAACTGCAAATCCAGGAAGAGGGAACAGCTGAAACCTTAGGTTACATCTAAACTCCAGACACTGTAAATATTTTTTTTGATACATAGCATAGTCTGAACATATTTTCCCAAATTCTTATAACTACCATGAGCTTATGACAAACTACTTCAATTTTACATAGTACAACAGTATTTGAGAGTTATTTAAGAGAGTTAAAAATTAGAAACTCAAAAGACAAAATCCTTCTTTTTTTTAATAACTGCGTCCAGTATTACCTCAAAATGGATTCTTAATTAAATGGCTTAGGAGAAACAATAATTTAATACTGCTTCTTACTAGCATCCAATAAGCATTCCAACCAAGAAAAAAATCCTTTAGGAATCACTATCATACTCACAACCTCTTTGATCTGGCAAAAGCAGTAACTGAGAAAGACACCGAAGACCTCATCCTGTGCAAAAAGCTCCTTCTCTTATCAAAATCCCCAAGTGCATCAGAAACACAAATCTACAGAAGCAGCAGCAAAGAGGACAACTTTAAGCACCTGTATATGGTTCTTTGCGGAAAGGGAAAGAAGAAAAGGAGGAAGAGGAAAAGCATTGTCAGCAATAGCATCTGTCAAAAGCTTGACAAGATTTAAAATTGTTATTTTGGTCTAAGTTTTTGCCATTATTTTGGGATATTCTAGAAGAGGTACATCTGCTCCCAGAAATGTCACTGCTGTCAAGGGTTCTGCTACCGCCCTCTAAATCAGCACCGAAATGTAACCAAAAAGGCAGGGAATGGGTACGATGCTAGAGTGAACTCAAAGACTGGTCAAAGGTACAGAAAAATATCCATCAGAAAAAAAGGGAAATGTTCAAAGATCATCAACCAGAACATGAAAATCTCAAGTAAGGAACTAAAGTCCAGAAGATGGTTGCTTCCTCACAACCACCCTTAGGTTGATACCACTCCGAGTCAGTTCTCATTGGGTAGGTAAGCATCTCACTGAAGTCAGATGGAAAACCATTCCCTGCACGTCCAAAGAGAGGAGGACGAAGGTAAGGTCGCAAATCAAAGCCAGTCAGCTAAACTTTACGAACCACCCGAATTCCCGTTCTGCCCTGGGCAAAACAAAGCAAAACCCCCAGGGCTCGATTCTTGGGTAGACAAACTGCTCATCAGACAAGCCCTCAACCTACACTGCAGCTGTTATAATAAAATATTTCAATGTCATGATAACATGATGTTGATCTAAACATATACATAAACAATACCCATAATTACCTCCTATAACAGAAGAGATCTGGGGATGGGCATACACTCAGGTATAGTTTAGGTAAGTATTAATGAATTTGTGGCACCCCTTGCAGGAAACAGATCACCAAAACATCTCCATGCTCCAGAATACTTCACTTCAAGTCCAAATGCCCTGTGCTGCTGGCAGGAAGGAACAGCTTGTATTAAACTCTCATTTTCTTTAGCGCATTTTAGCATTAAATGTTTCGTATTTCATTCTTTATGTGCATTTGCAGAGAGTTTTCCATGCCAGGGGCTCGTTCCTGGAAGCTCTAGGGTTGAACACTCCTCTGGGATCAGGTCTGTGTTTAGCCGCAGTGGCTGCCGTGTACATCCTACTTTCAACAGCACAAAACCTGCAGGAGAATTCAATTACTAAAGAGTTCTCCCCCAGATCGTTTTGTAAATCCCCTTGTGTGCCATTAGCTCCATGCAGAGGGCACAGCGCTGCTGTACTCTCGTTATACCAGCGCTTCTTCCTGCGCCCAGCATCTCTGCCCAGCGTAGCAGCAGGTAGGAAGGCTGCGGAGACAGCAAACAGCGTGGAGGAGGAATGCAGAGGGAGGAGGAGGCCTCACGCCACGCTTCAGCAACCTCTTCCAACCCGCACAGCCCCGGAACTGATGAGCCCC
Organism: Phaethon aethereus; assembly: GCF_964289735.1. Lineage (NCBI taxonomy): Eukaryota > Metazoa > Chordata > Aves > Phaethontiformes > Phaethontidae > Phaethon > Phaethon aethereus. Next base: position 2,296,909 of record NC_138580.1, on the reverse strand, counting down.
TGGCAAGCATGGCCAGTCCTTCCCACCGAAGGGACGAGCCAGCACAGTACCGTTTTCAGAGAAAGAGGCTGCCAGCGACAAGTGGGGGTGGCAGAGGCCACGTACGCCCCAGTTCTCCCTCGGCCTTACAGAAGCACGAGCAGTAAGCACAGCCAAGCCTTTCTGAGACACGGCCAGGGAGGTGGCAGTCGCCTGCTCCATCCCCAGCACGGGCACCCCAGCCCCAGCCAGTGCAGGCTGTACTTCCATGAAGGCATGGAGGAGCTGAGCACTTGCACACAGGGTACCCACACTCGCCTTCCATCCCACTGAGGATTGACATGACCCTTCTGCTCAGAGTGATCTCCTAAAGGCGGATTTTTACCCACCTCTATCAGCAATGCACAGCAGAGTGAAAACTACAAAATTCTGGACTCTTCCCCCCTCTGCCCCCTCCTTGGAGGCATGCTTCACGAACCTCCTCTGCAGAAACAGGGCCTGGGAGCCTGGGTTACTGTTAAGTTCCTACTCCACTGTACATCTTTTCAGGGCATACTACAGGCCGGGAGTGGCAGAGCCAGCACACCGTCATCACAGGCACAGCCAGGATTCAAGCTGTTTCTTGCTGACGTTTGTATCTGTATTGCTCTTGAGTTGCGGTCCTGCTGCCCTAACGCAGCCCCTTCCGTATCTCTGTACTGCAGCTCTCACGCTCGTCTCAAAGTTGGAAAAGAGCTGTGCAAGCCACACTACTGAAATACTAATAAATTACCAAATTAGTAAGCGGTACGGAATAAGTGAGAGGGGGGGAAAAAAGTGCTGAGCCTTAGGGAGGAGCGATGCCTCTTCCTCCCTCCGCCCCGTCACCCCGAAGCAGTGACCAGCGGGGTGCTGCTCGTGCAGCTTGGCCAACTCCCTCCGATCTGACAGGTGGAACGATAACAGCAACTGCTGAAAGAGAGAAAACCAGAGAAGAGCAGATCTGGCTTGTGCCTCCTGGCAGCTTTAGCTCCTCTCCAGCAGACCCTTTCACTGCCAGGCTCTGTGTCAGCAGCACCGTTGCAATACAGAGCAAAGGCAGGGAAGGACTTACTCTAGGAGAAAGGAGCAAAGTAAAATGAAAGCAAAAAAACCCTACCCCAAACACCTCTAAGATCTCCAGAGACTGCAGCATGTATCCAGCCAGGCAGGCAGCCGCTTGGAAAACTGCTGATTTGCTTCCTGAAAAGGTTTGATGGGGGAAAGCTGGTTCATCTTCCAGCTGCTGGGAAGTAGCTTATTTTGTAAGTAATGCAGCAACTGCAGTGGGGTTGAGAGAGAATACAACCAAAGGGAACAATTATTTAATGACTGAAAGAAACAAGCAGGATCAGGACTTTTGGGCTGCACTTCCCTGAAATACATTAGTCTAGCTCCACTAAAACCTAGGCTCTCATTTTGGTTTTATCCCTCAGTTCAGTTCTGGTCCCAAATTTCAGAGTTAATAATGGGCATACATAATTCATATTTAGGCCAGATAGGTTTGAAAATTTCAGTAAAATCATCCTGAAAAGCAGGCTATGACGACTTCGGACATAACTCTCGCAGATCAGTTTTCAGCAAACAACACTGCAGTGTTTTAATTTATTTACATCATTGTTGTTGTTATTCCAAGGATACAGAGTAGGATTTCTGTATCTCTTAAGAGATCAGACCATCCAGAAGAAAGGTAGTCCAGCTTTTTTTGATGTCGAGGAATGTTAACATATTCAATTCTGATGCCAAATATATCTCACGTATCTTTTATAAATACAATTCTTGCTTATGAAGGAAGACACAAAATATCTGTGCAAAGTTACATTCCTTTGACTGTATTTTCCCCACTTAGTGGGTATCACTTGCATGCAGAGAACCTGAATAAGAAGAATCTTACAAACAGAAGCTTCCTCCTGCAGACAAGAAGTCGTCTATGGAAACATGATGTTTTTGTATTATAGCCAAACATCTTAGAAATAGCTTTTAGTACTGTGCATATTACGTATTAAAATGACTTCCACAATCATCCCTTAGATATCATGGCTATAATTTTAAGCTTGGTCAACACCGGGGACACACTTGGCCTGATGTAGTAAAAAACTCAGGATGCTACTGTCTTAAAACATTTAAAACCAATGGCTAAGGATTAACCCAGGGATTTTGAGCCTGGAACTGTACGCACAAGGAAATATTTGATGTAGTAATCTTTTTCTGGACCACCCTCAACTAGTAACAGCATATTCAGCAAAGCCCTTATCCTGCAAGTGCTTTTTCAGTAGTATGCAAACTTTTTTTTCCACCTTCCAAATGTATATAGTCCAGTCACTGGGAGCCATAATGCCTCTTTCATGAAGCACAGTGCTTTACACATTAAATACATTGAAATATAGGTATTTGTGAAGTTATCAGTTGAACACTTCTCCCACACTGGTGTGGTTTTATCTGCAGAGTACGTATAGCCCCAGCCATAACCTCCCTTTCTCAAAAAACAGTACTGGAAAATGAGAGGCTCAGAAAGAACAAGAAGAGTAGCCAAACACATCAAGGATGTGTTTGGACAGAGAAAGACCAAAATAACAGCGAAATTGCTTTCTCAAGGGCTGGGGGGGTGCTACATAATTCAAAACCCTGTGTACAAATTCCTGCACAATGTAAACCTATACGGTAACTGAATGAGCTGGGAGGGTAGTATGGGACACCTCTTGTTTAAAAATAAGATGGAAAGGTTTTACAATGAAATGGAAAGCTGCAAATTTGATTCTAAGCCAACAAAAAGGAACATTTGTAGTGATATATTCAGAACAGAGCAGTGGAGCTAAAAATTCAACAAGGTTCTTAAACATTATAATAGATAAAACATCTTCAGCAGATGTATAACTAGTGGCAGCATCAGCACTGATGATGACATTCAATGGCAAGTTTCAAAGTCTAAGTCAACTTCTTAATTCCATTCAGCAAAACAACTTCTGTGTCTCCACCACCATCCTATGAAATTTAAATATGTAACAGGAAATACTCCAGTCTGTGACTCTTTTCCTCTTTACACTCCCAGTCATACTGTATGTTTACATATAGTAGACCTAATCTATTAAAGGGAAAGATTACTTAATGCAGTCCTGAAATTAATCCACCCTAGGGCGTAACACAATAGCTATCCAACAATGTACTAAAACACCTCCTACCACTCTGCTCCTTAGGACAGTAAGTAAAAAATAGCAGACAACTGTAATTAACATGGAGAAACACAGGGAGGCAAAGTATAATTAATTTGTCTGTTTTTCCATCAATATCCTGTTTGTTTTCTAATGAGAGATTGATAAAAAGTGCAGAGTTCCAATATTCCTGTTTTATGGGGTGCAAAAAGATCTTTGGAACATTGTAACTAGAACAAGTACTACAATGGGGATAAAGGTACTTCTCATACCTTGTCAGAAACGTTGAAAATAAATATACCTAGAAATAATTTTGCCTGCTTTTTTTTTTTTTAAACAGACAGTTCAGTAAATACACTTTATTACACATATAAGGCAAGCTAATTTTGCTTAAAAAACAAGAGCTCCTGTGAGATAGGAGACTGACATCATCCCAGATCCACCCGTAGCTACACACGTAAAATGACATCAGGTATCTCTGCTAAGCAGCTTTCCCACAATTCTCACAATTGCTCTCTCAATTCCTTTGTCTCCTCATGCTCCATTACAAGGAAACAAAGTGGTGATAGGGACTTTGCAAGAAAAAACTCTAAGATGAACAAAGTTGGTCAAAGTATCTGGAGCGTAAAGAGACTATCACTCCCTGGGCCCCCGCACATTTACCCTCCTTTCAGCATTGACCTAATACATTTCAGCAGCTAATACTTGCCACTTGTTTGCTTCTGGCTAGGTCGAACACTTCTTTGTTAGCCCTGGTTTCCGGGAGGCCTGAGAGACATGTTAGGAACACGTCATGTCCCACCGCCTGGTCTTGGCAGTCTTTGCCTGGAAATCCTGAAATACAGCGACAGCATGGGCAGCATTCAGCAGGACAGAAGAGATCCTCACTAGTATGGGAACGTGTATTTCCTCCAGACCTGGCTCATTCTGGTATTCAGACATGAAAACCGTGATGGAGATGCCTTTTTCCCCAGGGGTTGAAACTTCCTTCTGCATGTGTGAAGACCAGTGTCCCGGTTCTGAAAGGCTGAACAGGAATCCTGAGGAGAGGGTCTGACCCTCCATACACTGGGCCCAGTGCCAGACTCAACAGAGCAGCTGACACCTCAGCCAGGCAAGGAGAGTCCATGCCCAGCCACAGACTGCTCATCGGCAGGGAGAGCGTACACCAGGAGATAGCTGGAAGCAGGACAATTTCTTCTAGGTGCAGCACCAGCGTTTAAGGCACACTTGATGCCACAGGTCATGCTCATGCTGGTAGCTTAGTTGTGTTCCCACACTTGACAAACCTTTCATGGGTCTAGCTTGAGTCAATAGCAAGGACTGCCTTGGTGGAGGCAAGGATGAGTTCCATCTCAGCCTGCTGAATCACAGGTACATCTTTTCCTAGCTTGGTGTCACTTGGTGACATATTTCTGTGGTATCTGTCATTCCTGGAGTGCAGCAGGTTTATTTATGAGTTTTCATCATGCCATTTAGGACAAAGCCCTTGGTGCCAGGAGCTGGTGCTAGGTCTCACGCAGAAGCAGCCTCTCCTGACAAAGGCAGGGCTAGCTGCCACTGGATTTTTTCCCTTGGTGAGGTTTTCTCTGCATTGGTCACAACTGAAACTTCTCTGCTCAAGAATGATGCTGGGGCTTGTTTTGTCAGAACCTGATGAGATCACCACTGATAATTCTGGAAGATAAGATTTTATCATGGTATCTCATGACCTATATATCTTAGCAGAGATTAACTGATGACTTGTCAGAATACAGCATTTTCCCAGGCAAAAGAAGAGGTACATTCTTCAGGGGGTACACCAATCACAGAAGGAACATGGCTTAAAAATATTGTGAAGAAATCCCACATGGAAACAATAAGTTTGTAAAGAAGCAGAATAGGGGGTAACCATTAGAAACATGATTTTATTCACAAGGTTCTTAAAATAAGAGATTAAAGGATGAAAGGTTCTGAAAAAGTTTAGGTTGAATTAATAGGCCAGAGGCTTTCGGGGTGTACCCAGCTCTGTGGATGGGATGGGGGGAATGGAAGGATGCTTTGGCCACCTCACTCTATAGCTTGTCCCATGGGGGCAAGAGGTGCAAAGGGCTTGTTTATGGCTGTAATGGACATGGCTATTAAAAAAATAATCCTCCAGCCTCATACACACCAAAAGCACCTAGTACAGCATCTACAGCAACACATTTTCAAAGAAAACATGACCCTTATGATAATGTAATCACTAACCATGATGCAATTTGTGCTGCTTTTGGCTGGGATAGAGTTATTTTTCTACACAGTAGCTGGTACGGGGCTGTGTTTTGGATTTGTGCTGAAAACAGCATTGATAACACAGAGATGTTTTTGTTACTGCTGAGCAGGGCTTACACAGAGTCAAGGCCTTTCCTGCTCCTCACGCCCCCCCACCAGTGAGGAGGCTGGGGGTGCAGGGGAAGCAGGGAGGGGACACAGCTGGGACAGCCGACCCAGGCTGGCCTAAGGGACATGCCAGACCATATGGCATCATGCTCAGCATAAAGAGCTGGGGGAAGAAGAGGGAAGGGGGGTACATTCGGAGTGATGGCATCTGTCTTCCCAAGTCACCGCTATGCGTGATGGAGCCCTGCTGTCCTGGAGATGGCTGAACCCCTGCCTGCCCATGGGGAGTGGGGAATGGATTCCTTGTTCTGCGCTGCTTGCCTAAGCGGCTTTTGCTTTAGCTATTAAACTGTCTTTATCTCAACCCACGAGTTTTCTCATTTTTACCCTTCCAATTCTCTCCCTCATCCCACCGGGGGAGAGTGAGTGAGTGGCTGTGTGGGGTTCAGTTGCTGGCTGGGGCTAAACCATGACACCATTGTACCAAGGACAAACAGCCCATAGGAGGAAGCAGAAGGTGCAAGCGATCTGAGCAGTGACAGAGTTGAATTGCAGGGAAATGTCCCAGCACAGAAAAAAACCAAGAGAGGACTCACAAAGAAAATGTATTTGGTATAAGCAGAATTCTCTCAAAATAGAAAGGCTTGTGAAGTTTTATATGAAGTGTTAGCTGCTCATTCAAATACGCACTTCACCACTTCAGTACTCAGCAAGATGATAGAGAGTATTTTTTCCTCATGATTTGTTCCATGTTGCTGCAATAAATCAAATCACTGCCAGGCTGCATTTCCCATGCTGGTAAAACAGCACAAACAAATAGCTCCATCTCCGTAACTTACATAGCCTTTGTACTACCTGACTTTTTAGGAAAAAACAAAACAAAAAACAGAAGAGCAGCCCGTTTTCCCCCATCCCAGGGTTTTCTTGCTTTTCTATGCCCTTGTAAAAACTAAAGTCCTCAGAGCTCCGAGGAGCAGAGTAGACCCTGTAACCCACCATTGCTCCTTCTTAGCCTTTTCCTCAAAACACTTAAAACCCTTTCTGACAAAGCTAGCTTTATAGAGAGAAACAGAAAATGCAGATTTACATCCTGTGCTGTGCATGCTGAAAATCAGGCACAGCTGGCTTCTTCCAGCTCTCCATGCTGGGACAAAAAGCTTGGCTGGCTCTGGACATATGGGTGATCCCCCAAAATCAAGTCTTCCTGATCAGTACCATGGGGTAGACAAAGATAGATAGGTGAGCACAAGACAGTCATCAGAACTTGCAGTTGGACAGAAGTCCCCGATTCCTGCCTCCCTTTCTGCTCTGAAAGTCCTCCTTCAATTTTCATAGACTAACAGAATAGCTGAGGTTGGAAGGGACCTCCTGAGCCCAAGCCCCCATATATACATATGTATGTATATACACATATGTATGTGTATATATAGACACAAACCCATCATCTGTTCAAAGTGAGTACGTTAGGAACGGAGCCAAGTTAAGGAAAGACAGAACCTTAGAGCAAGGGAAGGTAATGAAAAATGCGGGAGAGAGGAGGAGGAGGCCCAGAAGTTATTCGGCACATGCTGAACTGCGCTGCCTACCTGCACCTGGAGGCACTCTCCTCTAATCCACCCAGCTGTCCACATCTCCTCTCATTTTTCAACAGCTGCTCTCTTGTGTCTTTTTCCAGAGGAGAAATCCCTTCCGATGCCCAGTAATGCAAGCAAAGATGTGGTGGAGCATTGGTTTGTGCCCACGAGCCAGTAAGCTTTAATGGGATAAGGGAGCTCCAGTCCAATCTTTCTCTTCTTTGGTTTATGAAACAAATGAGAAGTTCCCTCTAAGTTACGCTCCTGAACAGTTTCATACATTGATGATACTACATCAGAAGTGACTGGCAGGCAGCAAAATTCATTTGACATGCATAGGTCCATGATCCGAAAGGTGTCACGAGTGAAGAGAACCAAGATACCCACTAGTGACGGACCTCTCCCTCTGAAAGAGGGAAACTACCTGGGCAAAGACAAAGCCCATGCCTATTAGCTCCACACAGAAGCACAAACATATTGCATCTGAATGTAAGTACATGTTGAAGACACGGAAAGAAGGGAGGGACACAGCAAAATGAGACACTCAAGAACAGTCCACTGTTGGCATGAAAATCAGCAAGAGAGCACTGTGGAAAAATACAAACCAGGATCTGACGAAAGCTTGCAAGCAAATCTCGACATCACCTGCAATCCCTACAGAACTCAGCGTTCAGGCAGCTAAACGACATTTTGAAATTAATTACTGGATTCCAAATGACCATGAACAGTTGTCAGGCTTGTCCTGCTTGCAAAGTAATCCGCATTTGTGCAAGTTGCTGATTTTTAAAACCAGGCTCTATCATCTCTGTAAATGCATACCCAATGGAAAAATATCTAACAGCTCAGTATCTCACAAGCAGAACATGTTTTAGGGAGATAGGAAAGCAAGCCATGGCACCAACAAATCCTAGGTTAAGCTTCTCCCCTTGTTATTTATTATTCTTATGATGTGTTCCTTCAGCACCAAGAGCCACATTCTCCCTCAGATGCCCTTGTGCCCAGAGAGAGCCGTTTACACTTCCCAGCAGTGGTATTTTCTTAAGCAGTGGGCAATTTGAAAAGCAATCTACAATCCAGGATCAGCACATTTGTGAGAAGCCCTTGTCATTTCAGCCACACTCTATAGACACTCAGGAGTTCACCAGAAGGAATGCAAAAGCAGGAGTAACGCTGTAGTTAATTATACACCTCAGTCCTTCATATGGACAAACAACATTACTAAACACACACTATCCTGACCAGGTGAGCTCTTACTTGCAGTTGAAATTGAAAAACGTACACTGTTAGCTATTCCTTATCATGTTTCTTTTGTTTAGCTTTTTTTTTTTTTCATTTTAATGTATTTTTGCTGAAAAAAGTACCTCTATGGAAACAGCAGGTAGTAATTTATAAAATTTATGTATGATTCTTACTGAAAGTTTTATTTGACTACCATACTATCAAACCACAACATTACATTTAATAAACAGAAGATCTGAGTCTGATCAGATAGAAAATCATTTTCATGTGAGCACAAAACATGAGACATGGTAAGAATAAGTCCTGTTGCAGTAGTACGAGTACTTTGGAAATTTTAGTAGGAAAAAACCTAAGCAAAACCAACCAAGCAAACTTCAAAACAGAAAACAAGCTAACTTTCCAACCCCTATCAGACAGCCCTTCATACAAAAGAAAAATATTAGGCAGATGATGATTCATTAGTCAAGGCAATCTATTAAGAACTAAATGGAAATGAAAAGAGATTTGAAACTGTCAAAACCACACAATCGCTTTGACCGTGTAAAAGCCAATCTCAATGAGAATTCAGAAGACTTGATGGGCAGAGGATAATCTCTTTTTATCAGAGATTATCGAATATGTGCCCACTCAAGGCAGACTTTAGTGCACACTTGAAACTAAAAATCCTACATAAACAAACAGCAAGTAGATAACTGGCAGCAGTTAGGTAAATGATCCTGGAATGACTAGGTCCTGACATTACTCATCCTTTTTGGATTAAACAGTAGAAAACTTAACTAATTCAAATGGAGAAACAAAGAACAGCTATGCTTGAAAAGCAGCCAAGTGTCATCAACAAACGAATGGCACTGCAAATGCTGTTCTCTCAGTTCACCTATGCATCCATGTCCTCAGACAACTGAGGGTCTTACAAGACCCCCCAACCTGCTGTTTTAAGAAGTAGACCTCCTGAAGAAAGATGAGCATTGGCACAGGCTGCCCAGGGAGGTGGTGGAGTCACCATCACTGGAAGTGTTCAAAAAATGTGTGGACGTGGCACTTCAGGACATGGTTTAGTGGGCATGGGGGTGTTGGGTTGATGGTTGGACTTGATGATCTTGAAGGTCTTTTCCAACCTTAATGATTCTGTGACTTCAGCAGCTTCCATGTCATTTCCCTTTGTGTCCACAACCACAAGGAAAGCTCAACATCTCATAGATGGTCTGTACGGCTGTGTACTCAGCACGTTCCCTGTGCAGTGTTACCCTATTATTAATTTTACCTATAAACCAAGCAAAGATTTTGCAAGTATGAAAACTCCTTTGTGCACTGTAAAGACAGTGTGTATGACCAGGCTTTCCACCACCAGAGAATGCTGCTGCCAAAAAGAAAAATGCATTGACTCTCACTAGCAGCCTTCATCCCTGCCTGCAAAATCCATCAAGCTATATATAATGACAATCAGATCTAGACTACCAACTTTCAATCTTCAGCTTGAAAATTTCAGAACGGACCTGTGTAAATGACACACCCAATAATCACTGAAACCCTTCTAACCCCATTGGAAGTCCTAGGTTTTATTTGACCGCAGCATGAAGCCTTCTGCTTGGTCTCAGCTGCCCGTTGTACAAAGTTGTTCTATAAAACGAATTGGGTATTACAAAACTCACTACAGTAACTGGTTCTGGGATATCGGAAAGAGATGACAAACTCTGCAGGCACAGAGAATGAATTTCAGAAGAGAATGCAAGTGAATGCTTATGACTGCAGCCCCAGCATACGTGCTCTGTGGGCATCACCCCTTCCCAGGACATACCCACTGAGAGGGGTATGAAACCAGAATACACCAGCTGCCACTTTAAATATACTTGCTGTGTAAAGAGCGTACTGACGTTTTAAGCTGCAACTTCTGCATGGATCTACACTTACCGCAAGCAACACTGCGGAACAGTTTACAAGTAAACAGAATGCAAAGCGTTAAGTCTTTAAAATTACACTAACTGGAAGAGTTTTGTAGTATAATCACCAAAGAGACAGGATTAAAAACACTTCTAAATACACATTTTATTTATTTCTTATTCTCAACCTACAACAACTGAGAAAGTGTATAGAGCAAGCAAAACCACCTTTCCTTTGCCTTCAGAAATCAGAGAGGTACCATACAGAAATCCAATTAATATCTGAATACAAACTTCCCTACCAAGGTTTGTGTTTCTATAATCTTTTTTTTTTCCCTACTTAAGCAGCATCCAGGGATCTTCCTGTCTCAGTTGCCACGAGAAAAAGTGTACACTAGCAACAGAAGGAATGACTGGTGCGAGGAGTCATGCCACTGAACTTGAGAAAGGGAGTGGAGTACTCTCCTCAAAACACTGACACTGACCATTTGTGTGGTGAACAAAATGTGTTTTCTTACTATTCCCGTCACCTCTTTCCTGAAAATTCTCAGCAATGCTCTCTCAAGAATTATATGCAACAATTGGAGACAAAACCTACAGATGAACACGGTTTTTACACAGACGTCACATCAAACTTTTGTATAGTGTAATGAATGCCCAGTGCTATCGCTGTGCATCACAGCAGCCTCCTTTCTGGCTCCTGTAGCATACACATGATGTTATCAAGTTGTGTAATACCACAGTTTGTACCACTGGTTAACAATACACTTGAACGACTCCAGGCAGAGCTTTCTACCCTAATGTATGACCCAAAGCCATTAACGCTGCAGATAAATTCAGACCTACCATCACACCTATTGCCAGTATGATAATGCTATATGCTGTAATGATATGCTATATATTGCACTGCCAGCCACAATTCCCCAATTCCCTGCTACAGCCCTTATGTGCCAGAGCTGTAGAAGCTGCTACAGAGTCTAGGCAGGCTGCTGCATACACAGTCCTTCTCGCTGCCCTTTTCATGGCAAACTCTGAAGATTAGCTATCAGTGTCAGTCCCATCAGTGTCCAGTTCCTATAAACACCAAAGGGCTTTTGGCACCTAGAATGCTTTCCTGCATATGGGCATGAATCCTAAGTGTTTATCTAATTCTTGGTGATAGAGTTTGAACTCGCATAGTACCTTTGATTGAAGCATATCGTCCTGGCTTACAAACCAGTAAAGAAAAGGTCCTGCTTCTCTGGTGGACTGCGAGCCCCCTCTAGCACCGGCAGTAGGAGGCAGGCAGGCTGTGGATGCAGGGATGAGAAGAGCCTGAGGGGAACCAGAGCAGGGTTAGATGCAGGCCAAACGGCTACGAGAAGTCAAGAAAAGAAGGCGCATGTACAGCTTAGGAGAAGGAGACTATGCTGGAGAAAAAGCAAATAGATAAAAGCAGTTAACAAAAAGATCTACTACAACAGAGATGTACAGGGCAAGAAAAGACCACCTTTCCTCCTCCTTCAGAGATCAGAGAGGTACCACACAGAAATCGAATCAATATTTAAATATGAACTTCCCTACTAAAAAGACAGGTGTAAGACAAAGGCATAAATTAAATGCCATCTTAAATTACTTGAACACAAGGAGGAAGAAGATGACCTATATGGGAAATGCTGGCATTATTAAGCAGAAAGGCACGCGGCGCGAGTGCTGCAGGCTGTCACCAGCTCCCGCCGAGCGGCGATGCTGCGCAGCACCCGCACTTCCCCGCAGGCATCCCCACGGCCGTGCACCAGGGGCTTCTCACCCAAGCCGGCTCCCCAGCCCTGCCCACACCAGGCCCTTGCTAATCCCATGCCAGGCCACCCCCTGCTTGCCCGCAGTTCTTTTGCCTCCTGCACAACCAAGATGAACTTCTAAGCCCCTCTCCAAAGGCAGTTATTTCCAACAGCCCCGATAACTGATTCAAGTACACAAGATAAAGCCTCTCACGTGTTGATAAGCGTTAAACTTACACCTTGTGAGAAGTGAGGAAAGCCATTTCACATGCTCAGGTGTCACTCTGAAATGAGTGCTTTGGAGGTATAAACAACCAACCTAAAAGGGACTGGTCTGACAGCTTCGCAGGTGCAGAAAGGGTGACACTTGCAGCGGGTGTCATCCCCCATCGTTTGCTGTGGCTGGTGAGGACTCTGTATTAGATGGTACTTGTTGCTATCTCCTGGAGAGAATTTTTCAAGGAAATGCTGTTTTAATGGCAAAAGTAATTTTACAGAAAATACAATTTCTTATGGGAAGGTTTCATTGAAGCTTTTTTCTGAAAAAGATGGGGTCTTTACTGAAACCAGACAGTGCTGGGAAATTCTGGACTGACATATCAAGCAGCATTCACATCTTTCCCTGCCATAACAGCCATACACTTATCAGTTCACAACTGTGAAGGTAAAACTATTATTTTCTTACTCAATGGACCTCTTTGTCTTAAGCCCCCTATGCTAATAGGTTTTTATGTCCTATTCTTTTGTTATCAGGAATGCGAGACATACAAGCTTTCATTCCCAGAAGGGGTGACCCTGTTTAGAACTACTCAGAGGACTAAAAAAAGCAAAATCCCTAGGCAGGGCAACAAACAAAGCAAAAATCTTCACTGGGAAGATGTTTCTCTTTGTGGTCATGTACCTTCCATCACCTGAAAGATTGCACTTTCTGTGTTCTTTAGAAGGGCACTTGTGCTTGCAAAAGTTGTTTGCTTCCGTATCTCTGCACCTCTTTTCTTCAGCGTGGCAACTACTTTTTGTCTGCAATCACTGCTGGTTTTTTTCAGCTTCAAAAGTGTAATTTTCTTCCTCCAAAAAGACTCACACTAGCTAGTGCATCATCTACTTCACATTAATCATCACAGCTGGTAATAGACTGTAATACCCATGCACACACTTACCTCATTTCTTTATATATACCTCAGTAAAAATATGTATTTTTGCACATATTTTATATATATGAACACATACAAACACACTATAACAACAGCTTCAATTACAAAAATCACCTATATATCAGTTCACTGTTAAAAAATGTCATGTTTGTCCCTAGTTTTAACAGGAAAATTCCACCACCACATTTCTCCTAGAGTGTTCTCTCATCAGTTAATCTGTATATTACCTACCAAAAGAGACTAGGTACAAATTCAGAACATACCTCAGCTTCCCTGTCTTTAAATGTTGTGATTTTATAGCACCTTTCCAAGTGAGCATGTTTAGTCTGTGTAACTGCCATACACTGATCGTTCACCTTTTCCTCCAATGCAAATTAAAATCTGATATGTACACATAGGACTTATATTGGGTACACTTTTATTACCAAAAAACCCTCATCATGGATATTTGAAGCCACTGTACCATTCAGCTAATTTCTAGCTGTAATACCACTACGTTAGCTTGAAGCAGTTCAGAGGCACTCAGCAACACGCATCTATTTCAGACCAGTGAAGATCGACAAAGGTTAACCCTTGATCACAACTTGCTATGCTCCTCTCTGCCTACACCGATAAGAACAGATTCACTGTGATAAATCCAGCCCAAAATCCTCTTTACGTTGCAGGGACAAAGCCCAGGAAAGGGGAGTGAGCAGATTTTTGTTTTGGCCCTACCATGAGAGCTAGGCGCAGCTTTAGCTTCACTGCATCTCCGCTTAAGTCCTGCCTGGGAGAGCACCCAAAGCACACTCAGCAGCCTCACCAGTTAGGCTCAGAGGTTGAGACAGACCTTCTGGGTGAACACCGCTAGTTCACGAGGCTGCAGCAGCTTTCTGCTACTTTGGACATGCACCAGGTCAGAGAAAATACAGAGTGAACATGGTCCATGTGCAAAATAACTAAAACGGGGGTAAAAAATACAGTGATTTGTTCACTCATTTCTTACCATGGGTATTAGGCAGTATGGGCTTTATAAGGGCAAATGCACACTTTAGGAATATGTTACTGTACTAGAATGACTCATCTTGATATGGTTTATTTTATGCTAGAAGCATTGCAAGTAGCAAAAGTCCTTGATCACATCTCCCTGTGCTTCAGGGAATGAAAGAGCACGTAGGGCATAAGAGCTTGTAGTTCCTTCAGTTCACAAGCTGAACAACATCAGGGCTAAGCCTTCCAGGTCCTAAAACCCAGAACAATATAGAGGCCTTTCCTCTAATCTTTGCACACTCACACTTACTTTTTCTTAACTGCAGGGAACCAGTATTCTACCCTCGATATGTTTTTCACTATATTAATTCTATTATGTTTGCTTGCTTTGGCTCGAAAAGTAATACTGTCATGACCCATCACACTACCTGTTTGCCAGAATATTGTCTCAACAGGCATTTTCAATTCATGAATCAGAATCCAAAATAATAATAATGTATAATTATTTAAGCAAGTGGTTCAGAAGCATAAAGCAAACACTTGCAGAATTTTATCTAATTTGTGTCTGAGCCTTTGGGGTTTATGACCTCCAACTTTTCCATATGACTGTGAGGTCTAGACTGCTCTCGGCGTTTGGTGGTTCGGTTTTGGGGGTTTTTTGTTGTTAATGAAAGCTGAGATTCTCACGTATTCCTACAATACCAGAAGTCTATCAAAAACATTCTTAAGTACTGAAACGCTGTAAAATTACAAAAACTCTAAGCAGCATTATCATGAACTAGTTAAGAGTTTATTAAGGAACCCGGAAAAGACTTCATCCCAGCCCTTCAAAGCGGACAGCTAAAGACCTAGTTCCTCTCTTCTACTACTAAAATGATTCTTACAGTACAAATCCTAACACAGATATCTGTGTAACAGGTAGGCCTCTGGTCTTCTGCTGTCATTAAAACTGCTTAAACTGCTTTACCCAAATAATGTTCTTGGAAAAAATCAGTGGGGCTTTA
This sequence comes from Phaethon aethereus, assembly GCF_964289735.1. Classification (NCBI taxonomy): domain Eukaryota; kingdom Metazoa; phylum Chordata; class Aves; order Phaethontiformes; family Phaethontidae; genus Phaethon; species Phaethon aethereus. The sequence goes on along the minus strand of NC_138580.1, from coordinate 2,281,825 downwards.
CCGAACTACATGGAGTTAAGCATCTCAGAAGCACCCTTGAATCCCACTAGACATTTACCTGTGTTCTCTAGTGACCTTTAAAATCTGGCTTTTATAGATAAAACATTTCTTTCATAGCAGCCACTATCCAGCAAGTTTGCCTTCTTAGCCATGCTACTATACTTTTAAGTTGTCTTCTTAAGACCATATTTATACTTCGCTGAAACACATCATACAAGCACAAGACAGATTCAGGATTGAGAACAGTTCCCAGGAATTCATGCTTTGCCTTACAAATGCCTGGTTTACAGATATATCTAGTTGGATGCTAAAACACATCCTTAAAGGAAACAACACACTCATAGGCACTTGGCATGGCAGCTTATAAGCAGCAGTGAGAGAAAACAAAACACAAATTAACATATGCATACTAAAAAGGCAGGATTTTATAAACTGACCCAAAGAAGCACAGTTTTGAAGGAGTTCAAACACATAGTTTTGAAGGGTTCAAATACATAGGGTTTCCTCTCAACATGGTGTACTGCATTATTGAGTTTCAATTCTGCACAGTTGTGGTTCCTCTCCCTCCAAAATAAACTGATGCTAAAACAAGCTCCTAGTTCATGAGGCAACACGTAGACGGGTTATACTTCCCAGTCCTAGACTGACACCACCTCCTTCTCAGGCAAGGAAAAAAGCCTCATCTGAAGCGACACAGGACCTTGTCCATTCTCCTGGGAATACAACATCGTACGATATGTACGTCTGCATTGACGTACACTCTATTTTATGTTATAATCTGTATATTTTACGAGCTGGCCACAATGCCTTATGTAACAGATCCCTGTTTAATATGGAACAGCGTGTTCATCGCCGCGCCAGTCCCAGCAGTTTCCCTCGCCCGGAGTAATTCTGCCCCACGGGGCTCCTGCGCAGCTACCGCTGGACAGAAACGCCACTGGAACAACATTTCTTATTTTGGGGGTCCAACTCTGACCACGGTAACGAGGAGGGGGCCTCCGTGCTCCAAAGAGAACCATTTTGTGAGGGATGTCACCCGTTTCCCAGCAAGGCTGTTGCAGACAGGGGGGAGGCGGCGGAGAGATCGTTTCCCAACGAACGCCGGCCTGTCCCGGCTTCTTTTGGGCGACACAGCTGCTGTCACCCCGGCGATGCCCCGGCCATCACGGCACCTGCACCGCCGCCTTGTTAGCCCGCACCGAA